>NC_060217.1:13489880-14187857 GCF_907164935.1 Osmia bicornis bicornis | reverse complement strand
CCTAACCCTAACCCTAAGCCATAACCTAACCTAACCTAACCTAACCCTAACCCTAAAACTAACCTACCTAACCCTAACTTAACCTAACCTAACCTAACCTAAACCTAACCTAACCCTAACCTAACCTAAACCTAACCTAACCTAACCTAACCTAACCTAACCCTAACCTAACCCTAACCTAACCTAACCTAACCTAACCTAACCTAACCTAACCTAACCCCCCACTCTCGGGCCTTCATCCTAACACCTCAGGGACATCCCCTGGGTGCTAGGATGGCGCCCTAACCTAGCATCTCGGGGTATCTCCCCTAGCATTCCCCCACTCCTCCCGCTGGCCTGGCCTCCAGTCCTCAATCTTCTAAGTTCCATCCCAGTCCTTGGCGGTTTCCAACGCAATCTTCTCCATAGTCTTCCTCCAGCTCTGCGCCGCTTCCTGCTTCGCCTCCTATGTTATCCATTGAAACGGTCTGTTCTTAGGTGGTTTGACTCCGGATGCTCGATGATTTTGGAAGCCCACTGCCTTGCCTTTCCGCCGATGTTGGGACTTAGAAATTTTTCTTCTGCCGCACCAGGAACCAATGTTAGGAAACAAATTGCATTTCAACCTACCATGGTTAGGATTAATCCTTTACCATGTTAGAAGGAATTCTTCTGTCCCCTACCACCGTTGCGATTATGTGCGTGACCTACATAGCCAAGTGCCAGCATCGTAACGTGTTAAATCCAGATATAAAATTTTTCACCTCTCCGGGAATCGAACCCTGCATCGACACGTTACGAGCACAGCGCTCAGCCATCTAGACCACTCACTCGCCATACAAAACTATGTACAAAACCGCTTCTTATGTTACCATGGAATACTACTAACTTAACGTTATGTCCTGCCATTTCAATAAATACATTTTTCATTTAATAACTATTGCATCTGAATATTATACTCATGCATAACAGATGTACAATTAATGGAAACGACATATAAACTGCGTGTTCCTAGAATATTAAATGGATATTTCGAAAATATTACACGAATACTTCAAGAATATAAATTCAACATTTTAATAATATTAAATACATATTTATAAAATATTACACGAATACTTCAACAATATAAATTCAACATTTTAATAATATTAAATACATATTTATAAAATATTACACGAATACTTCAACAATATAAATTCAACATTTTAATAATATTAAATACATATTTCGAAAATATTACACGAATACTTCGACAATATAAATTCAACATTTTAATAATATTAAATACATATTTCGAAAATATTACACGAATACTTCGACAATATAAATTCAACATTTTAATAATATTAAATACATATTTATAAAATATTACACGAATACTTCAACAATATAAATTCAACATTTTAATAATATTAAATACATATTTATAAAATATTACACGAATACTTCGACAATATAAATTCAACATTTTAATAATATTAAATACATATTTATAAAATATTACACGAATACTTCGACAATATAAATTCAACATTTTAATAATATTAAATACATATTTCTAAAATATTACACGGATACTTCAACAATATCAATTCAACATTTCAATAATATTAAATACATATTTCAAATGCAAATAAACAGATGTTCAAATAAAATTAAAACGTTTTAAACTGCACACAGAACAGTGTCATCTCAGACAACGCGTGTGCAATTTCAAACGTTTCAATTTTATTTTCAATTTCTTCTTTCTTTACATTCAAGATATCTATTTCATATTATTTCAATATTGAATTTACATTTTTCAAATATCTATTTTATATCCTAGCGATATTTGCTTTATATTTTAGAAACATTTATTTTACATTACTAATCTATCTCAAACAATTATTCTACCTCACACATTTTTATTAGTATTCACCGGACTATAAATAAACCAACAGTTAACATAACTCTCACGTATTTGGACCTCACACTTATATACAATTCATATACATTAGTTGTTCTGAAAATTACTTTCTAAGCTTGTAAAGTATTCAAATCGTATCAAACATGATATAATTCCTTTCAACAGATACAATTTTATTACAAACATTATATTTTAACTGCAAATGAAAATCCTTTTTTCTAATCAAGCATAGAAAAGCACATTACATTTTATTGTATACATTGCAAACATTTTTTATATACATTATTTTTATCTTAAGCTTGCCTTCTTCTTCTTGCCACTACAAAATAACAAATTAAATCACTTATATATTATATATATATATATTATAACCAAACGTAATAATAATAAGTACTTACCAGTTACACCTTTCACTCGCAGAATCGGAATCGGACAAAATTGCACCTTGCTCTTGTATAATGCGATATGCTCTTTTCAATAACATCTAAAAAAAAAATTTTACAATTAATCCTATACCAATAACAGTCTTTTAGAAGAGAACAAGTGTATATATGTGTATGTGTACTTAACGTTCCACAATAAAAAGTAATCAATAATAATCACTGATAAATAAATCAATAATAATAAAATACCAACTAATTACTTACATAAATGGAGCAATTCATATGCTACAAATTACCAATCATATTTCCCTATACATGCTTTCTACAAGTTATTTATTAATATATATATATGTATATACATTTATAATAAATATATCAATTATTATTTATTTCTATCATTTTATATATTATTCAATCCTTGTAAGTACATTTATAAATAATTAGAATTTAACAATGAATAACACCACCCACAACCGATAAAGGAACCCAATAACAAATTGTGCGACAACAAGGGGTGGTTGAAACACGATGGTACTTACAAGCGTACAAGTAAATGATACAAATAAACTAAATAATGTAAACATGCTTACCCTTGGGGAGCGTAACTAGATGATTTATCCCATGGTCCGGTGCAAATTTACAGTTAATAGTATACCGTCGTCCATATTAGATGATAGCATGCTACAAACGAAACACAATAAATTAATAAATGAAAACCATTCAAAAATACAACACATACCTGTTACGTACAAGGAAGTCTGCCTCATTTCTGGAGGAGCGCTTCATAAGCCTACAGCATGCAAAGGGAAAAAATCATGTATACAAACTAATTAGCTTACCTTAGGAAAATAGCTATTTATAATGGAACGGGCGAGATACATTTCTTCTCTCATCGGGAGTGTCATCGTTCAACCAAATAAAATCCAAATATACTTTACCTGAAATGAATACAAAATTAGTACATAGTACAAGGTGACGGACCGTTCAATAAATGTTAAACAATGCAATCACTAATATTAAAAATCTATAACGTAAACAACAAGAATAGACAACTTAAATATCGAAGCACAAATAGAATTAAGTAAACGACAGGTCAACTACAACATGGGAAGACGCCATGACACCTAACTGAACATAGACTGCACGGCGTATAGAGGGGCACACGCAAGTAACGAATGGCTACAACGAACAAGCCATAGGTGAAAAGATACGAGATGGTCAAATATACTAATTAATGTAACATGTACATCACTGATTGCTAAGGGCGAAAATAGATTTAATAAAGCGATCCTTTTATCGTTTTGATGCTGGTTCATGTCGCGGAAGTTTTCAAAATCAGAAGGTGGCCGAGCACTAGCATTATGGTTTTCATAGATAATTCGTTTTTTATAACATGTACCCGCTTCTGTACATCTTTCACAGCTATTGCGACCCTTATGTCCCTTCAGATTTTTTCAACATGCTCTTGCAGGTGCATCACACGTAACGCATATTACATCTACTTTCAAATAAGTATTATTGTAAAATAATCCCTCATCTAAAATATCATTTCATTCACGTATAAAATCATTCAAGTTCGGTTTTGCATTACCATAATATACATTGCTATCGGAAAAGAAGACACCGTACAATTGTTTCATATTAATTTGCATAAAAAATGGGCCAAAACTGTTTGTTCCAACTTTTTGAAATCGGAATGCCATCGATATTCGAAATTCGTCGAAATATAAGTGTTTCTTTTGGGTTCCCAGCATGTTAGGATAATTTTCTACCATGTAACGGTTAGGGTTACGGTTGGATTCATACCATGTTAGGATTACTTCCCACCATGTTCGGGTTAGGATTATTTCCTATCATGTTAGGACATAATACAAACATGCTAGGATATAATCCTATTAGATAATACCATAGCAAGTATTACTTTCTAATTCCCGTTCTTCTTCTGTTTCATTGAATCCAAACAATATAAAGGATCGAATATTATTGGTTATAGGTGAGTATGTTAATCGATACGGGAGTTCTATAATAATCATTTTGACGATGGACGACTCCCGATCAAGAAATCGATCAACCGTGAGCGCCATCCTGGCTGAGCTGATTCTCAAACATATCATACAATGAAACAAATAGTTACTTAAAAAGATAATCTGGAATGTAGAAAGTAGGGCATAGGCGGCTACGCTCTGGACTTCACATAACCTCTTTGGTTTCGTTCCAATAATTTCGCTTGTTTCAAGGTTTTATTCACTTATATACACGTTTATCAATTCTTAAATGTTTCAATTTGATCCAAAGATGGTTTCATTTTGCTTCATACCTAAATTTTCTTGAAACCACTGTAAATATTTCAAATATCATGCTTCACAACACCAAACTACTTCGAGAGTACACAAAATTTATATCACATTTATAACAATTTTATACTACCACATCACTTCTACTTGCCATAGTTGCAACGTTTATGTATTGTTTATACATAACTAATACAAAATAGCGTATATTACTACAGCTTTTAATTAAAAAAGACGGTAATTACAATTCCGAGCACAGGACTCTGTTTTTGAAAATAGGACTCCCGATTGTCACGTGAGCGGTGTTGCCACGTTGTTCAGCATGGCTAGTACTAGAGTCGGCTGTGGCATAGGTAATAATCGTTTATTTAAATATAGGGGGGCAACGATACGCAAATAGGTGAAATTGCCGGTATATACATAAGAAACCTTGGTTCAAAATCAAAAATTGGTAATAATGCTTACTATGTCTATGCCCCAGGCCCGAAATCGAGGCTACCTCAGCAGTAGCAGCGCCCCCTTTTAGTCACCTCCTAAACCTAAGCCACAGGCAGAGGTTACCGTGGCTGTATTCTAAACCCCCAGCCACAGGGGGGGGGGGGACTTTTCCGAACACAAACTTTGCGCATACCGTACTTCCCGTGACCGACCATTCCGCGAAATACTCTTTCCCAATGCAAACTTTTCCTGTGTTTAAAACTCTATATATTCCTCATTCTATGTCTGCACCCATTTTACAATGGAAGATCTACATATTCCTTACTCTATGTCTGAACTTAACTTGTGATGGAACATCTATGTTTTCCTTAATCTATGTCTCGACTCAATTTGCAGATCGATCCTAATGGGTTATAGTCGAGTCGCCACAAATCTTTCTCCGAATCATAATGTTTATTAAAAAGAACGCTATTCTCAACAATTTCAATCAATTTCAAGCATTGAGGTTTTACGAAGTACATATATCTTGTGTATTGTAATTTTTCAAGACAGCGGTTATATTTCCAAGTTAAATGGTCCATAGAGAATATTTTACATTGCACTTTACATTTTTACGCATAAATATAATTTATATTATACAGAGAAGAAAGTATGAAGTTCGTTCGAAAAGATCGTTAAATCTTATCGTATCGTTTATTACGTACAAACCTCCTGTATTTCTTCAGTTTTCTTTCAATTATTATACTTTACTTGGTATATAATACCGACTACTAAACGCTGATAGAAATGAATCGAGAAAAATTGGTGTTAAAAAATTATACACGCATTCTACAAATACATACATATGTATAGAATTTTGATCATTTACATGTTTCAATCTGTTGTCCTGCTCCAGTTATTTATTTTGTAAAAATATTTTGATAAAATGAAATGATTCGCGACGTAAATACGATTCATGACTAGCATTAACTGGCTAAAGATACAGATATATCAGAAATGAAATTGTTGTGTTTCATAATAATTATTTCTTCGTGATTCTAAATATGCGTTATTTTAGATCACAGTAATTTATATACAGTAAGAATATATGATACCTTCGTTTTTCTTCTTTTCTCGTAATATCTTTTTTTTTTTTCTCTTTGTTATTACCATTTTACATTTTCGATGAGATGTTATATATCTTATTTCAAGTATTTTTGTTTCCTTTTCTTCTATATAGTACATATTTAAATGCAAAGCCTGACATATGAAATAAGTAGACAGTAAATTATTGCAGAGAAACATTTAATTTTCAAATACCTTTCAGTATTTTTCTACCATTGAATAACTGCCACATTTGAAAACTACATTAGTAAAAAATCCTATCACAAACTGTGGCAGTGAAACTAATAATTAATTCTATAATACTATATGCCTTAAATTAATTTTATAGGTAAATATACTTTCACAGCTGACGTTTTTTGTGTTGCATATCAGGAAGTTTGCTTAATGCACTCGGTTGCATTACACTAACCCTTTGCGCTCTTAATTGTATTTATAAACGATATACATACATATACGCCATATTTTTCAAATATTTTTTTTTTTAAATATAATCACTTCGTAAAAACGTTGCCTAAATCCTAACTGATTCAGAATCATATTAAATATGATTTACACATTTTAAAGGCAACTGTTGATTTTTGGTTTTGAGATTCTTTTGGTCATCGTTCATAAATTACCTTCAATAGGATAAATAAACTTTATACTGTATACAACAACGAATTAGCAAAATGGACAATATAATAAACAGAGAATGTGCAAAAAATTTTTGAGAAACACAATTGGAGTGCAAAAGGTTAAGCAGCTCGAATTGTTTACTATAAATGCATTATGACATTTTTTACTTCATTGACGTATTAATAAAACATTTAACAGAAATTTACTCTATTTACAGTAATTTATAGTCTTTTCTTCAACGATACATCGCCGTTATTTAAATACAGTCTCGCGACAAAATATCAAACTTTAAATTTTGTAAACCTTTTGTATCATTGTAAGAATTATTATTAACGTTTCAATCGATTCAATTGATTTCATTAATTTTATATAATTTATTTTTTAAATAAATTTTTAATCTTATATTCGTACTCGTATATAATCAATTTATTCGCGCTTCGTTAACGTGTTTCGCGAACATATGAGTATACTTATGATAATGTTCGTATTCATAATGCACGAATTATATTGGACATTGTATCACATTAATTTTTGATATTACTAAAATATTATGTTGCTCTTTGAAATTTCAAGATAATATTTACTAAAATATGCTGTTTCGATTCGTATCCTTTTCTTTTTTTTTCCTGTTTTTCTTTCACGAATGTTACACAGCACTCGTATGCTTTATAGCGGTAATACTTAGCGAACGTTGAACATTTGAGATTATAGAAATCATTGTCTCTTTTCGTAAAATTAATGATATAATTGAAATAAAGTAATCTTTAACGCGTTTCGAATAAGACAAATTATATCGGATTACGACTAATGAATAATTTTTTTCATGTTCACTTTTCGACGAACGATATAGAAGATATCTGACATTTTGCCATACGACGTAAATACATCATCATTTGTACTTTCTATTTAACTTCTAAAAAAAATTTCTTTTTTCAACTTCGAACTAAAGTCGAAGTTTCTTTCTCGCCCGGTATCTTGGACGAATATTTCACTTCTGATCCAGCACCTTAAAAATAATCTATCATTAGTTGCGACGCGTGTCATTTGATCTTGTAATTAAGAGAATAAATATCTTACTTTAAAGCCTCGATACTGTCATTTCATTTAACGCCTCTTATTTCCATGACGTCGACCGAACTTACGATTTTTTCTGAAAATGAATTAAACAAAAATGTTGAATCTTTTCGTTTCCACGTATATGAATGATTACAGTCGCAACGCTTATGGAACACGTTTCCCCGTCAAGAAATACTGCTTTATTTACCTAATTTTACTCGGTGAAGGAACCGGAGCGTGTTCAGCGATGACGGGCAATACAGAAATGAATTTATCAGTTGGACGTAAAAGACGCGCTGTACGAGATGACAATTTCCATATCAGTCTTTGTCTGTGAGGAGTTTGTTCTTGGGCGTTATATTTGCTTAATACAGCACCCACAGCTTCGTGCGTAGAAAAGAAACTTGTATCTGAAATCTAAACAAACATATACCAAACAAATGGTTATTAACTTCTTACTTAGATTTATCAATTTACTACGGATACCTGATAGTCATCAGATTATTGTAATTTTACCTTACATAATTTCTGAAGTTCCACGGCAAATTCTAAAACTCTAAGCATCTGATGCTTTCTTGTTGTTGTTGTTGTTGTTGTTGTTGTTGTTGTTACAGATGTATTGATGGCAGAGGAGCTAGAAGTAACTGTTATAGATATGGTGTGGTCTGTATTAGTATCCAATCGATTAACAGCATTATCTAAATATATGCACAATAGAACGAGTGCCACTTCTGACGGCTTCAAGCTGGCACAATTACCATCGCAAGCAACCATTTCTAACCTCAGAAGAAGCTCTGATTCCTGAAATAACATAAATTACAAATCAAATTATAATGCTATACATATATTAGTTCATCTATCTTTATGCAAATTTGAAAACAGGAAAAAAAAAGAAGAAAGAAGCAAGAAGCACAACACTCACTGTGATCATACTGGTATACGCTTCTCCTGATCCTAGTTCTATTGCAACGGTATGAAACATTGCATTGAATAACCGAAGAAAAGTTAAAGATGTAATAGGTTGCGTACCAGGTGCCCATTCCAACTTATTCTGTATCACTTCCGACATACGTTTCAAATCACCACCGGTGCATTTACACTGAGAAATGGAGACTAAGTGATCGGCATCTAAAGACTGTGCCAACTGAACTGCAGCTATGTGAAAAGCGGATACACTGATGCAAGCCATATGTTTTGGTCTTGCTTTCATCTTTGTTAAGAAACGATCCATCAAATTGATAGCAACAAAAAATACGTCGGATGGTAGATCGTACCATACTTTCAAGCATCTTAGCACGTGAGCCGATCCATCACGAGCTCCGATTGTTATTTCGTCGGTCTAAAACGAAACAACATGTTTATATGAACGACAGAACAAGATACATATAATAGTATAGTAACGGGACTATTAAATATTCAGTTATTTCGTATTGTCAACGCTTCTTACTTGTGACATAGTAGGTAACTGTAGGTTAGGTTGATATTTCACTTCAAGAACCAAAGCTTCCTGCAACTGTTCAAGTAAAGGGTGGATTGCATCCGGTACAGGCAAGCCCGATGTGCCCATTCCTGCAATGTGTGACTTGCAGCTCACTACTACAGCAACGATGAAAGAATAAAGAATAACAGAAAATGTGTAGTGTGGCTGATGATATGAATGTCACACAACAAGAATGGCGCAGCTGGCTAGCCTTGTATCTACAAAAAAAAATAAGTAACATTAATATAGACATACTTGTACAAGACGATTTGATTTTAATATACATACATATATATTATTCATTTTGTTATTATTACTGATTTACAATAATGGCAACAACTATTTCAATACGCTTGAACAATTTTACTCCAAGAAAGTGGTATTGAGAATAATAGATACTACAATACGTATGTATTTACGTGTACAACGTTTTCGTAATGCAACATACAATTCATTTTTCACCTAATCATTAACAATTTGCTGTGTCAATGTTGAAATTTATTTACTATAAACAACATTTTCTTAATCTTTTTCTCGTGTCTACGTGTTCGTAATCACGCGCCGTCAAATAAGATGGCCAAAAATTTGAAGGAATGTACTAGAATAAAAAAGAAAAATATTTCATTCGAAATAACTTTGTCTTACGTATCGTTACCTCTCAATGATGTATGTACATATATATATATACATTTTAACTTCAAAATCTACTTTGATCGAATTTTCATAAAACTTTATACATAAAAAAAAAAAAAAATACTCCAATACATTATTACAAAACAATGTGTCCACACAACGGCGAAATGTCTACAACATCTTGTAATACTATGTATAATCTCAACAACTTTATTGTTTATAAGGCAACACAATTAACGAAGTATTTACAAAATATGTTGTAAATATGACACCATTAGTTACATTTTCATTTCGTTTAAAGAATGTATGTACGTATGCATATGTATATATTGTAACGTAGTACCGAATGTAACAGTAGTTACAGATTATTGGTAGAAATATCTAGAAATCGTTAGATACTGCGTTAACGTGTAATTCTTACTTCACGAATATATTTCCTTTCAAATCGTACAAAAGATGAAACAATTACAATTTGCGACTATGTTAATTCGTATCATTGACAAAAAAAGAAAAAAAAAAAACAAAAAGAGACAAAGAGGTATCGGACAACTGATGCAACGAACTGTCAAAATTAATCGTAACATAAAGATTCTTTTAAATTCCTTTCCATTACCTAAATATCAGATTTAAAGACATAAAAAAATAAATATACGGATAAAGTATAGTTTAGTTTAACTTTAACTAACATTAATTACATTTAAACACAAATGTTTGAAACATATCATTTATAATACATGTAATCTTTTTTTCCGAAAACCAAAATATGTATATTTTTATATAAACAATATATTCACCGATTCATTTGTAACATGCAACAAATTAATGGGGAAATACATGTGTCTATGTATAGAAAAAATTTATACATACATGAAAGATCATGAATCGATTCATCGTTCTTGGCGGGAAATATTCGTTCTGATGGTAATTAAATTGTACGCATAACTTTAAACTTACTTATTCCCGTGAAATATCAAAATCATTCAAAAACTATGTTACACTTTTTTTTTTTTGTTTACGTAAGAGCAATGAGCTCCTACAAGGAGCAAAACACGCTCTCCGAACGCTTGTTCGAACGATACTGTATAACTCACATCTGCTTTGTGAATCGTCGCGGATGAGTAATACCCGAATCACCACGAGTACGTACGAAATTAAACGAAGTAACGTGAAAGGATATATCAACGTAAATACTTAACAAAAACATTTTGTCAATAAACACGTTGTTTTTAAATACACGAATCGGTTGCTCAAGATTAAAGGTTCAAATCGAACCTTTGTCATCCGTTTCGATAACTTTCACATCATTTTCGCACAGTATACTAAATGAGTGAAAAGGACTCTTCGTTATTTTCAAACAAGCCAATTTTTTAGGTCTTTAGTTATGGTAAATGTAAAACTACTTATAAACAAGGACGTGTACGATTCGTATTGTTTCTTCATTAAATGTCGAACCATCGATTAAAACATGTTAAACATTGTCGAGTACACGATAACGCAACAGAAAAACATCGATATAATTTCGATCATTTTCTATTTTATATTGAGTAAAATGTAACGCGCAAATTACCAAACATTTGGAAATAAATGTATACTTTTCTCATTACCACCAGTTTGTTTAACTTATGCATTGTCGAATATTCTATGGAAGTATATACATACATAAATAAGTACATGTATATTTACGTATTTTCAGAATGAATTCTAATAAACAATAAAATATGAAAGGAAAACTTACCCGGATGCGTCCGAAACGCTTTCACGTTAATGGATCACCCAATCTTGGCTTTTTATTATCGTATTTGTCGGTATAAATAGGAAATAGAATTACAAACGAACTATTCGGTTTGACAGTTGTTCTAACAATAAAAAATGGCGGAGCTACGTCGTATGTATTACTACATCCAGCTGATCATTACGCGTCATCGCACGCTCAACCGTTACAAAAAGTAGTCCCTCCGTGAACATAAATTTTGATTTTCATCGTCAAATTTATCTGTATTTCATTATTTTTCGCATTTCAAAAATGATCATTATGAAACTGAAAGGAATTTTCAATTTGTATTTCAAATTCTACAGATTTTAGGTACATGTATTTACATACATACATACATACTTACATACAGTATATGTATGGATGCATGTATGTATATAATCACATGACATTTACATATAACAAATATACCGTATTTGTAAAATGTAATACTTGTATAAGATTTATTTACTTTCTTAAACGTACATGTATAAAATTTAAGTTATTAATTTATATAATACTGAATATAATTAAATATAATGTGATTAGAAACTATATGTTTTCTAATACAAATTAAATTTTGATGTTCTCTTCATTCTAATTACAGTATAATACTTGTTAAATGTAATTCATAAGCCAACTGTAGCGTTGATTATGATACGCTCTTTGTTACGAAAAATGAATCGGTCAATTGATGTTAAAAGCGTTCATAGATTGCTTTTATGTGTACATACATTTTTAACTTTATTAATTTGTCGTATAATAAATACAAAGTCTTTGTCAAATTATCTAAAATTTAAGTCCTCTAATTAAATCAATTCTTCATCTGTTTTGGTCAGCAGATAGATTTTGATTTCTTTCTATTCTTATGGTTCGTTCATGCTCTAATGTTCTTACAGCTGTTTCTAATGCGAATAAATGCTCATCGTGTATACCTGATGCTATTATTCGCATTGCAGATGCTAATTTATACAAATACTCTGTATTAGCCCCGCTAGGACCATGAGATACAAGTATTTGTTTCGCTATTGTATGTATATCTTCTACACCTGCATAATTTGGATTATCTTCTCCTCCTATGTAAATTGTGATATAAAATGGTATGATATCCAAAGATACCGGTGATAATTTTTTACTTTCAAAATTAATGTGAAAACTATTATTTCCTGATAAAGATGATCCAATATCTTCGAGGGAATGAGATGGATAAAAGAGAACACTTTTTCTTTCGTAACCTCCTTTTTCCCTGTAGTCCAGGTGTTTGACGACTGTATCTATGTTTTGAGGTGATATTTTGTATGCGATACCCCATACTTGGTCGTTAAGATTATCTGAAGAAAGTAACGTCACAACGCGACCAGGCTATAAAATAATATAATTTTCTGTATATGTAGTTTGATATGATATGCATTATAAACATAATAATTACATATATATAAATATATACATACTCTGTCAGGTACTCCTCTATGATCTGTACTTTTCTGATAAAATCTTCTGACGTATCCTTTAATGTGACCAACAAGAATATTTTCGTATGGAAAATCGGCTTTCCAAATAAGCGAACCATATCCGAATACCCACATTATTGCTTTTATAATTGTTTATAATTAAATAGTAATAACCTATACGAATATTTCGTTTTATTATCTACATATACGATAATACTTTCCAGTAAACGTGTATAAAATTTAAATAAAACATTATTCCTTAAGTACTTGATATTATATATTTATATGTCTACACTCAAATTGTATTACTAAATAATTTATAAATTATTTAACAAAAATTTTACAAAAATGTATATATATATATAAATATATAAATATATAATTGACAAAGAGAATAAAATGTTTTATACTGACATTGTTAATAACAATTCATATGTATTGATGTAAATACATAAATATATAGTGTTGAGATCAAATCACAATGTTTGAAAGATTACAGGTTTTTTTAGCAGCAAGTAAATAAATAAATAATGTTAGGCAGTAGTATGTACATATATATATGCATATATTTAAATATGTATGATTAATATATGTATATAAATACAATAAATCACAGCACATGCGCTTCTTATCATTCTTATAATTTGTGATTTCATCCCACAAACATAAATACGTGTTGACTAACGTCAGTGACTAACATGTGTGTATATATATATATAAATACCTGTCCGCAGGCACGTCAGGCACGTCAGGCACGTCAGGCACGTCAGGCACGTGCTGTGGCCACGAATCTATATACCTGTACTGCGCTAAATACCTGTTCCGCGCCATCAAATTATTAATATTACTTCTCAAAATGATTTCAAAACTTTTATGTGCAGATGTGCTTGCCATTCGTTGTGTTAATGATTTAGTTTTTGTAGGTTAGTAGAGTATAATTTTTATAATCTTTGAAAAATTACAATAATATATTTGATCCCTTTCGTTAACTAAAGCGATATATATATATATATATATATATATATATATATATATATATATATATATATATATACTTTTATAGCTTTAATGTTTTTTTTAACTTTTTCACCTTTTCGTTTCATGTGTTTCTTATTATTTATTATTACTTTTGTTATTACAGGTATGGGTTGCACGTTGCACGTTTTTCGTACCGATACCTACAAGTTAGAAAAAAAGATTAATTGTCTTTATCCGCACAGTATACATGGAATTATTGAAGGTCCTAACGATATGTTAGCCGTGTTTGGTGCTGACTTTTTGTGCGCGTATAATATCCAGAAGAATCAAGGAACGTTAATGTAAGTTAAATGACATTAATAAAATGGTACGTAATAATTGAAGTTTTATTACTTATTTAGAATGGAAGAAGTATTTAGTAATAAATGCTTTGACGATTGGATAATAGCAGCAAAATGGTTAACGTCCGATGGATATGATTATTTATCAGTTTTGTTAGCACACAATAGTGTGTGTATTTACGATTCTTCCAAGGAATGCCATCAAAATGTATGGTGCAAAGAAAAATGCATTCTGTATCCTTACATTTTTTACCTGTTTAAATGAAAATTATACGTTATAAACTTAACTTTACCATTAGGTACGGTGGATCGATGTTTGTGAAAAACCAGAAAGACTTGGTAATTTTTAGTGGCACGGTATATAGAGAAATATTAATATGGGAAATAAATTATAGTTATTCGTGTATTGAAATTTCACCAGTTTTACATCGCTTACATGGACATAATGTTAGTATCGCGTTACTTTGAAGTACTCTTTTTCTTATTTTTCTAAACGCTTTACGTTTACGTTTACGTTTAACAGTGTAAACATTGAATTTTGTATAGGGTGTAATCTTTTCGGTGATATACGATCCAGTTACTCGACTCATTTGCTCTACGTCCGATGATAGAACAGTCAGATTATGGGAAGTAAATAGCAATGAAAGTAAAGAAAATGATATAATTTGGAAGGAAGTGAAAATTAAACTGAGGAAAACAATGTTTGGTCATACGGCTAGAGTATGGAAATCTGTAATTAGAAACGACACTTTGATTACCATAGGAGAAGTAAATATGTATCCTGCATACTTTGATTATACATATAATGTGCAGTAAACGGTACAATCATCTACTGCCATATTTTTGAATTTGAAGGATTCTCATATGTGTACCTGGTCATTGGATGGTAAATTACTTAAGAAAATTTCTGCTCATCATGGGGCTGCTGTATGGAGCATTGATATATCAAATGATAATAACTGGATCTTTACCGGTGGGGCTGATGGCGCAGTTCATGCATGGCCTTTTTTTACTAACGATTATGTTCAACCAGTTGTGTTATTATCTAAACAAGATACGTTCGGTTTACCAAAATATAATTGTTATTTAAGTAGCGGTAATCCCTTAATTTTCAATGAAAATGGGACTGTATGTATTTATGATAGGTGGCACGGTAAACCGAAAGAAACCGTTTATCTAGAAAGATATAATACATATTGTGTCATGGAAGTTTCTTTGTGCCATTCCTACGTTTGTTTTGCGTCAAAAGATGGATATATAACAATTTACAAAGGTAAAGAAAATAAGCTTGAATAATATGCTTGTTAATAAAATGGTATCAAGCGTTGAATAACTTGTTGAAAATATTTTTAGAAGCTGATGTTACCACTAACAAAATATTGCAGCTAATCGCTGAGGACAAGATAATGGAATCACAAATATTCTCTGTACAATGGTTAAGAAATGATGAACTAGTAGCTTCTGGATCAAATGGCATTCTAAAGATATTCAGTTTCACTATGGAAGGTACGCGGAAAAGATATGATTTGATTTAATAAAAATTAATTATAATTTCTTTTTATATAGGATCAGTAACTATTCTATCAATATGTTTGTTACCACAAAGTCGAGAACGTTGGTTGACAGCAGCGATACTGTGTGAAGAGCTATTAGTGTGCGGAGATAGAAGTGGAAATATGCATGTTTTTGAACTAGAAAAATATATCTCGGATGATCGGATAAATATAACTGAAATGAGGAAGAAACCTCTTCAAACTTTTCATAAAGTTCATGGAAATATTGGTATCCAAAATTTGATAGTTTTACATTCAAAATTAATATCAGGCGGTCGTGATGGAATGTTAAGATTTTACGATGTAATTGAACATAATAAAAATAGAAGATTCTTATGCCCTTTACATTCGGAAAAAATGCCAATGGATTGGATTAGCGGCAGTTTAAAAGCATCTAACGATCTTTTTATATTGGGTTTCAAAGAAGTAAATATTATTATTATTATTATTATTATTATTATTATTGTACCTTTTAAAGTACTTTTTTTAATTACTATTTTCAGACGGAATTCGTGATATACAGTATGTTTTATCGTCGAATCGTAGCGAGAGTTCCTTGCGGTGGCGGTCATCGATCATGGGATTGTATCGCACTGAACGAACTCGTTTCGTTTCTTTATATTCGCAATAAAGAAGTATACATATTTGATTTTCCTTTAACTGCTTTAAAATCGCCGGATTTATTAGTAAGTTACTTGTTTATTATAAAATATTTATATATTCTAAGAAGATTTTCTTCTTTTAGAATGGTTTTCATACGAAAGATGTAAATTTCATGGACCCTGTATTAAAGAGCAATACACATAATTTATTTATATCCGGAGGAGAGGATGGTACTGTCCGTGTTAGTTGTGTTTCAAGTGTATCGATGGAAAATATTTGTTGCCTAGAAACGTTAGGTATTTTTGATGGTCACATCTCGAGTGTAAAATTTATAGCTTCGTTATGTTTAGAAACATCTGATTTCTCGTGCAGTAATCATCTTGTATTTTCTGGGGGTGGCAGAGCCCAATTGAAAGTGTGGGAAATCGCTATAAATAATAGTAAAAAATGTTTACAAGGTACAGATGTTTTTTGTCGTGACGTTACATCTCATATGTTGTACGGATTTGATCGATGCCGTAAAAAACGTTGGCAAGATTCTAATCGATCTTATATTTTACAACCTGAAACTCGATATATGGACGGTAAAATTTATCGGGATACTACGAACCTGCACTGCATATTGCTTTTTGTTGCTTGCGCGGATGGTTTTACAAGGTACATATGTATTTATATGTATACATATATTATTCTTTTTTCCCATGCTTACCATTTAATTTTAATGTTGAAAAATTTTAATATTTAAATATTGAATCAAGTCAATTATTTACAGGATATTTTTGTACGATACTAATACAAGAAATATTTCGTTAAAAATACATGCAAAATGCGCGAGTCGTTGCATAGTAAAAATAACAATCTTAACGTACGAAGAGAAAGTAATTGCATTAACGATGTCAAATGACGGAATCGTTCGTTTTATCGATTTTACTGATATCGTTTCAAATATTGTAAAAGAACCGAACTGTGAAAAAGAAGAATTTTTCAATTACACAGATGTATCTATTGCGAAATTTCATTTACATCAATCTGGAATTAATTCATACGACATAAAAATGATTGGAAAGAAGAAATATTGTTTGGCAACGGGCGGCGATGATAATTTATTCAATGTTATTCATTTTAAAATTTGGATATCGAGTGAAAATGAACAGTTACGTGTTTCATTGCTATCAAAATGGAACACTTCAACCGCACATGCTGCACAAATTACAGGTACGCTGATATTAGTGTTGCTTAAATACATAAGTGTTACTTCAAGTAACACATACTTATATAAGTATTTACATAGATGTATGTATATGTAAGTAGTAAGAAAAGTATAGAAAATTGATCAGCGGGAGAATTTATTTAATTTTATATAGGTTTCTTCGTTATAGGAATAAAATTTCACAAAGATAAAATATTTACCGTTGGAATGGACCAACAAATCATTGTGTATAGTTATAATTATAATAACGATTTTTTATCTGTAACAATTTTAAAGAAAATCTTTACGTGTGTAACCGATGTGAAAGGCCTGACTTTATGGTATAATTCAAAGTATGTTTACATCTGATACGTACGTAATGTTTTTAATGTTACATCAACATTATGTATTATTAAAAAATTTACTTATTATTTTAGGGATGAACCAATTTTATGTGTTTACGGGAAAGGATTTGAAATATTGGCACATGAATAAAGTACAAGTTAAATTGGTTAACAACAAGTTAGTTGTTCGTTTTTTTGATAGACGACTATTGCATTTCAAAGCCGACATAGTGGTCGGCTGAGAGTTACTTTAATTCGACAAGGACGCTTAGAAGGGAATGATTGTAAAGTAGAATAAAGAATTAATTGTAACAAGGGAAACGCGTTTCATCGTAGTAATTTCACCAACTGTTGGAACATTTTTATTCCCGACATTTATCCGTTTCGTAATGCGGCTTTCGTGTTTCGATCGGATTAGTTGTTCCAGTATTTCTTTTTCTCTCCTCTTGAGTGCGTTTTCAGCTCGATAGTGAGCGAACCCCCTGATCTGTCGGATTCGTCAGTTTATCATATTATGTACATACATACATATGTAATTTGGATTTAGCTACATTCGATATTGCATTCTTTTTTTTTTTTTTTTTCGTATTCATTCTAATAATGGAATACCAAACGTGTATCGACTGATCGAAATCACTCGGTAATAAAACAAGTACGTATTATACGTTTACGCAACGTCGCAACGTCGCAACGGTAAAAATAGGTCGTGGGAAAGGACAACAATACCTGAATTCGAGGGATCGGATTGAAGCGATAAAAGAGTCCGTTTGCCGGCTATTAAAGATAGAAAAAGGGGTGCGGTTGGTGATTGCACCCCATCCATCTTGATGCTTCCCGATAATTAAATGTCAGGTTGCTGGTTGGCTGAAAAGGACGAGACACGAATGCGGTCCACTCACTTTGACGACATTTACATTGGTTAACAGTCTCTAATTCTTTAGAATTAGAATATACCTACATACATACGTATATGTGTAGGTAATACGTTAATAGGTAGTAGCCGAGTTTTTGATCCGGGTTTACATGTGAAAGAAAAAGTTTCGTCTATTAGTTATGGAATCGCCTAATCGTAGTTAAGCGCTAAAGGTGCGTCGAGTTGAGAATGAAAAGTTTGTTTCGTGAAAGAGTAAATTGTTTGTTTAGGAATATAGGAACAGGTTTAGCCGTGAAAATCGGTTGACAAATCCCAGTTATTAAATCAAGACAAATGATGGATCATTAGAATTCCTTTGTATAAGTTGAAAACGAATGAAAGCGTACATACATCGTTGGCATCGTTGCCAGATATTAAAACGGATTACTTTTCCAATAATTACGCGTTCAACTGCAAACCTTTCGCGCTGACTTTTCCATCTCCTCTTCCTGCTGGTTTCCTGCTCGGTATTAATCTTTTCGCCTGTTGAAACTCGAAATTCTTTCCTGTAGGAGTTGAAAATATTTATTTGGTGGTAATTACATGCGCTTACACTTACAGAGTACCAGCGGTTACGCGTACTAATGCGATCGCATAGGTCATTACCGAGCGTTAATTGCATCGTAGTGGGGAATGCCAGCCACAAACCGCGAGAAACGTACACTCTCCAACACGCAGCGTACGTGGATTCCTTTCGCGTTCGATCGATATACATATGTACATATGTACATACGTACATACGTACACGTATAATACTTAAATATATGTACTCGACACGTTCCATTTCCGCTCTTTCGTTTCTACAATATATCTATTCCCTAGTCTTTCTTCAAATTTATACCAACTGGTTTGGTCAAGAAACTTGTATTAAGTTTGCACTTTCCTGTTGTCGTAGTTGTAAAAAAGTATTAAGCCCAGATTAAATTGGTACAGTATAAGTGGTAAAGTGTACCAACACTGGTAATATGTACATATATTGTAACCGATCAGACAGCCGGTTTTTCTACTATTGCGTTTTATACCAATTTAGCTGGGTTTTGGAAGAGACGTAATCACAGAGAAAACCAATCTAACATTTGTCCTAGGGCTGACAATGAGTATACTTTACCGCTTATTCTATCAGTGTAAGCTAGGCTATATGAAAGCGATGTAACGCTGAAATAATGAAAAAGAAGATGTAGGAAGGTTATCATATTAGGAATATTAATATTCCTAACCGTTAGTTCACGGTCTGGCATGTTACGTGGTGGGGAAATTATCATTGAAGAATCGTGAGAGATTAGCGATGATATGTTGACGCGAATATCTTCGATTCGAATATTTCCTATTCGCGTTTCTAGATCTCTATGCTCACCTAAAACGAATCGAAATCTTAGGATACTGTCGCCACCAGTAGTGTATCTATTTTCTATTCTTTTTTTTTCTTCTTCCATTTTCATCGACGAGAAGAAAGTGATCCAGTTGTAGGTGGACCTAGACTGGGTCTGGAGCAGGGGCGAGCAGCTGCATGCTGCTACTCGAATGAGCGATCTGTAAAAGCATTGATTTTTCATACACACGTCAGCTGTTGCAACACGATCCTCGAATCTCCGAACACATTACTCGGTCACCCCTACACTTACAATTCTATTTTTATTATATTATGTATAAGCAGTTTTCTTAATGTAGAAAGTTGCATTTTGAAGAAGAGGAAGATTCTCGTCGAGCAGAAATTCGTTGGTTTATTAAATTACCTTACTCGGGTTTTTTTTCAAGATAAAGGCGAACAGCAGGCAAAGTGAATGAAACAACGAGAGTTGAACTTTTACAAAGTGAAAATAAATGGAAAAAAGATGAAATTTACCTGTTGTTTCGGTTGCCTATAAGACTTCCTCGCGTAAACTTTCAGCACTCTGCAGTTGCACGCGACGGATAACGCCACGGCTAGACCCTGTTTCAAATAATCAAAAGTAAACAGGAGTTTCGATTTCAAGTTCCGGTTAGCAAAGTTTAAATATATATATATATAATAGGATTTCTCTCAGAATGGCAATCATTCCGCGCGAGATGTGATCGTTATTAGGTCCGCGAACATAAGCGACCTCTTCGTGCCGTATCTTATTCTGCTCGCGTCAAGTTTCGAAATAAAGATTTTGTTACAAGGTGTTCGGCGAGAATCCCCCTGGCTCGTTATGAAAATTTTACCAGTTCTCCTCGAGGGGGTTGTTTAGTTTACCGCCGCGCCGTTCCCCTCCTTCTTTCTATTCGACCGCGAGTTTGAAGCGAAAGCAAAAGCAACATTTTTACATATACATATGTATTTATTTACGAACGATAAATTGGCTTCGAACCGTCATAATAAAGTCGATTATTATATCGATTAAATTTTAATTTACGATCAAAAAGCTATTGAATGATTTTAAACGGTGGTCACACCGTTAGATAAGAGGAGAAGAAAAATCGATAGAATACCAAACGAGTTAGAAAAATGTGGAAAAGGTGGAAAAGCGTAGATAAGAAAGGAACGATCAAGGTGAACGGAATTGAATAATCGATTGGAAAAAGTACATAGAGTAACGTACTCTTTTTCGGTGGGAATGAGAAAGAAAACTTGGAGGATATTCTACACTCTAATACTAATAATAATATGTACCAACTTCTCGACGTCGCGAAAACTCGAATATCGGTCTACGAAAAGTTTTTACCAACGACATATCCAACATATGTATGTACATACATACATATATGAAATAATGTTACTGTACGCTATAACAAGTTTCGATCATCTATCTATGATGGAAGAAACAAAGGTTTTCAACTAAAAATAAATGTAATTAACAAAATTATAATACCTTTGTTTTGCTTTCGTTTTTTTTTTCAACCATGTTATTTTTCACCAGCACTTGGAACGGCCCGCATTATGTAGTAGGAAAGGAAATCTCGAACGTGCTATGTCGAAACCATAACGCCTAAATAATTTCTTTACCTGAAGAGAGTGACCGGTGCAAAATACCGCCCATAGGAAAGGTACTTTCCATATTCTGGACGCGACCCCGCAACCAGCGACCAGACCTATTATCATGCTCACTTTTAAAAACAGTATCAACTGCAGCGCTCTTCTTCTCTTCATTTTTTCGCGTTGTTTAATTTCCAGCTGCATGCTGCATGTGTATCTGCGCAAACGAAACCAATATTCATTCATTCATTCATTCATTCATTCATTCATCGTCAAAACGAGGAAATTTGTTAGATTTTTCCATCAGAATATTCCATCATACGATACCTAGACACGATCGCAGCTTTTATCAGATAGTATCCTGCGGAAAGAAGCAGAAGAACCACTGGTAAACCGTATGCATAAATCGTCGCTGTAGTTCCCAGAAACCTGCAATAAATTTCACCTTAAATCAATCCAAGTTGATTGAATTTTTTTTTCGAAACTTTTATCAAGATAAAATCAAACACACTATAGAAAATTTTCGTGAAAATTCGGTGACTCTCAAGCAAGTTTCGAGTCGAGAAAAGATTGAACGACAAATACGGAGATTTCATGTAGATACATAGTTGGTAAAGGGAAATAAAAGGGACAAGTCCCGAATAATATGAATTCGGTTCGGTCTTGGTATAAGATTCTTTTACCTTACTGGTGAATTTCATATGTATGTATGTATGTACCTATATTTGAAATATTTACAATAATTTCTGCCTTTGTGAATGAATAGGTATACATATATTTCATTTTATCCATCTATGTATAGGTATGCGTGTGAAATGAAGAATTTATAGAGATTCATACCTTGCCAATCGATAACGATTGATAATAATTAATTGATTAAAGTGATTAAACGAAAGGAATTACCAGCAATTGAAGGGTGTCAGATCCCTGATATTCCAGATGTCATTCACCTGGTATATCTGCAGAAAAGTAGCCAAGACAAGATTGAGAAAAGGAGCACCCCAAGCGAAGAGGCTATATTTCAGGTAGGTCGGTGGGTCGTCACGGCGTGGTATCGAAGCAACGGTGGCATAAAGGTGATGACACATTGCAGCCAGCCAACAAACCACCGTCATTCGAAGATACTGTAAGCTCAACCCCAGGGAAATGCAGAGCTCCGAGTCCTGCGAATTGCGAAACATTTACCATCTTCCTTTAGTCATCGTTTCACCCTTTCACCGTTGTTGCTTCCTTGAAAAGCTTTGCGCACTTTTCCTTCCCTTTCTTCTACATGGAATGTTAACACACATACATACGTAACAACGATACGGACGTTGAAACAAACGTTACTATTTTTTTCGTTAGTACCTATTTGGTACTCGGCTCGCTTGTTACAGAGACAGTAGTCGAAAAAAATCGAGCAATATATTTCCTTGGACCGAGGTATGTATTCTAGTATGTACATACATACATAGTACGTGTACTACCGTAGGGATATTCCCGGAACGAGTTTCCTTTTCTCTCAAGGGAGTTCCGTAAACGATCTGCTCGTTTTCTACAAAAAAGCGTATCCGGTACACGCACTAGGGCAAACCCTGTCATACATACTTAAGTACATGGATACTCGTGATTTACAACGAAATGTACACTTTCGACATCTTCTCTTACGTTAACATGTGCGAAAACACTTACGATTAGTAAAGATCTAGTTGTAAAAGATCGTACAGTTTCGTCGGGGTATAGTTTATCTGGGGGTTTACGGTTACAATTGGCCAACTAAAACTGTACTCTGCGGAACTGTACTATCCGAGTTAACGAAGAACCTGAAACGGACCAAACAGGAGGTAGGCAATACATACAACCAAAGGCAAACATTCAAGATTTACAGTTTAGAGTTTAGGGTTTAACAACAATACCGAGTTCTAAAGAAACATTACTCTATATAATATAATAGCTATAATGATTAAGGTAAAAATCGCGTCGTTCAGTCGGTACCTAACAAATCACTAAAAGTTATAGCCTGATATTTCGATGTTGTCCAAGAGGAAGCGAACAAATATTTACAAAGATGGTGGAGCGATCTCGTAAAGGTAAAAATCGGTAATTTGAGAGAAAAGTGGTAGGGTACGAGGAACGTACGAAAGGAAAACGCAATCAAAGTCGAGCGGGTGTAATCAAGCGTCACGGAAAACCCGATAAAAGTCTTTTCCCGTTGGCCAGCGAAAAAAGACCAGATGAGTAAAGTACCCTTTTGTTGCTTTCCTACTCGATACACGCAGCTGGAATTAATGTTTCACATTTTTATCTCTTTTTCTCTTCTTCTTCTTCTTCTTCTTCTTCTTCTTCTTTTGCGGATTCGGATTTTACCACCAACTACCTGTGTGAAAATTAACAATTAAACTCATCGTTCTTGTCCGCAAAAGTTGAAACCTCTTTCGAAAAGTTAACTTTCTTGAAATACGGCAGAGCACACCGAATTGTGATTATGACCGGAGGCGATCAAAACTTTCGAGGAAATTAATTCGAACGCGGGAAACATGGGAACAAATCGAATTTATTGTATAAAATTATTCATCATCCGATACATAGTTGCTTCTCCCTCTCCTATTTTATTAATCTTAACAACGATGCTAAATCCGTGAAAAGATTCGAAAAACGGTGTTTCGACGATATTCAAACTATCGTATTGTACAAACTATTAACAATTTATCAAGTTTTCTAAACTTGTTCCGCTAACTTGCACGCTAACTGAAAGAAACTTTGGTGGAAAGTACATTTTCTTCCTTCGTATTCTATGTAGAATTTTGTCTAGCTTTTTGTCGGAAAAGGAATCGGCGATGTTGGTTTCGACAGAAGAATGTGTTGGAATTTACGATGTCGATTCAGATCCGATCCGTCTACAATCTACATACAACGAAGGATAATCCCAAACTTACGATCTCATCGTCGTCAGTCACCTATACTACAAAAAGGTTCGAGCTCTTCCAGCTTTTCGCTATTCTACTTCGCTTCTTCAAAAGGATCTTGTACGGTTCATCGTTACACTGTTACACCGTTGTACTGTTAAATCGTTACCTCCCCCTATATCTACATTACATAATATGTATATCGTATTCATTCGGGCATTAAATCTTGTACAATTCTCTGTACAATTCTTTGTCTCGGGTATATTGTAGCGACATTTTAACGATATTTCTCTTAATCATTTCATTATATGTATATATTTCGAATTAATGCAAATTACCTACATACATAACATACATAAGTGACTGGCACAACGGTGAAAGAATTAAACACAAGAAGATGAAAAATTCTTGGAGCAACTTGCACGGTAATCGCTACCGTTCTGTGCTTTAATTGCAGAAACGTCAGCTCGACGACGCCGGTGATAATGTTATACCGCAAGGACATACTTGGTTATACATATAACCGAGACTAAGAAAATTCCTACAGCCAGAAGGCAGACGAAAATACGAAAATACGAAAATACGAAAATATAGCCCTGTTCAAGCCCTGAAAAAACGACGTCTTCCTTGGAATAATAATTGCGTATAAGTACATATGTACTAGATAGAGTAGCTGTGCTTGTTAAAATAACGTTCACTCGATATTGACCCCCTTCGAATGTCCTTCGCATATTGACACTCGATATCCGGTTTCCGCGATAACGTAACCTAATTTCGCTCCTACGCGCTATCAAACAACACTGCATTCTTCGTTATCGCTTTCACTAAAACGATTTTCTATGAAAAAAGAAAACAAACATTTATTTCTCAAAGGAAAAGATAGTTTGTTTTCGGGTTCAATTTGATTTCATGGCTTCGAATCGAAAATGAAAAAACTTTCCTGAGAAAGTCTCGTATGGGTTAAAAAGACAGAACGAGACAGAAAGACTTTGACTTGCTTTCAATTTTTTCTTCTGTTTTTAATATTCATTTGAAACGATCGAAAACAATTGGAAACGAATCGTCGTTCAACATGCTTGAAATTTAAAACGGAATGTTAAAATCTTTCGAGACCACCCTGTGTTCCGAAAAGTTGGCCAACTTACATAAAAGGTACATACATATGTAGAAAGTTAGTAGTCTCTGGAAGTAGGAGACAAAATGATCGATAGATTACGTTCAATTTTCAGTATTTTCTTTTCTTGAACAACATTGAAAGAACTTTGCAAGCATGGCGTTCGTTTCAACACACGATTCTTTTAAACACCGAGAGTTTCGGTGACTTTCAGAAAATCTTCTCTGCATTGCAGGTGTTCGAGTTCACCTCGACCGAATCAATGGGAATTGAAACAACACCTGGATGAAAATCTTTGCAAATTTTTGCAAATTTTTACACGGTGCAAATCTCAATCTATTATAAAACAATTAATCCTAGATTAGGTACTTGTTCTCTCATTTAGAAAATTTCTAACAAATTATTCATTTTCGCTTATCTGAAGAAAATATTGTACTTATTGTTAGTTATTAATCGTTTATAGATTATATCTTTCGAATCGAGTGCACCTACTTTTATTTCCAACAGGATGAACACGCTTTATCCCCCTTTCAATTTAGAATTCAAATTCTGACGCGGATTACATACCTACATAGTACATGTATTTCTATGAAATACTCTACATATATGAATCTATGAAAAACAGTCTGTAATTATCGCGATATTCGTCCAATTCATTATTACCTACTTCTTATTCTATGTCAACAAGCTATTGAACAAGACCGCAAAGAATTTTGAAAAATATTAAGACAAAGTCGTCCTAGACTAGACGAAATTCAACCTACAATGTATGTAGTCCTTCGCTTCTTTCTTGGGAACGAAGATATAAAATTTCATTTCAAAAAGGTTAATTTAAAAACAATTTCGTTTGCATTTATCTGAATTTTTTTTCCTTCAGCGTATTCAGATTTAACATTTAACATTCGAAAAAATAAAAATTCGATAGAAGAAATAAATTCGTATTCCCCCAGATGTCGAGATACGCGTTGCTCGCTCGATCTTTTTAAACCGGAGTCACGTTTACGTGATGAGATCATTAAATTCCTTGGAAATGTGCAAACTGCCATTCGACCTTACGATGCAGAGACACGGTATTTAAAAAACATAACCACTCTCTATTTTCATGATTTCATCGGGGTGTATACACCGCTGTACAGAGAGAAATTTTTCCTTTACCTACACTATTTAGCACACGTTTTTATATGCATTTTGTAAATACAAGAGGCATTTTGAAAGATGAAGATGTACCTACACAGACACATACTCCACTAATGACAGAACAAGAGGACGGGACATATTACATATGTAAATATGTAGTACAAGTGGAGAGTAGCAGTTGTTTCTGGCAGAAATCTCTTGTCCTTTGCGCTGCTGTTTTTACCCGGTCAACCGAGATTCTATCGTATCGTTGAAACGATTTTTCACCGACGACTATGAGAGACTATGAGAGACTATGAGAGACTATGAGAGACAAAGGAAAAAGCAGATTCTTCTTGTCGAAGAAGCTATCGAAACTTACCTGAACGCCACCCACTCCAACGATGAAGAGCAGTTGAACCATGAAGAGGGCTGCCAAAAGATTCATAAGGGTCGTACCTGCCAGGCTTCTCAAGTCCGAGAACAAGCTGGAAACATAAGGATGGCTCTGACTTTTCTCTATTCCGAGAATATTCTCTTTCGAATCTTTTCGTTTACATTTCAACAACCAAAGTATCAACTATAATATGTATACAATACATGTACATACATATTATGTTATTACATATTGTATAACTAGCAGTTCTATAGAAGGAGATAAAATAGTCTACTATCTATAATCTATTGGGATCGATAATAAGCAGCGATCCGTACACTCTTTATTAAAATTCCTTCGATACAAGAGTTATATCCGTGTAGAATTCAAATTGACATCAGGATTGTCGATATTCGCCTACGCAGCTCAAACAGAGTTCGAAATAACCAAGGGAGATACGTAACTCCCATGACCATGACGATACGTAATACGTATACGTTAATCGACACCTACTACCTACATACTACAAAAGCTCCTTCCTTTCGTTTTCGCCGAGGAATCAACTCGTTTCGACCTTTTCTCTGCTTTTCTCATCTACGTTTTACGAAAGGTCTCCTTCCTTTCTACCCAATCGCAACGTCGCGTCGCGTCGCGTCGCGTCGCGTCGCGTCGCGTCGAAAGTAAACACGCTTTTCTCTGATTCTGAAGAATATCATACAATTTCAAAGTTGATTGAAGAATAAAAAGAATAGGTGAGAATATCTGAAATTTCAACTTAAAGGAAAAACACTCACATGTCAATCTTACTACATAAATACATATAATATCAGGCTATTTTTCATCACGGGATATAACTGTAGATATCATATGAAGCGTGAAATCTCGCGTAACATTTCTAAAACAAAAAGCAACCGATGAAATTCGTAACATTTGAAAAAATTAATTAGAAAGTTGAATTCTCGATGAATGGCCGCGGATGCAGAATGGAAGCTGGAAGAGAATTGAACGTGACGCTATTGTCCGACCGACTGGTATGGTATGGTATCCTGATAAAGGACCACGATGGCCCAGATTGTCAAGAAATCGTAATTGGAGCTCGTTTTTTCTTTCGATCGCTACGTGAAAACTACCGTCTATTTTAATGCACATTTTCCTTTCAATTTTCCGTCGCGCGTCGTTGAAAAAAAAGAAAAATAATGACGAAATAGATTTCGTAGAAAATAAAGGTAGAGAAAGGTAGAGAAAGTTTTCAGGGATATGAAAAATTGAAATTCCGACCTAACCATGTCGAGGAATTGTCGGCTTTCTTTTATTGTAACAATGTATAATAGTACCTAGGTTTAACCTCTTACGATTTCCTCTAACCTTTTTCTCCATTTCTTATTATTACCGAATCGTACACAGAGACACTCTGTTCGCTGTTTAAAGAAAAAAATTTAATTTACAAGCCAACCAAAGAATAATATACACATAAAGCAAATTGCGTTTTTTTTCCAAGAATCTTTTCGTGCTCGTACTCGACGAATATCACGATCGTTCGTTTCAAGATTTAAAGGGTACTCGAGAGAAGATACAATTCATAAATTTTCAACAATACGATCGAATTACATCCTTAAAAGGCTTGTCGTTCAAATGAATAGAGAAAGAAGAAGAATGCCCGGCCATCCCTTGGGAGGTTGATCGATTTATCGATCGAAACGAAACTTGCTACTTTTCTCTTATCAGCTAACCGAGAGCTTAATCACCCGGTGATGCTTTTAAAGAAAGACTCTCATTTCTGTCGATATTTTTCAATGATTCATTTAACCAACTCGCGTGATAGGTATCTTTCTAGTGCAAATCGGGATTTTTCATTTTTCATTTTTCATTTTTCATTTTTCCTATTCGATTCCTCGTCTTGTCCGTTTCGCAGGATAAGACAGGACAGGACACGACACGGCACGACATTTAAACTTTAGTCTTTAACTTTAGAATGAATTATTCACAAGTAGAAGGAGAAATCGGGAAAGTCAACCCTCGAGCAGGAAAAATTTCTTATAAATGATTGAAGGAAACATTTGAAATACATTCAAATAAAACGACTGTACTTTTCTAACTGGCTATGTATGTACTCGTTTTAACATTCTAAAACCGAAAAACCTTTTAAATAAGACGTCTTTTTCTTTTTCTCTTTACTCGTCGAATACTTTTCCTTAGACGTATGTATGTAGTTTAAAGTGATTATAAACAAGTCGCAGCAGAGAGGCGTCGAAAGCGTAGCACGGTAAAACAATTTATTATTTCACTGAAAATAATGAGGAGTTGGAAGGTGGTGGTGTTGTTTTATTTAACACCATGTTTCAACCTTTAAACCCGTCACCAACGGAATTTATTTGATACAGTTACCTACCTACATAGGTACATACACATACCTCTTTCTCACTCTAAATAGAAGGTGGACAAATAGATTTTGTCCAGCTAACTTGATACTTTGAATTTCTTTCAATTTCTTTCATGGTATTATTACCATATAAAGGATGAGTTGGATATTATATCTACTTATGAGAAAGGAAGAACTGATTTCGAGAATAAGGAGAAGAATTTCTCTGATTTTACGCGATCTGTTGATATTATAACACAAATACTCGATTCGGTGTCAATTTTTCAAGCTTCAATTTCTCCTTTGTCTAACATGAATAACCTATCGTTACGTTTATCAATACTTTACCGCAATTTTTCACCTACGATCCTTGAAAATCGTTTCAACATTTCATTTCCTTCTATCTTTATCGTCTAAAGGAAAAGAAAAAGGAAAAGGAAATTTTTAATAGATAGGTATACATATATCGTATATTGACAATATAGGTAACTAATAGGATATGTAGTTTTCTTCCCATACCAATGGAAGAATGGTATTTAATAAACCGCCAAGGATAAAAAAGGATCGAATAATAATATCCAAAGAATTTTCACAAGTAGAATTATGTTGGATAGAGATTTTAATAAAGTCGATCAACATGGAGGGTGAAAAAACAAGTAGGTATGTAGTAGGTATGATGGTAAGCTTCGACGAGATTGTGCGGTGTGGTTTCTGCCACTGATATTTTCTACCATCGATTCCCTCCTTCAGCGGATATTGCAAATTCACGGTTGGATAACCATCAAGGTTGAAAAGAGTCGACGTACGTCGAAAATGGACAGCTAAACCATCGACAATCGAAAGCACGAAATTATTCTTTATTGCTTTAAATTTTAAATCGACCGATTTCGTCGGAAATTTCATAGAAATTGTTGAGAAAATAAATGTAAATAAAAATAATTTTAGAAAAGAAAATTTCAAAGATTTCAACGATTTCAACTTTCCAAGTTCCCGAGTTTCAAGGTGAATTAATAAATTAATTCTCTTTGGTGGAAGGATATCGCGCCGAGCGACGCGACGCGTCGCGACACCGCAACATTCCTTTCCAATTTATGTTGTATTGAAATTCTAATCAATTCTAATCAAAGCGGAATCTTTGATGCGTTTATAATTAAAAGAACATTAAACTCTGATTACCGCTTCGAAACGATCGATACGTCTTTTTATACACACTGCCTTTGGCTATTCTCTGCAGCTACGTTTATTCTTAAGTTTATACTCCAAAAGGCCGCGCGCAAATGAACGAATAGAATAATATGAATCTGATGGAACGGGGCAGTGAATGCAGCAGAGTTTTCATTCATAAATACATAGCAGGAAAAGTTTGTTTCGCGAACGAACGCGTAACAATGAGACTTACTCTCCGAAAAAGCGGAAAACGGAAAACGGAAAACGGAAAACGAAACATGGAACTTGTTTTCAATGGAGAACCATGACCACTGCCGTTCAAACTTTCTTTTCAACTATCAAAGTTAACCTTCGTTGTTCGATCGATCTGAATTACTTTTATCTTATTATTTTCACCATCAATTATTATACATATATTTCGAATCTGTTAAAAAAATATTAAAAAATGTTTCTTTAAAGAAAATCTAATTGATTGAAATTTCAAATTGACTAACAATAAGTAAACTCTATTTTATTTATTTACCTAATCGGATATTATGTACATACGTATTCTGAAATATCTCTGCACTCGAAACCTTCTGTACGTAGTAAACTGAATAACACTGAATACGATAGAAAATTTCATTTACCAACTGATTCGCGTAAAACATTTACGAATGGTATTTCATTTGGTACTTAATTGCTGACGTGGAATCTTTTTTTCTTTCAAACAGTTATGCTCGATTTTTAGTCTTCGATTCTTGACGGTTCCCTTGAAAATTCCTGCTTTTTAACTGTAATTTCATTCAATGTGAAATGAAAGGAAAAATTTTAAATTTTTTCAAATTCTCAAATTTAAAATCTCACGTATTAATTAATAAAAACTAGTTTTGCTGCCTTTTCATTCATTCATTAAAATATTAAACTAATTGTTACCATCTGGTCGTAAGCGTGTGTTTATGTATTTATGAGAACTTCATAGGTGATGGATAACGACGAGAGAAATGCAATTTTCACACTGGTATAAGGAGCAGCTATGAATTATCCATTCTCTTCTTTCTTTCATGTATAATAAGTTTAAGCTTTTTATCATGTTCATGTTTAATAAAATTGTTGAAAGACTACTCTTGAAAAACTTTAAAGTTTATTTTCAACCTTTACTTTCTATCGAATAGCCAATACCTACGTAGTGATTTATTTTTTCGACTACGATCAAAATTGGTCAGGTATTAAATTCGTAATGTTTCAGCATGCTTAGCTTGGAAATCATATTCGATCGTATTCTATCAAAGAGAGAACGAAAAATGATCACACATATACGATATTATAATATTATAATATTATAATAAAGATTATTAATTTCAACAATGTTTACTTGAAATATGTTATTCGTTGAATTTTAGTAAATTATTTGATGCAACTTTTCAGTAGTATTTGATTCCTCAAAGTTTCCGAAGAAAAAGTAATGAAAACGTAATCAACCTTTCGAATGATCAAAGCATCAATAGCGTCGCACAATAGGGAAAATCCGCGATGGATTGAAGGATCTAGGATTAATTGGGTCAGGACGCCGCAGTCGGCTTAACAATTCGCTTAAATGGGGCCAGATATCGAGTGCTTTTGAGAGCATACCGGTAAAATCTTATCGTTAGGCCAAGTTTCGATCGATCGAAGATAGTCGCTCGCTCGCTTTATATGTATGTAAATTGTATGTATTTTCTTTGCTAAACTTGTTATACCCGTTCGTCCATTGTATTTATCCTTTTTTCGTGCGTGCTAATACCATCATCAATCAGGAATTATTACTCGGAATAATTAGTAAATTTTGCAAATCACTATACATACACTGAAATCGATCAAGCTACCTTAATATATTCTATGTGTTGGGTCAACAAGGGTGAAGGTAAAGCTGAAGACTATGGAAAATTAGAGAGTAAGGTCGAAGCCTGTACAGATTTACGACGACAAGTCCGTAGATCTGATGTTCCAATTTTCGAAACGTTCTCTCTCGATAAGGTTAATCATGTTCTGCTGGCAAAAACGTAAGGTCTAGAAACGTAAGGGAAAAACACTCTCCGCTCCGTCTTTTTGTCTGACAATGAAATGTTTATCCTCTCCACGAAAAATCAATGGAAAAGAGAAACAACGTATCCTTGACCTATGTATGTCAAGAGCTGTGATCGAGGCCTGACGATTCACAGATGAAAAGTAGACAAAGTTTAGTACGCAAGATTGAAACAACAAATACATATGTGTAAGGCAACAAGAACAAATCACGAACGTTACGAACGGACTACAGAAATTGAAATTTCTTATACATATAAATACGGCAACCATATTCTCCATCGCTTTAATTTTCATTCAATCGCTTCAGGATTAAATTCTCGTTACGACCTCCTCGCTTTCGCGTTATGTAACCGAGTTATATTATACGTAACTAGTGATACAAGTAAACGCAAAAAGGGGCATAATATGGTAGATAAGTATGTAGTAGTTAGTCTTCTTTCGGGCCAACGGTCATAACAATTGATGACAGTTATTCGATATTTTTTCTATTGCATCTGTAGAAAGAAATATAAATCGACATCAAAGGTGTTAATGTAATGTCAGCAGAGTTGCGAAAATGAAATTTACACAAGTTACATGACGTGACTAGCGGCAGAAACTAACTCGTAGACACAAGAGACATAAGCGACAGAACATTACGTAGATATGTATGTAGATTAGAAGGGAGACAACTGGCCGAGTGTCACTGATATCAATATAATGTATGTGTATGTATGTATATTGTATACCCCTATACATGTAGAGACGCGAAGAAACGAGCAACTTTATCTTTTTTTTCAAAATAGCTGAAAAGACGTAGAATAATAGGTACGATAAAAGGTTCTGCAGACTTAATGAAATAGTTATTAGAAAGATGTATCTGAAAACATTCTGAACGATTTCGTGAGAGTGCAATATCTTATATGTCATTTCGAATATGGTTAGTAACTCTTGTGCCCTGCCGTGCCGTGCCGTGCCGTGCCGTGCCGTGCATTTTCCATCGTATGCAGTATGCAGTATGCAGTATGCAACCAATTTTCGCGGTGAAATTCCAAAGCTTACTAACGTGGAACTTGCTGCTCGTTCAAAGACTATCACAAATACGGGTGTATAGAAAGAGAGATGGAAAGACTTTTCCATAATAAAATCGGCATAAAATCGCGAAAAATTGTAAAACGAGACAATAACGTTAGACAGAAAAGAAACAGTTTTTGATACGAGACGCAAGAAGCACAAGGAGCTATTCTATTTGTCAGCTTTCAAGTAAAAGCAACTAAAATCATATTATCTTATGTCATGTTATGTTATAAAAGAAGTTTGTTGAAACACAGCAAGCTTTAGAATTGATACCTAAGAATCGTTTTCCTACGAAAATATTTTCAAAGTCTAAAGAGATATCTCGTCAAGGCTCGTCCTTCAAAGCACGTTTTCATCGTGATATCGATGCGTGGAGAAGGATTGATTCAATCGTGAGACACTTTATGAACGGTACAAAGTGTTCCCAGGATGCTACGACACACGTAAGTACGTGACGGACAGCTCGATATCTCTTATTACGTTATATGTATTACGGTACGATACGTTACGTTATTACACATCAAATGACCGATTTCATAAGATGGAAAATCTAACACGATTTAATAATATCTACCTCTAATTGTAAGTGAAAGATATTAAATATCGCAATAAAAAAAGAAAAAAGGTCCGGTACAAAGGTAAAAAATGATTAAGAACCAGTGCTCTGCTCTATCTATATACGAGGAGGGAGTAAGAGATTGAATCGATAAGAATAGTTTTCCTTTGGGAAATCAAAGGTCTTGTGTAAAAATTCTACAAAAGGTCACCACGCGCGAGCGCATTTCTTTCAGATCTCTTTGTGGGAACGTCAACGCCGATTATTACCCTTCGCACGATCCATCAAATCTCTGACAGCGGTCTATCGAACAACGTAGAAATTTCATTTTTTTCCCCTTCTCTGACATTTTTCATCCCTCTCGACTCTCATTACGTTTTGCAAATTTTCAAACAAACGGATTTAATTATTCAAGTAATTTTTATTTTAGCCGACGTGTAAATGTGTATACATATATTTAAGTATTATATTAAAATTAGAATGGAAGAAGAGAGGGCGAGGATAAAGCTGTCTGGTTACGCTCCGCGCAATTTCTCCTCAAGATATTAAAACGACGCCTAATATCCTGGACGGCTTGATATTAAGAGGATGACGAAGGTGAATCCCGAAAGAACCTCGAAATAGGGTAGAGAAAGGGCTCGTAAGCCGCTTATGGGTAGACGATGTCGCGAAACGTGTCGTTTTATCGGGAGCCGGGACCAACTCGCTATAATTTTACGAAAACCGCTCGAAATTAGGCGAGTTTAAATTAATAATTATACATATAACGAGATACGTTATAAAAGGGAATTGAACGAAAAAGTAGATAATCTTTGAAGAAACCAAGTGCCGTTGCGTAGAAAACGGTCCGGCGAAAAAGAGAGAAATGTAAGAAAATATTAAATTTTTCAATCTCCGAATCTTCAGAAAGATCGTTCGGTTCCAAACGCGTGTAATCGAATGGAGCAGCGGCTCTTTCTCCTAAGCCTCTTACGTTCGTAAAGGAACAAAAATCAGAGACGACGCGACGCGACGCGACGCGATCTTTCAAAAGGAAAGCTTTTTTAAAGCCCGCAACTCTCCGCAACTCTCCGCAACTCGTCGCGAGTTGGCGCAAAAGCAAACAAAGTGCAGCAATGATCGATCGAAAAGTTCTTAACGGAGCAGAGAAGGAAAGCAACGTTCAAGAGGATAAACTTTTTAGTTTAGTCTCTCTGACCCCGGTTTACATATTACATATTACATGTATATGGTAAACGCTAAACTGGGAATATTCAAGTTTTTCAATTATTTAAATAAATACGAGCATAGTTTGTATATCCGCACCGTTACGGATATTTCTAACTCTAATTAGACCCGTGTCATCCAATTCAACAACGTTTAATTAGTCAAATTAAATGAAAATGGACATTCTCGGTAAATTATACGCTCGCGTTTTTCCCCTCGCAATTAAATTATTGATTTTCGGCAAGTCGCAAAAAAAATATTAATTTTAATTCACTTCTTTCTTATCTTTCTTCCCGTATTCGACGAACCTGATTGTTGACCTGATTGGTGCAATATAAACTGAACGAACATATGTATGTACCTATACCTATTTACACGTATAGATATTAAACATTTTCAGGGAAATTATTTATTCACCGTCTATCGTAAGTAGACATGTTCCAGAGAAACACAGTTCGAGAAGGTGGCCGGCCAATGTCGGTTAAACCTACAAGGACACGTTCATTTCCTGCCTGGCATTTCGAAATATGTAAACATTAACCTACCGCAACGAAGGTAGTTTGCGCCTCGCAAGCCGTGTATCAATTATTTTGCGACACGTTTACACTTTTACACACTTTATATTATACTTATACATATGTATGTATATGTAAGTAATACGAATTCTAGAGGGAAAATTGTATTTTCTCTTCTCTGACACATGGAAGAATTGTAAACGAATGAAAATTTCCAATCATTTCTGTGTGTACAAACAACGTGAGAATTTAATTAATCGTTCAAGTTGAAACAACTAACTGGCCATAGTCGTCAACGATACGTAAATATGTATCTACATACTTGTTAGATGTATGTAACACGAGAATTTTCGGCTTCACTCATGGAAATTCGTAGTCGACTAGCTATGCCTCTAATCATGTCTTAACCGTACACACAATATTATTTACAATCGCAACGAGAAGAAAACTTTGAAATTACTTTTAATCATGATTTCGATTTAGTAACGTACTTGAAAGAAACGTAACACGTAAAAGAAATTTTTACTAAACTAACTTAACTTTACTTTACTAGATAAAGGTAACGATATACCTATGTATAGGCGATCGATCGATCGATCTCGAATTATCTCTATAAGACGATTGTCTGGAAACGAAACGCCACACCGACTCCAAGTATTTGCTCTTCAAGGTGTATCATACCCTTTTCATTCTATCTGCTCCGAATACAAAGCGAGAAACGTTATTGCTGAAACTAGGATTTACCTTGCCTTTCCATAATTTCAGGGGAGGGAAAAATACACCGTAGAAATAGAACAGGGTTTCGTGAAATTAGCAGCGAAACCAAATAGCTGCAAATACATACAAACTTGTTTTATTTTCTAAAAAAAATACTTGAAAAAATTATACAGTTTATTTCTAAAAATGTTATTACACTACTGTGTGTTAATTTTGCCAATTTATTATTAAATGAAGCGTGTAGCGAATTTGAATGTGAATGTATCTCCTTTTCGATAATTCAATTCGAAACGTCGAAATGTTCAATCTATCGATCTATAATATTAGTTATCCTATTAATAGAGCCACAGCTTCGTATTAATTCGACGAAGCAATACAATTTCGAGCAAATATTCCGCTCGATCTATCTAATCTATCGTATTGAAAGCAGGTTGAATTTCCTGTAAAATTCATCTCGATACCGTGCACCCTAACTAACGCTCGGCACGCTGCCAATTACACAAACATTCCTCACTTTTACCTCCTATCGAAGGTTATTTTATAACCAGTTTCGTCATAAAAATCTTCTCAATAAAGTCCACACTTGTTTATAAAGTCGAGAATAAGTTTAATTCTCATCGTTAGCGTTAGCGTAAAGAGTTTGAATTTTCTCTAGACAGCCGACAGAGGCAACCGATTCTGTCGGATGTAACGAAAAAGCGTCACAGCGAGCTTTAATCTCGTTAAAGATAACGCGAAAATCAAGTTAAACGAGCCTCGCTACATATTTACCCCTTCGACACGCTACAGGAAAGCCACTCTGCTGATTTTTACCGTTCGCAGCACCAACTCTGTTTAACATAATTTTTACTTTTCGCGATATCGTGTTACCGATCTTCTTTTTAGAAAAAATCTTGAAAAACTCGATGGAAGAAAAGCAAGACCACTGATTCCGAGGATAATTTTATTTCATTCTGCTTCTCTCCAGACTGCGTTCCAGATTTCCATCACGTATGCAGCGTGATAAAGTACACTTAACCCAGCTTCTTTTTCTTCCCCGTTGCATTCGAAGCATTCGAAGCATTCGAAGCATTCGAACCATTCGAACCATTCGAACCATTCGAAGCAAGTAACACGCCGCGGCGCGGGGCCTATATGTAGCACGAAGGGAACGGTGCTTCTTTTTTTTCTTTCAATTTTAAAATATCCCAACACGACCCATCTCTCTCAACTAATTGAAACGGAATCCAAGGATAATCCGTTCCGGATCAATGCTTTATACCTATCTTATTAACTCGACTCCTCGAACACGCTTTTTAAACTGGAAAGCCTTTCTGCTAGACTAATCGTAAGGACAGTATGATAATCCGGCAAATTTCCAAACGAGTGACCACATAATTCATAGCTGCACGTTATTCCATGTGGCCGACTACAATCCGTTCTACGCGAGAGAGAACGTCCACTATTCTCTTCTATAATACTATAATATTATAATACTATAATACTATAATACTATAATACTATAATACTATAATACTATAATATTTACGCCTATTTACGCGATCTAAACAGTCTATCTCAGTTTTACTTGAAAAGAAAAAGCTAAAATATGTTGAAACACCACACAAGTTGATCGTCCTTGAAAGATATCAATTCTAACCGCAAACTCACCAATCTAGGATACCTAGTACTATATAGGTACGTTAATTAATCAAGAAAATCAACGAGACGTAAATATAGCGGAGGAGCTATCGTTTCTTAATTGTTTGTAAGTTAGCTCGACAGTTGAGCAACGATAAGGATAAGAAAGTTTCTTGCTGCTTCCCGAAATTTGCGTTGCGCGCTAGATCATGCCATTAGTCGATTATATTATTCATGATAGATTACCTTAGACTTTAGACTTTAGACTTTAGACGCAGAGGAAGTTTCTGTCGTCTACGCGTATATCCATTACTCACGCCTGTCGGAAATTTCTTTGCGCCTCGAGGTTAACTAAATTATTGCTTATAAAATTAAATATACAAAGTCTTGATAGATAACATGATCAACAAGTTGCAACAAATGATGGGTCAGAACGTAAATCAATGCACAATATGGCGGCGTTAGTTTGATGAACCAACTTTCAAACTGAACCGTACCTACACAAGTTCAACGCGCGTTAAAAGGATTTAAATTTCTTAAAAGTTATTCGTATTTGCGGCAGAATTAAAGAATTAAAAATGAAATAAAACGGAACGAGATTCGGGGAAGCAGAGAATTTTCTGCGTTTAATAGAAAAGGAGGGGGAAGAAAAGAAAAGTCTGCATCGTACGGACTTTTTCTTTCCTTTATATTCACCCCTTTTTCTCGGCTAAAAAGTTAATTATCGTTAGTTACAGCGTGTCCCGCGTACCTTATATTATGTATACATATATGTATGTATAAGAGCTTCTAATGAAAGCCTTAGGATGGCCTTAATAAACCGCCTACACAAGGTATCAAGGAAAAGTTAAGGTATCTCGTCGTAAAAATTCCAAAGACTCTGTCCCACCAGAACACCCGGTGTAAGTTTATTAAATATCTAGAATTGGGAAATCCTCGCGTTTTTATGCTAAGAAAAAGTTAGAAATTCTGGGAACAACGATTGACCAACGTTCAAGAAGAAAGAAGGAACTAGTGCTTTTCCATTTCCCTTCAATTTCCGTCAACGGCTACTTCCTTTATAAAGTTTCCAACCGTTTCTCCAACCTTATTCGGTAAAATATCACCGAAAAGATTGTGCATCTGACGCGCGTTAAACCGATCGGAAAGTAATTGAATTTCGTGAATGTTCCTTGGGAAAATAAGCGCAGAGCCTTGTAAAATAAGAATGAAATTTTATTCGCTCGGCGAACGAAGAAATATTGTCTCTCGAAATTTTCAAATAAGATAATTACCTACTTCGAAATCTTTTATTCGCGAAGAAGTTTCGCTAATAAATTTCGCTAAACGCGTCAATTAACGAGTAAACGGGAGAAAAGAGCAATTAACGAGAACACTCGAAACAAAGAAGAGTGTTTAGCGATCGCTATCGAACATGGCCAATTATAATTAATTAATTGGCTCTGCTCGTGGTTCTGCTTGTGGCTTTGCATCTGTAATTGCACCCAAGTGAATAGGAAAGAGAAGAGACACACGCTGAACAACCGGTTGTCCAGACTAATCGATTCCTGTCTCCAGCACTTCTCGTTTAACCCCTTGCCTTTAAATCTCCTCTTCTAATTCTAATCGTAAATAAATACAACTAATCATCATGAATCATTTCACTTTCTCTTTCTCTTTCTCTATTAACTTGTCGATAATCATTTTATTATACTTACTTACAGATACACACACGTAAGAAATTTATCTATCAACTTACCTATAGGTGATAAAGGCGAATACCAGAGCAACCAGGGACAAACTTCCGCCCAGAACGACGATCAAACTCAAAACGCCATCCTGATCGAACGAGTTGCCAATACCCGTGGAAATTCCATTGCCGAGTCCACCGTTCGATTGGGGAAACCCGTGGATCGCACCCGTGTAAAGTGTCTCCATTTCTTTCTCACACTAGCATCTATAATTTATTAATACAATACATGCAATGTTATAATTAACTACCCATTACTTAGGAAGGAATTTCTCTAATTTTTCTGCTACTCAAAATTCTCTGTTCGACTAAATGGAATAATTTCGTTTCATCACCGAATTTAAACAACATTCCAACCCGAAATAAGTATTACGATTACCTACTAGCAAAGAACTAGCAAAGAACTAGCAAAGAATTAGCAAAGAAAATTAAATTTCTTACGGAACCCCGAGTATCAGGAGGAAGGGTAAATTGAAACAGGCCTGGTAATTTCCTGTAAAGAGGTGAATCAAAATGGCGCTCGACCCTGGTAGCCGCAAATTGCGGCCATCCTTAGCAATACAGGACATTTGTAGCTATGTACCTGTAATCACCATTAACCAACCTATTCTACCAGCATCAGTATCGTCTTACAATTAGATTACAAAACCATCTCTCTATAGAATCTCTGCGTTTCATCGAAATTCTTCGATCATTATAATTAATTAAGTAATTATAATAAGAATCAACGAAAGCCAATAGTTGTATCATATTTAGAAAAATCGTTGATAGAATCGAGTGCAATGGCCGACAATGTTCCATCGTACGCTTTTTTCATCTACTTTCCACATGGATTCGGTGCTACTCGTTAAATGCGATGACCTTATCGTATCGGTTTCCGATTCGATTCACGAGAATGCTCGTTACCGTTTACAAATAAATACCTCGTGTCGTTGCACACTTCTCCTTTTATTTCTGACCATTGACCATTATACCGTGATACCGCCGCCGCCGCCGCCGCCGCCGATACACTCGAATCATAACCAATCGTAATAATGAAAAGTCCTTTTATTTTTATTCCAATCATTTTATATGTATCAACAACTAACTAGTCTAAACATTACTACATAGTGTAATTTTACTGATTACACCTATCTAATCGTAAGTGTATCTCGCAAGTATGTACCTATATGTAGGTATACTTGTCGAGGTACAAGAACGGGTAAAAATAATTATAATAATAATGTCAGCCAAGCTTAGACTTACCTTATGATGCAGACCATCTTTGAATGGTTACGGTTGTCGCGTGATTCCATAAATCGGTTCACGTTTCCTTCTTGGAGACTTGGAGCAACCACGTGCCGATGAACACGTGCTCGATAAATAGAAAGGCGATCGCGTGTTCTTCGAAATTAAACGCCGCCCTTGAACAGATGGTACAAGCACCACGCGTTATTCCACATTTCTCCAATGCACCACTACCACCTTGACATCCTCGACGACAATACGTGTTCGTTTCTGCCACCGGTCGGGATCGATCGATTTCGCGAATAATGTCAACTCGATACACGATCGCTTTCGTTTTCGTTTTCGTTTTCGTTTCTTCTCGGAGGTCACCACGCGACCAACGTACACACGCGACTAGCACCGCTCAACATCGGTATACCTCAAGATCGCCCCACCTGTCAACAATCGCCGTCGCCGCCACCGCCGCCGCCGCCGCCGCCGCCGCCACCGCCGCCGCCGCCGCCGCCGTGTTTATTTACCCTTCTCGCTACTGTTCGTTCACCGACCGTTAATTATTGTAAACTGTGACATTTCTTTTCGTCGACATTTTATCCGAGTTCCCGCGGCAGTACAATCAATCTGATAAAAAGCTATCACTATTACTACTCGAATCAATAATACTGTTACTTCCGTTAATCGTAGGCACATAAACCGACCAGTGAAAAACATATTAACCCATTAATTGTTACGTATTTTTATTACTCGATATTCGTTGGAACAAATTCAAAACATGCTTCTAAACGTCTATGATATTTTACTCTCTGGTAGATTCCAAACATTTTATGAACATGTGAAAAATAATGCTTTCACGAGAGCAAATACGTATATTGCAGCTATTTAAACGCGTCTTCATCGATGCTGTTTAACAAATTTTTCTTACGGACAAATGATATATATGTATACATATATATATATATATATATATATATGTATATATATACGCAATACGACCTCGACGAGAGACGCCGCCGAACTGGAACGAAATTTATTCGCGCTCAAGTCTATCGCGCATCTAGTGTTGCGCAGTTACCCAACCATTAACGAGCAACAAAGATATTCAAAAAGAAAGGATGCAAACACTTTTCGAAATCCTTAGAATGTCAATTTAATTATTATTATATCTTCCTCCGTTCCAATACTGGTATAATAATCGATCGAATCAAATGTTGATTGTTTGATAAAGATTATGTCGACCCTTAGAAATTCATTCTGGATAATTTAATTTAAGAAAAAGTGGAATAAAATTGAAAATTTTTTTTCTGGGAAATAAAGATCTATCTATCATAAATTCATACATTCTCTATAAAACTGTACATACAACACAAGAAAAATGAGAAAGCACTGACGATAAAACATAACGCATTTACAATATGGACAAATTTTAGTCAATTTCTAAAACCAGATTAAACGGGAAAAACTTGAGATAATTAGGAAAGGTGGAAAGAAAGACTGCGTTGTGTCTTTCAAGCAACTGACATTACTCTGACATTTGCCCAAGTAAACTCAGAATGCACATAGGGGACTGTTTCCAAAGATATCACACACACACTATGGTGAATTACAAAATTTAAAATTTCTTTTATTTACAAGAGAAAAATGCATATTTATATAATAAATAAAATCAAATACATTCACGAGCACGTGTAATTTTGTCCACTCAAAGTAAAACTTCTTTTTTCTCAGACGCTTCGCTGCAAAAATGTGCCAGAGTTGCCGGTAGGCAATGGTAGAGAAACGCGCCGAGTACAAAGGGTTAAGAAGCTACAAGTAAAACCAAAGAAAAGAAACATCAGTCTATAGGACTATAATCGTTACAAAATTCTATCTTACTATACGTTTCTGCTATCCATCCTAACAAATATTTCAGTTTCTCCGTTTTCTCGTCCGACGCTTTAAAACCCGTTATAACCTCTGTCAAACATTTCGACAGATGCTTCATAACAGGCTAGAAGAAAAAGAAACGATTAGTAATATCGTATAAATAATAATTCACTCTAATGACAGAATTTTCAAGAAATACAGAGAAATAAATATTTACCATGGGCCAATCTTGTCTAAATAAAGCTACGCATTGATCGCTAAAACTATCAACGTCTAAAACATTTTTTTCTATCAACTTTCTAATAAACTTTCCGAAAAATAGCCAAATCTCCTCTTTTTCTGGTTGACCCAACAACATAATATTTCTAGAACTGAATATTCTGTGCATAGGAGAATCTAACTCCATAACTTTCCAACGATCCATTGTCCACACTTTTATCAATTTTTTTTGAATTTTTTGGGTGAAAAGATCACTTCGATAAGCGACTGCAAATACATAAACAAATTGGTTACGTTTTTCGTAACGTAACGTAACGTAACGTAACGTAACGTAATATAACATAACATAACATAACGTAGAACAAAAAGATTAACATTCCTTTTACCTAAAAATAAAGCAAAATCGGTGCTAAGGAAATACAAAACCTTCTCTGGTCCCACAACTAAATCAGCTCTTTCGTTCAAAGTTTGATACAAATTATCTAACACAGCTGACACACATGTTATCGTTAAGGATTGTCCACCGTTATCAAGTATCTTCCATATAAGTTCCTACAAAAATGATAAAAAATTACAAAAAAATGAAACTTTCTTTCATTTTTCGCTTGAGCAAAAGTGCAGAATAAACATATCATAATTACTCTTATATCGTCGGTAATAGTTGTTGGACTAATAGCATTTGGATTATGTATCTTTTCTTGAATGGGATGCAATGGTATACTGTTTCTAAAAAATCTATTTAATTCCAATTCCATGTCTTTTATGAACAATGACCCACCCACTATATGAGATTGGATCCACTGGTGTATACGTTCGGTAGCTAACCTTGTAGCAATTTTAACACACATTTCTTTCACGGACCTCAAAGAATCTTCAGCCAAAAGAGATTCTATAGACTTAGTTACCCTTATTTCACAGATCATCGGTATAGATGTTTCACATTGCTCCTTCAATTCTTTAGACATATTTCCAGCTAACGTATTCATATCATTTATTATATATGCCTTAAAAAAAAAAAAAAAAAAAAAATTACTTTTCTATTCAATTATGTTCTACGTATATTATAAGAGCGTTTCATTTATAAAATTCACCAATATCAAATCTACCTTAAAATCTGCGGTATCATTGAGTAACGACTCTTCTAATTTTTCCCATTGCCTTTCGTTTTGCTTTTTCTTCAAAAGTATCCTAAAATTATTTAAATTCGTTTCTCTAGAGGACATTAACAGAGTGTTGCATATATGCTTCACACAAGTAGAGGCAACTCGTTCGGACACGAAATCAACTGTTTTACGAGTAGATGCTGGTTGGCCATGAAAGAACGCTTCTTCCAATTGCAACTGTACAAATATTAACATTAACGAGTATAGCCGCTTATTTTTTATAAAAATAACTTGAAAATTATTAATAAACTTACCTCTAAATGCTTTATACCCGTACTTCTAACAGATTTGTCAAGTTGACTAGAAACTGGTGTAATATGTTTATTTGAATTGCAATTATTTATATTTGCGTTAGAATTTGGTGCAGGTACGTTTAATCCAGCCAAAGGACAGCATATTCGCAATGTTTTTTCATTAATCATATCTAATTTGTCTAAATTGTATTTAGCCGAAGTAACAGATACTACAGGCTCTCCGGATAGTATATTCTTTTGTGCATGTTTGTCAAACTGCTTAAGACTTTGCAATTCTTTAACTTTGTATGTCTCCTGCCAAGAAGGATAGTAATCCTTCGGAAAATTTGGTAATTCAAATAGCCAACCTAAGGTAGATTTTAAAAGAATTGCTGTTTGTTGAGAAATAGAATTGTCAGGAGCTAAGAACTCGGATTGATTCACAGCTTTATAAATATAGTATAAAAGTTCCAAGATTTGCTTATAATATGGTAATCTAAGAGACACGACGTCCAGCATAGCCAAGTATTTTGCTATCCAAGGTACGGTTAACGACAATTTTCCTGACGTTATTGCATTATGAAGACAAACATGTAAATTTACTGTTGGTAAAACCTAAATAAAAAGCATAATATTAAACACACGCACACACTTGTCAATGACAATTATTTTTTCATTTAAATCAGTAATATTAAGTACATCACTTACTTTACTTCGCACTTCTACTTGAGTTGCTACCAACTCTTTAAAATTATTCGATTCTGATCTGTATGGCAAAGATACGACAAGACCTAATATTTTCGCAAGGAGTTGTAAACTGGATAAGCAAGTAATAAAATTTTCTTGTGTCTGTTCATCGACCATTGTGTCTGTTTCAAATAAAATTGATCAATATATCAAGCTATACACCAACTATATATATATATATATATATATATATATCGATAACATTGATATTTCATACTGTAATACACATTAATACCTGAATCTTCTATTTCGCTACTACTGAATTGAGTATCATTCAATTCCATAATTTCATGAACCAAACAGTTTTCCAAGTGAACATAAAAAATTGGATTAAAAGCAAATAATATAAAGTCTTTGAAAAATTCTTGTACTCCTGGAAAAGATGGTCCTGTAATTTGATTTTTAGAAGGTTGAGGTGTTACTAATCGTTTTTGCAGTTGATCCAACTTTTTAGGATTGACGCATTTCAATGTTTTTAAAAAACTTATATTTTCATCATCTATTTCTGCCTAAAAATAATGAAAATAAATCAAATGATTAGAAGTAAAAAAAATTAATAAAAAATGGTTTCTTGATATACGCATAACATTAATATTAAACTTACCTGTCGCTTATTCTGTACACATGAAATTAAAAGTTGTGACTTAAATAATCTTGCAAAATGATAATAATTTATGGCATCATTATGCAGTGTCAACATAGATCGTATTTTACTTCCTAAAGCTATCTGAAACGTCCATCCTGGTACCGAATGATTTTCTTCCCATATTCTAAATATCTCGTAAAATGTATCTCGTTGATTTTTAAATGTTTGAAACGTAATGGCAGATGGAAAATTTTCACGATTATCTGTGTCTATTTGAAAACACACGTTTAATTCACCCATTGTATATGATTACCTATAAACAATTAAACAAGCATATTAATTAAAGAATAACAAAACAGTTTTAACAAATTTACATTAAAATAATTCATAGGTTTTAATAATATCTTTCAGGAAATGTTTGGATGAAGTTACATAAATATTACAACAATATTCAATGATAATGAAAACAATTCAATAGAACACTTTATATAAATACAAATTTTAGAAATAATGGAATACATAATATTATATTTCACTTATTACTTATGGAAATGTATTTATGTAAATATAGTAAAAGTTTACAAAATTAATCTGTATCTGTATTAGTCAATTAAACAAAACAATTTAAACGGTTTTAACACAAAATATACTTGCTTTGCATTTCAGAATTTTTCTCTTCAAGAGAGAATTTTACTTTTTAAACACACTCACTTACTTATACCACTGAATACATGACATCGGCTTCAACTATATAATAGCTTTTCAACATTTTTAGGTTATGTTTATAAAACATTTTAACGTTACTCGGTAATAAAAGAAACATTATATAAACAGTATGATAATAATATATATATGCAGTTATAATTTGTCAAACAAGAAAATTATATAGTAGTATAATAATATTTTACATCATACGTGTATATTATATGTACTAAAATATCATAAAGTTCTACATTCCGATCATTCAGTTTCTGTTCCGATTCCATGCCACGGTCAGCCACGGTGCTAGATATGTACCTCATGTTTATATATATGTATATATGTATTTATTTACTTAATGTATGTTTACAAGGTAAGTCCGATATTTTCGTTTCTTTATGAAGATCGTGGAATAAAATATCAATAATATTGCCTTCATTCATTTTATTGAAAAAATATATATTAATCCTTACGATGCAGAAATAAAAACTTATTAAATGTAAAATACAGACAAACACTTATCATTAATAGAAGGAAAATTGTTACAGGTTTGCAGTTCATATTTACTTATGTCTTAAAATTATTCGTAAAAAAATATTTAAATCATCCTCGAGATCCAACAAGAGGGTAGCTAGCAGTGGAAGCAATACCGCAATGGTTGTTTTTATTTCTGGCCATCTTGATGTATCCCTTATCACCCCAGCTTTCTCCCCAACTATTTTTCACCAACCAATAATCCTGACCATTATCGTCTGTTCCATACCCTACTATCAGTACCCCATGATCCAGTTCTTCCGAAGAACACTCAGGTTCGTAATAAACCCCTACAATTTATATAGAGAAGATTTATCACAAATTACCTAAACTAATATTCAACGTATTTGAAATCTTCCATCAACATTTCATAACGTAAAATATTAAAAACAAACCTTCGGAATAAAATTGGAAAGATTGATGAGAAGCATCAATGGCAACAGAGATTGGTCCTACAGTGGCTACTGCTGCTTTAAGTTTTTTTTCATCTCCTTCAGGAATGTCCGTATAACCGATATCGGAAGCACCAGTGTTTCTTGCATTATATCTATTAATTAAAAAGTAAATTATTATACTTGAAATGAAAAAACATTTTGAAGAAACTTTTATCGCAACAATTACCGGCATTTATCGTCTTCACCCTCATACGGATAAGTTATTTCTGTATCTAGACCTTTATTGTCCTTGATGTATTGAAAAGCTTGATCCATTAATCCGCCATTACATCCATTATTACCATATTTTGCAGAACAATCAATTAAATTCTGTTCGCTTAAAGAAACTAAAACTCCCTTTTGTCGGAAGTGTTGCCCCTCTAATGCTCCAGTCTGTAATAATTAAAATTCATTTATCTCTCAAGCTATTTACCAAAATATGAAAACAACAATAAACAAATAAGATTATAAAACTTGCTGCAGAGAATGACCAGCATGAACCACAATGTCCTTGATCTTTAATCGGGGTAACAGCTCCGCGTTCTCTCCAATCTACCGACCGAGGTAATTCTACATTTGCAGGTTCAATAAATGCAGCTCCTACAGGTAATCTTTCAGATCTCAACTGAGTATTTATGGATTTGTTAAAACCATTTAATACATTCACAAATTCATGATGAAGCTGAAACCATCAAAAGATAAACAAAGTAATTAGCAAATTTTTATTCGCCTCATCCATTTAATAATTGAAGATATACGTATAATAACTATTAGGGATCTCGCTCACCATATCTCCATATTTGTTCATTTTTAACTTGTACGAAACCTTCTTCATTTCATAATTACCATTGTGTTTAGCAATTTTGTGTTTATTATCCATATATATTTTCATTCTAAATCTTTCTTCAACATCATTTTTATAAATTTTGTTATGCTCCATCTAGAAATTAGTAACAAAATAATTATTTCTTCTCATGAACAATACTAACATATAAAATTATGGGTTAAATATTAATTTTTTTTAGAAATATTATTTAGTTCCTAAATACTTTAATGTAGTATAAACAAAATTGAATAATACTTTATTTACAGACAATTAGAGATATATATTGATAAAGGTCATGCTTAATCTATGACCAATATGTTTCATATACGTATACAAGGACATCTTTAATATGTATTTACTTCCATAAAATAACTGATTTATCCAAGAACATACAATTTTTAGAATTTTACACGATAAACATTAACTTTATGAATTATCAAAGTATACATATATGTATAAGTATTTCATAGGTTTCACATATGAAAGTAGTCCATTACCTTGAAAGTAGTCCATTCTTCATTGACCAACTCAAAGAAAGAAATAGCTTGCGCCGTAACAAATGCTATTGCAACTAAAAGTAATAGCGTCTTCATGGTTTCTATATTAAAACTGAAAATTTATAAAAATCAATCCTTCACATTTCTTTAGTTCCCAACATTTTTATGAATCTTTCATTTTTTATTAACAAAAAATATACGAATATTCCATTAATCCATTTGCACTCTGTAGGCGCCGCTATTGCGCCAGTGCTATCAGTGCACTAACTCCGTAAAAAAACACTCGGAGTGCAAAGGGTTAATTAATTTACATAAAAATATACATAATTTGCTATACACGTAAAATGTTTTCGCATTCTTTCATACCTATACGAAGAAAACACATACACATATTTATGTATATCGAACAAAGAAACAATTACACAGTACGCGTATTTTTTACTGTAAATTACGTAGCAATAATTGTACTTCCTTGTTAGAGACACGACATGTATGTACACTACAAGAAATAATATATGAATACAGGGAAGTAATTTTGTTATATTTCTAGTAATATAAATTCTAAACAAAGTACAATTATATTACCTCAATCAAAACAAAAAACAAAAAAAAATCAAAAAAAAACTTGATGTAAGCCGATTCTTACTGACGTAATATCCTTATTTTGGTACAAGAACAAAAGAATCACTAAGAAAGAAGAAAAAAGGTGACGTGTTTTTAGTAACACAAATAATCTTATCAACAATATGAAAATCGAATGCTATGGATATGAAATAAATAAAAAGATAAATACGATGCTGATTAATAAAGCTATGCGTAATTAGACTAAACACTTTAAGAAAAAGTAAAAATGATACGTCGTTTGTGACCTGATTGAATTTCATTGTCAAAATGAAATAATTAATAATATAGAGCATTTTCAAATATCTTACCAATTCTAAGGTCTATTCGTTAGAGAGTTGTCGAAACAAATTATAATCCACGACGTATCTTCTGTTACGTTAAAATGAGTACTGACGATGAGAGCGTTCTCTTCTATATTGTATAGTATATCCTCCCCTACTACGTGATTCATCATTGTTTTAACTTTTGCAGTATAACAGTGTCTCTCATACTCTCTGTCGCTTAACATACGCATTACACATAGTTGTATGTATTTACATACATACATATGTATATACATACGTGTAAGAACAAAAAGAGTACATACAACCTCTTGCAGCTTCGCATATATGTAAATATCGAGACGAAAGATGGATGGTGGGAGACCTTCTCTTCCATGCCTTTCCTTAATCCAGGAAAACTTTCGCAAACGTTCATAGTTCAAATAGCCGTTTTCAAATGTATGTACATATACATATATTGTACTTACATATTAGGCATGTATTGATATAGAATCTCTGATATAATTTTATGTAAATCACATCAATATAATATACATACATACTGATTTTTAAGAAATCAAGGAAGTTGTAGAGATTTTCCGGGTTGAGAAACACTGGAGCATTGAATATCATACAGCTTTTATCTATTCACGTGCATTCCTATACATTTACTCCTGCTGCTTTGTGTAACTCGATTCGTATACGATTATTCATTATACGTTGGAGTTATCATGTGATTTTGATAAGTTGTTTAGCAACCCACATTTTAAACACATGAATGCAGTTTTATCCTGACCAACGATTACGTATTCTTTGAATTGTATTCTAATCTTTTGATTTTATAACCTACGAACTTTACTTAAATTCTATGAAATCCTCTATTTACATAATTAGATAATTAATTTCTTTATTCTTTATGATGGTATTTTTATTTTATTTTTACTATCCTTATTTTATTAGCTCATCAGAATTATTTAATAATTTTTCATCTTTTCACGTAAATTATTTATATACTATATTAATAACACATGTATTTGAATGAACTGCGAATAATTTCCAGATTTTGTTACTTGAGTATCAAAATGAAAAACATTCTACAATTTCCTTATACATATAAATATATGTATACATATGTATATTGTATACATATATTGTATATACACATAGACCTTACATAAGTTCCAATATCCGACACTTTCGTGCTACGTATTTAAACTACTTGATTTAAAAATGAGTTCAAATAAAATTGAATCGTACGATGTTTCTCAAAAAATGCGAGAAATAATAGAATGGAAAGATGCAAGGAAAAAGGCTTTACGTGAAAGATATTTAAGAGAAATTCATCGTCCAACGAAGCAAAAGCTCGTCGTATGTATCTCACGTAACCTCAATTAGTTGATACCAAAAATGATCGAAAATACAACAGAAAAAATCAAATTGCTATTTATTCACGTTCAGATCTAATTTACTTATGTAATATTCAATTTATATTTTATTACATTCCACAATTGTACTTTTCGTTTGGAAATTTTGTTATGCTTTCGTAAAAAAAAAAAAAAAAAAAAGAAAGTAGAAATATAAGAAGACCATAGAATATTAATTCTGTTAATTTTATCATGATAAACAATCTAAAATGAACATATGATTAATGTTAGTGTTTATTTAAAACATGTAGATCGATGATGCAGTTCATAGATATAACATTTTGAAACTTACCCAAGAGTATCACACACAAGTTACCGGTAAAGCCTTTATGGTGTGGGGACTGGTTGTGTTAGGTCTAGTTGGATTTGCAGGATTATTTGTAAAAGAGAAGGTAAATTAATTGTTAAATATTAAAAAGTAAGTTTTAAACAAGAACATAATGAAGATAATTGTGCAATTTTTTTGTTGTATATTACAGTCACGGCAAGAACGTCTTATTCGTACCGGTAAAGTAAGTTATGCCGATAGACAGTTTAAATTTACATAAGTTTATAATTTGATAGTGCATTTGTAACCATAGAATTCGAACGTTTAAATCTTTATTTGTTATTCGATATACGTCTATGTACTGTAATATAAGTCAAAATACATTAAATAAAACAAGTAAACATAACGCATAAAGCACAATAAACGTAATTAGGTAGTGAATAAATATAAATAGCGTAATATATATTTAAATCGGGTAAATGATTTTAAATGTACCTATTTTCTTAATCCTTCTTGGGGGGAAAGGGGAACGTCACAAAAATGTAAAATAAAGCAAATTCTTTGTTTGACTTAAAGAATGATTAAATTTATAGAAAATTAAATTTTCTTTCAATTTTATTTGTATAATTACCAGCTTTTTACCAATTTTTCATTGTTATATATGTATTACATTATCGATCTTCAAGTTGCTTGTCCCGAGCAACAACTGCGTCATCAAATTTCACCATGTACGTTGTCCCCTTATGCCAATGCGCAGTTACCTTTGCTGTCTATAAACATAAAACGTTTAAAACTTCGTTTTTATTAAAACTGTTAGCCTATATTTAAATTGGTAAACAGGAAAGTCAATACTTACAAAACCACAATCGCAAAGAATAGCTTCGACTATTCCAGCAATAAAAGAGGCACAGTTTAAACTTCCTTTATCTTTTGGAACTGATATAAACTTATTTACTAAGGCTTCTTTCTCTATGATGTAGTAAGTACGTTCATCATCATTTGCATGTTCCAGTTTATCAGCCTCCCGACCAAATAATGATTTCCATACTGTACTTTTAATAAACAGCAAAATGTTCAACAATTTGATCTCGCGTTTTCCACTTTTTTCTCGAATAACAAGTAAATCTGTTATTCTATGACCAACCTCTGCACCTAATTCTGCCAATCTAATCAACAAATATAATATTTTAATATTATATTTAATTATTTAATAATATTTTACTGATATTGATCAGTTACGTACTTATTTTGTAATTCTGGTACAGTGTAAACTCGATTTTGACAGTACTGTACCAGTTCCGAGAATAGCAAAGCAAAACAACTCAAGCTAACCTCGCCTTTGCCTTTACTCAACGATTTGTCAAGAATACTTGTTCGTGTTCGAACTGCCGAGATTGTGATACTTGTCATTACTATTATCAATTGAAACGACTTTTCAAATTTTGTCAAAATTTGATTGATACGGACAAGTGAATCAATTACCAATCATCACCAGTGACTACAGATACAAGAAAGGCAGGACGTGCGTTTATTCTTGAAGTGTTATAATTTTGGGGTTTCCAGACACATCCAGATGAGGTTAGGTCCCTTTTGTACCGTCCCTCGCACGCACACACACACACACAGAGTTGAAAAGATACAATTTTGACTCCCTTTGAATCTATTTTTTAGAACTCAATCATAATTTGCACAAGACCCGAAAAGTTATGAAAATAATTGTTTGAGAAACTGATTGTTCAATCCTAATGCCATCTGTACATAAACGGGGGAAACTACGCGACAGCTTACCGACTAATAATCTGTAAGTTGTCAAGTAGTTTTAACCGATTCGTCATAGATGGCGCAAGTATTCCCTTCGTTTGAAAACTGGGTCGATAAGTCACCGAGTAGTTCCACCGTTTTTTGTATAGATGCGCTGGGATCGAATTTGAGATTCCTCTATGGGAGAATTAAAATTGAAAGAAGTAAGGCAATCACTCCACCAAGCTTGGTATATTGACTACTCTCCTAACATTATTTGCCTAACATGTAATTTACACATGAGCAACTTAATCCATTCGATGAAACGATAAAATCTTGCCGCGTGTTAAATAAAAATTACCCGAATCTTACAGTTTGGATAAGACAACCAGAGTGTACTTACTCATAAATTATCCAATTCGTTTATCTAACGCATTATATCGTGTATTATAATGCAATCGTTATGTAAATTGACTGATTTATTACTAATGATATTAAAAACTTTTTCTGTCAATATTACATACAACGTAAAATCCGACTAATCACTACTAGATATAAATTATTGTTCTCTTTCAAATTTTTATGAATACGGATCTTCTAACTTTGTCAAGTATTCGCATGTATCATAAGTACCTACATAGCGCGTCTAATCATCCAGATGATTTAAAAAAGAAAAAATAAAAAGGCAACGCACAATAAGCGATCGTTGTTATTATTGAAAAAGAGATATGTTTGCACGAACGTGCAACAACAGAAGAAGGAGGAGTTGAATAATTTTTAGTTATTGTAGATAGAGTAAACGAATATCGTGCAAGACATTAAATCAGAAGAAACATTTAAATTGCATTTACGTTAGGTTAAGTAATATGAAAACTTTTGTCGAAAATTAGATAAGGATATGTGTGCGCGTATATATGTATGTACGTAATTTATATTTACGCTATTGATAATCTATACTTTCGTTATATACCAGCAGTTTGTTCTCTACAAACTTAGCCGTGTAAAAAAATATACAAATTCTATTTTAACAAATAGACAAATTTTCCAATTTAATTTTTCTTCTACTGTAAACGAGATTAAGGCTACGTTTCTTGGACCGACAAGAGTATTCTTATAGCTTGTATCAAGAATGGATGTACACGCACTTTGATTTGTTGTAAAAATCTTAATATCGAACTTCTTGGACATTTGTTTTCTCCCATAAATACCAGTTATTATATATACTTATGCGTGTGTATATTAATATATATGTATATAAAACGTACCGTTTATTCACTTAAGATAATCTAAATAATTAATAATGTAATGTCATTAAACATTTTTGATTGAATTAACATAAAAGGAAAGATGTTCAAGCTCTACGTTTATGTATTTTTATATAACACGACGCTCACGCTGGCAAACCTCGTTTCAATTCTTTTTTCTTTGTTTTTTCCTTTTTTTTCCTAAGATAAGATCAATTGCCATACACGAAGCTTAAACCTTAACTATGTACACGCGTATCGCATTTGATTTTAATCTTTCGTAAAAGCGACGCTAGGTCTCATCATGTTTCTGATAAGAAAAAGAAAAAAAAAGCACCGAATGGCAAATACTCTCTTTTCTTATTAAAACATTAATGATCAGAAGTGCTCACGCCATTCGATCAAAGTCAAATCATTTCTCTTATGCTTTTTCTTTTTCTTTCACTCATTTACAAAGACAAGAATGATCTCAGCGACGCTTTTAAACTACTTATTAAGACTTATTTGATAAACAATTGGAGAAAAGTCAACTCGAGTCGTTTTGTACAAAATGTCTACCCAGGAGCTACATTTTTATTCGTGTGAACCAAAAACTATGCAAACGCGAATGAAACAAACTGCTTCTTTGATTGCACATCGTTTAAACGTGGCGAGCGTTCAAATGATTAGATTTATATATCATTTTATTTCCATATTTCGGTAAAAACTGTCATTCTTCGATTAATAGTGCATTGAATTTATATAATCTATATATCTGTACACTCACAACCGTTCAAATACACAATAATATCAACATATTTAATATTGGACCATTATGAACAAAAAGAAAGCGCTTAATAAAAAAGATTTATACATCACAGATTATATCGACATGTTGCAAGATGCTACCCTTTAAAAAAATATCTACCCACAACTCTATCTCACAATAAGCTTTTATTCGTAAGATTTTATTCTTTGTAGTATTAATTACAAGGAACATTAAGAGAGAAAAAAAGAAAAAAAAGAAAAAAAGAAAAATTGAAAATGATAAACCGGTTATTATTAGTAGCATTACGCGAGGAAGGAGACAATAGATATCACGCCACGACGCGTTTCTCAGAAATTTTATTTCTGTATTCCATGAAAAAGAGAAATCGTTTCATCATAATTCTCATATATTCCATTTCATTCAGTCATTATTTATATAAGATAAGGTATTACAGTAATTTGCTATGTACGAATTAATTTCAGCTACTTCCATATCAGATCTGAATTGAAGACTGGTATTTAGACTCCGGCCTCAGCTCTGATTTGAAAACAACTTGTCTATATAAGTCCATATTAAATATATTTTACAATAATATTATCATTGTACATGAACAACGTACGCTCTACACCTCGCTTTGTACCGTCAACTAATCAGTGCAACGAGTTGTATGTACCACTCCGTCCGAGTACAGGTTAAATTAAAACAACTATGCCAATGGTATACTCAGTACCATTAAATACACTAATCGTCAAGCAAGTAATTACTCTGGTAATAAATGTGTAATGTACCACACATCAGAATGTTTCGTCGAATTAAAATGAAAAATAACGTAAACCCGCGTGCGCTGATTAGAATAACGATCGACGGAAAGGTGTCAATTTGTTAAAATAGACGAGGGGGACTGGATTTGTAACCCCAATGTGTGCGCCGCCCTGGTACCTGCTACAATAAAATCAATATTTTACAAAAAAGGTCCTTGTTTTCAAAAAAGTTACAACTGTATCTCAACAACTCTCTTTACAATTCAATCTCATTTGTTTGTTTGTTTGTTTTTTTTTTATTTTTCGTTTTTTTACCATTTAGTAATGTTAATAAACTATATTAAAGTTGGTAAAAAGAAAAAACCTCTATACTTATATTCAAATATGTATACCTAATTGTATATACTCGTATTTTCATCACTTAAGAGATTGAGAACTCATAAGAAATATACATACATATATATGTATATAACAGAAGTCTCGTTTCGCGTTTGTAAACAAACAATTTTGGTCGTAAACGTAAAATTATGTTTAAAAATACAAAGTCTATATTTTCTTATTCTCCTTTATACTTCAATCATTTTTCGATTAAAGATTTGATATTGATAAGGATTCAGAAAAACAATTGTAGAAAAAAAAAAAATGCTTACATGAAATTGGTAAACAGGCGAAAGAAGGTTATTCCTTATTTTCTTCAGTAGTAGTAGTAGTGGTGGTGGTGGTAGTGGTGGTAGTAGTAGTAGCAGTAGTAGTAGTAGTAGCATTAGAAGGATTTTGAGACTCTGAGGAAGATGAAGGAGGTGCTTCTATTGTGGTGTCTGTTGCATCTTGACTCGAATCCGAGCTATCCTTTATGTCTTCCTGCTTTTTTTCTTCACTGACAGTAGAACTCTTGGTATCTTCTGTAAAGTTTTCTGACTCTTCTACTACCTTTTCCTCTTTAAAATTCGAATCAAGTGTCTTTTCAACGGTTTCTTTATTTTCTGTTTTTGCGGTACTTTTGTCCTCGCTGTCTGTCAACTTTTCCGTTTCATCTTTTTGCTCATCTACATCCATTTTTATACATTCCTCCTCAGAATGCTTTTCACTTTTATTGTTAGCTTCTTCATCCGTGTTGTTTTCATTGTTTTTCTCTTGCCGTTTAGGACGCCCGCGTCCACGACCGGTGCCTTTTGTTGATGTATCCCTCTTTTCCCTTTTAGGTGGAGATGGCACAGCTGTCGACGAGGTTAAGCCACGTGCTGAACTACGTGTACGCCTCCTTCCTTCCACTTCTCCTACGGCTGCATTTAAATCCTATAATTAAAACAAAATTACAATTATTACATATGCAACTATTAAGTAAAATTTTAGTAGTTGAATAAAAAAGAAAGTTTTATAGTTGTGTATAATAATAATAATAATAATAATAATAATAATAATAATAAAAAGAATATGCCAACCGCTCTAGAAAGTACGGATGGCTATTCATAATTGGCGGCCATGAAATGTATTGGCGGGGAATACTCCGCTCCGGAAAGCTAAGAGTATTTCCCCTTCGCCCCTACTCCAGCCCTTTATATCCCCACTCTTGATACCCTTCTGCTCACGTAGGCAAGCAGAGTTGACGAGAAGACTAAATAGAGGGAAATAACCAGGCGAAGGGGTGAAACCTTGGCCCCTCAGATCTTAAGAACAGTTTTGGACTTTCGATAAGCCGGCCGATTGCTGCATGATTTAGTTAAAAAGAAAGCATTACCGAATAAAGAAACAGAAACACACCTTTGTGAGACGTTCCCCTTCTTGGGCCGTCCTTTCGAGTGTGGACAGTCTTTTCGTACCTCCTCGTTTATTTTTCGTTGGACTTGGTTTTTCTTCTGCCGAAGAATTGTCCTGAAAATATTTCATTGTTACACTTTATTTATGTACATTCGTCAAACTCGTTGCAACTCGACGTAAAAGAAACGTAAACTGAAAACTACGGTCGTTTTAAGGATTATGTCGGACTAAAAGACTAAAAGAGAAAAGCGCACAAACGTGATGATAATTACGTTCGCGATAAGATTATCAAGGACCGTTGAACTATACAGGGACAAATACTACAAGTTTATTTAAGTTTCCCGCCATTTTGCCAAGCCGATATGTATTTCTAGCGTTGTAGTCTCGATATTTCGAAAAAAAATATTGCATTTTCGTAGAAAATCGCACACTATACGATTCCAACATTAAAATCCATTTCCCGCCTTTTTGATACGATCCTAACTGCCGCTAACCAGCGACTCTCCTCGTCACGGGAGTCACAAATAAAAAAACATCCACCATCTTTGCCAATGAAGGACAAACGGCGCAGCTTTGAAAAATCATCGAGTCCGTGACCACGCGCAATAAAGCACCCCTGTCCTTTAGCTACATAGATTCGTACCTCGCGTAATCACTTTCCAAATAACGTTTCTTCGTTGTAGCACGTATTATTGCATCGAATTTTCGAGAAAACGAGTGTCTCCTTACATTTGTGAGGGGAGCACACGCCGCCTTAGCATGAAAACTCGGCTTGATGAAGATGTTTCTTGTGCTTCCGTCTGCTTACCTTTGACACATCCTCGATGTTGTTGTCGTTCTTGCTCTCCGCCTTAATTTCGGACATTTCTTTGCCTCTGAATCACTCAAAAACACTGGAAAAACCACGATTTCCCAACAAGAATTCGTGCTGAGCCCGGTCGCACTGTTTATACGATAAGCAAAGATGGCGGTTAGCGTGGGTCACGTGACACATCGTCAAACACAGAGCGGGAGTTCAGAGCGCCGCCTTGTGATTAATTTAGTAATTCAACACGTAGCGACGCAAGGCGGACAAAACATTTTAAATTCAATCGTTTCATTTTTATTATTTATCATCATCCTTTCGCAAATTCAGTCAGTTACTCTTATGTAGGTATATCTCTTGATATACTTTGTAATCTTGTTATCAAAATCCGTTACGATGTCGTTTAAGAATTTTTTTTTCCAAACTATGAAAATATGTAGTTAATATGTACATATTACATCTTGCATTTTCTTCTCTCTTCTCTCTTCTCTCTTCTCTATTTACTAAAAGTGAAAAAATCAAATGCAAAATGCGTTCACAAACTTACCATGCGAATATGAATTGTTACGTAAAAAATATTTTTCATTTCATTACTTACCTGTGGCGATAAAAAATGAAAACATTTTACGCCAATTGTTTTCAATTGTCATAATCGACGATTTAATAGACACGCAAATTCTTGCGTCATTCGTAACAGTTCGCATATTAATAACATTGATATCAACGTGGATTGGTATCAAAAGAAAACGACACTGTCGTTCTTTTTTTTACTTCAAAGTAATGCGAAAAATGAATGCGTACAATAGTTGATATTTTAATTATTGTAGATGGTATATCAGTTTATCATAAATTATAGAAATAAACCTTGGTCGCTTCAACATACGGCATTATGTTGTCGCTTCAATATACGGCAATTAAATACTGTGTGTAACTGTGAATTAGTTATTAAATTTGTATGCTTCTATACATATATCTAGTTATTTGTCTTTCAAATGCCAATCTAATGTGTCGGCATTCTTCTAAACCAAAATCTTGCTCTGAAATCATCGCTGCACGTTAAGAAAGCTGGAGCGGTCGGAGAATGAACGATCAGTCTTACTGGACCGTTATGTCCCAATGATAATAATTGTTTCCTCGATGCATTTCGAGAATTCCACGCGCATAATGATGTTGTAGCTTCGTCAGGAAACATTACATAATCTTCAGTGTGATTGAAAATAGCTTGGGCTTTATGTTCTTGTTTGCCTATCAGAAAAAATAGTCTTTAATTACAGCGAATATTATTAACGCAATATGTATGTAATGAACATTATACGACAAGATGTTTATGATTTGAATATACTTGGCATTTTCATATTTTACCTGTAGTTCCAGCACCTGTATACGCTATTAAACATCTACTAGTAGACAGTTCCCATAATTTTATCAAAGAATCTTTCCCTGATGACAATAAATACTGAAACGCAGAATTAATAATAAAAATTACACGATTCGTTTCAAAATCTATACGCATAACATAAAATAAGACATAGTCTTTCAATGTTACAAACCTTTCCATTTCTTGTGAACGTTACTGAACATACTTCGTAACCATCGTGTGCTTTCACAAATGTATTTATGCATCGATTTGATACACCATCCCACAACTTAATACTGCCGTCTTTACCGGCTGACGCGTAAGTTTTTGCATCTGGGGAATACTTTATGCTGGTTATTCCAGCGGTATGTTGATGGCTTGGTATACTACAGACAAAGCACTGTGCTGTATTAACATCGTACAGTCTTACAACCGGATGATTTGTTCCAACAACCAAAAAATCACCGGTCGGATGAAAAGATAAACAACGTATTTGATCTGCATCTGTAATAGTTCTAAATGCTTTTTTAACGCTAGCTTTGCTGAAATCAAACAGCTTAATGGAAAAGTCTCTGCTTCCTGACACAAGAATAGGCTCTCTTGGATGAAACTCTAAACACGTCACTTCCTCTAAATGATCGTACAATGTTCTTATAACTGGATGACCACCCGTTTGATCTCCAGGTGCCATTTCATCGGGTGCCGACTTAGCCAGCATTCTATCTACATCCAAAATTTTTATCGACGCGTCTACAGATCCGGTTGCTATTAACTGACCATCCGCAGAGAATGCTCCGGCTCTACAATTTCCTTTGTGAGAGGTCACATAGGCAGTTTCGTACTGAGCCGGTTCTGGAGCTTGAGTCTGAGCTTCTGTTTCAAATTCCAAATCAAGCCCAGGTCCCAAAGTATTGTCAAATGTAGAGGCAAATGTGGATAAATTACTTGTATCCTTTTTAGAACGATCAGGTTCATGGGCTAACCCGATTAACATTAAATGAAGCAGACGATCGGATGGTGGGCACGGAGGTTCTGCTTGAATTATATTCGACAGTTGTACAGCCAATGTTTGGTGTCCGTCATAAAATAATTGACTGAAAAGTGTATTATAAATTATCGACAACCGTTAATCTTGATAAGACTATATAGTTATATTTATATTTAATATATTCCTTAATACATTTCTAATGTATTAAGGAAATGATGTATATATTTATGTATCTATACATATATATGTACATACATATGTATATACATATTGAAAGAAAGAAGATACATAACCTGATCATAAGTCTATAAAGCAATTCTCTGCTTTTTATAATATTCTTCGGATCCACTTCAGGTTCCTTCATTGTCTTTTAATTCTCTATTTTAAGCTTGAACAAAAAATGTTACTTCTTTCCAGTGGAATGCACTAAATCGTTGTCAAAACGCCCCATCAATCGATGTCCTTAACTTTCGAGGTTATACTTGATCGTTTTGACTGATTCAATAATTATATTTACCATTTCAAAATTCTACACGATTGATTTAACTGATTCTTCTGTTTAACCCGATCGTTGATCGGCTAACGAGAATAATTTTATACACGTAAAAAATTAGTAGGAAGTATTTAACGTGCTGATACTGTCAGAATGGCCGATGTGCATGAATGTTCCGAGTTGAAAAATAGTTTTTCAAACGAAAGGAACGTACTTAAGGTGAAACACAAGAAATTATTATCTTGTGATTATACTGTTAAAAAGCGAGAACCTTTTGGTTTAAAAAGACAAACTGGTAAAGATATACTTATAACTAATAAAACAAACTTCAAGGTAATTATTATCGCAAGATTATAACCTTCTCTTATATCTTATGTATTAAATTAATTCATATGATATACGTATGTATGTATGTATATATATATATTATGTATGTATATATGTATATTATTGCATATTATAACAGTACAAAGAGTATGTAAACATGTGATGTATATATTTTTCAATTAATTGTCTTTATTATATTTTTGATATTTTTGATAACGTTAGGCCCAGTTAAAGAAATGTGAGAGACTTTTTGACAATGGTACTCCTGAAATAATTATTCACGGCCTTGGTGCTGCTATACATAGAGCTTGTAATTTGGCTTTACAATTAAAAGAAATTCATTACAATGGGATAGAATTGGATATCAAGACTGCTACTGCATCTATTATTGGTATATCAATGTTAAATTTGTACATCTTATAATTAAGAGTAGTAATAGTAATAATCTACATTCGTTGCAGATGATTTTGAACCTCTTAACGACGAGGCTGACTATGAAACTGTTAATAGAAATAATTCAGCTATACATATCCGTGTGTTTAGAAAATTTTCAATAGGTAGTCTTAAATACCAAGAATAAAACAACTTACAAAAAATTGTCAAAGGTTTTTAAGACTATTCTAATAAAGAATAAACAAAAAATATTCACAACATGATAAACGATCGTATACAAATAAATTAATAATTGTGCCAGATTTGATGTCCCTAAAATGATATTTTCTTTAAACGAGCTAGTACATTGGTTGGGCTTAACAATTTTTGAAATATGGATAAATTTAGTTTCGTTAACAATTTTTACAGTGTTATTAGCTCTTAAGTTGGATGATAATTATTTTTTGGGCCATTCAGGATGGTGGGTAGTGTTTTCACCGCTTTTTGTAGCGGATGGTTTAAACACCTATTTTTGTGCAATTATATTTATAAGGATGCACATGGGAGGAATGCTCAAAGATGCTATTCTAAGAGGATTATGGAGTCTCATATCGCTGCTTCTAATATTTGTTTTTAAGTACCTTTTGTGTAAAAAGTTATCAGGACAAAGTACTTTAGAATATTCTGAAGTTTTGAGTCCTATATTTATTCTTTTACAATTAGTAGCAGTCAGAGCGTGTCAACTTCATTGACTAGCTTAAAAATATCATTGCTAATATATGTATACAAGTCTGTTATAGCATTTTCATGATAGTCGTATACTAGGTATGTAAATAAATACTAAATTCACATACAACATATAAGATATAACAATTTAAAAATTATAATATCACAGTTAAATCCATTGAATAAATTTAAAGTGTACTTTTTTAACATTTCAAGGATCTTATTTGCTGCTTTTCTAATAATATTAATATAATAATGAGTTTATTTTTTTTTTCTGCTATTTGTATTGTGCTGTAATGAAATGTTACCAAGTATATATTTAAAATAGAAAGAACTGAAATGTAAATGTCATATTGTAATAAAAAGCTGTTTATTTGTAATACTATTTCTTAATTTTTGTCTTTTTAATGTTTTAATATAGCATATAACTTGTTATAATATTAAAAACTGAAATCAAATGTGTTTTTCAATGATTCTTTCTGTTACTAATAGTCTTGAATTTCAGATAAATATTTTAAACTTTCAATCCAGTTGAATATTTCAAGTACCAAGATATTACAATTCGTTCATCCGTTCGACGTTACCTTAATGAAGATACTTTTACATCTTATTGAAACTAGAGAAGCTTATTCACTGGTGTATAACGACGCCTGTCGCAGAAAATGACAGAAAGGTAATTGATTTGGATCTAAATATAGAGTTTACCTCTTGCTACTGTGGATCATTTATTCCTTAACAAGTTTAATTTTTTATTTCTAGCAATTACAATATACATATATTCGTTCAACTTTTCATAAAATCTTACATGTACTGCATAAAATGTAAAAAATTAGATAAAAAGAAAAAAGTAATACCTGTTATTATTTTTCAAATCTTTATATAAATATATAAGGTAATAAAATTAATAAACAAATTTTGTGAGAATTATCAAGAAAGGATGGTCAAATTCAAATTTGTTATAAATAATTCTATGTGTAGTTGAAACGACGGAAATAACATTTTTAGTATCAATCAAAAACAGAATGTTACAAAAAAAAAAAGTATGCAGATGAGACTTAAATAGTAAAATGTTACGCGTATGGTTGTAACAAGGTAATAATAAACGGTAAAACTGAATTAATTTGATATATTTAGCAATGCTCTACTTAAATTCTAAAGATAAACAATTGACAAGCGTAAAAGCTTAGGATGGTCTGAACTCTCCCTCCAACCCTCTCTGTGTAAAATCAATATTTCTAACGGAAGAGTAAGAGTAAGAGACGAGGATAGACGCGAATCAGAGAAGGGGTGCGATTACAACTACTCTATAAGCAAAGCCTGTTGCTGCTGCCACATTTCAAACTTCGTTCTTGCGATAACTTGTTCGTTTCAATTGGAAAAGTTTCATTCTCCATTGTTCAAATTTCAAAATTAGAACTAAAGTTAGTGATGTGCTGTGAACATCAATCCAGAGATTATGGATAATCTTACTAATTGGACTGGTGGTCAGTTGCTCCTTATGTTATCATTTGTTTTGCCGCATTATGTTTAATAATTTTGTTTGAAGAATCACAAATTGAAATACATTAATAATAATAATAATAATCATCTATGTTTTATCAATAGGTATGAACGTTACTACACCAATACCTGGACAAAACTGTGTTTCTAATTTGTCAGCATCTTCAATATTAGATAAATTATTAATCACAACTCCATCATTGGTGTCGATAAATCAAGAATTGAAATGGATTTTTCTTTTACATACATATGGTTTCGCCTGTTTGTTCTTTGTACTTGCATTTTATACATTTCTATCTATCTTACATTTAAGGTATACATTAATAATATTTAATATTTTTAGTATTTTCAAGATAAACGATCACATAAAATGTTTGTCTCATTTTCTAGATCTCTTATATCTAGCCGGCCTTTTATGACTACAATTAATATGTTTTTATGTATACTCGGAGCATCAAGGGCAACTTGCCTCTTTATAGATCCGTATAATCTTAAAGATATCATGCCCAAAATTATTGGATCTGTGATATGGGATATTGGATTTCCCTGTGTCACGTCAGCTTTTAGTCTTATACAATTGGCATTTTTGCAGTTAACTCAGGTAAAGTTATCCAAGTAATCTGCACGTTGTAACAAAAAAAAAAAAAAAAAAGAAAGAAATTATCTAATATGTAATTGAATAAATTTTCAGCTTAAATTTGGACCAGAAAAATTACAAAAAGAATCTTGTCTCAGTTTAGTTATAACAGCACACTTTGTTTTTGTGATCGCTAGCGACATTGCTCTTACCTCTCATAACTGTAACATGGTGAAATACGTGGTCCAAACATTGTTCCTTATTTGGAGTATTCTTTTGTATTTGATATTCCTATATGCAGGATATAAAATAATTCATCTACTGCAAACTGTGCCAAGTAGTATGCTGATGAGAGATAATTCGAATATACATCACAAAGGTTCATTTCTATACATATACTAGTTTTATTTTAAGCAAAGCTACATGTTTATTAGAACATTTCGTGTAGATGACCTAAGTTCAGTTAATGAGGATACTCAATACTATTTTAGGCATTATGCAATTAGCTATGTTAGCACCCTATAATAACTTAGCATCATCTGTTGCTGCTGCCTTAGTACCTACTTTGCTCAATTCTAAAGTTAAAGATGTAGAAGAAGCCGAACCTGCAACTTTTACAAACGATTCGAACAAAACTTCCACAGGTAACAAAAAGAAAAAAAAAATATATATATACATATATGTATATGAACAGGTACATGAACGGGAACGTTAAGTTTCTTCAATCTTTATCTTCTTAATACTATAGATGGACTCATTAAAGTAACTAAGAAAGAGCAGATTCAAAGAGATTTTAACAAATCTCCATGTAAAAGTACATCGCAGGATGAGAAAGTAGTTCCTGTGTCAACAGTGCCAGAAGTATATGTCAGACCTCCAACACCTACGCCATCGACAATTAACGAACCTATAATAACGGTAACCAGCCCAAGCCGTAGAAGCTCCGTAGCCAGTAGACGTAGCAGCGATGCATCTAAATCTTCTAGAAGAAACTCAGAATGCAGTGTTAGATTTATAAACGAAGAGGATGGTTTCGCTACATCAGGATATCGACGCAATTCCGACTTTAGTCCTAAACATTCACCCGAAATTAATAGAAGACGATCACCGGATAGAATGTCCAGAAGATATTCTGAAAATGTTACACCAATAGGAAGCGTTAGAGATTTAAGACGATGTTCCGACTTTTCACACGAAAAAAACAGAAGTTCTCAATTTGCTGCTAAATTGAAAAGAAATAGCGATTTTGGAAACAGGACACCGAGACGAATGTTACCTACAAATGAACATTCGAAATTACCAAAAGTTATGGATTTGAGTCCTTCAGGTAAAATATTTACCGTATGAATTTGGTTCGAAAAAAACATTTACAATCGATTTTTTTTTTTTTTTTTTTTTTTTTTTTTTTTATTACATTTTAGGTTCGAGACGTAATTCAGATATTAGCGGCTTTACTTCTAGAATTGAATTACGAAGAAATTCAGATATTTCTTTTCGAGACAATTCGAAACTTGGTCAGATGAAATTGCTGGATCTAAATCGTCGGAGTAGCGACATAAGTATCAGAACTTTAAGTAGAAGTCCCACTCATGGGCGTAGCATAGTTCCTGAAAAAATGGAAATACAAGAAAAATCTGAATCTGATTCGGATCAACCTGACTGTAGTGAAAAGGCAGCTCTAATGACTGAAAAGAATAAAGATAAAGATAATGATGATGGAAAATCACGAAAGAAAAATTTATCCTGGAAAAACGAAAAAGAGAAAGAGAAAGAAGATATTGAAGATATAACGGTTGAGACTAATTTACTTTCTGAAACCACGAAGCCTGAAGGAAAAATTGCGGTACTTTTACTTTATTATTACGCATTTTTCATTTAGATGGATTGTTCTTACATTACTTTGTATTTTCTTAACTTTTATTTTCAGAGTAGCGATTTCACGCTTCATTCAATATTGAATCACATTGCATACGTAAACAGAACAAAATCTGATACACCTTTGCATATATTAGAAGCAAACACTGCAGCAATTAGAAGATCGCAAATCCGAAAAGTATTGAACATTACATGTGCAACTGCAATTTTAGGAATTATTTTATGCATTACGGACGTAGCACGTATCTTCGGACCGTACGGTAATGTAATATCCACTACAAAATTATTATTGTTCAAATTTATTAAGTATGTAATGTTATATTTAAATGGGACAACAATTTTCTGATTTAATGCGTAAAATGCAAATATTAATGTTAATATTATTATTTCAAATTTTTAGGTCTTTTAGCTGAAAGTGTAACATATGGTACACGGGCCATTATCACACAATATCCTAGACCATGGCCCTGGTTTATGTATCAAACTGTGTGTAGAGGTATAGAATTAATAATGGGATGGGCAATGGCAAGTATTACTAAGCAACCATCAGTTCATCCGCGACATCAGTATCTGAGTGGTTATCCTAACTGTAATATACATGTGAAACGAGGTAATAATCCTTACTTATGAAGCAATATATTTTTAAATCTACATATACATATACATATACATATACATATACATATACATATAGAACCAAAGAATTGATATGCCAAAACAAATATTTTTGAAACTTTATATTTTACTTGTGTGTTTACGTTTTCAAACTCACAAAGGTATACTTATACCACTTGCTTTTTTTTTTTATGATTAAGATTACGAATAATTTTGTACGTCTTAAAATCAGTACATAGAAAACCTTACTTGTTAACAGTATTTCAAACAAAAAAGGAACAAACTTAAAAATATAATTCAAATTTGTGTTGTTATTATTAACAATTTGAAACAATTTTTAATTTCTTTTATCGCGTAAAAAGTAACAATATTTGTGTCTCTTTTTTTTTAATCATAATCAACTATGATCTAATAAATAAAACAAGTCTAATAAATAAAATGTTTAAGTAAATAGAGCAATAGATCAGTATATTGTTCCAAACAAGAACAGTGTGTTCTATCTTATTATATAAATATACATATACATATATGTATGTGAAGTGCATATATCAAATTTTTAAAAGAAACTTTACACAAGAAATGTTCTTCTAAAGAATATATTTTGATTGAAAAATATTTCTATTTTTACAGTAGATTAGTTGAAAAAAAAAAAAAAGTTATTTTGATAATATTTTAAGTTTCTGTCTCTTTATCAAATTCTTATGAGAAATATGTTAAATCAAAAATAACATTTTTTCATACTGTAATAGAATAATGAATCTGTTAAAAAATACTACTATTTCCTACGGAAAAAATCTTAAATTCTGTATATAAAAGAAAAAGTGTTATAGTAGATAAAAAATCACTTACAAATAAGTTTTTACTCTATGTCTACTGCACCAAATGATAATTAGTAGTAATAATACCAGTTCAAGTTTGAAGTGCCCTACTATCAAATGTTCGACAAAAACTCTTTACAACTGATGTATAATCAATTTACCTACAAATACAAATTGTAACAGTGTTGTGATCCTACATGTGATACATAATTTATGTGTAGAGTAGAAGACCTTTTACGCTTATGTAAATAAGTGTCCAATAAGATACTACTTTATGAGAAAAGAGACTGCTGTTATATACATATGTACGAATTATTTGTTATTTTGAAAATATGCCACTGCATTTAGCTTTTTCTACATATTTATTACATTTTTTCTTCAATTAGATACTTAAATTATTTATCGCTCGTTTCTTTCACTTATTATATACATTCTTGAAACAAATAACAATATAATGTGTCAGTTTTGTATATTAATATAATAATAACAAATTATTAGTGATTGGTAGACTGTGAAATATTTTGCAAAATAAGCAACAGATACTTTACATAAGCATGAAAGGTCTCATTGGCTATTTGTTTAGAAACTTATATTAGATTTTAGTATATAGTGTAATATATTATCAATGTTCAATGTGCCAAATACATACTTGTGTTACCTACATTAAATGTTTATAAAAATTGACTTGGGTGGCTTATGAAATTATTAATATAAACCAATATTTATATACGATTTAATGTATAATATTTAATGGTATTATTTTCATTGAACTGATATATAAATACTGTTCGAGGGAACAGCGCACAATAAAACACTATTTTTATCGACAAAAATTGGATTGTTATTAAACGATACCCGTATTATTCCGATAAAATTTAATAAAATTATTGTAAAATCAAATCTAAAGTACATACATAATTCATCAAAATATTGCTTTGTAAATTCTTTTGTTAATTTTATGGAGTATATGCATATACTCCATAATATATGTACATATACTTCATTTTTTATTTAATAAATGGGGGTATTAAATATAGAATGAAAATGAAATTGTTCTATCTTCGTTAGATCTTAATTTTTGTAATTTTACAATTTTTATACAAGTTCAGTGCTACTAATGTAATAAGTATCATTTACACAACTTGCAACGTAACGTCATGACAGAATCCATATTTTACAATGATCGTTAAAATGTTTAATCGATCAATTGCATTAAAATTTTTGTATCATCTCCGTTACTTACACTTGTATGTACATGACATAAAGAATTATTTTAACCATGATAATCAAAGTAATCTATTTCTGGTTCAGCTGTCTTCGCGGTTGACTGTATTTCTGTTTTTTGGCTCCTCTGTGTAGGCAGTGATAATATTGTCCTAATAAACAAAATTTTTAAACAAAAATTGTGATGACCTGTTCATTTGTAACAAAAAGAAAAGGAGAAAAAAAAATATTAAAAATTTTATGTTAGAAATGTACACAAAGTGAAACACTTACTTTACAGGTCCATCGGTTTTTAAGGTATTCAGCATCGGACCTGGAACTTTTCTTTGACCATTTTCTCGCTGCACGATTTCTAATAAACTATAGCTCGGTAACCAACACTACAAGAAATTTACATATATTTTTGAAAAAGAAATATACATATAATTTATTTGAAGCCGTTGAAAGGAAAGGAAAGGAAACATTATTATTACCTTATCCTTTACAGCAGTAGCTACAACATTTCTTTTTGGTTCTTGATCATATGCTTGACTTTCACAGCCAAAATGTTCACAAGATTCATGAACAAAATGACGCTTATCTTTGTTCATACAATCAAAAGAATAACTACGAGACTTCTGTTTGGAAATTTTCGCTAATTGAACCAATTCGGTTAATTTATCATGAACCATTTGACAAAACTGCGGATTTTTCTTAGCCCACTGTTTCATGAAATCACTATATTTAGGCATTAATTTTCCGCTTAAATCTGGATTCGCTATTTGCAAACCTAGCGCCAGTTTTCTATTACGTTCTATCGTTTTACATTCATCGTTGCACTCTAAAGTTTTCAACTGATTTTGCTTCTTTGCACCTTGGCCAAATACTTGGTCCAAATTAATAGAATGACCCAACTGCATATCAGTCATTTTACTAGCTAATATACTGCTTGCTATTCTCTGATATTCTTTAGAATTTTCAGCACACACACGGGACATAGATCTATGTCCACATTGACATGTCACCTGTATAGATATTACGTTTATTGGTGGTTAAGAAAAGAAAAGAAGGGAAGAAAAAAAAATATGTCATACTAAAATAAAGAAATAATCATACGTAATGTACGAGATGTAATTATTACCTTTACCATCTCCTTACACGGAGTGTCTGGACATTTACCCTCATGACACGGAGCTGCACAAACATGTCCGCACATTTCCCTTGGAGTAGTGCAAGGTTGAATACATTGTTGTCCTGGTTTTTCACATGGGCCCGTATGACAAGTACTGATACATTTATGCCGACCGCACGATATAGGTTTATTACATGGTAAACCACATGAAATTTCAGTAACATAACATGGAACAGCTTTTCGAAGTTCGTGTTTACCGTGACACCATCTCTGAGTAAGAACAGTGCAAGGAGGGCAGGTTGGTTCACTGTGACAATTATGTAGTACTTCGTGGCCACAAGAGTGTTGACGAGAACAGGGCCTATCGCAAGTAGGTCTTCTCGTACCACAAGGAACAGGAGGATATATAACAGCAGCTCCGCATTCACAGTATAATTCATCAAAACTACTGTGCCAACAAGGTTGACATCTCCCTATAAATGGCAACGTTATATAAATTAATTTATATTCGTTTCATGTAGAATCTAATTAGTAATTAGTAATTTTTCGTAAATGACACACAATACCTTTATGACAACTTTGTTCACATTTATGTCTACCGCAACTTAAGGTTTTAGAACACACCAATGGACAGACATGTTCTATTTCTATACAACATAACTGATTACATTTATGCTTTCCGCAAGAACGTTTTTTTGTGCACTTCTTCTCACATCGAGCGTCATCAGCTTTCGATGTTAAATCTTTACAAGCTATTTCTCTGTCCATATTTCCGCAACGACACTTAACATCGGTAGTTAAGTCGCAGTTAGGGCAATCCCCTTGATGACATTTTGCTTTACAGCTATGAGGACTACCTATAAACAATATACAATTATATTTTTATCTTTTATCATTTTACATTTTAAATAATCATTTTTTTTTTTTTAAATATCTACTCACTAGGTTGTCCACACTTTAGTTTTTTGGAACAAACTTTATCACATACTGGAACTGGGTCTAAGCAAGTTTGTCTTATTTCTGTTAATGGCGTCTGTCCGCAGCAACAAGTTGTAATTTTTTCCGGAGTTAAAGAACAACACTCGCAAGCATCAGCATGGCATAACTTTGTACAAGTATGATTACCACAATCTAATAATTTACCACAAGTAGTCTCGCAAGAATATGTAAGCAAAATATTGCTCTGACATGTAACATCTCTTGTATTTTTACCGCAATAACATACTGAAAATAAATTTATTATATACGTTTCTAATTATATTTAAATATAACACACAGAAATATAAATTTACTAAAATTACATACTTTGCGTTACTGTTTTATTACAATTTTCACATTCTCCATGGTGGCATTGTCTTTCACATTTGTGCTTACCACAATTTAAGAGTTTATCACATATAGAATCACAGAGCAATAATTTATGGCCGCTGCACTGGACTGTTTGCAATGTTTTACCGCAACCACAATACTTTGTTACCATTGCTGTACACGGTGGACAAGAGCCTGGATGACACAGAAGCGTGCATTTGTGAGTACAATTTTTTGATAGTAGTCTACCACAAACTTCGCCGCAAGAATGTGCAACATCCCTACGATTCCATTCAGGTGCTTTTGTCTTGCCACAAAAACAGTAACAGTTTTCAGGAATCGTTTCGCTCATATTTTGACAGGCTGGACATCTCCAACCATTTTCTAAACAGTATGCATATAGTGAACATCTTATAAAACTTTTATTCTTATATCATATATTCTGAAAATTGCCTACTTACCTACTTGCGACGATTTTGCCCATTTTTTAATACACTTTAAATGTAGAACGTGGTAACAATTAGAGCATGACCAAATATAATCATTCTGTTTAATGTATTCACAACATACTAAACATTCTAGTTGCCCCCTACTTAGTTGATCCGCTAATCTCTCCCTTTGATTGGCGTCGTCATCTATATAATTATAAAGTAATGAAATGACAATTATTATTGTTATTGTTATTGTTATTGTTATTGTTGTTGTCATAGTCATTGTTTATATACAATTATATTACAATGAAAAAATAAAATCATGTACATACCAACATAAGATTTTTTATTTTTCCCCCATTTTTGAACACTATTTCTTTCGCTGCTTTCTCTTTTGTTATTCCAATGTTCATTTCCTTTTTCATTGTTTTCAACAAATACAGAACCTTTATTTCTATCTTTTTCTTTCAAGAACATTTCATTTTTGTTTTCCTTGTTATATTCTTTTGATTCATTAAACCCTTGGTAATTATATTTCTTTTCTTTTATTTCCTTTATTTCAAGTCCCATTTCGTCTCTACAACATTCTCGAAGCTCGTTATGTTCTCCGTTTCTACACATTTGCTCCTTTATTACTTTAGATTTATGCTCTTTACTAAAATTTTCTCTACTATATCCTTGATAATTCCGTCTCTTTTCTTTAAAATTATTTTCTTCTCTGTTGTATTTAATATTGTACGGATACTTCTTTGTGTTTCTGCGATTATTATGGAATTGCTTTGAACCAGAACCATAGTAAGCGAATTCCTTAACCTGATTATTACACTGCTTTGTATCATTTTCTTGTAAACCTTCATCTCTAACGGTACTACTTTCACCACTCCTCTTGTTTAATGCTCTTTTATTGTTATTCAAATTTATTTCCATACTCGATAATAATTCACTTTTATTTAAACTTGTTGCATAAAATTCTTTACTACTAGAGGCATCGGTATTATTCATTGTATCCTTATCTAATATATTCTCATCTATACCTTTTACATCTGCCTGTGATTTATCTGAATAGTATTTGTTAGTAAAACATTTATTACCTTGAAATTTATGGGAGACTTTTCCTTGTTGATACGAATTTTTATATGTATTTCGTTTATGAAATTGATTATCCTGTTGTCCTTCTTTAGGTTTATAATTTGAGTTTCTCCTAGTATTGTATTTTCTTTCGTGTCTACTAGTATTATAAAATGTATGTTTGTCTAATGTTTCGCTACTATTTTTAACAGAAGCATCCGTAGTATGGATAGACCTTTTATTTTGTAATCTAAATCTTTTATCATCCAGTTCTGTATTATTTGGCACAAACTCTTCAGCCGTAACATGAAGATTCGAATTACCTGTTTTCTTTATTCTTTCTACCAAATTATGTTTAGTTTCAATTGTTTCTAAATTGTAATCATCCTTCCAATGGTTATTAGATGCAAAACTTTGTTGAGGTTTAATAGTACTTGTAAAGCATTTTTGATTGCCTGACATTTCAGCATTATCTACTATACTCATTACATGTTTCTGATAAATACTGGCTACAGATGACATTGACCAACCATCTGTGTTCGTACGATAGGAAGTATTTGGGTCATTTTGCTCAAATAAAGGTTCATTTTGTACATAATATTCGCGATTAGCTGGTAAATACTCATTATTTACATTATTAGGAAAGAATGTCCAGGTTCCTGCTGCAGGACCAGTAATATTTTCATTAAAATATGTATAATAATTTTGATCCTCTGGTTTAGAATCAGAACCATCCCATGTGGCCATAATTTTTCCACAATTGCACGTGTATCGAAGAACGATTTTCTGTGTTATAATTAATAGTAATAACGAAAGAGTAATTATATTTCTAAATCTCGTGCGATTTAATATATGCCTGATACAAAATTGAACCTAAAATATGATTAACTTGTTCCTCTTCGAATATTTAGCTGTATATATGTAAGTACTTTCCTATTAAGTTTTCTTAATATAAATCTTCAGTCGTTTTTTCTGTAATAAAAAAAATATGAATCTGATATGACTTTATAGGATATAAAAAGTGAAAATTTTTCTTTTTAATCGTGACTTATCAATCGCGAATCGAAAGATACCTTCGTTAACAGAAACCAGTCACACTTGTTCCTGATCTAGAATACAGTTCAGAAATTCATAAAATCTTTTTAAAATAATAACTTCAAACACACAATTGACGTTTCATTACAACTACATAGTCAAGTAAATATTTCTTAAATTGTAATAAAAGTAATACTTGAAAACAAATAAAAGATTGTAACTGATATTTGTCAAGTATGTATGAAATTATGCAAAGAGAAATTAGTACTTACAACAGAGGGAACTTTAGAATTGCGATGGTTGGATATCGTGTATGAGACTGGATTAATTTTCTGATACTTGAATAGATGGCACCACGTTTAACATATTTGGTTTCCTCTATGGAATTACACATATACATACTTACATAGGAATATTTTTAAATCAATAGTTTTCGCTAAATTGAACACAGTATGTTTATGTGATACTTATATGTATATATATATATAAATAAATACATGTGTATAAAAACTATCTTTCATAACGAATAATTAAACAGCAGTTCTTTGGTTTTTAATTTAAAAAAATTCTTTAATTATTCTGATTAAACGCAAGTATCTTTTGAATTAGTTCAATAATGTATAATTATGATATATCACAGTGTATAGGTTATGCTTTGATGTCTTCAGATTTTTCAAACTTTAATCATTATAAACGTTATTAAATTTTTTAAGATTTAATATCACTTAATGTTTATAATTTAACATATTTCTTATAGGAAATGCAGTCCATGAAACAGTGTGTACAACGATTTATGTCAAATAACGTATTTATTGCAAATAATTTGAATCGTTTATCTACTATACAAAGATCATATTACGGATATAGAGATGAACCTGAACGTCCAAGCTTTCTTAAGTACAACAAAACCATCTTTCCACCACAAAAACCTGGTGAAGAGAAGAGACCTGGTGTAAATTCATTTTTTGTTCGAAAAATTATTACACTCTTCTGTTCATTTGTTGCAAGATTATAAATAATGCTTCCGTTGTATATTTTAGTATGTGTGTCACATGAAAAAGAATATAAAATACAGTCCATTAAACATGTGGTATATTTCTTCTTTTGTAAGAGGTATGACTGTGGATGAGGCTGTTAAACAATTAAGTTTTCTGAAAAAGAAAGGTGCAGCGATAGCAAAAGAAGTTATATTAGAAGCACAACGCATGGCCGTGGAGGAACATAACATTGAATTTAAGAGTAACTTGTGGGTTGGTAAGTATATTAATTATGAAATGTTGTTGTATTAATAATGAATATGCAATAATTTTATTATATTTTTCAGCTGAATCTTTTGCAACAAAAGGTATAGTAATAAAAGGTATAAGACGCCATGCTAAAGCCAGAGTTGGAACAGTACATTATAGATATTGCAATTACTTTGTACGTTTGGAAGAAGGAAAACCACCGAAACACTATTATCAGAATCCACCTAAAAGTGGTGAAGAATTATTACAAGAATGGATGACTAATATGCATCACCGTAAAATCACCCATACATTGTAATTCATTACGTATATACATACATAAACTTACCCATGTACAAATAAACAATTCTATAAACATACTTTTTCATTGTATTTAACTTTCAGGTAGTTTAAGAAATTAGTTTCAGTATATTTAAAAACAATTTTATGTTTTAAATTTTGTATTTATTTAAGAATGAATACTTGATTGCATAATAATAAACGCAAAACAAATACACATCATAGCAGATTTACAATTTTAGTTTTGTTCTTCTCCAGTGACGTCGTTTTGCATTATATCTGCCAAAATAGGGATCACATTGTTTGTAAATTTATATATATCTAATATTTAGCTTACTTAAACATCATAATTATATTTAAAAAATTATTACCTGATGGTATTGCCAGTACGCATTCTGACCCATTGGGGAATTGGTCTGTTTTGTTTCAGTTTTTTAGCAAGCTTTCGCTTGATAATAAATGTTTTGTGAGCCGACTGAAATACACAACAGAATTTGGATACGTTTGAATTTCTAGTTTTCAATAATTATTTAAACATAGTTCTTAGGATGTTAATACGGTTAATAGATTTTATAACATAACCAAAAACTTACCATCTTGCTCCTTCCACAATTGACGGAATGAACGATAGGTGATGGATTCTGGATTCTGTTTCAGACACAGTGTTTCCTGCATGAAAATGTTACTAAATGTATTACCAACATGATTAAATAAATACTAAATATAGAACTTTCAAAACTTTCAAAGATTCATAATTTAATTTTTTTTCTTGTTACGTGATGTGTGTTTCATATATTTTATATCTAAAGAAATAAATACTTGTTAATGTGTATGTATGTATTTACATATTTACATATGTACATACATGTATTATACAGCTTTTGAGACATTATTTAAACGTTTTATGTAATTTTTTTTATATTTATTACAGTTACGTATATAAAAAGAACTGTTATCCTCTTATTGAGGACTTTGGACTTTGTATAGATATAAATTAATTTTATTGTGTTACTGAAGAACTAATAATTGAATAGCAATATTTTAAATTATTGTTGTAAAAGATGTTTACTGCGTGTTTTAGAACACTAAAAGTTAGTAATAAAGTGAGTAGGAAAAATTCGTTTTTCATTTGTTTTATTAATTAATAATATAATTATTAGTAATAATTACTAAGAATATAGTAATTCATGCTACTTATGATATTTAAAAAATTGTATTAGTTTAATAAGATACACTTCTTCATAATGATTATAAATATGTGTCAAAAGGAAGTTTGTATTTATATTTTTAAACCCTTTAATATTGAACATAAATGAAATATTTTAAATATTGGTATAGGTATATTATAATAGAAAATAAATGAAATTATGATTGTGACTTGTTATAAAATTTAATAACAATGTATATTGTTTTAGTATGGGTTATTGGCACGATATGAATCTACGTTAGTTATTGCAGAACATAATAATGAAATGGTTCTTCCTATTACCTGTAATGCGTTAAGCGCAGCAAAAAAAATTGGCGGAGATGTAACAGTTTTAGTTGCTGGTAATAAATGTGAAAAAGTAGCAGAAACTGTTAGTAAAGCTAATGGTGTGTCTAAAGTGCTTGTAGCAGAAAATGATGCATTTAAAGGATTTTTACCAGAAGCATTAACTCCTCTGATTATTGCAACTCAAAATCAACATAAATTTACACATATTTTAGCTGGTGCCACTGCCTTTGGTAAAGCATTATTACCAAGAGTAAGTATGATCGGTTAAAAGTTTAATATAAATTTATTTTTAGTAAATAATTGTTGATATACAAAGTTCTAAATTTATATATAAGTTTTTATTGTGAGGTTGCAGCTAAATTAGATGTATCTCCTGTAAGTGATATTATTGGAATCAAGACTGCAGATACATTTGTTCGTACAATTTATGCTGGAAATGCAATTCAAACTTTAAAATGTAAAGATAATGTAAAAGTAATTTCTGTGAGAGGTACTGCGTTTGAAGCAGTACCTTTAGAAGGGGGCAGTGCTAAATGTGAGCCTGCACCAAGCGGTGAATACAAATCATCATTAGTAGAATTTATCAAACAAGAGTTGAGCAAATCTGACAGGCCAGAATTAACATCTGCAAAGATTGTTGTATCGGGGGGAAGAGGGATGAAATCTGGAGAAAACTTTAAATTATTATATAGTCTAGCAGATAAACTTAATGCAGCAGTTGGTGCTTCGCGTGCTGCTGTCGATGCTGGTTTTGTACCTAATGATTTACAAGTCGGACAAACTGGAAAAATTGTTGCTCCAGTAAGCTTCATTCACAATTATATTCTTACTGTTGTTATCATTAATGAAATTATTTGTATGTTACTTTACATCTTTTTAGGATTTATACATTGCGGTGGGTATATCTGGGGCAATTCAACATCTTGCCGGTATGAAAGACTCAAAGACAATTGTTGCAATTAACAAGGATCCTGAAGCTCCAATCTTCCAAGTAGCTGATTATGGTTTGGTTGCTGATTTATTTAAAGCTGTACCTGAACTTACAGAAAAGTTGTAAATTTTAACTTAATATTTTATACGTATATATGTGTAGATCAGTATGTATACAACAAATTTATTAACAATATTAAACTGTTTTCTATTATGAATTAAAATAATGTTTATTACTGATTACTTATTTTTATTGTACACATTAGCAATTTAAGGATATTTGTGTCGCATTTGTTAGGGATAAATAATTACATTTCCTTTGTATCATAATATAATGTTACATACATTATGTAAATACACAATATATATGCATACATATAAGTACATATGTATATATATATGTAAGTGCTTGCATACATGCAATATACCAAAATTATTAGCATACAAAATAATATTTGTATTCTATGTTTCATATTTTATAGTTTTTTGAGCTTAAATTACATGTTGTATTTACAAAGATCACATTTTTTTTAAATTAAAAAAAAAATATCTAATCAAAGCAGTAAATTCGGTAATATGTAAATATGTAACATCCGTTTACCGTTTCGTTTTCGACTTGAGCGCCACGATAAACTTGTTCATTTTACGTTTCAAGTGTATGTATATGCACATAGATATTTCTGCATGTGTTACGTATAATATAATGTATATATGTATATGTATACATACAGTGTGGTTACAGTGTACAGATGGAATCGCTGCCATCTTTGTCGTTTCTTGGCGTGGTGAATGAGTGAATGGCCGGCTAGATCACTGATTTTGAAGTTATATGCTTATTTTTATGTATTTTGTGTCTTTAAGCGTAACGATTACACAAAAGATTTAACATGAGTACGGATAGTATTGAAAAACTGTATAAAAATTTTGGCATTTTGGCGGATGCCAAAGATAAATTGGCCGAGGTAATAGACGAACTTGGTTATCCTTAATAACCACGTTTAGTTAAATACAGATTTTACAGTTCAGTTCATTTACAGATACAAAATATGTGATTTACTTTTTGAATATCAAAATTTTCAGAAATTTAAAGAATTGCAAGCTTATTAAGCAATGTTTTTATTGTTTAATTAATTTGACATTTTACCTGAATACATAATCAGTTACAAGAAATGGTAAATATAGTGGAATTAAATTTTTTGTTTGTATATTTCAGCATGAAAAAGAATACTTGGAAATTCTAACAGCTGTGAAAGGATCACCTAAAGAAAAACGATTAGCATCGCAGTTCATTGCAAGGTTTTTTAAGTACTTTCCAAAATTAGCTGATCAAGCTATAGATGCTCATTTAGATCTTTGCGAAGATGAAGATATGGCTGTATGTTTTATTGTTGTTTATTCGATATGTGATACATTATATATATATATATATATATATATATATATATATAGTATTTGTGAGTATGTAATTTATAAGATATATATATATATAAGTAATATAAGTATAATTCTCTGGTTACAGATAAGGAAACAAGCTATTAAAGATCTGCCTGCATTATGCAAAGATAATAAAGAACATACAGCTAGAATTGCAGATATTTTAGCTCAATTGCTTCAAGCTCAAGATCCATCCGAGTTAGCTGTAGTTCATAATAGCGTCATGTCCCTTATGAAAACTGATCCAAGAGGTATTGTAATATATTATTTTTTATTAAACACGTGTTATATTAAACATTCTGTACATTTTTATACTATTATTTTTAGGTACAATAAGTGGATTTTTCAGTCAAATTATAAATGGTGATGATGGTACGCGTGAGCGTTGTATTAAATTTTTAGCGACGAAATTGAAAGCCATAGGTCATGATATTATCACTAAGGAACCAGAAGATTTATTAATTTCTGAATGCAAGAAAGTATTACAAGTAAGATCTTTATCTTAGGTAGGTATTTTTATGTTATTTCTTACTTGATTCTAATGAAATTTTTAATTTTATAGGATGTAACCGCTGACGAGTTTCATAGTATTATGGATGTTCTTGCATGGACTAGATTAGGTTCTACAGTCAATGGACAGCAAGAATTGGTAGATATTACAGTTGAACAAGCTGAATTATCTGAGCCATTTAAACACACGAATGTTGAGCAATGGAATAGACTTGTACAGTGTATTAAACATGCACTTCCATTCTTTAGTGTAAGTATAAATATGGACAAGATATTTGTGTGTTTATTAATATCCTAAATATTTTCTTACAGTCTCAGATAGATTCATCACGATTTGTTTCTTATATTTGTGTACAAGTTTTACCACATCTTTCTTTAATTACCTCACCTGATGGTAGAGATGTGCAATTGGAATTATTAAAGCTTCTTGCTGAATTAGCCGTATTTTGTGGGACAATTGATAAACCAGAGGAGAAAGTGCAACAGCTTTATAATACTCTTATTGTGAGTAAATATGCTATTCACCAAGATTGTGTAGACGTTGAATTTTATATTCAAATACTACGTAATACTTTAATCGTATTGGTATAAAAGAAAAAATAACAATAGTTCCTTATTAATTCCAGACGTATATGCCCCTTCCTCCAGCTACAGAAATAACTGAGGTACCAAAACTACAGTTTAGCCATGTTGAGTGTCTTATGTATTCTTTCCATAAATTATGCAAACAAACACCAGAATTTTTGATAAAAGATCCAGAACAGCTCAAGGAATTTAGATTAAGATTACAATACTTTGCTCGTGGTATTCAAGGTTACATAAAAAAATTACGCGAAGCAATCAGTGGGAAATCAGAAGAGGAATTAAAATCAGAGGAGAATCAGTTGAAAGTTGTTGCTCTGAAAACAACAAATAATATTAATACTTTGATCAAAGACCTGTTTCATTCACCTCCTAGTTTTAAAAGTGTTATATATCTTTCATGGAAAACATCTTCTAATGACAAGAAGGTAATTAATAAATTAATCGTAAATTTATTAAAGATGTTATACTGAATATCTTGTTGGAAGTATGATTTATTATTATTTTAGAATGAAAAACATTCGTCTGCCCAGAAAAGACACACGCCAATTACATTTGGAAATGATAATAGCTCGAATAAGCGTAGCAAAGAAGATAAAAGTAAAAGAGAATTATACACTCCGCCTAGTGGGAAATATAGTTCGAACATATCATCAAACTATGGTATTTAAATGAATATATGGTACTTTTAAAAATCTTATTTCAAAATGTGATTAAAATTGTTCTCTTGTTCTTGTAGGACGAGGTAGATTTAGAGGAAATAGGTCGGGTGGCCGAGGTGGTTATAGACCTAGAGGTCGTGGAACATGGAGAAAGAATTTTTACTAATTTTTGAATTTCTTAAATTATTGAAAGCATGGAATGGTTAAAATTGCAATAATATAAAACTACACCAGGCCTGTAAAATGTACATACAAATGAAGAATGTATAAGTGATTAGTTACAGAGAGTGATTTTAAGAGAAGTGACAAAGAAAATACAACATTTTTGTTCTATAGAAATATTATAGTGTAAAGAAAGTGTTTCTGTGAGAGCTTTAAGTACGTACAAGTTTCAAATACAAAATTCTAAGAATCAGTTGTTTACTAAACACAGTGGTAATTAATATTATAACAAGATATCATCAATGATTGGAGAAGAAAACATTTTTGTGAGATAACATACTCATAGTGTCGTAAGAATTTTTTTAAATATATCGCTGAAAAAAAGCAAAATGAAAAAATATAAAATGAAAAACGTGAAGAAACTCGGATTTACCGAAAATGGATGGACGGATGGATGATAGACACATGAAAAGAAGTGAGAAGTACTACAACACACAGTCGAAATCAACAAGTGTATATTATGAGACCATTTATAAAGTACCTTAGCAGGAAGAAGAACACAAAATACTGAAGAGAAAACAGTGCGAAGACAGTATATTTATCGCCCAAAGAGATTGAGATAACATCAGGTGTTAATTATGATGCTACATATTTCATATGAAATGTTTAAAAAGTTCAGACCGTGGAATGGCTGGTTCGTGTTATAACGTGGTCAATGGTGTTACAAATAATTGCGAAGACAAACAATTTTTCTCTTTTACAATAAGTGTGAATGTTAAAATAGTATCAAAATGTATTTCCTTACCTCCTGATTTCTCCTATTCCTTCTTTTAGATCCAATTTCATTTCTTTTGTCAACAGGAAACGAGGACCGAAGCTGTTAGATAGAAGATGACTAGAGCATCCAGTTACAAAATGATAATTAAATCAAAGAAACTTGAAGATTGTTTTTATTTTTCATTTTATTAATTACAATTTAACTGTATTTATGGATTTATGTTTATGTTATCATTGAGTTCTGTTAATTGTTATACGTTTACGTCGTTTTTTCAACCAAACATGTAAAAAAATTCTATCAAAATTGATTGTGTACATATAAGTCCAATTGAGACCAAATTATACATATATATATTTATTAAAAAAATTCAGTTTCTGTAAACATTTTAACTAAAAAATTTACAAGCTTAAAAGTTTCTTTGATCGTATTGCAGTAAATTATACTGTTATAATACAATTTTTATTTTGCAGACGCTGTATGTTTACCGATGATCCTGGAGCGGCAAACCAGATTAAAAATAATAATTTTTTGATTCTAGATCTTTTATAGATTCACCAGGAAGGATGATGAGGAGAGAATATGATACAATCTTCTTTTTTTCAGGAGCTGTTGCACAGTTGTCTATTGTTTTGTATTTATATATTGATGGTAGCTGTTTTGTAAGGTGAGTTTAACATAATAAATTGTGTCCTTTTCCTATCCACCATTAGACAAAAATTTTGTAACAGTAACTGAATATATTATCGTTTTAATTTAATAAATGCTACTATTGCATAATATATGTTGTATTTTTTATGCCCAATAACGTAAAGTGTTTCTACGTATATGTAGACAAATAATTGTAGAGTGTATAACAACTTAATGATTATTGAAAATTCATATACATCTTAAATTAACACGTAGTACAAGTATTTTGTAACATTTAGGTACTATTATATGATTGTATGGAAACTTCTTTGTATGTATCAACATATTGTAATATTTTAAAAATATTTCTGTTTATTATTATTTGAAGTATGTAAACATTACTTTATTAAATTTATTACTATATCATTAATAAAATGCATTGTTCTACATTATATATCGTGTCTCTTTAATTAATATGTATAATGTATAAATGAAGTAAACTCAGAGAAATGATTCTTTTTCGACCATTTAATAAATAAAATAGTTATGTTTTTAGAATTAACATCACAATGCTTGTTACATCTATAATTACAATCATTTTTACACAATGAAATTGACAATATATAAATACTTTATTAATTAAAATAGTCCATTTGTTGCAATCATATCGTCTATAACTTTGCACATAACGCGATCACTGGAACTACACGGATCAGGTGTATGTTGTTCAGAACCTAAATGATCAACAGATTCCATTGCATCTGTGTTTATTGCTAGCTTTGAATCCAATTCTGAAGTGTCGGGTAGCATTTGTAATGCGTGTTGTAGAATTTCCTGAACCTAAAATGAAGTTTTTAACAATTAGTGTTATTTGTCTATTATGTACATTTCTAATTGTACATTTAAATATAGGATGACAAAACAGCACACCTTTTCCAAGTGCTTCTGAAATCTAAGCGCTGTTTCAATACGTTGTCTACGTTGTAATTCCATCATAACGCGTAATGTTTCTCTAGCTTGATGTGGTCTGAATTCATTTAACAAATGATGAATGTGAATGAATAATAAACTAAGATCTTCCACCTACAAACAGCGAAGAAAATAGTTGATATCAGAAAAAAAAAAAGAAAAGAAAAGAAAAGAAAAGAAAAAAAAGAAAGAAAAAGAAGAAAAGGGAAGGTTAGTAATAAATACTTACTTTCTCAGCACGTCTTGGACTGTCAGGACATTGTACAAGTAAATCTATCAAATCTAAAAAGTTAACAAGCAAGGAATGGTTCAATTTCTTCAATTCTCTTCGTCGATCAAAGTGTTGAGGATATAGCCTTTTAATTCCTTGAGCTTCGAGAGGTCTTATAATCGTATCATCCGCATTAAATGTATTTCCAAACATTGAATAAGTATCATGTATCGGAGGCGGTGGTCGAGGTGCTCTGCCTCGACGAACATTTTCGTCCGTGTACAAATTTATGTACTGAACTGGAGGAAGAGGTAGCGAACTGACTTGTATTGCTTCTGGTGCTGCCATTTTCGACATTCAATATCAGGGTCCATAAGATAATATGGATATAACTTTTATACAACATACATATACAGTAGATTAAGTTTGAGTAAACTGTTGCCAAATTCTGTGGAGAACTGAAATTAATGCGCAGGTCCGTAATTTCGCGCGTAGCAGTCACTTATTTATTTATTTTTTTTTTTTTTTTTCTAATTCATGTCTTATTCAATAATAAATATTCATAATCATTAACAATAGTAATTTCTTAATAACTGAGGAAAAATATAACAACGTTCGTATGTTATAAAATTAATTCACTGAATCTAGCCCCGCATTTTCGATATAATACATACATATATTTATATTAGATATGTATGGAACACAGTGCATGATCAGTGCTAGTATATGTATATTAGGTTACATTACATTGATTTCACAGTATTTACAATGTATTCATGGAATAAGATTTATTCATCGAAAACTGTAGAATTAGTTATAGGAGTAGTTTTTACTTTCTGCGAAATTTTCACCATAAATTTATGAAAACTAATTTATTGTTGAACTAAAACAAAACAACATATAACGTAGTCTTCGAGTCCGCCATCTTGTTTTTTAAAATGAGTCAACAGGTATTCTCTACTGACCACTTAATACGTTTAATGCGAGCAGGACGTCGAAATGAAATTGAGGATTTTCCTAGCTTAACTAGCAAATTGAAAGGAATGAATTAGTGAAGATTGCTTGTATTTTGTTTAAGAAACTGTTCTAACAGTTTCATGAGATTTCGGATAATTGCTTTACTAACGTAGTGAGGTATTTCCTGCTATCTTGTGAATTTCCAACGTCTTCGTTTGACAGATTGTCGGTGTGTGTATGCGTTCGTTCCACGTGAATTCTTTGTTTGGGCACCGGTCATGTTTCTGACAAGCATTGAAATTGTGAGGTGGTAGCAGTACCCTGGTATATGGTAAGTTGACCTTTTGTTATGAATTTCGTTTACATAAATGTTATTCTCGCAAAACTTTTAGGTAGAAATATTCATTTAGTCGAGTGTCAAGATAACCACAAACTACCGCGTTGTCGTTGATCTTGCCACTCTGTTATTTTTAGTAATTTTGAAAGGAACGTTGCTCTAATATTTTCTTTTCGATTTTCTTCAATTTTCATAATTTATGATATACACAACGATGAGGATTTCACGTGAAATTTTAAATTATAAATAAAGTAAAGATGAAAATTCAGTATAAAATTGGTATTGAATGTATATAGGTAAATTTTAATTGTTAGTAAAATGTGTCATGGTTGCTATCAAGTTGTATAAAAAATAATGAAAATTTTCATCGCTAAAAGTATGTATTAATAAGCTTTTTATTAGAGCATTGGTTTTTAAATATTCTATATTACAATGTTTTTAATATTTAGAGTATATTCAATTTACAAGATGGAAATTGTATATAAATTATGTGTACATAATAGCGTGGTTTGAAAGTATAAATTGTACTTGATAGTATAATATATAATATTTCATGATTTATCATTGTATCGATTTGTTTTACTTAGAATTAGTAATTCTAGTCTTTTGAAAAACATGTTTAATCTATTTCTAGTTTTACACATATTCATTGCGGTATTATTTATATTTATTCTGTAGATGTTTGTAGAATCTTATGGAAATCCTTGCAAGGTAATCCTTCGACTAACAGATTTATTTGACGCCACATGTATGATAGTAAAAATGAAGATTTAATATAATACTGAAATTTTTTATAAAAGCACTATACCAGACACGATAACTTTACAGTAGGATCATTAACATAATACTGTTATAATGAATTTTTATTTAATAATTAAAATTCTTGCTTAATTACTGCTAAATACAGTTTTGTTGTATTTTTTTTTGTTCCGAAAAAATCCAAAGGATACGATAAATCGGAATTTAATGCACTTGTTATGTGTTTGTGTCGAAAATTTAGTTGTTGGTACTTTGTCAGATTTTCATAGCGAGACATTTTACTAAAATACTTGGATTAAGTTGAAAACATTTTATAGGTATCGTTTACATATATTTTTGACTAGAATTGCAAAAACTTGTTATACTTGTATAATACGTGTTTATGTTTAATTGAATATTTCTAAAGAAATTTTTAATGCTGAAAAAATGAATGAAAATTTTATTTCATAGCAATAACATAGGAAATAACCGAAATGATTTACATACAATAATATAAAATTATTTATTATACAATTGATTCGGTAATCGTCTTACAATTAGATTGTTTATTTCATTTCTGTTTACACAAATTGTTTGACAATTCGTTTCTTACAATTAGAAAAAAAAAAGAGCGTCAGCTCTTATAGAAAATTTTCCTCCTAATCGTTCGAGAACGTCGACCGGAAGTTGGTGTACGCACACGCGCGAACATCTTTTTTCTATGATTGCGCATGCGCTTAGGAAAGGATCGCACATGCGCGTTGCGTTCGTTTTAGCTTAGGATTGTCGAGGGCGGGTTAGGTACGCGCAAAACGTTCGCCGGTATTTAGACATTGCATTTGCATTAGACATTGATTCTATTACTTGTAGAAATGTTGAATGGTTAGGAAACGTGGTACGAATTTTGGGACTTGATAGTTTTTCATTTGTAAATGGAACGTGTCAGTGTTGGTGAGGATGTTTGAGGAAATTGATTGGCATCAAGGACGGTTCGCGGTTTTTTCTACTACAAGATCAAACAGCATGGACGAATTGAATGACACCGTTTCACTGCTATACTCGGAGAAAAAAGTAAAAAGGTACAATTTGTAAATTAAAGTGATTAATTTCTGAAAATTCGTATCAGATCGTTTACTGAAAGCGCGAATGAATTGAATGTTGAGATTAATGACGCATAGCGTGTAGTGTCTTGTACTATACATATATGTATGTATATATTGTATTTTTGTTGTACATATACATATAGAAATTTGTGAAGAAATGTTTTATCGTATATAACATCTTACGATTAGAGTCTTGAATTGGATAATTTGTTTTTGAATGTCGTAGAAATTAATAAAAAATGGTGTAGGATTATCCTGCGAGAAGCTGATCGAAGGTTTGAACTCATCTATTCTAAATAGAAATTCTTTCTTCGTGAGTCATTCCGGAATTTAATGGATAAGTCCTAAATTCTGTAGACTAGATTACTCGTGCTAAGTATTACGATATCTTTTATTTCTGTCCGAGTGTTTCTTTTATTCAGAATTATTATTAATAATTTGTTTGCGTTATAATATCGAGTGTGCATCGTATTCATAAGAGAGTTGAATTTTACATTCTAACTATACATACATATAGTAATTCACATAATCAGTGTAGCGAGTAGTTTAACTGTAACAGATGTAACTGTTACCGAGAAGATGATAAGGGAAAAGGTTAAAAGAACGGAATCGAAGGAAAGCGAACTGACCGATAGAAATTTGAACTATGGAAATAATTGAAAGTTTATCGCGTAATTGAAGTTTTCTCGAGTTCGTCGAGGAGAAATGAGAAACATTTGAATGGAATTGAGTGGGCGGTATACCATTTACTATCTTCTTTCTGATATTGTACATATGTACTACTAGAATATTATATTATATTATATTATATTATAAAATAAAATAAAATAAAATGAACGCATTTAAGAAGGGAAACGATATAAAAAGTATGAAAAATTCAATTATTTTCTGTCGACAGGGTGGCCCTCCGTCGGTGATGGCGGGGAAAGATGGGAAGGTGGAGCCAAAAAGCGGAGACGTGGTGAGACAGGGGTTCATGGTGAAACGTTCTCAAAATAAGAAACGTTTCACTCCCGTCAACTACAAACAACGCTGGTTCGTTCTGACCAGACGCTACCTCGTCTATTACGACGGCGATGGAGAGGTATGTATACATCCATTCTATTTCTATTTCTATTTCTATTTCGAAGAATTTGGTATAGACAAAGAAACTAAAAACACCTTTTTATTAACGATCATTCGCCATCGTCAGAAGAATTCGTTCCATTAGCGAGTGAGTAGGTTTCATTGGGTACTTGTATCGTATATCGTGCCGTGGTGTATGGTTCTTTTCTACGTTAAGTTACTTTTACAAATCTAGTTGAGATTCTTATGAACTATGAACGATACTGTAACTATTGTCCTTAACAATTACCGAATATAACTATAGAGAGTAAATGGTCAGGACGGTAATTGAGTAGGTGAAGCAAATTGTCCGTGTTACGTAAGCGTTTGCAGGCTCAAACGATCGAGAGGCAATGGACTAATGAAAAGGTTAAGGTATTCAAATGAAATGGGGTATGAAATAGGCTGCATATTAAAAAAAGAAAAAAAAAAAGTAAGAGCAAGTAAGAACGATTTGATATAATATACGCATACATACGCATACATACGCATACATACGCATACATACGCATAAAGCGTTTTTCTGTTTCGTTTGATTTTTTGAATGACCCTTGTATCTGCGTAAGCATAAGGGTAACGCAGCCCGTTAGCTGGTAGGCCAGCCATACAGTTTTGGTTGGTAGGGGTTGGTTGGGGGTGGTTATAACGTGCTCGTAGACCATGTGTAAAATTGGTAGCGCAGGCGCCCCGGAACGCCACCGCCGCCACCTTTCTCTTCCTCCTTTCTTCCGCCTCTCGGTTGCGGGTTCCTGATGCTTCGCGGCTCAGTCAGTGGTCGACATCGGAATCGTGCTCTGCGAAACGCTTGCTGCTTCTGCTTTTTCTCCAATCCGTTTTCGCGACGCTTATCTCGTTCCTTTTTCGCGCATATACACGCGCGCGCGACAAGTCTGCACGATTTTTGTTTGTGCTACTCGATTCCAACTCCGGTTAAAAATATAATATATGATAGTACGTTTCTTTCTAAGAGAATTGAAGAGGATAATTGCAGGTGAGGAAGATCGACTAGATGGTTAGTCGAAGAAGTGAACTCAAGTGAAAGTTGAATTTGAAAGTTTAAAGAAGGTGGAAGAAGTTGATTTTTAGAGAGGAACACCGATTCATCATTTCAGAGCTTTGCTAATTAATTCTTCATTTTCTTGAATAAGATTTGCTGGATTCTTTGGAAGGATCAGAATTATTTGAAATTTTCTTCATTAACTGAAATTAAAGGATCAGAAAATTGTAAAAAATTCATCGAAACGATCTAAAAGTGTATCTAATTAAGAATCTTCAAGCGAGAGTTACAGAAGCAGATCTCTTCTGGATCCCTTGAAGCAACAGGAAGAATCCGAAAAATCGAAATTACTCGAAATTACTCGAAATTACTCGAAACCTGAAAGTCTCTCTAATTAACCTCCAATTTATTTCGAATTTTTAAGTAAAAACCCATAGGAGCAACTAGAAGAAACGAAATTAATTGTTCGTCGATACTGGTCTAATCTCCAGAAAGATATGAAAAAAGAGAGTATCACCATCAGGAAATGATAGAAATTCATTCAGCATCGGAGAGATTTTTCAATTAATCCTCGACGGATCTTTTTTCAAGATCTAGAGAAGCTGCTGAAGGGATTCATTATTCATCCGACATATCGAAAGTTGTCGAACGGAGGCTGACTTTCGAATCTTTCTTTTCGAGAAAGTTGCATCGTTAACAAAAGTAGAATTCCGCGAGGGGTGAAAAAGTACGATAGATCGTCGTTGAGTCGTCGTCGAGTCGTCAAGTTTGCAGGAGCTGGTCCAAGTTTCTCGGCACGTGGCAGAAGCGTTGTCTATCAGAAACCACCGTGTCGTGTTGTGTCGTGTCGTGTCGTGTCGTGTCGTGTCGTGTCGTGTAGTGTTGTGTTGTGTCCTTTCGTCGTAGCTAGAATACTTGGCAAAGTTTTAACAACAGCCTGCAACGTGGAGGTAAGCGAAAATTGACGGGTCTTCTTCCGAAGTTATAAATGATTGCGTTCTCCCTTTGTCCTCGAGGTTCAGGAATCCCCTTTCGTTTATTTTTTCTTCTGTCGTTTGTGGATTACTGCCGCGAGTTGTACATTCTCGTGTCGTATGGACGATGGTCCCCAATTGGTCTTTAAAGACTTCGGTTCATCGATAACTGACCGTCTTTTTTTGGTCCTTTGACAGCCAGTGGCTGGCTGGTTGAAAAATTTGAATAATGTTGATGTAAATATTTTTACTTGAAAATTTTCAAGATTTCGATAAACGCAATAGGTGTGTTCCGGTTTCTCACCGAGAACAGGACGAACTGGAAAGTGGAGGAGAGATTGATCTCTCACCGATACTTCCGCTCTAAAAATCCAACCAATTGCTTTCCCAGGAAACTGTTTGTTGCTTACGATGCATTTCGCTGGTGGCTCAAGTAAAACGGTGGCTTAAGTAAAAATTTAATTAAAAAACCAGCCTCGTTAGTTCCTTGATATTGAAAAGAAAAAGTTGGAAGTAGCCTGTTACGAATAGAACGAGCAATAATTCAGCATGGATTTCTTCAGAAAGCGTGGATTCAGTTTGCTCCTACCGAGACCAGTTTATTCGACTGGTTACTTTCAGATAGATCTGAATCTAATAAAAATCCATGCTACCTATTTCCTATTCTTGCTTTCAGTTTCCAGCCTGTAGCAAATAATAGGAGGATAACGCGTTTTGTGTTTTTCCTGATGGTAGAGAAGCTGAATCCTCCCTCTATTATATGTTTCCTATCTCTTTGGCTCGTAATCACTCAAGGATGAATAAAAATAGGTACGTAGGTAGATAAACGTTAGCTTAAAATGTTTATTTTAACGTAAGTGAAATATATAGACCGTAAGAGAAGAACAGTAATACAATTTAAAGGAGCAACGTTACAGTAAACTTTTCGTCTGTATACCGAACGTGTGTTCGATGCACGTGCTATTCACTCAGGACGCTCCATTATTGCATAAAGCTTCGAGTGTATACACGCAACCAATATCCTTCCATAGCTGGAGGAAACTCGATTTGTCTCGCCGGATTTCCACTATTTCAAAAGAGTTGCTACCCTCAGGTATTATCGGCCTTCCGGCTATCTTATAGCAATTTTCTCTCCTACCCACACATGTGCTGTGCTTGTCATCATGGATTTGCTTGTGCATTTATTCGAGTGGTTCGCATTCGCGATCGTAAATCTCTCTGTTTCCATCTGTTTCATTGACAAAAAACGATCTCCGCTTGAAAATTTCGTCTATGGCACTGCTATGTTCTTTTCAGCTTGGAAAGTTTTTCCTAAATCTCTACGAACGCGTTTCTTTTACCATTCGATTTCCTCTGAAAGCTTCGAAAAGCCGGTATTTGTTGAAAGTGACGTTTCTCGAGACGGAAAGCTTTCGCTACTACTTGTCGTCTACCGTTTACACAAATTTCATACGATCGCTGTGAAATTGACGGTTTCTCAAGCTTGTCGATACAGTTTTGCATCGGAAATATCCAAGTAGCGAAATAGCGAAATAGCGAAATAGCGAAATAGCGAAATAGCGAAATAGCAAAATAGCAAAAGCATAGACAGAATAACGAAACAAAATGCTTCGTTTATTGATTTCACCGATGATGATGATGATGATGATGATGATGAAAAGAACTGAAACGTTGTGTAAACTTTGCTACTCTTTCAATTGTCATCTTTCTTTCTAGTTTATTTGAAATTGAACATGATTTCATACAAAATATTTACTCACTGGTTTTTAGCTGTCCATGAATATTTCAAATATTAATCTTTTAAAAAGTGTCGTTAATACCAAAATGCTCGTTAACGTTTTCTTTTTGATAATTAATGAAAAATAGCGAGCAATTAGAAGGCTCAGAAAACGGGAGTGTCGGCTACGAACCGAGGTCGACGCAGTACCGCGCGTAGTTTGTAAACAGCCACGATAGAGCTCGGTTCTCGTAGCCAATACTTCCGCGGTTCAGCCCGTGTATTTTATATAGATATATAAAATGCGATAAAATACGTTTCACCAGTACTCGCTCCTCACAGGAAATGCCTTGATTTATGATTCTCCCTCGGGCCGGAGTGCTGGTCACTAACGGGTCGTTGTGATATTGTTTTTTCTTGTACTTTCGATTTTGTACAACCATGATATTGGTACATATTTCACCTCTTGTCCGATGATGTTCTTAGCAGTCGAGGCTGTCACAGGTAATTCTTCATTTTTCTAATACTAACCTTCCGAAAGTCTATATTAATAAATAAATAAATAAAAAAAGAAATTTATCGTTAGTAATAGGTTTGAAATTCGTTTGATTCGATTTCTTTCGGTTGAGAAGAGTAAAAGGTAGGAGAGCAAAGCAGGAAGGAACGAAGTTGTGCGATTTCATTGTCTGCAGGGAAAGAAATCTATGAAGAAAGCTGAGGTGAAGTTTAAAAAAGAAAGAAAGATGGTTGTAAGGTGATAAAAAATTGTTGAAATTTGCTCGGAAAGAAGAAACGGCAACTGAATAGATTAATAGTTTGAAAAGCATAGAGTTGATAAGATTATAATCGCTTAAGGTGGTACACCGTAGAAGGGTCGAAGATTGTAAATAATATAGGAATGAAAGATATTTGATTTCGAAAGTTGCCGATTAATAGAGTTTGGTCGCGTACTAAATACATACCTGAATAGACCTGTATTTATGTTATTCTATGTATTAGATAGAATAGAAGAGTTTGGTAGTATCGGTACTGATAAAAAAAAAATCAATTTCGTTGCACGAGTGTTGATAAGGCGAAACGGAAGCGAATTAGCTTCTTGTAGGTGTATGCTTTTCTCTGTCGCAGCGACGCAAGGAACGAGGTAGAATCGCGGTCGAGAGCGTGCACGTGGTTGAAACGGCGAGCCTCGGGAGCAACGCCGGCGGCGGCGGCGGCGGCGTCGGTAGCGTCGGCGGCGTCGGCGGTGTCGGCAGCGACGTGGCAGGTAGCGAAGCAGGAACAGGTGGTGGAGGCGGCGGTGGCGGCGGCGGCGGTGGCGGAGGTGGTGGAATACCACCTGGGCTACCCTTCCAGGTGGGCTATCGAGAAGCCGGCCAAGAGTACACGCTCTACCTCCTCGCCGCCCGCGAGCAGGACCGCGCTGAGTGGATTCGTGCCATCCGTGCTGGTAAGTTTTTTCTACTTTTCTGCTTTACTTGTCTCAAGCCTTCTTCTACGACTTTTCTCGTTTACGTTTACGCTTACGTTTACGTTTCTCACCGTTTTAAATATGAATTTTTATTCATATCGAATTCGTATCGAATCCAATTGATCGATGTTAATCGTAGCAGCCTAAAATTATGTGAAAAAAGGTTAGAAGGGTTGTAGAAAGTTGGTGAATAATTCGAAAAGTGTCTCTTTTCTGATGAAACTTTTCCCCTCGAAAGAACGTTGCACGCACTAACGTAACAAGGAAAGATTGTGCGAAAGTTTGCATTAAAATTACGCTAGAAAGCAGCAGCAAGTTTCTTAGGACCAGCGTTCAGCTTCTTTTGTCCATGATGCACGCCTAGCCTGCTCGAAACTCTATTCATCAACTTTGGAGACGTGTTTAGGTTGCGATTTATCTATGGTAACTGGAATTTATCTACTCTACGTATTTATTCGGGATAAATAAGGAAAACAAAGTTATTTATTTGTCTAACAAAAAGTTGTCTTTAGTTATTAGTCTAATGTATCATTCGCTTTTCTTAATTTAATTACTAGGAACATTATCGTAAGGGATGACCATTAAGCGTGAGGGATGATTCGTGTAGGCATTGATATTGTATTTACTTGAAATTATTTAAAATAAAAATTCACGTTTAATTATTTCCTATCCTCTTTGCTAGGAATTCTTGAACGTAACTCGAAAATCTCCACGTCAAGCTGACGTATCTAGAAACTTGGAGATTCTCGAGAATCATCGAAATTGATTCATACGCGAAAAGCATCGTCGGAAATCGTGAAAATCGTGAAAATCGTGAAAATCGTGAAAATCGTAAAAATTGATCGAGTATATCCGCTGACGCATCTCAATTTCAGTCTGTCAGTGATTGATTTGTCGTTGTCAGAGGGATGATGCTTGAACGCTTCAACTTTTAACGAGTTTTCTCAAGAATCTGATGGAACGAGAGGGAGGGAGGGTGGATTCGTTATTATTCCTGGTCGTGCACCACGTGAAATCGAATCTTCAACTTTTTCGTCGCCCACACGAGTCAGTTTGGCCATTCAATATCCATCAAGCTTATTTCGCATTATATGTATAAATGCATCAAGTTTCAGCTGCAACAATTTTCGTCTCTTTTCTCATGGATACATTGTCCTAAAGGGCTAACGATCTTATTCAAATTTCTTGCGACAAGTTTTTCTTCGTATCTATGAATCACTTTCGGATAAATTTTCTTTTCTTACATTGGAATGATTTTCTTTTAGCTTCTTTTATATTCTTCGAACAGACGTTACTTGAAACGTTTACATATATCATTTTTCTTCTTTTCTTTTCGTTTCTGATTTTTTCTTATTTTATTTTTCTTCTCAAGATTCGAAAATTCGAAACTGACTATTCAAAATCGGGTGCTTGTGAAAATGAAAAAAGCAAAATGTCTCAATATACTTATTATTATTATTATTATTATTAACGTTGATTTGGCATGAAAAAGTCTTTCAAAGTTGCACGCATACGTATTCGTTGGTTTATTGAAAAATAGAGAGAGAGAGAGAAATTCCAGTAGTTTAAGGGCTTCTGCGATCGATATCGGCCCCCGGAGCAATTTGTCGCGGAGACAATATCGATGAGGAAGCATTATAGGTATACACGATAGCTTGGAGCGGTTCCCTGCAAAAGTGCTAAGTAGTCTAGTTCGGCTTATTCCTGTTCCTTTTATCCTGCCACCCTCTCTTCTAATTATCGCCCCACGTTTTTTTTTGCTTTCCTCCACGCGAACGATGTATTGCGATGCACCGAAATCTACGGTAAATCGTCCGATTAAACCATTCATTAGCAATCACGAATTTTACACGATTCTGCGTGATTTAAAGATCATCTTGGAATTTTTTAATATGAAAATTCGTTATTCGTTGTCAGACGAGGGGAGAAGAGTGACGTCGTGTTGTGAAAAACGATCGATGGCATCGATCTTCCGGTTTCGTTCGCGATCATTCGTCATTTTTGACGTGACAGAATCTTCTAGTTCGAATAGTCTTTATGTAATTTTTTTTCTTTACCAAGAGAAGTAGAGGGGTTTGATGATGCGAACTTTTTTATTAACCCCCGAATTGCGTCTGGCAATCAGAAAGAAAAACACCTACGTTAAGAAATTTTATGAATAAAATTATTAGAAGTATCATAATGAAAGCTTTGATCAGACAGAGAAAATAAATTAGTAAGACAGCACTGCGTAGACGATACCATTTGCAATTAAACTTTACAACTTTACAACTTTAATATTCGTTATAGGACGTTGTAGGTTTCTGCTTCGTAACGGAAAGAGGGTCAAAACTAATAGGAATCCTACTAGTCGTTATAATTATTACAGTTCCTTTCCATGAATCGCATTTTAACGAGCCACTTGGATTATTTAATTTTGCTACAATGAAACATCGAAGATATTTCGGTAGAATGAATTTTCGGATTCTAAAGGCAGAGAGATTCTTTCTAGTGTCCACAATTCTAATGGAATTATTGCGAATGAAAGTATATCGTAGGTAATGTTTATCGTTGATGGCTGATCCACGATGATGTATCATCGAGTGGAGGATAATTGACGAGGGTCACCCGTTTGTCTACAACAGTGTGCAGCGAGAATCCGGGCTTGAGCGGTCGTTACCACGCCGGCTTGTGGAGTGGAAAGCGTTGGTCCTGCTGCCGCTTGTCGACACGTTCCGCAGAGGGTTGCGATACTTGCAGCTCCTGGTCCTCTAACTCTAAACCGTTCAACGCAACGACCTCCGCTTCGAGCTTCACCTCCGCCACCGGAAGTACCATCGCTACCTCCACTACTGCCGCTATAACCGATCGACCACAGACGACCAACTCCGAGGCCAACAACAATCCCATCGTTCACTCGCAGGCTCGTTCCACGATCGGTATGTACTTAATCAATTCTTCTTTTCTAATCCCACTCTGTGTTTCGATATTTTTCAACATTTTTCAATATTTTTCAATATTTTTCAATATTTTTCAATATTTTTCAATATTTTAATCCTCTAAATTTACAAACGAAATATCTTCAAATATTGAACAAATAGGTAATATCTTACGATTAATAGTATAAAATTTAAAGAAGGTCAATAAAGAAAGATAAGTATTTTCTCGATAAATTCTCTCCATATTATTCCACGGAGATCCAAAAATACAAATTTAAGTACCTACATATGTACCACATAACGCGAGCATTTACATTAAACGTTCCCTTTTGATTTTCCACGAAACGTATCGCGCGGCGAATCGTTCGTGCACGAATAATTGCAAGTGAAAGACGTCGCATCGCATGCATCTATCGTTTCTTTTTTCTTTTTTTTTTCTTCACAATCCCTTTGTTCGGCGTTGCCTGTTTCCAAACAGACAGCTCTTCGTGCTCGTTTCTAGGGAAATGTCAAGAATTATCTACGTATTCTCGTTCCATTGCTGTTATTTTTTGTCAAACAGCGAAATTGAAAGTCGGAGTGCATAGGATTTTGTGATGTTTTTCAAGTGGTAGGTACAGTTTGTTTAACAAATTTTGAAACTTATTGGCACGGTGATCAGTTTTCTTTTAATTTTTATTCATTACACGGGCAGATTAACGCGTTAAACAATTAGATCGATTATAGAAATGAAAAATTAAAGAAGAATTAAAAAAAGATTATCATTAGAAATTTTGTAGAAAAAAATATTCAGCTAATACAAATGACGACGTATGAGATGCGATTCAAAGCTTTTTTTCTTTCTAAATTCTAAATCATACGTAAGCCCCATTGCATTGCATTGCATTGCATTGGAAGCGACGAGGCAGGAAAAACGAACTGGTGTAAGCTGATCTTGTCGTTCGTATCTTTTTGCTCGATATAGATAACGGGAAATCGATCGATATAATCGGTAATAACTCTTTAACCAGCCGCATAAAAGCTCGATAAAATTTTATATAGGCTAATAAACCTTTCAAAACGGCCTCTACGCCATTCGCCATTCGCCATTCGCCATTATAGACTATACACGAAGACTATAAAACGAAATCCTGTTAAACGAACCCGAAAACGGTCTTCTTTATTTTTCCTGTTAAATCTAAGAACGTTGATTAGTTGCCTATCGTTTTTTGCACGATAAGAGATCATTTTCTCACTTTTTGTTTCGAGTTATATTAGATTCGATGGTCATATTAGATGGAGTACTTGTATTTCATAGTAACGAATTTGAATAAAGAAAAAAATAAAAGCGTAAATTCCTTTTGAGTATTACGGCTAGTTCACAGAAGATCGAAATTCTGGTGTGAGATGAAATCGAACGGTTAGCGAGTAGAGAGTTTGCGCGATTCAGAGGTGTTCGTCTAATTGGTTAAGACACTGATGGCTGACTTGGCACCATATCGCGTATTTCATTGAAGCTCAAAGGTTGAATAGATTGCTGATTCAATTGAATCAGAGGTGCTGATATCGAAACTGTAACGAACGAATTATGTACAGGCAAAGTAGACAGAAATAGATCTATCTATTTTTATAGGGATCGTATTTAAAGGTGAATTTTATTTGAATTTTATTTGATAGTATTTTCATAATTTCTGAAAAGAAGTAGTTGAACAGACTACGAAAGCGCAGTTGCTTGTCTAGAAAAGAAATAACATTTCATCTTCATAAAGTAGGGAAGAATCGAAATTCCCTCTTCCTCAAAGGGAAATTTCGATGAAAATGGAAATTGAAATTTTGCAATTGTATCTGTTATCGATGAGAAAGCTTTCACAGAAGGTCGAGTCGAACTTGCTCGGTAGCTGATTCATTCCAGTCCAATAGAATTCATTGAAACACTTACCTACCTATTATCAGAGGCGCACGAGCTTTGCGTCTTAAGAACAGAAGGAAAGAGAAAATATATTAATCGGTGAAAATATTGTAGAAATTCGACGTTAATTTATCGAGAATGGGGTTTGCAGCAATTACGATAAAGTTTTTCTATCGGCTCTTTTCGAGTAGATGGAAAATGCCAAAGCCTCGATATCATCCTAATTGCTATCGAACGGCTGGTAATCCATTAGCGGCCAGATAATATGGCCTAGATCAGAGCTGTTTTGCTCCGTTCCACTTTCTGTTTCACTTCTTGTTACTTGCGTGTTTCCGGCATCCTGTTGATGCGATTAAAAGAGGTGCGTTTTATCTGAATTTACTCTACGTTTGATAGAATTTTGATAGAATTTTGACAGAATTTTGACAGAATTTTGACAGAATTTTGACAGAATTTTGACAGAATTTTGACAGAAACGATTTGACACTACCTATCTACATATTGTTGTACCTACTGGTATTTACGTGAACGGTGAAAATAGAAATGGCGTTCAGGTGGTAATCTTTTCGAGTGGCCGTATTATTCGACCGCGAATAACGTCGACATAAATCTTGGAACTTGATTCCGATGAATTTATCAGATACCGGGATTGCTCGTTTTATTTGTGTTTTCGAGGCTATTGTAACGATGCTGTAATTTAGATCAGCAACGAGCGCGTTTCGGCCTGCAATCGGAAGGATTACTGGAATAATATTTCGAATAACGAGGTTATCGAACGAGCTGCCATTGACCTGATTCTGGATATTCCAGTGGAAACGGTGCTTCTGTTTCTGCAATTGAGAAGCAACTTTATCGCGGGAATCGCGGGAAGAAAAACTTGGATAACTCGGCTTTAATAAAAAAAGTATGAAAAGGTTAATAAGTTATTCGCGTTGTGCGTCGTATGTATTGAGGTATAAATTATAACAGCATATTAGTCGTGTCCCGTCCTGATGCAGCGTTAGAAACCGAATATTGCATACATAAATGCATGCCTGTTCTGTCTCTGTCGGAAGACAATGGCATCGTATTACCTATTAGGTATGTATGTAGTCAATTGGGCATGGTCTGTCGCGAACGCGAAACGGCACCATATCATTTCGATGAATGAATTATGTAAATTATAATAAAGTTGACGCCTTACGAAAGTAGAAGAAGAAAAGTACAATTGGCGAAAAGATCTTTAGCTTAAGGAGTGCTCGAAGCGTTGAAAGGAACAACTATCGAAGCGAATATTGCGATGTGGTGGCCAGGAGGTTAATCTTCATCGACCCTCTTTTCTTTTCTTTTCTTTTCTTTAACTACTCCCTTGTGAAGATTGTGAACAGGAAAAAAGAAAATAAAGAAGAAATCGGAAAAGACGAGAGAGACGGTTGAAGAGTTTTAAACTGGCTTTTTAATCGAGTCGAGCAACTTGGACGAGTCTCGTTCGCGCCTCGAGATACTCCTACTAAAGCTTATAAAGCTTATAAAGCTTATAAAGCTTACGTTAATTATTCTAGCCTCCTTTTATGCTGACCATTTCCAAACGTTCGCGCCTTTATCCTTGCTTGCGTTCAGGCTTCGATGTTTTCTTTCCTCTGCCCTGGTTATGGATATATATCTTGTGTACAATTAACATAGTATGTCATTTGATCCGTTACTTCACTGAACCTAATTGTATAATAATTCGTTAATCGACGCTCTAATTTGTAATATTAGAAATTTATCGATAATAATACTACATACGTATACTCTTATCACGATTTATTTGCCTAGTTAAACCAAGTTAAAACGATAATGTGTATTTATAAATTTTCGTTTCGTGTCGCGTAAGAAATAGCCGAGAAACCGGTGGTTAATTATCTTTGAATTCAATGAAATATGAAAGACGTATCTAGGTGATGCCAATTCGTATCGATCACCCGTTCCAATATCGTTGAAAGTTGAATCGAATCGAATCGAATCGAATCGAATCGAGCGTATTCTTTCTTTGAATTTCGATCAGTTCAATAGTAGATAGTATTTAGAGGGTATCAAAGTATCGTCACGATTTCATGAGATTGCACAGCAGGCACGGTCAAGTTGGCTGTCTTTTACGCTACAACGAACCATTTGAAAGTTTTATCGACGACGTAGACTGTAGACCCTGCTGCTTTTTACCAAGGCAAGGTGTTTCCACTTAAATACGCGGCGTGTTTGCTTCTATCATTTTCAGAGCGCCGTCTCATTTCAAACGTCTTTGAGTAGTTTTCCTTCTAGTCTGAAAACAGTCTTGAAGAGGTGCTACCGGGGCGGTACGGTGCGCGGCGCCGTCACTTGCGTTCAACGAAAGAAGGTAGGTCAGCTTAATAGGTTGTCGGGTATATGTAGAGCAGAAACGTTTATTTACTTGGCGGAACTGTTCTCCATTTTTCGCCATAGTCACGACGCGACGTTCGTATTCTTCAGTCAGTCTATGGTAGAGAAGTTTGCATTAACGAATTTATTTGTATTTTCTATTAGCAGGAATTATTGTTTGTTACTGTCACGCATTTCGCATTTCGCATTTCGCATTTCCTGTGCACGATCTTACGCGATATTGTAATAAGAACAGTAGGTATCGGTTAATTATAAAAATTAATTAACGCAAGATAAAGGTAATGGTTGGACGTTACGCGGCAAAGAAAAAAGCGAGGATTGGTTGCGGGATAGAAAGGTTCCAGAAAAAAAGAAAAAAAGAAAAAAAGAAAAAAGAAGGAAAAAGTTGTTGAGAAGGATGTCAAGGTATGTACTTTGGCGAACACGGAAAACGCTGGCGAAATGTCAGGCGTCGAACTAGGTCACGGTGCACGCACAAAAGCGACGAAAAAACACCCCCCGCCCGATAACGCATTTACGTCTATACAGCCTAACACACGGTAAATAGGGAATGAGAACATATTTCCCTCGAGACTAGCATCGAAGGAGAGAAATTGTGCGATCGAGGCAAGTCAAGTCTTCTCGAATACCTACTTTATGTCTTTGTAAATACGATTTCGAAGGCAAACGCCTTCCCTCTCGTTTTACCTATATCTTGTGTTTAGAACTCGTTTAATTTCCGCACACATGATTTTACATATGTAATATCATAACATATTACATATGTAATATCCTGCATAATGCATAGTAAAGTTACGAATAAGTACGTGACATTAGCCATCAGATGTATAATACAGGAAAATTAGAATATGTATTTACCGTTTTTACTCTTGGTGAGAAAATACATTCCTTAATGGGAAAGAAGAATAATTTGTAGAAGCCTCCTAGAAAGGTTACGTAACTTGAGGCTCGACTTTATCGACTTTATCGACTTATGCAACACATCAGTTACGTCGATGATGTCGGTTTTCGTGGCACTCGAGTACGAAATTGCCGAAAGAATCTTCGCATCGCGTTACGATTCATTTTAAAACGTTCTGATGATCACTTTCATCCAGCTAGCTAATTGCAGTACATTTGTAGATACAATCATTGTAACGTTAAAAAGTTACTGAAATATATGAGGAATATGCAAAATTCAAAAGCATAATATGTAATGGGGATGGTTGTAGAATATTGAAGCGAGCTAGTTAAAATACAGGTATCGTGAACAAGGAATCTTCTTCTTTTTCCGCCGATTTTCTTGGTATTTTTCAGCAGCCGGCATTCGAACAACAGCTTTCATTATTTTCTAATGGATATTCCTCGTGTACCCACCGTGTATAATGCTCGGCTTTGTTTTTGGCCCGGCAGCTTTAGAATAGCTCTTTCTCGGTGAAACTCTTTCTCCTTGGAATATCGTATTGTCTGTAATTTAAACAAGAAATTGCTACGTTTAACACATTTTTCAATATATGTATGCTGGCGTTTCTAACGAACTGTTTATTAACGACGCGACGTGGTACGCTCGAAGAACACGAACAACATAAAAAATGAAAAAATGAAAAAATGAAAAAATGCAACTTTCGAGAGTTGGAAATAAATCGAATGTATATTTCAAAACGTCGCGTCGCGTCGGTGTGGCTACGTATCCTGCAATCCTGAACGGAAGTTTTCAGCTGTGAACGAGCTTTCCTACGATATTAGCAATTCTGGAATCTTGCTTCGTTTTTTAGTTGGTGAAAGGATCGGGCGGAAACAGATTTGGGAAATTTCACGATTCAGAAGTAGGAAATTCTCGAGCTGTCTTCAATTTGTCGCGATCGCGTTAATTTCTATTCGAACGGGTCGCGTCGCGTCGCGTCGCGTCGCGTCGCGTCGCGTCGCGTCGCGTCGAGTCCCGTCGAGTGACAATTAAATGGAGCATCCTTCAACGACTCGTTCCTTTTTTTCACAGATCGGTCGAATCTCCTCTAACTGGCAGCTAAATACGTGTGCACGTAAATTAAATAGAACAGTTTTCATCGAGCTCTGGTTACATAATTCTCGAACAAGCTTTAGAAATTTCCTATTAAGTTAATACTAATTACCGTTCTATCTCTTCTTTCTCTTCGTTCGCCTTTCTGCTTTTCGTTTTCCATGAAAATAATCAAATACAAGCTGTGTTCGTTGAAAATTCCTCTCATTTCCTTTATTATCTCGCTAACGGGCAACTACTCCAGATTTATGACCTCTTGAAGATATCGTTGAATCGTACAATAATAAATACATAGGTACTTGGAGAGGTCTTCAGCCACGTTCATGGCGAATTTCGACTAAACTTTTGCGCTTTAATTTCATCTTTTATTCATTTATGTTGAATTATTTTTTTGGTTGCTCCGATTCTCGATCTTTGATCCTTCAGAGGTGAAATGACAGGGTGTTATTGTTATGTAACTTTTAAAAAAGAAGAAAACCATCCCATCAAATACGCGAGTAGGTATCAAAGTGTTAATACCTCTAGGAATTTCATAATTTCAACAACGACAACAACGACAACAACGACAACGTCGATTAAAGCGTGCCTCTGTCCGATTAATCGCAACACTTCCATTCTTCGCAAGAGTTGGTGAGATAAAAGTGGACGATATTATTGTTGCACTCTAAAACGTGCTTTCGGCGAATTACAGGATCCTTTGTGTCGGGTGTAAAGTAGCTCCAGTCGTATGTTCGAACACTAGGGACCTCGTTAAAACTTGATAACCCGTTTCTCGTTCAACCTTGCCCCTTCTTACCCTCGGCATTATGCATTTTTCTCTCTGCTGTTGATGTCACCGAGTGCACCTCGCACTCGGCTGATAAAAGGAATAGAAAAAGGAAAAGTGATCTCGTCTCTAGCGACGAACAGAGGATAAATAAACTACCGTTTTCATGTACATATGATATACATCCCCGTTCCCCGTCCCCCGTTCCCCGTTCCTCCTTAACGTTTCTACACATTCAGACTAGTCGCGATTGATCGGTGCTATCAATTTTCTACCTATCATCGTATACCAATCTTTCTTTCCAACAAAATTTTATACATAAAAGGCTTATAATGTAGAGTCTATACATATGTATATACGTAGGAAAGACTGGAGCGCAAGAGTTGGCACGCTGAGCAATTAGTTGGTTCACTGGGATACCGGTGATTAATCGTCAGCATTAGGCGGTCGTTTTCAGGAAACGACGATCGCAGAGCTCGCGCGTACAAATTAATTGCTGTAATCCGAAATAATCGCGGCGGCAATTTGACGGGGAAAAAAGGTATCGGAGACACGTTGTAATTTATTTTATCGGGCCCTCTCCTTTCTTCGATCTACGATCTACGAATAACACTTGAAATAAAAAAGGTGCGTTATTGCTCGAAAATAAAATTCACTTGCACCGGATTTCATTATTTCGAGAGACTGATAATAAATTTTGCGAAGAACGTTCAGAATTCGTTGGGAATGATTTTCCATTTCCAGCAGTATCGAAACATATTCATAACTGGATTGTTCGTTTTTCCTGCTGATTTGTATCCGCATTTTATTGCTTTAATGTTTCTGATGTTCTATCAAATTGGATTAAGCTCTGGATGATATCGAAAAATTGAAAAATAATTTTTCACATCGTTGAGTTCGAGATTATCCCGATACTGTTCCCATATTGACGTTACTTTTAACCGATAAACAAGTAATCCTATATTCCGGTCATTTATTTTTCCACAAGATTTCTTCCTATTATTATAAGTTATATTTTTTACATTTACCTATTTAGAAAAATAATTTTTAACCGAATATTGCAAAATTCAAAAGTTGGACATTTTTTCATTCAAAGCGAAATTCGAGGATTACGGGAAAAAAGTTTTGACTTTAGATTCGCAACTTTGCGAAAAAGAAAAAGAAAAAGAAAAAGAAAAAGAAAAAGAAGATATTGAGATAATTTTAAGGACGAGAGAGGTAGTAATAAATAGCCAGTGAGCAGTTAGCTAGCAACTGCATCCTGCGTCCTCGAAATGGCAACGTTGTTGGACACACGTCCCCATTATACGTGCCTTTTTTATTCACGGCTCATCTAAATTGGTAAAGTTTGCGCTATCGCATCCAAAGTACTTCCGCTATAAAGCTCATGAATAAAAGCAATCGGGACTGACTCGTCGTGGGACGATTTCGTAGAAATACGCGTTCCATTGGGCATACAAATCTCGGAGCATTATTCATCCTATATTAGCAATTAACTATTGAAAAATGATCGTCATATAGGAGGAATGTCGAAAAGTATGTACCTACCACCTACATATGTACATACATATATGTATGTATAGGTATTCGGATTAAAAAATTCGGTAAAAGTGATTCGGATTAATTAACGCGATAATGGATGGTATTACGGTGTACGATGGTAGAATAACGATGCGATGGCGGTACAGTGAATTACGAAGTGTTATATCGGTCGCATTCGCTTCTGGCAACACTCGCCACACAGTCATCAAAGATTTACCGCGAATCCGGCCTGGTATCGGCCGTTAACTCTATCGCTGTTATTTCTTAGCTCACCACTGCTTCACCGCACCGCAGGGCACCTCAGGGCACCGCAGGGCACCTCACCAGCTATATCAGCCTGAATAAACTGCCCGTTGAAATAGCTGGTTCGTTGTTGTCGTCGTTGCATCCTATACAATTATAAATATGTACAAGCCGTTAATATTGTTGGACTGCAAGTTTGCCAGTATCTTTTAGGTCCTGGCCACTGGTCACTGGTAGAAAATTATTTAATATCCAATCTAATAAATTCTCATCTCTAGCTTTATTATTCTCTCTTCAACAGTAGATGAATTTTATTTAACGTATTAAATGACAGCGGGTTAATTATGCAATCGGATAACAATGCTAAGTTAAGATCTATTAGTTTCTAACAGAATAATGTTAGAACGGTTAGATGGATTTGTAGGGCTATAGAAATCGGTCGAACCGGTAACGGGTACAGTTAGGTCAAGCAAGAAGTAAAGACGCGATGGAAAATGTGGGAGAGGCGAAGAAAGGAGTACTTACAAGGAAGGGGTCCGCAAAAAGAAGGTAGAAATCCGAGTTAACCGAGAATGGCACGAAGCGGTGGACGGTGGATGGTGGACGGTGCACGGTGCACGGTGCACGGTGCACGGTATACGATTCAGTTAGCGAAGCTCCGCGTACCACGACACACCTGTCTATCGATGTACAACACTCGTGTTTACTGTGTTTACCATAAATAATCAATAATCGGTATAATAATCAATGATTTGATCGATTGCGTTTTCGAGGCCCAGTTTAGTTTTCTTTGGAAAAAGTTGGACTGCAGTTTCATTTTTGTTTCAAGTTAGATCCGAGACTGTGAGCTTTTATGTTTTTTCTTAATCCTCTCCAGACAATAAACACGTAAATCAGAAAAGTTATTTGTGAAACGTTCTTTTTTTTTACACTTTTATCACTTTTACACTTTCCTTTTATTAGTTCCAAGGGATAACACGAAAGGACATTGTTGTTCAGTGAAGTTTCTCATTTAGTTTTAGCTTACAACGCAACGGATAGGAAACACGACAATAGATTCTATCTAAACGGTGTACCTCGTTAGAACTTGTCTTACACGTAATATTATTTTAGTTTATTCTAAGTTTATTCTTCGTCCATAGTTTCTAATTACAAAGTTTTCGATTAGGTGTATTGCAAACATGAAATTTCGATGTTTCAACCGTTTCGATCGATGTTGGTTTTATTGATGCTCCTTGCTAGAAGTTATCGAAAACGGTCCGATATACCTGACGTCAGATTTTCTCGTAGCAATTGTCGAAACGGCCCAGGCGGCCGTTATTTCATTATTTTCCATTATTCAGAAATTTCAGAAAATCAAACTTTGTGTAGCTAATTTCGTAGGTTGGGGTTTGAATGGTTAAAGGTGAAAATCGTACGCAATTGTTGTATAAGCGTCCAAGTACCTTGACTCTGTTAATCGGGCGCGGGCGTTATGCAAATGCTCGGCTTAGAATTCGCAAAGGTAACGGGTCTGGTCTGGCAAGTGGTTAATAATAGGTTGGCCAGTCGAGTAAGATTAAAGCCTGGGTAGTCGGTTTTCTTCGTCTGTTGTAGTCTCTGTTTGATTATGGATCGGCTGATCGGCTGATCGGCTGTTGCAGTCGAAAGCATTGATGGTCGAGCGAAACGCCAACTGCTGCTTCAACTATCTCCAATGAGGGGATAGAGTTTGGATTCGAGCTGCTGGAATACCTCTCGAGTTAGCTAACCAACAACTCGATGTCGTAACTCGTTTAATAATGGATAATATTGGAACGACGAGTGTTACTTGCCTTTCGCGCTTGATCGCTGCGCTGCGCGCTGGTTCAATGTCGCTACTGCTACTTTCAGATTACCTTCTTTCAAATTGATAAGGCTGCTTTCTCAAGTTGACAAACAAAGACAGCTCATAAATAAATGGTGACTTGAATAGTGAAGTGCGCTGTAGAAGAAAAGAGGTTAATAATCAGAAAGGACATTCAGTTCGAGGGTGAAGGTAGTACTGGATATCGTAGACCGCGATCGCGAGGAAACACGTGGAGAAGAGAAGTTATTCGAGGGTCGCAGCTGACTGACTCGACTAGAAAGAAATATCATCATCACTGGTGCTGCAGAACTGCAGAAACTCGATATGAACGGTTCCGCGCGTCCTTGCACCGATAAACCGTATTGCAGCTGGTACATATCTCGTATGTCGACGCGACACGTGCCGATCCATTAGTCTGTCGTCGAACTTTAATACCGATTGGGATTATTACGATCTACATACCTGCTACGAGTTTCGATCCTTATATGTAGTTTCAATGATTCTGATACTCATCGTCAGACCTAATGCTTTTTTTTCATTTTTCATTTACGAGTCATTAGCATAACCTACGGTTATTTTTTTCGCTTTTCGATGTTATACCAGACATAAATGTATCTAAAATCTAATAATCTCTGCCAATTAATAGTTTTAGTTCGTTCGAAAGTAACGACCTTTTAACTTTGTCACCAACAACTGGGCCTCTGAATCGTGTAAAAGCATAAACGAAAATGCCAAGTGTAATGAAATACTCGTATATTTTCAAATTTGCTAGTTTCACGATAGAACAAGTTCGAAGCAGCACTCGGTTAAGAATGAAATCGCGTCTTTTCGCGAAGCAAACAACAGAAACAGAAACAGAAACAGAAAGAGAAATGGAGCAAGTGATTCGTTATAAGTGCAAAGAAAATTTAGTGACGATGTAGTGTTATCGTAGAAGGTGATAGATATTTCTGATGCGGTGAATGAATGCCGTTTGAATTACGTCGTCTGGATACGCTGATGACGAGTCGGCGAAGAAGCAAAGGAGCGAACTAGCCCTTTTCAGAGGAAATTGTGCTTCCGTAAATGCCATTTGGATTACACTGAAAAGCGTCCAACCGATGGTTGATTTCTGAAATCAGGACGGAATAGATCTACCTTTTGGCATCCTCCTCTAGTTTGAACGCGCGACAGGGATGAAGCAGTGTCGCCTGGAGGATAGCGAGATGAAACTGTTTGGCTGCCGATGGTCCTTTTGGAATTTCGCGACTAATATCGTAGGTTCGTCATCCTCATATATTATTAAATAAGTAATTAAATAAGTAATGGCCAGATTGATGGAACGAATTTGTGTCGTTTGTTGTACCTTCCAAGATCCCTGTAGATTGTCGATTATTCTTTCTTTCATTTTCTCATTTTCTCATTTTCTCATTTTCTCATTTTCTAGCTGGTAAAGTAAAGATCGCGCTGTCTGATTTTACAACTTTTCTACTTACCGATTCGAGACATAGTACGTATCTTCAGAATCACGAATTTCACGCTGGAGAATTTTCACTCGATGATATCGGATTGAAATTTGGTATCGGTATCATCGATATCGATATCGATATCGATATTGAAGAAACTAGCGGCTGAAGCGAAGCATTGTTGATTCGACCCAGTTTTATCAGAGGATATGTCTTTTCACCCTTAGCATTTCATCGAAATTTCAGTACATTTTCCCAGAAACGTAATTTATTTTTCGGTGGAAGGTTTACGATGAGTTATGGCTATTTTCATTCCACAGCTTATCGTTGACTAGCGATTGTCTTTTGATCGATCTATTGGTTAGCATTGTGTCGCGAACGTTTGTTTCACTTGCGATATTGTATCCTAAGTGGTAACAGTGCTGGTGTGGATTAGTTCCAATTGGATCATTATTCTTGATGATGGAAGGTGGATGTCGTTCGATCGCCATTACCGTTTCTTACCACAACTTGGATCGCAATATGCTGCAAATTGTTTCTAGTTATTTCTTACTAGTATAACGAGTTGTACTGTGTAGAATATAGTTATTCAGAATATACTGACACAAGTCTGTGAAATAACTAATTATAAATATGCTATAATACGTTAGACGTGCTGTACTTAGAATTAGGTAGAATTAATTATTCCATGTACCTATTTAGGATTTTAGTATTCTAAAAGGACATTATCAGGAACTGAATTTTATTCCAGAGCAGAGGAGTCTTTTCTATTTTTTTTTGTTTTCCATTCTCCTCTTCTTTTTCTTTATGCCGATCGTGTTTGTCGTCGTTGATCGAGAACGGGTAATATCCGCCACGGTGCGGTGCGGTGCGCTGCGCTGTGCTGCGTTGTGCTCGAGGGATCGCAAAGGAAGTGTATATGGTGTCCGTTTAGTTTCTTTGTTCGACTCGTTCATGGACGTTCGAAACCTTTGATCGTGCATTCTTGGCACGCTACCGTTCCTTTATTCGTTATGTTCCTCCTATGAAAGCTTAAAGCGTCATGCGGCGAGAAATCTTCACGAGAAATCTGCTCGACAACATCTTTTTCCGCTTATTATCTATTCTACATACGAGTACATAATAATGTTGCCAAGTATTATAGTGATTGCATTTTTTCCCGGATAATTTTTCTATTTTTTCTATTTCTTTTTTCCAACCTCATGGTGTAGACTGTAGACTTACCATTGTGTTTTTCTCCTTTGTGGATCAAGTTAAATGTATACGTTATCGATTTCTGCGAAGCTTTCGAAACACGCAATATGTAGCATGTTTTGAGAAAAAATAATTCGCATAGTCGAGATAAAACGTGGAATGTAACGAGGCTGGAATGATGTCACGTAATGCTACGCGAAAGAAGAATAGTTCGCATGTGATTGCTGTACATACTAGGTTTCGATAAAATTACTATTTTAATTGTATTTTCATCAGGGTCCGCGTTAGCCATGCAGAATTCACGAAATGGTAAAAATCTGTAGGTAGGGTTACAAAAGTGTCTTTTTCTTTCTCTTTCTGTCGGCCATGCGTATTATAGGAAAGTGGAACACATTGGCATAGATAATTTTATCCTTGCGTATTCTGCACCAGCCACTAGTGCAATTATATTCTCGTCAAATTAAAGCTGGAAAAAATCATCTGCTAGATTTTTTTTCTTTTGCTATAAACATTATACGAAATACGAAATACGAAATACGAAAGTCGTTCAATTTACGTGAAATATCATATAGAAACTTGCAGCTTTTACATTTCGATAAGAAAGAAAAATAGGATCAGAAATATTTTTAATTTGCAGTTTACTAAAATAATGGTACCATCAATTTATTTACAATAAAATCCAATTGAATAGGATCGAGTAGTCAGGTAAACAATAGGGGTAGGTACTTGGTCATAGCCAAAGAATGAAAGTAAACAGAACCGATAAAATTCCAAAGTTATTTCTCTCTCTACGAAGCTTTAAATTAAACAAGTTTTGATACATTTTTATACCAGACATTTCCCCTTTCTCTCTCATACATATATCACGAGTTTTACCACGTTCTGTGTATTTTATTCTATCTTCATAGAAGCGAAAGAAATAAAAAGTTATGAATTCATGATTTTTAATAAAATATTAAATTTAACGAAACTTCAGCCAACAGCTAATGCTATACTTTTAATCAAACACTTTCGCCGTGTAAAAACAATAGAATGAACAGAAAAAAGAAGAAAGAAAGGAAGTTAAATTTTTGAAAATGTTTTTTCGTTTTTCCATCTTTCTCTCACTCTCTCTTTTTTTTCTATTTATAATATGTTCGTAAGAATTAACGACGCGTAGTGTAACCGCACATGGCACTGATATACTGATAACGCGAACTTGCTAATTACCCTCACAGGTGTCATCAAATTAGATTTGTGGAACATATTAAAAAAAGAATTGCTGGTTAACTTTACTTTCCCCCTTCAAATATAGGTATACATTCAGGCTTGGTTGATTAATAAAAACGTGCTACATAGTACGTCGTGCAAAATAAATTGTTGGTACCAACAATTTTCCCCGAATTTTCCAATGCTGTTTCACGAACCATCGAAAAGAGTGAGTTTTGTTAGTTTCGGTTCCTTTTTTCCTTTTTTCCTTTTTTTTTTCAACGTCCATTTCGATTTGATCTAGTTGGATCGCTTGGGGCGACTACCGTGACACGTTGTAGAGTCAATAGATGGGTTCGATTTTTGAAGAGTACACATAATATATGTAGATACGTAGGTGGCTGCCAATTTGCCGGGGATTTCACGATTCTGTCGTCCTCCCCTTTGGGAGCCGACTATATCAGAGAGTCGAGCGGAAAAATGGTAGGTGGTTGCGAGCGTGAATTTAGCCGAGTTTAGCTTTTCGAGAATAGCTCGAACTAGATTTTTCCATGTAAGAGAGAAGTCGAGATTCGACATCGTTGCTAGTTAGTGCAAAAACGTTTCCAACTTTTATCGATGAAGCTTCGAGATTTCGCAGTATGTATCTTTATCCAAGAAGAAGTTTACTGGCAAAAATTACTGCTAGTTGATGAACAAATTTCTCTCGTAAGTTCAATCGGAATTCGATGAATTTCACTAATAGGTAATAAATTCATTATTGTGATAACGCGTAAGTGAAATGAAAAATTGATTAAATTTCTTTGTTAGACTCATCGTCGGTACCTATACATATTTGCATTATCAAACGGGAGACTTTATCGAGCAAAAATACGTCTGTTCGTTAACGGAAATAAGGAAAAAAGGTAAAAAGGTAAAAAGGTAGTTTCGTATTAATCATTCGCTTCGGTGCGGTGGTAAGATAAAATTTTGTTTGTTATGGATTAAAAAGAAACTTTGCTACTCGAAAAGTTTCATATGAAACCGCGATCTCGTTGTTCCATTTGCTTTCATCTTGAACTACTTCTTCCCCTGATATCTCGGTAAAAAGTTGTTTGCGCCAAAGTTGCTTGTTATTTTTTTTTTTTTTCCCCCCCTCCCCCGAATTGTCAACAATTCGCATCCTCGAGAAAACTCGCTGCATTTACGACAGAACATTTCATATTCTCGAGGTAATTTCTTTTCTTAGTCGATGGATGTTGACTGAATTCCGTGTTACGTTGCTCTGTAAACCATCTTAAAAAATCTTTTCCACGAAAGCACGAAGTAAAGTACGAACAGCTTGATATCTTGTAATAAGAATTTAATCCAATATTAGATTGGTAAATAACCTATCGTTATTAAGATAGGTTCGATAGAAGCATCGATAGATAAAATTGATGGCTCGATTTTTGGAAGTTCGTAAATATCGGAACAGATTGGAATATCCATGGGGAAGTTAGTTGAACGATAGAAACTAACAGCTCCCATGAGAACCGCCGCGCCGCCGCGCCGCCGCGCCGCCGCGCCGCCGCGCCGCAACCACGACGACCGCAAATGGAAAAAGCCCGTAAAAAGTTGTGTAACCTAGTTTCCGCTATCGCCCGACAATTCGCAACTGTAAATCCCGTTTTCTTTAAAACCCCCTACGTTCGAACCAGTTGAACAGAATTGATTTAAAGAATACATGGATGATACCTACTTATCGTTAGCCGGACTTGGACTCGGTACAGATTTATACGTCACAGTAACTATAATTATCTTTCGTACTTAGCTAATAGCTAAGTACTGTAAAATTTCATAAACATACGACTGCAATTCCGATTTCCGATTCAGCGACTGAATTTATTCACCATTTATTCACGGATAATAGAAGTATAGTTGAGGAATGAATTCACAGGAAACTTGAAAATAATCGATTCGATGTTCTTTAAACGATAGGTAGGATCGTTTTATTTCCGGAATACAGTTCAATTTATTCTGGACGCATTAATTGAATAGAATGGAAAATAAATATCTAGTGGCGGTGTTAGCGAAAAAAGTTGTGAGAATTTAATGGTTTTTGATAAGGAACGATTGGTAGCCACGTGGCCTAAATCGATATCGGTAATTCAGCTACTTTTCCAAGTATTCGCGTTTCCAAGACTTATCATTTCGAATCATCTCCCGTGAAACTTAATAAATTGGTTCCAAGAAAACCGAGTTTGACGTTGAATTGAAGAAAAAAAAATATATATATATATATATATATGTATATGTATAGGATAAGCCAGTAAAAAAGAAGAAACAATTAAAACAATTAATTCGCAAGTTATAACATAACGCTGAAATCTAATAAGTATACAGTTTCGTTATGAATTTCGATGACACGTTACATATTTCAAAGCCTTCAAATTGATATTTGAAATAAAACGGATTAATCATTTTCATTTTCATTTTCATTCTAATTCTCATATTATACAGATACCTTTGTGATATTATACAGATTAATGAATAAGTCACATTGAGTGAATGTTCGCACGAGCATCTTTTCAAATGGTGTTAAATAAAGCGATACATACATACCGTTTAACGTGGTGCTATGCCGCCATGCCGCCATGCCGCCAAGCCGCCATGCCGTTGCCGCACCAGAGGGACAATTTTCGGTTAAACGATGGCCCAATGCGGTCATTGTAAATGCTCTCTGTAATTTCTCTGAATAACGTTTAACCCTTTCGTTATAGCAGATTACAACGTAAACCGTTCATTACGCACGATAAATTTCTAGCAACGTTCATCGAACATCGAACGATGGAAGATAGTAGAAAAGTATCGGATGAAAATTAACGAGGCTTGTTTCAATTATTTAGGATTCGTTATGTCAAGATAAAAATTGTTAGTTGCGGCAAGCAGCAACCGTATTCATTGATAAACGGATTTTTTCAAAGTTCAATTAGATATTGTTCTTTCACCATTTTCTGTCAGTTGATAAGTTGATTTGGCAAAATTAATGTTGTCTTTACCGTCTTTACCAACGACAGGTTTCGAACCAAGGTGAAACCTTGAAACATAAAGTGAAGATAATTTTTTTAATTATCGCAAAGAAAGCGAAGCAAGTAATTGTTAAAATTTTCTTTCTCGTACCTTGGTACATATTTGCGCGCAAGACGTTTGAAAGAAAGGAGAAGAAGAAGCTTGCAACGCGAATAAGTATCAATAGAGACGCGTGGTAGCCTCGTGAATTCTTCTTTCTAGCTGGTGGCATTTTTTTTCTCTCTTTCTGCTTTCGCGTAACAGGCTGTAATTGAAAAATGCCTCGGGGTGCTTTGACACGGTCTTTCTGTTCCTTTCATTCGCGCCGAATGTCGCATGTTCGCCCCGAAGAAACGGGTCCCGAAGAAAAACGTATACATAATGCATAATATATGCACCACGCGGCTCGAGATAACGTTACACGTTGCTTATACAGTGGATCCGAGCAAAGAAAAGCAGTCTCGTAAACTCGCAGCCGCCTTGCTGGCCTAATTAGGAGCCGTTCCGTTCCGTTCCGTTCCGTTCCGTTCCGTTCGTCCTATGCCTCAAAGCGACGATAGAGCGTCGCACAAAGCCACCTAGGATGCCACTGACAAAATGTCCCTCATTACGGCTCGTAGCCACTTCTAACGCATCCTCCTTACTCTCTACTCTCTACTCTCGACTCTATACTCTATACTGGAAACAGACGTTAGGAGAAATATTCTTTCTTTTTTTTCTGACAAGCAATAAGATCGATATCGCTAGTTAATTTTCTTTTCTTTTCTTTTCTTTCGATTGCTATTATTCAGCTACTTCCTCGGTTGAGGTAGACAGATATTTAGAATTATAGTTGTGATGGTGAGAGTTAACAAGGGTCGACGTTTTCTTAATTAAAAAGCATCTTTATGCAGAGTAGGTCAACATCAGCAACATTAACGATCTGAACGATCTCAGTTAGTGTGAATCAGGTGAAATTATAGATGATAAGAGAAAGACGGTCGATCGATTCGGTAAACGTATCGACGATACTCGTATGCGATAAACAGATGGGCAATTTAGGGATCTGTTGGATTAGCTGAAACGCTGGCAGCGAGGAAATTTATACGCTCCAACTTATTCTCCATCCTCTTTTAATCCTTTCCTAATGCAACTATCGCGTTCAAACGAAACAGCTAAGAATTTCTGCACTGATTATTATTAATTCAGCCGCATCAGTTTCTACAATACAATGTAGGTATTGTATAAGATAAGAAGTTTATTTTTCCACCTTTCTCATTTTCTTTCTTCTATTTGTGTTTTTCTTCTATTTGTATTTCACGCGTAATTTAATTTGAGAATCGAGCTAGGAAACACGTGAGTTGACGTACAACCTCCCCTTTGTACCAGTGCTGTCGCCGTTGTTGCTCTGTTGCAGATGTCAACGCGATTTTCACTCTGTTGTCCACGTTAGAGACGTAGCTTCACTTATCCTCTTTTCACCTGGAAAGCTCCGGGATTCAGAGGACTTTAGTCAGGATATACATATTTGCGGCTGATGGCTATACAGAATCATGCGCGTCTCGTCGCATCGAGATTCTCTTCTTCTTTCAGAGATGTTTCGTTTCTAAAGATGCTAAATGGGTTAACTAATTCGTGTTTCAGTGCTCTTTGTAAAGTAGCGAAAGGGAAATCAGTGAAAGTTGTTAGAAGCTGGAAGAGTATCTTTTTGACTTAATTTATTTAGGAAAACTTGCGCATACGCGTTCCCGGTCAAAGTGATTCCGTGAAAAGTGTGTTGACGTAGCGACACGGCGACATATGTATATGTAGGTAGTAGATACATAGCTCGCGGCCTGTAACTAGTAGTACTTACATAGGTGGTCGCGAGCAGGATTTCATTATTAACGCGATAGGAAAGATAGGAAAGATAGGAAAAGTTCGGAGAAACGAGATTCTGCTGTTTACCTCGGCAAAAACTCTACCACGTTCGTTTCGAAACCCATTCTAACGAGTAACTTCCTTTTATGCAGTTATGCAAACTATGCAAGATACGCGACCAGCAAGAAGGTTAAACGCACCATTTCGTTTCCCGAAATGTTTCTTTTCCTACTTGGCTACATCTCTCATTGAAAAAAATCTTTTATACGTTAATATGGCTGAAAGGTTCAAGTATCAAGTTGTAAATTGCAGGGAAACGCGAAAGAAACTTTGTCAATATTTTCGCGAAACTATTTCGACGCGTCTGTCGTTTTTAATTAATATCGCAATTAAATGTTTATAAAAGTGAAGTGGACGGTGTAGAAAAAGCGTGAAATATAGAAATGTCGGTGCTCTGCTACACGGGGACATTGGTCATATCAAAGCGAAAATTGTATGTACGTGAGTTTACGTAAAGGAAAACGGGTCAGAAGTTTGATCGCGTTGCGTGTTCGCGAAGCGTGCTTAATTCAAATCAAGATTGCGTTGCGATTTGCGAGAACACTTGGAAATTTTCAAATTTTCACCAAGGAAATTAGAAAAATTAGGAATAGGGAAATGAAGTGATTTCTGCGTTTTAGATGTAGAAGGTAGTAGATTTAGGGTAGTTGTTGCTCGCTCATAGAAACTCTTACTTCCGGTACGTGTCTTCAACAATACCACAACGTCCCTGCACAGTGTTTCTTAACGATAAACGAGAGCCCTCCTTAACCTACTTACAATTAGCCTACTTAACCAGTAGAAGAGCAGACTTGACGGATCTTATTGTTAGCTAAACATCCCTTTTTCACCGCAATCGAAATTGGATTAAAATTGGATTTCGTCATCTCGCTATCTTATTCGAACGAATTTTAGTAGCGAAGTAGAAATTTAAGTCGGCTTATCCTTCCGAAAAATACGGATGACATAGGACATTGTCATATGTAATTTTTTGAAAATTTCCTCAAATTTAAGCAGAGTTGTAAATTTTTGTTCCAAGGATATTCGGTGTAGTGTAACAAAAGTAGTGTAGGGTATGACAGATTTTTATAGAAAAGAATTCACTTGTCAAGCTATACTAGGTAATTATTTGCTCGATTTAACATAACAAAGTCACGTTCGTCCTAGTGTTGACATCCTAGTGTTCACACACCAGATCTAGTTTCATGCAACTTGTTTCTTTTCCGTAAAGTCAAGTCCGGTTTGAAGGGAAGTCCGTTTCAAGTCACTTACCGAAGTAAAGCAGAGAACGATGGAGCTTCTGAGACAACAGACAGAAGATAATCCGGAGAAGATAATCTTTGATCGTGAAAGACCAAAATACAGTAGTGTGTGTACACATAGAAAAGGATAGTATATCGAGGAAGAAAAGAGTTGAAATTGAAGTTTCTGCGTTAAAATAAAGTTATCAGATAATCAGATTGTCAGTTTTGTGACCCAAATGTCAGTGTATTGACACGATCGATCGATACTATTATCGAATTAAGCAGAAAACGAAGGATAGGTGGAAAGGCTTATCTAGGATTGAGAATGAAATCAGATTAATGAGCGCCACGCGGCGCGGCATCGATAGACATTACGATCAAAATCCGCAGTTAGATTAAATCGGCTAGACATCCATTACCGGTGCAGCCAGCCAGCCAGCCAGCCAGCAGATAACCGGGTTTCAGTCACTGACGATGAGAGCCGATCTCTCCCAATGGCTTTAAGTAGATAGCAAGTTCCAACTGACTGATAGCCCAGCGAAATATCCTCGATTCCAGCGATATTAAAATTATCCTCCTTCCCGTTCAACATCTCTTTCAACCGATTGCAGCTTCATCTGGAAATGAAGGAATGTTCCGTAGATTATTATTAGTACCTACCTGCTTATTATTACCCCTAACGTTATTGTTAACCAATGCTCCGATGTCCTATGAATTTGGAAGAGTTAATAAAGCTAATAAGAGGAGAACGAGGAGAAAAACGTTGAAAGGAACATTTCGAACGATTAAACGCGTCTAGAATAGATATGTAAGTACTAGTTGCCACGAAATAGATAGGTACGGGATGGATGGTAGCGCGGACGCGTTATAATGACGATAGCCGACGGGGATATTCGAATCTCGCAAAATAGCCTTCAGTAGAGCCGAGGATTCTCTCAGCGTATTCCGTCGATAATAATTAATCAATGCGTGCGTGCGTGCGTGCGTGCCATCAATGTCATCAGAAAACCTAATAGTTAGTCTTTCCTCTTCCGTTTCTTAATCAACCCTTTACTATCGACTCGTGAGAAACTTTATAAAGACCGATACACGCTTTTTTTGATTAATCGATTGATTAATTAATGGGTCTACTAAGATTACTATGTAGTTCAAAGTGATATATAGATTATCAAAAATATTAAGGATTAATCTTTAAATTCGGTAGGATGTTGAGTGTTTTTTATTTTTTTTTTTGCAATAATGATGAATCATTATACGTATGTTACACGAACAGACTACATATAGGGTTTTGAGTTAAATAGCTATAGGTTTAGTATAAATTTTCAAATGTAAAATTTTTAATAAATAAATAATTACTTTAATATAGTGAATCGGAGAAAAATTGTGAAATGAGCGTGTACTTGTATTTGGTTAGCTAAATTTACCAAGTGGTCCTACCAGTCATTATGATAATCAGACACGAGGGAACACGTCCCGCTAATTAAATCGCCAACTTGGGTAAGATGCAATCGAACATCGGCCATCGATTAAATCTGTAACCTGCAATTAATCTCACTCCTATTATTAATTCCTTCGTAGCTAAATGATGGCGTTCACTTTGGCTGATGTATCGCATAATCTTACTATCCCAATTAACTGTACTTTAATCATCACTTTCCATTGTTAATTGAATAGAAAGAAATGCAAAGGTAGATTAAATTATGTTGTCCAAAATGTTCCCTATAAGAGTAAAGGAAACTCTTATACATAGTTCGTCGAAGGAAATTGAAGGAAATTGAAGGAAATTGAAGGAAATTGAATGATTCGATATGCTTGTCGAGTTGTTGGCCCGTTGCAATCATGTAAATACAGCTGGTAGAATGGTATTTCTCGTCATTATTTTCTCACCCTTTTATCCATGCTCTCACAAGTGAGCGCATATTCATTCTCCGTTTGACTTGGCGGCTGCAGTTCTCCGCTCGCTTGCTCCTCTTTCCATTCTTCGCACATCGTATTTACGTTATAGATATAAGCCCGGCCATACAATGCTCCTGGAACGTAGTGTCTGTTCGTGTTCGTTATCTCGTGGCGAGAAGAGCCCAGATGCACCAGTGACAATGCTTAAGATCCGACAAAGACTTTTACTCCTACCCCTATCTAGCACACTTTTCTGCGGTCGTCCTCTTTCTTTCTTCTCTTTCTTCTCTTTCTTCTCTTTCTTCTCTTTCTTCTCTTTCTTCTCTTCGTCCAGCCTCGTCTGAAACGCCAACTTCTCTAACGGAGCAAATATAATAATCAGTATTTTCCTAAATACTTGAAAAATATACATCTATATATGTATGTACCTACTAATGTAACTAGAAAGAAATCAGAATGGTTAACTTGCAAATAATGATTTTATTAGAACAAATGTTTGAAAATATTGTATAAACGCGCGGTCGATTGTATTATTAACGTAGTAATACGTGTCACATTTGTAATTATTTGCAGAGGGTACTATATAGGTATATGGATTGTTAGGGCGTTAACATAGCTACATTAACGTATCTTATAGGATTTCTTTTTCTTTTTCTGTTACAGGTGAGTACATCTTCTCTCCAGCGGTTCGTTTATCCGCATTACAAGTAAGTTGAAACATTCATCGTATACCATAATGGTTTTAACGTAAAGGGTAGAATGTAGAAGAAGGAAGGGCTGGATTTGGCTGATTTGGCTGATTAGCGTAATTAGGTAGAGATAAGGATGGCCCAGCTGGGCCAAAACAAAGTGTAGAAAACATTCTTTATACATTTCTTCCATTATTACTTCTCAAAATCATGGTTTCACCTTGCAAAAAATTGATTATCACGCTTTAATGGAGGGTAAAAATATTGCGCACGCGTGCGAATGCGTCATCGAACGCAATCCTGGTGTACTCGAGTGTATCCTGGTGTACCCTGGTGTATCTTCGTGTATCCTCGTGTATCCTTGTGTATCCTTGTGTAGCAGGGGATTGTATGTACATGAGCACACAGATAGCTCATTATGACCGAGGCCCGCACTCGGACCCGTCGCACCCGTCGCACCCGCGCACTAGGTAATTGGGGTTAATGATCGTGTGTACGCTCGTACTCTTCTCGTACTTGGACGCGAAGCAGCTCTCGACAAGTTGACTCGAACCAGCCATTCCACCCATTAGCAAGTGTAATGCCGGTCTTGCCAACACCTCGTTTCTTTTCCACTACCACCCTCTCTTCTTTCTTCATCTCCTCTTCTTCTGGGTTCTTGCTTAGCTAGCTAGTTAACTAACTAGTCTCGACCATTCGATCCCGAGAGACTGTTTTTGCTTCTTCCTCGGGGATAATATTCCTCCTCTGCAGCTGACGTACTGACGTTCAGACGTACAGACGTTAAAAAAATATACTCATTTGTTTCTGCTTCGTTCACGTCACCTGTTATTTCAATTATTCATAAGGCGATAAAAAAGGCTGCAATTAACAGTCAGTAATTATCAATGAACGTACACTATTACACATGAGTGGCGGATTTAATTTCTGAAAATTTCGTTTCATCCAAGCATTTTTATCATCTCTGTTGCTAATTACTAGTTAATTAAAGATAATTAATAGGAAATGGTAGGTGTATCGGTTTACGGGCATCGTCCTCCGCTAATTAACAATTGCTAATTATTGTTCAATTTCGGGGTGAATCGCTATTCGATCGAAGCTTTCGACAAGTTGGCTTGAAATTTTTTTTCAATCTACTTAAATTTTCAAGTATAGTACGTAATCATGTTTCGAGTAGCAAATTAATATTATTGGGAAAATAATCAAGTGTATTAACAGTTACCTATTAACAGTTACGTTTTTGTTCGTTAAGACGAAACTTGGAGAACGGTTTATTGGATTTTTACTTAATAAAACTTGAAGTGTTTCTCTGCTTTTATAATCGAACACCCCTTGTTGTACTTGAAATCTGTTAGATTTGATATATTAATAATTGCAAGGTAAATTAGGGTAAATTTTAATATGAAAGAGGCAATAATTTAAAAATTACATGGAGGTTTCCCCGAATAAAGTAAAAAACTAAAGGAAAATGTAATGGTTAAAAAGAATAATTAAAATTAAAAGAATCATGAAATGTCTATTCATAATGCATGAAGTACGATGATCAGGTAGAAAAAAAGAAAGAAGTAATCGTAGCTTCCTGGGCACTTGTTAATTAACTTTCAAGCTTCCTCGAGATTACCAGGCCTTCCTTTCATTAACTCAAAAAAGACCCTTTCCGCGTCTTTACAAATTTTCAGCCCCATTTCAGCTCGACCTCTTTTATTCGCTCTATTTACGCGTCGCGTTTTCTCCATTTATGTTTTCAAAACTAGCATAACTCCGCTTGTTCCGCTTCCTCTGTCTTCTTTCCTAACTGTTATCGCGTTGATTGTCGGATAGTATAATTAATTTTCCAAATTTTTCAATTTGTTCGATTATATGTATATGTATATGTATATGTATATGTATATGTATATGTATAGAGAGTAGTGAACTGTTTAACAGTTGAAATTGAATTTCTTTTTCATGTAGGTGTATTATTATTCAAAGACTCAAGGCACGATCGTTGATTATGTACGTATAGACGGATTTCTTTAGCTTCATTGACATAACCGCTTCCCGATCGGTGCTCGTCGAGTCTCTCGATAGGTAGCGAGGCCAAGATTTTTGCCGTTCAAGCAATTTTAATTAAACGACACGGCATTGTTTGTCACGAGACGTGCCACTTTGTCTGATACTTGAGGCAAAGTAGCTCTAAGCCTGGTTACAAAATCCGCCCCTTTGCTCGGTAATTGCTGACTGCTAACCTGCTGCTAGAAAAACCCTTGTGACGTAGAAAAAAGAAAGACGAAACATTTAACTGAACAACAACCTATGTAGTACTGTGAATTGTAGCGTGAATTAACATTTACGTTAATTAAGGTGTTCAAGTTCAGTGAAATTCATTTTCTTTTTCCTTTTTCCTTTTTCTTTTTCATTTTACTTATGGGGCCGGCACCTTACCATTATACCTAGTATATTGTAGATTTTCTAACATTGAAACTTTTTTTACAAACCTTTTTTATCTAGCAGTGTTTTTATTCGCTTTTTTAGGCAATATTTTATTAACTCATCTAGCAACGGTGCGAACGAGTGTCGTTGATTGGTAGAATTTCGTCTTGCTTTCAATATTTCGACGAATTATAACGATATATCAAAGTTTTTCAACTCATACATCATGCAACTGCAACTGCAACTGCAACTGCAACTGCAGTTGTATTCCGATCGTAGAGGCTCTCTTGTTTCGAGAAACATTCGAGTGTATGTATGTACGTACGTACGTACGTGTATTTGCTTTCAACGGGATTCGAATAAATATTCGAGGAACACGGTACGCAACGGTACACGCTCGTGGTCTAGAAACTCTGCAATGTTGCCTCGAGACTGGAGAACTATTGTCCAAAAACTGTGCAGACTATTTTCAGCTATTCGTAGCCACGACACAGCTCCCTGAAATTCCATTGTATACAAGAAGAAACCAGTCAGCAAATTTAATTGGACGTTGACGATGCATTATTTCCACTTCCGTCCGCTTGCCATCCATTCGTAGGAAAATTTTCCTTTACTTGCCTCTATTTTCGCTTCGTTTCGAATCTCCAATTCCGATGTAAATGAAACGTTAAAACGCTTCGTTGATCGTTCCCTTGATTACTTTATCGAATCGGTTCTTCTTTAAACGAATTTCAAAATTTTCTCTTCGTCCAATTAAATTATTCGATATGTATTTTCTAAAAATCCAATTCTTTCGAAATGAATAGCTATTGAAGCTTTGCTATAAGAAAGTTTTGTTCCGAAGCCCCGCAAAGGAACGGAGGACGACGCCGGTTGATCGTGCCGTGCCGAGTTCCGATGTTCGAAGTTAGTAGCCGTAGCTGTGGTACATACTACTTAATTGGACGTTGATGAGAGTGGCAGAGATTGGTGTTCGTTGCTCTAAAACTGCTGATGCTCTATACTCTATACTCTATACTCTATACTCGCGAAACGGCGTCGTCAACCATTTTGCAAGAACCATTTTGCTGAAACATCTATTCAACCCTCTCTGCCTCCTTACTCTTCTCGTCTAACATGAACGAATAAAAAAGGAGAGTTGCAAATTTTCAAATTTCACCAATCAAGTTCAATTTAATAGAATGAAGCAAGTTGATAGAATTAATATGTTCGTTGCCGAGAAACCCGAGAAGATGATTAAATTTTGAAGAGAAAGAACGGCTCGAATGGTGACGCCGCGCGCCGCGTCCCGCCGCGCCGCGCCGCGCCAATGGGATTCGATTTTAAGAGAAGAACAGAGAAGCAATCGTGATATCAGTAGTTCTCAGTGTTTCATAAAAAGCGTTTTTCATCACGCGAATCCTTTCAGTTTGATTAACATCGGAACACTTGGACGTAGTAATTTTACTAGTTGGTGCAGAGGCTTCTGAGAAATTTTTTAATGCCATGTCGTTATAGTGGACGATAAAAAAAAACGTGATTATTATTGCACGCTCTAAAGTAGGTACAATGTCTTTTCCTCGACGTGTACTATGGTCATTCCTATGGACGTGTACATATATTATGATATAAAGAAACGATAAGAAATGAAATATATTCCACATTCATAGATTATGTAAAGCCTAATATTTAATTTTTCAATTAGAAACCTTTTCACTTTTTATTTAAGAAATAAAGATAAATTGAAAGTAGTGGTTCGTCGATTTGTTCACCTGTCGGCTGACAGCAGCTCGTTGGTTTAGGTTAGGTGCCTAGCTATGCAAATGAAACTCGACTCGCTTCGTACCGTTCACTAACCGCACACCATATATACCATATATACAATATATACCATATATACCATATATACCATATATACCATATATACCATATATACAATATACATATTAGTTCCAACGAAAGATTCCTCTGGATGGATGATACGTTGCTTGCCACGTCCGAGTTTTCACTTTCGACAAAGAATATCGAGTGACATTATTAATAAAAGAAACAGTAGTGGGATCATCCTGTATCACCGACCAGCGTACAATACAAGAAATCTGTGCGCTATCTTCGATTTTCGTTTTTCGATTTTCGATTTTCGATTTTCGATTTTCGATTTACGATTACAAGTAGGTAGGTAACCCTAACTATTTGATTATCGTATCGTGTCGTCCGACACCTACCTACGTGAGTAAAGTACGTGGACCTGACTCTCTGGTTCATCGAGAGGCAAAACTTCCGTGAAGGTGAAACTCTGCGAGAGGGAAGGCCGATGACGAAGAAGAGGGGCAGCACACCTCTGCCTTTCGCTTCCTTCGTATACTGATACTCCTTTAGTCGCGGTTAGACAACAGTCATGAGTGGCTCTACGTTTCTCTTCAGACGACTTTTCTTTCTCTTTTCAATTTTTCTGATTCCAGTGATAATTTTATAATGTTATACGGTATATAATAAGGATAAGAACGCAGTGAAAATGGGTACTATGGATGCTTCGAAAGTTTAAGGATCGATATCTGATTATTATCTAATAACGATTTCCTCGAGTTCCTGAATGTCGTCCGGCACGGAGTAATCGTGATTAAAGTGTGACAAACGATATGATGGTGATAAGTGCATTGAAGCATGTCGCGAATGCGGCGACCAATGCGGTTCATTCGGCGACTAATGCCAGCAACACTGGCCACGGCCATGCTAATTCTGGTATGTTTCAATTAGGTACCCTACCTTACTACAACAATCAGCTAATTAAACGCTTAACATACTACCTGCAATCTAGTTTCTTTACTATGACTAAAAAAGTTTATTTACAGTTTGTCGAGTTTCGTACTTAATGACCCGATATTTACAAAAGTATAAAAATTGAATTTACGAGACGCTTCGTTACATTTTTCTCCTACCACTTTTATGTTTCCTTTATCCAATTAGTAACGAGACAAGTACGAGACATATCCAAATTGATTTTCTCCGAAAAAAAATCCGTTGACAGTTGAAAGTTGAAAGAATCGATCGGATTTGCGGTTATTGTTTCTTACGTGAGTTTTTTGCGTTTTCACGTTTTCACGTTTTCGATTCGCTTCAGGCTAAAGCATCTCCTACTTACAACGCTCGACGATTGTATTCATATTGAAATATCGGTTGCGCAAAATGGAAAAGGTTACATGAAACGGCTTGAGAGCACGATCTCGAGCTCTGCTCGCTACAACAACGGAAAGTTCTCTTCTTTCGACAGTTATCGTTAGAGAATAAGATAATTGCGATCATCTTCTCTAGTAGCTACCTGGATAATCAATTCCATTGGCCAAATGACGATATTTTATTGCGATGACATAAAGGTGGTCGTAACGTGTTTATTATGTAATAATCCTGTCAATGCTTTTTCTTATTGTTGTTTGAATTTTCAGCCGATCGAACGCGATAATCATTTGTCATTGTACGAATGAATAGATAGAGAAGAAAAAATGCATGAGAATGCAACAGATGCATTTTGCAACTTTAGACACTTATTGGTATTAGGCACTTGTAAACGTTTTTCAACGTACTGTTTCCTAATTTACACAATTTTTCGGATAAATCTGAAATGACTGGAACTTGTAATTATTTATTTACTAATTCAGAATAATTTTAATCGAGGAGATATTATCTTTCGCAACAACAGAAATCAACGAACGAACTCGTTATACGACCTATATACTAATTTCCACGCTACGAAGAAACGGCCAAACACATTTACCATCACGATCCTGTTTACATACATATATGACTACATATATGTATATATGTATACATATACGACTATACAAGAACGGAATCGCAACTTTCTTGCCACGCCTAATGTCAAGATCGCTCTTGTGTCTTCAATAACCATTACATTTTTCTTGGAAACTAATATAGGTAAATATGTATAAATTAACCTCCTCGCTGTTATAGTTTTTGAAAATGCCTAGAAAATGCCTAGTTTTTTTCCTGGAAAGTTTCGTGTTCAATTTCAAAGAGAATCAAATCGAATCGATTTGCTTGGAAAAATTCAAGGTGGATATTACATATTTATACAGTGTATGGTTTATGGAAATTTCTTCCAGTGAAAGTTTCTTCTGCGAGCGAACGCTTTTGGCAGGAATATGTTGCATAGAATATACCTATTTCGTGATACGTGATGTAAATCGAGCAACGACCTATGTATTGTATATTACAGGATGATACGACTATTTTTATCGTATCTATTAACCTGTTGATAATTGTTTGCGTGGGGTGATTTCATATTCGATATTCGATATTCGATATTCAATTAAGTAGCGTAAGCAAATTCAGCGATTTCGTCAAGGCAGTTTATAATTATTATATTTGAAAGTCAAATTTCGACCAACGAGTAGAATACTTCCGAGAGTTGTATTAAAATTCAAGGACGGGCCTTCGAATTTCTCCGCGAATCACTGCGACCGTTTAAAAATATTCTAATCATTTATTTGAAGAAAAGAAAAAAACAAAGGATATATTTGAACTCATTTTTATTCTCATTCGCATGATAAATGCCCATTTCATACTTTGTCGAGTAGTTTTCTACACAGATTTATTTTTTCTACGAAAAATAGGGTTAAAGAAGCGATCTTGCGTGGGATGCTATTTCTCTCTTTCTCTTTTTTTCTTGTAGAAACGATCCAACGTGAAGAGACTCCGCTTTCATAGAGGAACGTTCCATGCAGAAGTGATTCTTCATGATTCCATCTTTTTTTTTTCTTTTATAGAGAGCAGCTCTCACGAAAACGATCCGTATAGTTATATATATATATATACACACACACACACACAGAGAGACATATCCGTATAGAAACGATGGTATTTATTTTTTCCAACAAATTTTTTCTCGGACTGTTGGGTCTGAAATTAAGTTGAAATAAATGCATTTTTCTGCATCGATGTTTCATCGAGACGCAATCGCAAACTGTATATTTTCTGACAAATTATTATCATTAACTATACTGTCTGTCCTTGGTTTCGGTACAATACAAGTGAATTGTTTCAACTGTTCTAGCTGTTGGTATTTTGCAATCAACCATACGGAAGTGTTACACGATCGTAACGCGTCCAGTGTGTTCTGTTGGAAAGAAACGCCTCTTCTTCTCGCGTACCATCCAACTTTCACTTTTTATAGTTTTCTTGTCACGGAATTTTGCAGCATCGCCGAAATATTGTACGCATAGTTTATTCTGGAAAGTTTGAATTTTATAAATCATATTAAATCTAAAGTGAAACTGAAATTGTCGCTATCCGAATACGAAACGAAAGGGTTAATACTAGTTAGGCTCGTGCATTTGCAAACTACACATATACATTATAAAGCTCGTAACAAAAATAATAAGAATAAACTGTTGGTCAGGTGTTGTCGTCAGGTGTTGTCAGTCGTTTTGTCAGACGTTAACAGCTGAAAGGATGCTTCAGCAGGTGGGTAATGAGCAGCCTGGAATTGCTAAGAATATTTGACAAGGCCGTATCGCGTGTATTCGCTCGTTACATGTGCCCTTCGTATTGAAAAATTCACATAAATCGAAGACAGGAGTGTTCGAGGCCGAAACTTTCCGACACCGTTTCCGTTGTCCGTGCCTCGTGTTGTCAAAGAAACAGCTACCGAATGAATTTCAATCAACCTACACCAGAGACGAGAAAAACAAGAATAACAATTATCTCCAATTTTCTTTTCAATATTTTCATTCCCAATCGAATTACGATATCGTTTTCCAGACGATAGACACTAGACTGTTTTGCTGATTAATTGTATCGATACATAATATAGTATCGATGTTATCGATGTTAATAAGCAAACGATTGAAACTAAAGATAAGAGATTATTATTTTGTAGAAGGAATCCTCGTATGGAGAACCCTTGTCATTATGTTACGGACTGTTGAGCACTAATGAGCACTCTACATATCGAGTATCATTCGAATCGTTATAATTATTCCAATCAACCGTGAACCAAAAAAGAAGGCAGATATTTCAAATAAAGTTAATTCTCAATTATCGTTGCAATAAATGACAGCCAATTCATTATTATTTGTATCCAGTATCCAGTATCCAGTATCCAGTATCCGTAGACATTTTTATAAATTCAGAAAATAAAACCCTATGATATCATGATCGGTATAGTGTGCTCGATAATAACATTTTTTTCACTTGTCTTATCGTTAGCGCGTAAATTCATCACTTAAAGTACTTACATAGAGTTTGCATTAGTTAAGTGATCGTATGGGACGTCGTTCGACGACCTCGGCTTTTCACCGATACCTTAGTAGAAAGTTTCTTAGTTGAAGAGAGGGTAACAGGCCTTGAAAATCGCAATCAACAGGAGCGACGTCGCGTTCGAAAGGTGTCATGGACGTGATAAGTGTCGAATTTTCATCAATGTAATTTTTTAGCCACTTGAAATACATACCTATATAGTCGATCGAAAATGTTATGTTCTTATTTTCTTATTTTCTTATTTTAAAGATTTCATGTCTTAATTTATTCTTCACCGATCAAGACTTATCGGTCGAATTAGAACGTGACTTGATATCAACGGAACTTGATGTCACAACCGCGACCGCGACCCATCAAAATCGATGCTTCCTCTTTTTTAGAAGGGGATAAAAAGTTGCTCTCAATTTGAGGGACCAAGAAAATATGACAGAATCGAGTATCTACGTATCGACGACAAGCGGAAATTTATTCTCTCTCTCTCTTTCTCTCGGAAGTATCGACCCTCGTTTCCATCTAGCGGAAAATGTTCTTCCGTTCCTCGCACCCTTTCCTCGTTTCTCTCTCTCTGTTTCGCTGGTTCACGCCTGTGCTTTTTTTCCTCTAAAAGTGATTTATTCCTGCCGCTTTTCTTTCTTTATCGAACGGTTCGAACGGTTTGAACGGTTCGAACGGTCGCTGCAGTAATTAGCCTTGTTTCGCCGCGCTTAATTACCCTGGAAAAGCACCAGACGCGTTCTTAGAGAATAGCCAGCGAGAGGAAAAAGTAGGTCGTTCTTGCGAAGAAAGGAGGAAAGACGAAAGAACCGTGACGAAAACAGCGCAGTGGCAAAATACTTGATGCAAGTTCACGGTCATGTTTAAAATTCAAAGTCTGCTTTTCAAAGTTTCTTGTTCTTTTTCTAAAGCTTGAAAAATTAGCGCTTTAATAGCAGTTAATTTATAGGAGTAAAGCAGTTGAGAAGAAACCGTGCAGATAACCGTTTCTCGTAAGGCAGATAATCGTGTCATAGGTCGCAACCTCGATCTAATAATTTTCCTGCAACGCTATGCAATTGGTGGTGCGCTGACAAGTATAAACTCCGACGATCTGTCCGTTGACGGGTTAGTCGCGATCAAACCACTTTGAAACGAGGTCATTCGCGCGAATACCATATAGGTACCTATTATAATAATTCGACCGCGAAAATGTTTCGATCCTGCGTATCGATCGTGTTGGTGATTATGTCGTCGGTGACGATAGCAAGGTCCGAAGAGGAGGCAACTTGTCAGGAAATAAATGGTTACAGAGTGTGCCATCGCAAAGGAACCTTACTGCACGTCAGTCAACAACAATTCGAGGAAAGACTTGAAATTCACGATTTAAACCTGTTGGCGATCCGAGAAAACAGTTTCAACAATAATTTAACCACGACTAGACTGAGCTTTGGCCTGGGTAATAAGCTGTCTGTATTGAAACGCGAATCGTTTCGTGGCTTGGATAAGTTGGAAAAGCTCGACTTGGACAGCAACGTGGTAACTTTGTCGGCGAACCTGTTTGCCGAACTTGGACAGCTTCGCTCGTTGTCGGTGATATTTAACAAGATCAAGGATATACCGAAAGATACGTTCGCTGCTCTGTCGAATTTGATGTGGCTTTATTTGGGTCACAACGACATCGAATCGATCAGCAAGGAATCTTTCTCAGGATTGTCCTCCTCTTTGTTGTTTCTCTGGTTGAATGACAATAAAATCAGTAACATCGAGCCTGGTACATTTAGTGAAATGCCTGAATTGAGTCGTCTTCACTTGGAAAACAATAAATTGACTACTATACGAGCTGGTAGCTTTCGAGGACTACATAAATTGGACGGCTTGTTCTTGGATCATAATCAACTGAGCAGCATCTCGAGGAATGACTTGAAGGGTCTAATTGGTCTAAGGATTTTGTACCTACAGTCGAATGAAATTTCTACGATAGAAGCTGGAGCGTTTTCGCATTTGGAACAATTAGAACAGCTGGATCTTAGGAAGAACAAATTGATAAGCCTTTATTCGGAAATGTTCGATGGATTGGCTAGTCTGAAGAAATTTGATTTATCCAATAATTTGATCAATTTTCTGGATCCAGGTACGTTTGCTGCACTTTCTGCGTTGAAGACCCTCAATCTTGCCAACAATAATCTGACCAGTGTCGATAGAAAGAGCTTTGGATTGACATCTTTGACGATGCTGTACACCTAAGCAGTAGCAGTACATATAAACTGAAACAAAGAATTACGATGTATCCTGGAGCTTTTAATTAATTATATCATTTTATGTACATATGTATTAGATTTTATTTGCTTCTGTAAGCAAAACATTTCGGAGAATTGAGTGAAATTTTGCAAGAAAATTTTCTAAACTCCGGAACACGGAAAATGGTAATAAAAAATGTCATCAGTTAAATTATTAACTTTTGCCGTACCATTTTCCAAAAACATTTGCGTTTACGTAGAATGGTATCTCGTTAATCTTTGTTGCTGACGTTATAAGAGAAATAAATGCTGGCTGACACACTCTTTACTCTTCGAAATTTAATCTTTCATTTATTATTTATAATTTTCTGGAAGATTGGTAGTGTTTTAAAAATCATCAAAATAATATTCGAGTATATAAATAAAGTAAGCATTTTAAACTTGTGTAAAGTAATAATCGTTATATTAGAGGGGAGGGAGATGGGAAAGGTTTCCAAAAGCAGAAGGTGTTTCGCACGGTGAAGAAGGAGAACTTGAAAGCGAACGGGATGCACCACGGCCCTTTAGAGTCAAAAACGCACGCGGAGAGTGCCCAGAAAAGAAAAAGAAGAAAAGGAAAAGGAAAAGGAAAAGGAAAAGGAAAAGGAAAAGGAAAAACCGTTTCAGGAAATCACACGCGCGTTGCTCTCCCTACGCTTTCGCTCGAAAAATCACACAGCGCGTCGTTAACAGAATAGAGGTTGGGATTAAGAAATGTTTGTAGAGAAGGGAAGAAATCTATATTCGAAGAGTGTGCATGCATGTGGTAGGTGCTGGAACTTTTTGATTCGATATTCGATATTCGATATTCGATATTCGATATTTATTACAAGGACTACTAAAGGCGTAGAGTTGAATCGACGCGACAGGAGACACGGTGAAAGTGTAGCTTCAAGTACTCGACATAGAGGATACCTCAAAAATAGATGATGAGCCGTATTTGAGCGAGGCTTAAATTTCTAGTTCGTATTATTATTGTTATTATTAGAAATTTTGATAAATATTAGGTAATTGAAAGAATGGATAACGAAAAATTGTCAATAGGTTTGATCCTAAGACATTGTAAAGAGAGGTAGGGGAAACATTATGTTTATGGTAGATGTTTTTTTGAAACATTCTGTACATTTGGGTTGCAGGAAAGCAGATACTTGTACGAGTCTCTCTTAATCCAGTACCGAGGATACTCCGAGCTTGATTCACAACGGTGCGGTGCGGTGCGGTGCGGTGCGGTGCGGTGCGATGCGATGCGATGCGATGCATTGAAATGTTATTCGCTGCTCCAGTCTCTAGAACGTGACTGGAAACGACGAACATCGACAAGCATCGTCGTGCATTAGACCGTTTGAAAAGCGTAAAATTATGTTTGAACGAGGCGTGAATGCGATGTCGATGCTCTCAATCGAGCTTTAAATTGTTTAACATTCATTTGATTGTGGCTTGATGAACCAGACTGGTGAAACCGAAGGAAATTTTGCTTTTCACCTAACGATAAGTGAATCACCTAAATTCAAAGTACATAGAACAAAAGATAATCGTTAACAAAAGTTAACTGGTAACTCGACTTAGTTAGTCGACTGTTACGACGTGCTTTCTACGATTTATTACAGCTCGCGTCGATAGCTGGCCAGTCGAGCCAATTAAATCGAACTTCTGCCGTTGCAGAATCATCGTGTCGATACCGTGAAAGAGATCCTTTCCATTTTTTTTATTTTCGTTGCTCTAAAACAGCATTTAGATCGTTGAACCGACATTTGAACCCGGATCTTTCGTTTGCTAGAGAATCGGCCAGACCAATTAAGCCATCCAGACGCGTCGATATCTTCTTTCTTTTTCTTTTCTTTTCTTTTCTTTTCTTTTCTTTTCTTTTCTTTTTATATCAATTTAACGTTTGAAAACGGCTGTGCCATTTACAGACACCGAATCAGAACTGTGAAAGTCGGTAAACTAGTTGGATTTTTTTTTTATAGAATCATTACTTATAATTACTTAATCAAACTTTCTTACCTGGATCAGTAGCTAATCGATCTTTGGAAAATTTTTACCGAGTGGAATATTCGAATTTTCCAACTCATTTCACCGTTGCGTTTTCGAGTGAACCACAGTGAAAGGTTTAAATTGTAGATTGTCGTCAAGTTAACCGAGGTCAGGGTTAACACGATGGTTAAGTCATCTTGAATCCTCTCTAACCACTCTGTTATACAAGTAGGAGGTGCAACGTTCATCAGACTCCATTCAGTCGTACGATGGAAATTTGAACAAACCACCCCTCTCTTCTTCTTTCATCGATTCAGGCTAGACAGAATAAATGTCTGTGAATCGTAATAACGGCGCGGAACGTTGAAGAAAAAGAGAAAGGGAAAGAGAAAGAGAAAGAGAAAGAGAAAGAGAAAGAGAAAGAGAAAGAGGGGAGGAATAATTATTGAAACAGACGAGCAGGGCAACAGTTGCATATTTAGTGGTGACGGTTAAAGTAGAAATTTCGCTTTGCCTCGCTTTTTATATTATTCTCTGTTTCTGAAACGAATGTTGATCGTTACAGAAAGGAGACACCACGGTAAAAATAAAAAGAGAAACGGAATCGAGAAATAAAAGCCAGCTTTCGTTTCATTCTATTTTTCCAGTCTTTTCCAGTTTTTTCCCTTTTTTATTTTCTAATTTGCGGCGAGCCTCGACTTCTCTTCGGACGGGGTAACGCTTGCTCTTTTACATCCATCATCGTGTTACCTGGTACGTGTAGAAAAGCGGTGCGTATAAAACCACCTAGAACGTATCCGTTACAGAGGTTGCACCGTAATGTTTCACATTCTATTGCCTGGTCAATATACCATCTGCGCTTCCCTCAGAATATTTATACAGGATGGTTGAAACGAAAATGGAGAAAATTGTTGTATTCTTTAAAAAGTTTATTCAGGTTTTTACGATTCAATGATTCCACCCTCTCGATCAATAATTACTTAGGAAAAATGAAAACTCATTTGTTCGGTAAGTGATAATCGATCGCTGTTACATGTTCAGGTCTAGGTACAAGTTTTGTTAACGAGCAGCACCCTTTGCTTCGATGGAATATCGATATTCGCGTCAAGGATAATCGACTTGTCAGGATTCTGTTCCTAAACTTAACAAATGGAACTTTGCATGATCCGAATATATGTATTATAGAATTCGGACGAAGAGGGTTGCAATGAAACAACTTGGAGCTAGAGTTTCAAATAAAACGTTTCCAATGTACTTACCTAATCGGGAACGATAGGATATTTTTCTATATTCGTAATGTCATAATGCGTTTGCATTACACCGACGACGCTAGAAAATCTCTTACCAGTTTTTAAATCTCCCCTTCGAATGTAGCGCGACAGAGATTTCTTTGAAAACACGAAAACATCCAAAGACATATTTTTTCTATGAATTTTTCTTCTATCGGTAGAAATGTATTGAAATGGCAAGCAATTAATGGAACACCATCTACATATTATCCACGTTTCATCCCTGTTCAATAAGAATCTTCGATATTTTGATATTACGATATTTCGATATTTCGATATTTCGATATTTCGATATTCCAATTTCCTGGATGAAACGCTTTGTACTTTGCATTTTGTTTCCGAAGTGTGTCAGTTCGATGTGTGCCGCCGATATTTTAGCCGTTAATCCGAAATATGTATCTCGACTAAGCGACTAAGCGACTAAGCGACTAAGCACGCATGCTTTCCAACTAAACTTTCTTTTTACAAATGGAGCCGTAACGCTAGAAGGATTTTATTCAACCTAGAAAGCTATTCAGTCCATATTTTTCTTTTTTCCTTCTAAAAACGTTGATACTGCGAAGATACTGACTGGGAAAAAACTGAAAAATCGAAACGCAGAGAATTATCGATTATTATAGTATGTAGGTATATTTCGTAAAACGTAACATTATTATATTGTATATTCGGGTAGGTACTATTTCACGTTCAGTTTAATCAACCAACAGAACGCGAGAATTACCCGAGAGCAAAGTATCTGAATTAGGTAACGCGTTCAATTAATCAGCCAACAATAGGGAAAATTACACCGTACGGCATCAGAGTGTCGTTTGCGACACGGCCGCGAAATCGTTTTGGTAAACAGTTACCTACAGGGATAGAGTCTATTACCACCTGTGTACCAACTCGTTCGAAACAAGTTGGAAAATCGAAATGGGTCGATGCTCGAAAAGACAAACGACACCAGCATAAAACACAACCCCCTTCTTTTTCATCGATGATGGACATATTCCTTTTGCACTTGCATTATTAATACATCGCAATCGTTAGAAAGTTCCTCTGTTTACGCGATAAAAAGGCGAAACAAGTCGGTGCAATGGAAATCTATTTTCGTACACTGCTACGCTCACAATCACCGTTACATTGCAATTGTGAAAGCCAATCTGATTTCTTCGTTCTATTATATTTTCACATTTTCACATTTTCACATTTTCACTTGTCCACGCTAACAATAAGTGATATTTAACTGCGTTCATTCAAATAAAAAAGTTACTGTCCAAGATTCACTTTTTCAAGGACTATAATTATAATTATAATTACCGTGCTTTTGCTTATCATTACCTTTAAAATAATACTAAAATAAACAATTTCATCTTAATTTCTCGTGAATATTATTCTTCATCGAGGGAGAAGACGTTTGAATGAATATAGAAATGGAGATGGGAGAAGCAGAAACGTATTTACGCGAGAAACGCGATGCATTTATCGTTAGTAAAATTAGGGCCGCGCTGGGTGCTCGAAATCAGCTGATTTAACGAGAATGCATTAATCGCTAGTTGGTAAAACGATTAAAGTACTTGGAATCTCTCGTTAATACCTCTAACGAGTAGAACTTTTGTTTCAGTGCTTTCTCAATCACACTACTATTTATTAACTATTAACTTTATTATTATCTATATTTAGAAGAAAATCCCGCTTTCTACCCATAGATCTGGATATAAAAAGATATCCACGAAGCAACCTAATTTAGCAATGATCGTGATGGCGTTCAAGTTACCGCTTCCTGCTTATATCATTGCTCTCCGACAATAGCCGCAAGCCCAAAAGCGTGTTCATCGGGCGTGAATACGCGCGCACACGCTCCGTTAATGCATAATGCATATAATCGAAGCTACGATCGTATATAATGGTACCTCCCAGTGCAGACGAGCCAGCTATTCCGATCCAGAAAGTTAACATTTCAAGCCGAATGTCAAGTAGAAACGGCAGCAGGCTTCTGATCATAGCCTAGCTTCTTGTCAATCCTATTCTCCGAGGAGGACGTGACGTGACGTTACGTTACGTTACGTTACGTTACGTTACGTTACGTTACGTGACGTGACGTGCCGTGCCGAGACGATCAAGACGATGTTCTCGTTGAATGTCACTCGGTGACACGAGCAGCACTCTGACTTGAATCATCTAACTTGGACTCGAGGATATCCGTAGCGAGAAGGAGGTGGCCCATTTGAAGGAGCTAAACTTGGACAACAACCGGGCCTCGGTTTGTCCTCGAATCTGTTCTTCGAGTTGAAACAACTTGCCTCCTTCTATTTCAGCTTCTACCGGATCGATCGACGCTGGGCGGCGCTGGGTGGCGCTGGGCGGCGCTGAGCACCGCGCCGGTGCTCTCTCAGGACTCGTTCAACGGATCATCGAATCTCAAACGGGTCTTATTGAGATACCAGACTCGTTGTCCCAAAACTGATGTACCAGGAAGACCCACAATAGATATATATGTTGAATTAATTCAACTTTTCTATTATTTACATACGAGTATAATAGAATAATACTCGAGCAGGGTTTAACGTAATCGCAGATTTTTCATAAATTTAAAAGATTATTCTCAACTTACAAAGAATGAAATTTCACTGCAACCACATAGATTCGACTTGGACGAAATTTACTCAACTTGAGATCCAAATCGTCGTCTTCTCCTCTCCTCTCCTCTCTTTATTTTACCGTCAATGTCTACAGTCTTCAGGGATTGTAAACTTTCTAAGGTCTCGTAATCGAGTTTATTGCCTTAAAAAAAAAAAAAAAAAAAAAAAAAATCATAAGGTGAAATCTAACAATAAGCAACTTGTAATGTGAAGTTTGAAATTTGAAAATGCGCTCCATTGAGAATCAGTAAGAATCAGTGTCGATATGTAAATGATAGAAATTGAATTTGATCAGAGTACAGTATGGCAGGTAAACGACCCAATTACTCTCATTTTCCGAGTGAAATACACACAGTTAGCCAAGCTTTTTATCGCCGTGTCTGCGTATCCGGTACGCTTATTTAGCGTAGTTACGCCCGTTTCGGAAGCCTTTTAGTACACTCCAGTTATTTCTGTTTCCCCGCAATTAAATCTTTTTCGTTGGCCACAACGAGTCCACCGTTCTTTCTTTCTTTCTTTTTCTCTCTCGTTTCGATGAAATAAAAGGTAAGACGAAGAAGAAAAAGGAAGCATACAGCGTTAACGTGACGTGTTGTTCAATTTTCATTTACTCGCGCGCAGCTGTTTTTTAGTAAAGAAAGGCAATTAATTATTAACACAGCCAATTCTAGCATTGAATCTCGTAAAGAAAGAATCAGATCTGGTTTCGACAATCAGGCCCGGACAATAGTTCAGCAAGGAGTAATTCCACAAACGACCCAGCCGCCTGGTTGGTCTCGTTAACGTGACTCCGGCCTAAATGCAAGGCCAAAGCCTTTGAACTGGATTGCCAAACGCTTTCAGAAATTAGGGCCTTCGAAGCACCACAGTTTCGTACTATCTATGTTATTAGACACTCGGTGTCAAGAGCAATGCTAATGTTTGCGATGTTTCCGGTCTGCCCTTCAACCTGCCAACTTGTATGTTTCCATGTTTCCATATTTCGACGTTTCCACGTGGGTCATCTGTTTATTCCGGATTCTCTGTCGCGATACTTAATACTTAATACTTAATACTTAATACTTTATACTGACATCGATTAGGTCCGATTAGGGAGTCGAGTAAGTAGTTACGCTGATTCTATGGTCAGACAGTACAGCTTGTAATTGCACAAAGGGTTTAAAATCCAAAATATAAATATTAGGAGATTTAGGCATTTTGATATACACGTATTTACATAAAAGTATGATGATTTCTGGTATAATTTAGTAAGAAAAATTCATTGTTTGTCGGATATTGACGATAATTAATATTGCTATGTCTTTAATCATGACCCATTAAAGGGAGTATTGGAAACGAATCAATTAGCCAAATAGCGAGCCTGGGTAGTGTGCTCCTGTCGTAATTAATTGCTGTAATTAATTAGCCGCGTTTAATTACTGACAATGAGACCAACACTAATGTTCTGTAACGTTTCTCTTTCAATCTGATCAAAAGATGATCGAATAATGTTCGTCGATACGAACGAGTCAAGTTTATTTTTTTCTTTCTCTCCTTCTTTTCTAGTCGCTTAGCTAGAATATGTAGAAATGAAATATGTAGCATCAATTTCTTCGGCGGGTAAATTTTAATCCCTCTGACACGTACACGTTCGCGCAAACGAAAAAAAAGAAGAGCTTAATATTCGAAGAAGTTGGAAGCAATCCAGATTAAAGACAGCTGCGTCGCGTCGCGTCGCGTCTAAAATCGAGCTAAAATTTTCCTCCTTTTACCGTCACTTTATTTCACAACTAAATGGAAAAGTTGATCGGTTAGCTACTTTCTTTGATGATATTGATTAATCTGTCCATTAATCCGTTAATGTTTACGAACTTACACTATCAATTCTAGCATGGAATTATGAAATTTTAGAATTATCGGCAAATTTGTACATAACTGGATCACAATAGGTAAGTATGTTTTCAGCGTTGAAAAAAGAAAATGAAAACAAAGCGAGCAATTTGCATCGCGAGTCCGAGACTCGCATCGTTTTTCAAATAACCTTTATAATTCTATAGAAGAGAATTTCTGGTACAATAATCTCGATAAAAGACGCGGCTAATATATGCGTCACTGATCGATCGAGTGACCCGGAGACGACACTTGGAAAGACCGTTTGAGAAACTCGAGCCGAGGAAAAAGAATTGGACGGAAGATTCAGCCGCGTGTTCCTAGAGGAAAAAAGAGAAAAGAGAAAATAGAAAATAGAAAAGAGAAAAGAGAAAGGAGAAAAGAGAAAGGGGAAAAGCAGGATAAGGCAAGCAGACTCGGCATTGTGCCCAGCAAGGAAATTGCAGTGTCACGTTTTGCAAAAATGCCACGGAACTCCGGCCTCTGGATTAGTTCCAGATTCACTGAATATTAAATTGCACGGGAGGCGTTGTCGATTGTCGATCCTCCTTCCTACAGAAATTTACTTCTATAGCTGCTGGAAATTTCAATCTCAAATGGGCAAAACAAATCAATATTACCTACTTAATTTAGTTTACCTACATGGATGTCCGTGGCATCGCAAGTAGTTTCTTTACTTTTAAATTTCCATCGCCTATCTTTTTATTTAAAATTCAAACGCTACATACAGGATGTCTACAGTCGAAACCAAGTTATCCTTTATAACTCTTCAAAGTTGTACAAGCAAATTGGCCATTTCATATCACCAACAACGGCTTGAATAATATTCTTCTAAGGAAAACGAAGGAAAACGAAACGAAACGAAACGAAACGAAACTTGGGGTTGGATTCATTCAAGTGAATGCGACGGAAAGAACAATGGCAGACGGAAAGGAAAAAGTGGTGGTCCGATTAAGCCGACTACCACTGATAACCTAACCAAGGGGAAATCGCGTAGGAAATTGTACATTTTAACCTGGAATGATTTAAAAGCCCGTTTAAAAAGATTTTTAAACGGTTTCATCAAATATCCCTGCTAAATTACGACCTCGTCCTGACGAGAGAATCTAAGAGACAGGGAAAAAAGATGAAAAAAGATGAAGAAAGATGAAGAAAGATAGTCTTTATGAATGCGTTTGAAGTGATACAGTAATAAATTGTAGATATAGAAAATTATTTATAAAATTAAAAATGTTAACTCAGCTTTAGAATAAATGTCCGTGTCCAAAGTCCATAGGTATTAAATTGGAAAATAATTGTTATTACAAAAATTATTATTACAAGTCGCAACAAATTGCCATGCAATAGTTAAAATTCGCGTATTATTCGCGTATTATTCACGTATTATTGTTGATCGTTATGAAAATTTTCCATCAAATGGCACGTTGCATTCACAGACATACATACCTACCTATATATTATATAATGTATGTAGGTACGTAACAAGACAATTATTCTCTGTTGCATTATTCTTCGTTCTGTTAGAATTTGTTAAAACGCATCGTAACTGTATAAATACTCGTCTATTGCGAGATGAAAAATTCCTCCACCGTGATGATAACTTTATTGAATATATGAAAAAATGAGAATAGTTGGGACGAGACAACTCGATAAAATTCCAAATTTGCTTTCTCTTTCTCAATTTATCCTGAGCTTTTCCCTTTTTCTCTAACCGATATTTCTTCACGTTTTCTTCTTTCGCGTTCTGAACTGTTTGAATTTTGAATAGTGTTTGCGGCCGAGCGCAATCAGCCCCTTTTGAAATCCAATTCTCCTTCGGCAACGACCAAACTATCCCCGACCAGTATTTAAGCGCAATTGTAAGAGAATAGAGACGAAATGGAGGTTTTCGCGTGGTAGTCAATGTCCTGATTTAAAGTTTGCTCGCGCTCAAACTCTTCTACACAAGCCGAGCGAATACTAATATGTACCTTCAAATATCTCCATCATCTTTTAAACCAAACCTAGTAGGCATTCGTTTCATTTATTTGCCAAAGAAGCTTTTCTATCATCTTTTCTTCTCTTTCTCGTAGTGTTGGGGTGATATCGTTCCGAGGGCCAGAATAACGACTCCTTTAAGGAAATCTTCTGGCTTTCGCGTTAAAGTCCTAGTTTGCGGATAATGATCATTATATAATACGTTAATTTCTGCGGCCTAGATATTCGCCAAAAAGCAAGCCGTTTTTTATTCTGCAATATTTCGTCATCATTTTCGTTACGATCTCGAGCGAACTCAATCTCGGGGATTTCGAGGATTTCGGGGATTTCGGGTTTTGATCGTAAACTTTCTATCCTCTTCCATTGACGACGATAAGAGAAGTTTCTGAGTTTCGTGGTTACACAATGGAGATCTAGGGAGGAAAAGGGAAAAGGGAAAAGGGACACGCGTCGATGGTCCTGGCTAAACTTGAATCGATAACAAGGAATTTCGTCTATGTCCACTATCGTGGTTGCGATAAACCAATGTCAGCTGATTTATTCAAGTCCACGTGGAATCAACTGAGGATTTTTAGGACCGATCGTATTTCGATTATTTCAATTAAATTCAAAATTGCTTGAAATTTCATCTCTGTTACATAGTGGGTATCGAAGTAGGCGGAGAAGACGCTTTGCAGGAAAACGTTGACGCATTCGTGGTGGTGATAATTTAATAAACCGGTAAAATGAGATGCTCGTGTCCTAGTTTTCAAGTGAAACGAAGATACTTTTTTTTCTTTCTATCTGTTTAAGAATTTCTACTCGCCGCGCCGCGCCGCGCCGCGCCAAGTCGCGTCGTCGGCTCGATCGATGAAAAATTATCTTTTTTTTTTGTTTTTCAAAGAAAAATGAAGCATTTTTTAGGTAAACAAGTGACACGGGTCGTGTAATTTCTTAATTAAAAAACGTTCCACGAAAAGTATATCAATGATATAGGTAACATTTGTTATAATTTACTACTTTTGTCTCATCAGGAAAAATGTAACGCGTTTACTTGTGTTACCGAGAATATAAACATGAATTTACATGAAGGAGAAATTTTGTTCAAAGTTTCACTGAAATACGTAGCGCGTAATAGCAAAGTCTCGTTAAAAGGTAACTCGACAATATACGAGAACCTTTGAAACATCAAGATAGAAGAATGCTAACACATTTTTCTAAGAATAATAATATTTAACTCCATTATTCAGTGCTGCCTATTTTTTACCAGTACGGAATAATAATTGAATCTCTACCTCAATTTTTTAAGGTAAAACGTTGAAGAAATGATTGCAAATTTATTAGTCAACCTATCGCCTCGTAGGTCATATCTCTACCATTTAAATACACGAATGGTGTTAAAAATGATTCGAAGTATGTTTTTCGAAAGCGATTGAATGGATCACTAGTTACCAGCAGTAAAATATAGGTAAAATCATTTGAAGAACGTAAAAGGGCGATGCATTAATCCGAAATTAATCTGGCGATTAAACGGTTCCTTTTCTTCGTGTTCGTCTGTTGACTGTGAAACAAACGTAATTGCTCGTTCGAGCGAGAAAAATGTTTGCTAGAAACCCAAAGTTCACCCTATCGACATAGGGGAAGTAGAGAACAGCTGACCTGTTTCTCTATTTCTATCCACGACACGACACTACACGACACGACACGACACGATACATGTGGCTGAGAGAGCACACGTGAATACATTATTACTTGCTCGTTACCGTGCTCCAAATGTTCGACGTCCTGTTTTTCATTTTTCAACTACCCAGAGTCGTTTTACGCGCAACCTCTCTCCTTGTGAATACAACTTTGTCCCATTCGAATTTACGCAGAAAGTGAGATTTGGGGATTTAAAGGAATTGTGAAATGTACGTTTTCCACTAACAGTAATGAAAGATGAATGATACGTGTAAGGATAGAAGGAAAGTATAGTAAGTGGAAGAGAGCAAACTGCTTCAGGAAATTGGAAAGAGAGGGGACGGCAATGGGCAACGGGCAACGGGCAACGGGCAACGGGCAACGAGCAACGGGCACACGCACGTGCTTCAACGTGGGGACGTTGAACGGTCTAAGGGATGCTGGAGAGGGGATGCAGGAGGTTGAGGTCGCATTGATTTTGTCTAGACAGGGTGGAGACTACTAGCTGTGGTATCGTCCTTCGCTCACCGTTGATATTCCGGCATCCAGTACGCTCGGTGCACGCACCTGCACTCTTGCAACTACATTCTCTTCTCCGTTCGCCATCTTACACGCGATATTACACATTTCCTAGAATTTTGTGAAATTTCCTGAAATTTTGTGAATAAACAATTAGTGTATCCACTTTCACTCACGTTCACTCTATTCATTTGTGGGAAAAATGGAAGATGCGTTGAATTAATGGCTATTTTCGATAACGCGCCGTTTGTAAAAGTGTCTGTTCTGGAATTTTTCTCATCCTGATAAGCAGAAAGATGTAGTAGAATTTGAATTTGTTGGTAGGTAAATTTTTCTTTAATTATTTCCTGATGTTACGATCAAACATTTCTTTTTAATGCAATTTATGCAATTTTATTATAATTAAATAAGAAGGTCTAAATGTAATTATCGTATACTTTCCTTATGTTTCATATATATATAATATAATATAATATAATATAATACGATCAAGATGTTGTAAAGATTGAAATTGAATAAAAATTCCTTTTTATTCCTTTTCTTTCATGGAATATTTCGAAGAGAACGGTACCAATTATTCACTCATTTCTTTTCATGAACTTTCCGTTGCAGTAAAAGTGTAAAGTTCATTAGTATTCATTAAAATAGCGCAAGCTCATTATAATGTAGGTAAGTTACGAGGTTTCGCCGGCAAACTTTCTTCTCGTAATGTACTCAACAATTATCGTGATAAAAAAATCAAGTACCCTTTCTTCCGGTGAACGTTGAAATTAATTATGTGTCATTGAAAAATTTCATTGATATCTTTCAACGCTAGAATAACCGCGATCGAAGATAATACCTTACGACTACTTACGATTACTTACGATTATTACTTGTGTATGTACAAGAGCTCTGCTGCTCCCAAAGTGCTGCAATACCATTAAATTATCGATCATTTTAGTTAATAGCAATTGAATTATTTTACTCTGGTTTATGTTACAGGGACCCCCTCGACTCCAATAATGCCAGGGGGCACACCTGGCACCCCGTCATCAAAAACGAAGGTAAAACAATCTAAATGCTCGATCAAATAATTCTTTGCCTTGTGTAAAATATTTTCACAAAAATCAATGTGTTTTTCATCTATATTTTTAGGATAAAATAATGATGAGGACGAAGGTGGTGGTAGCTCTGTACCCTTTTCGAGCGATCGAAGGAGGCGATCTGTCCCTCGAAAAGGTAAGCAAACAATTGTAACGTCGCTATTTCAATCTTTCCTCGTTCAACAATAAGTATCTATATTATAAAAATGTTAATAATGAATTTTTCTTAGCTAAATGCTAAAAATTCTCACGATGAAAAGTGAGAAGTAAACAACGTGTATGGGAATAAAAATGAAAAAAGGATACGGTTAGCAGAGAAACTGTGGCTCGCGACGCGCGACGCAACGTAACGTAACGTAACGTAACGTTACGTTACGTTTCTTTAATATTTCACAGCACGTAAAAAACCTTTTCGAAACTGGTCCATCAATGCTGAAAGCTACCGAAACGATAAAAGCTGCCCCTCCGTTTTGGCATCGATTGCCAAACTTTGTCAAAAATAACACAGCAAGCTGTTTAATTAATCCAGCTGTTGAAATAAGTCCACTGATGATTTTATACAAATTCTATTCGAGTTTTATCGAATGAAATTTTCCGGCAGTAAAATTTCGTTCCTCGAAATTCAACAAATTTGAAGGAAATGTGAAGACATTTTCACAAATGAAAAGTTGATTTATCATCGAGAATAGAAGACTTTATTTTATGTTCGTGTATTACATATTTGGTAGGTACAATTAACACAAGGTAATAGACGTACGTTTTATTTCAGGGTGCAGAGTACGAAGTGCTAGATGATTCCCAAGAACATTGGTGGAAAGTGAAAGACGAACATGGGTATGTTGCTGATAAATATCTTGCTATTCTCTTTAAAAGCAGAAATTAATTATGTAACTATTTTATTTAACAGATCTATCGGTTACATTCCCAGCAACTACGTGAAAGAGAAAGAACTTTTGGGCCTTCAAAAATACGAGTAAGCGCGCTACTACAATATTATATCATCTTTCTTAATCGAATTTTAATGCAAATGCACCGTTAAAGTGTTAATTAAATTATAATTATAGGTGGTATGTAGGTGATATGTCGAGGCAACGCGCAGAATCATTGCTCAAACAAGAAGACAAAGAAGGATGTTTTGTTGTTCGTAATTCCTCTACCAAAGGGCTTTACACGCTTTCACTCTACACTAAAGTGTAAGTATCTTGACTTTTGAAGAATACCTTTTGTGTGTTGATGTTTAGGGGAACGGTTGAAAAGAAGACGGTCTGTGTTCTTGCAGCCCGCATCCGCACGTGAAACACTATCATATCAAGCAGAATACAAGAGGAGAATTTTATTTGTCCGAGAAACATTGTTGCGGTTCGATACCGGATTTGGTCAATTATCACAGGCACAATAGCGGTGGTTTGGCCAGTCGATTGAAAACTAGCCCTTGTGATCGTCCTGTACCACCTACCGCTGGTCTCAGTCATGGTTTGTCTCTTTTATTTCCTCTTTTATTCTAATACTGCTCGAATACATTTTTATTACCTGCTTTTGGTAATCTCTTCTGGTAATCTTCTGGATCCACAGATAAATGGGAAATTGATCCAGCAGAGTTACATCTATTGGAAGAACTTGGTTCTGGACAATTTGGGGTTGTACGAAGAGGTAAATGGCGTGGTTCTATAGACGTTGCTGTTAAAATGATGAAAGAAGGTACTATGTCTGAGGATGACTTTATAGAAGAAGCTAAAGTGATGACGTAAGTCGATAACCTGATGAAGAAAACTTCGATTCGATTCGATTCGATTCGATTCAGAAGCACATTATTAATATCAAATTATTTCATATAGGAAACTCCAACATCAAAACTTGGTGCAGTTATATGGTGTTTGCAGTAAAGATAGGCCAATATACATTGTCACTGAATATATGCGACACGGGTCTCTACTAAATTACCTCCGTCGTCATGAAGCAACATTAGGAGCTAATGTTGGCCTACTTCTAGACATGTGCATACAGGTAGAACATCCACAGTGTTGCGTATAATACAATAACACATATAATATAACTCGATAAAAAACATTCGATAGAAAAGTATTTAGTTACTTTCTTGCAATCAGTTACTTTCAGATTATAATTAATATATGTGTATGTTTCAATATGGTCATTTTGTTATTTCAATGATAGGTTTGCAAAGGAATGGCTTATTTGGAAAGGCACAACTATATCCACAGAGATCTTGCTGCACGAAACTGTTTAGTCGGTTCAGAGAACGTAGTTAAAGTTGCCGACTTTGGATTGGCAAGGTAAATGATATTCTTTCACGTTCCATTTTCTTCGATATATGTACATTCAATGTATACAATATTCTACTATTGTGTACTATCAATATTTTACTCTTCAATATCTTTTTCAAATTAGGTATGTTCTCGATGATCAATACACCAGCAGTGGAGGTACGAAATTTCCTATCAAATGGGCACCACCTGAAGTATTGAACTATACACGGTTCAGCTCAAAATCGGATGTTTGGGCATACGGAGTACTTATGTGGGAAGTATTCACGTGCGGCAAAATGCCTTATGGGCGTCTAAAGAATACCGAAGTTGTTGAAAGAGTACAACGAGGAATCATATTAGAAAGACCCAAGGCCTGCTTCAAAGAAGTTTACGAGGTTTGCGCTACCCAAAATTAATCTATTATCCTATTTATTATAAATAGCCCCCTGTAAGCTTGTAAATAATCTAGTGAAAAAGGTTTTAAACAAACTCTACCGATATGTTTTTCAGGTAATGCGAAAATGCTGGGCCCATTGCCCGGAAGTACGACCGTCCTTCCGCGTATTGAAAGAACAGCTGATCAGCGTGTCTCAAGGTCTGCTCAATGATTGACTCAACCTTCTACGGTGTATGCGCCTATCGTCGCCTTCAAGCCGGTCAATACAGGCGGCAAAATCTCCATCGCTCGAGCGATCACCCTCGATTCTACCATCGTCAAACAACTCTTCATCGTCGTACAACTCGGCAACTTTACCGTCGTCCCGTAAGACTCGTGCGCCAGCCTCATTACCGCCCTCGGTCGATTTTCTACATCTATCGTCGTCGTCCACGTGTAAATTAAAGAAAGAAGGGTCATCCTCACCGAGTACACCTGGCCACCAACCTAGTCAACCATCATCAAGCTCGTCGTCTAACGTCTGTGACATTTGCAGTTCCTACGGCCATCCGTGGATCGAAATTTGCAAGGCGATTAGAGCCACTAAAGGCAAATAAAAAAGTGTGTGTGTCCCGAAGTATGTGTGTCGATTTAAACCGATTATATAACGCAGCTTACACGACAGAAAGATAACAAAAATATTGATACGACATTATTTCAGCCTACACAGCACTGCATTTTATCCTATCCTATCCTACCCTACCCTACCCTACCCTACTCTACATTGCTCCCACCCCGACCATCTTTGACCAAACTATTCGAAACCTCACTAATTTTGTCCAACCTAAACAACTGAGTGCATGATTGTTTTTTGTATCCCTTTCTGATCCCTTCCTAATCCCAACCTAATCCAAACCTAATCCAAACCTAATCTCAACGATAATAAGTTTCAGAGTACCCTGTGCAACAATATCGGATGCATTTACGAATAGAACAGTAGTATTTATTGACTGCCCTTTTAAACGGGATATACTAGTACGTTGTGATTTTTCTCGTTTTTATTTTTCATCTCGTTTCCGTAGAAATGTATTGTATTGTCCCTTTTGTTATATCGACTTTTTAACGAAAACCGTCAAGTAACTTCACGAACGAGAACAAGATTATTTCTGCTTTATAAAATCAATTTAATAAATGAATGTTTCACTTGTGTATTATATACTATGACGATTTAATAAAATAGAATAAATAAAACTAAACTGTTTTATGTTGGTAGAAATATTTGGAGATTCTACCAAATGCTAAACTTTACAGACCAAAAATAATAAATGGTGAGAGGCCCCTTGATATTTAAAAAGTTTATATTGCACAGCATACAATATTGCAAAATTTCATTCCAGTATAAAAATGTGAAACATTTCATTATATATATATATATATATATATATATTAATATATATTAATTTCTTTTCTCAGCTATTTATTTAATTGATTTAAATTCTTCTATCATTTTGGTCATTTAATGTATTTAACTACGTTCCGGGGTCCCTGACACCCCAAGATGTATCAGGTCGGTATACAGAAATCGGCACCGATGTATCGGGGCCCAGACACCCCGGGTGTCATGTCGGTATGCAGTGTCTACGATGCTTCGCGGTCCTTGACACCCCAGATGTATCAGGTCGATATACAGAAAGCGCCACCTATGTATCGGGGTCCCTGACACCCCAGATGCCATAATGTCGGTAAGCAAAGAGTGTCGGCGGTGCTTCGGGGTCTCTGACACCCCAAGTTGACTCGCTAAACACCGACCTAATATCATATTGGGATGTTGAGGACCCCGAAGTGCGAGTTACTACATACCGACATTATGACAAACGGGGTGCCAGGTACCCCGAAGCGCCGTTTGCGCTCTCTAGACAGCGTCCTGATATCGTATTGGGGCGTTGAGGACCCCGAAGCGCCAGTGACTACATATCGAAATTATGGCATCCGGGGTGTCAGGGACCCCTAAGCAAAAATGTGCGACCCATAAACTTTGTATATGAAATTTTCGTTATTTATCAGTGGAAATTTGAAACCTCTGTAACTTTTGATCCCGACCACTTAGAAGCACAAACGCAACGGGTTTTTGCTAGTCTCAGCAAAACCATTCTAACGAAGTATAAAGCGTATCTCTAACCCTAGTAGTTTTCAGCTTGAAAAATAACACGTTTTATACATATATATAAGATAAATGTTTATTTACACATATGTACATATCAAATAAGTTGTATATGATTATATCTTCAATCCCTATATACTTTTTACATACCTTCAAACAGTTCTTTTACTATGAAACGGGCACGAGCGTTTCCTCGTATCGGAAAAATGGAAAAAAAAATGGTAAAGAATATTATATACGTAAAATTACATTTGTATGCAAATTAAACTACAGGTTTTATAGGTTCCATTTTTGGATATAAATCTGTTCGGCGATGATTTTCACATGGCATGTTTTCTCTAACTTGTTTTATAAAGTTCAAATCAATTTCTGCTAAAGCTATATCAGTTTTATCACTACACTGAGCTACTACTGTTCCCCATGGATCAACAACCTGCAAAAGTTGTACATATAGCATTAGCAATTACAAATTAAAAAGTATCTTAAAAATTACACAAATTTCAAGCAAAATTATTTACCATTGCATGACCCCAGCTTACTCTTTTTTTATTATGTGTACCAGTTTGAGCTGCAGCTACAACATAACACTGTGTTTCTATAGCTCTAGCACGTAATAATACCTCCCAGTGTGCAGCACCTGTTTGGTAGGTAAATGCTGATGGATATGTTAGAATCTCAGCTCCCATATTTCTCAATGAAAGAGATAATTCAGGAAAACGCATATCATAACACTGATTTTGTTAAATGTTTATAGCTTTAAAAATTTTGAAGTATTATTTATATATAAAGGATACAATACTAAGTGCTAATTTGCCAACTGGTGTCGATATGGGTGGTTCAATTTTTTGTCCTGGTAAAACATAATCTGATTCCACTAACCTAACACCAGTATTTTTATTGTCCATATCAAATAAATGCATTTTACGATAAACCCCAACAATATCACCTTTGCTACTTATTACAATATGAGTGTTACTGATACATTTTTCATTTTCAGTTAACTGTAAATATGATTAAGTCTATACATTAATAAAACAGAGAACATTGTAGTAGCATTATATTTTCTTAATGTTCAAGACATCTTACTGCTTCGTGTAATCCACCGAATGATAACCACATGTTATTTTTTTTTGCTATTTCTTTATAATTAGACACTGTTGGTCCATTTAAATGTTCTGCCATAGCTACTACATCTTTTTTATTATCTGCTAAATAATCGCATGCTTCAGGGAAAAATGTAATCTAAATAGATATAAAACATTTTAGAAATCTATATGGTTAATAATATAAAAAAAAAAAACTGTAATGAAAGACCTCATATTTGTACTTACACAAGCTGATCTAGCTTTAGCTTTTGAAACAACTTCAGACACAGTTTGTAAATTCTTTTCTTTATCATTTGTTGATGTCATTTGACATACTGCAATTAGAGGATTTGTCATTATGTGAAAATGTCTATCAAACTGTTTTCTAAAAGAAACACATTTATGAAACGATAAAAGCAATTTAAAATTGATCTAAATTCATTTTACAAAAATTGACGTCTTTAATTATAATACAAGATAAAAAATAAATAATGTTTATTATCAATGATTGGTTTTAAATTACGCTTTTCTTATAATTATTACCTGCAATATTTGATACTATTAAAATTCCTAATAAAACGCATGCTTATCATTTATTTACTTTGCAAATATAAACATTTCATAACTGCCATTGCTCTCGAGGAGTCATTGTTTTGGGGGTCCCAGACACCCCAGGCGCAGTTAAGTCTGCATGTAGAGGGTACAGTCGGTATGGCAGATATGATATGCCTATTTTAACAGCTCCTCTCTTACCATGCCATTCCTACCGATAGCACCGCCATAGCGACCGCTTAGGGGTGCAGATCTACATGCTAAACATACATATATCTATATTTTATTTTCTGCGTTCATTTAATTTGCTGTATTTATCTTCATAGCTTATTGAATAAACTCATTAGCAGGACAAACGTGTTCAGTTTATTACTCCCGTGTGTATCCTTTACATCCCTGATTCCTTTACATATCTGCACCACTTATAAACCTGCATTATTTACATCCCAGCATTCCTTACATCACTGCATCCTTTACATCCCTGCTTCCTTTGTATCCTTGCATCCTTTACAGCTCTGTCACCCTTACACCCATGCATTCCTTACATCTCAGCATCCCTAACATCCCTGCATCCCTTAGAATCCCGACATAGCGCTTCCTGGCGTTAAAAAAACGAACTAACTTCTTCGAAACTTTTGGCCCTCTAGCGGGAAAAATGTGAACTAAAATTTCGACCTCGAATCAGCGCCATCTGGCGGCAAAAAAAGGAACTAGATCACGCAGCAATTTTGGCCCTCTAGCGGGAAAAATGCGAACTAAAATTTCGACCTCGAATCAGCGCCATCTGGCGGCAAAAAAAGGAACTAGATCACGCAGCAATTTTGGCCCTCTAGCGGGAAAAATGCGAACTAAAATTTCGACCTCGAATCAGCGCCATCTGGCGGCAAAAAAAGGAACTAGATCACGCAGCAATTTTGGCCCTCTAGCGGGAAAAATGCGAACTAAAATTTCGACCTCGAATTAGCGCCATCTGGTGGCAAAAAATGGAACTAAATAATGCAGCTATTTTGGCCCTCTGGCGGGAAAAATGCGAACTAAAAGTTCGACCTCGAATCAGTGCCCTCTGCTGGCAAAAAAAGGAACTAAATCACGCAGAAATTTTGGCCCTCTAGCGGGAAAAATTTCAACTAAATTTTCGACGTTAAATCAGCGCCCTCTGGCGATTAAAAAAAGTACTAAATTTTGCAAAAATTTAAATTCATAATTATTTTTCACGAGATTTTACTTACCTTTACTTACCTTTACTTACCTTTTCTTACCTTTACTCGAACCAGTGGCCATAAGTATATTATTATGTTTATTATAAGGGTTACAGAGATACAAGGGATGCAGGAATGTAAGGAATGGAGAGAAGTAAGGAATGCAGGAATACAAAGGATACGAGGATACGGTGATTTGGCAGTAGTCCCTGCAAGGTCCATGAAAAGAACGAAAAAAATAGATAACTACAATGGGAAGCCTTGGTCCATAAAGAGTAGGAATAGAATAAACAATAGCTGGGAACGGTGTTCATCTCGAGGCCCATAAAGAGATATAAAATAATAAATAGTTAGGAAGCGTGGATTTATCACATAAAGGAGAATAAAATAATTAATAACTGAAAAGGGTGGACCATAGTCGATAACGAAGGGTAAAATAATAAATAAAAGGGGTGGTCGGCCGAGGCTTAGAAGACAGATAAAATCATAAATTTTATTCCTCTTTGATGAGCTTGTTTATAAGCGGGAAAAATGAATAAAGTAATTTATATAAACTCCGGAAAGAAATTGGAGGAGGTTTATTATACTGCTTGTACCTGCTTCATACGGACCTGATTTCATCCAGGGATTCCAGGGACCCCGCTGCGCCAATAACGCCCCCTGTATACCGACCTGACATCATCTTGGGGTGTCAGGGACCCCGAAAAACTGTTGACGCTCTTTGCTTACCAACATTATGGCATCTGGGGTGTCAGGGACCCCGAAGCATCCAAGACACTGCATACCGACATGGCATCCGGGGTGTCTGGGACCCCAGTACATCGGTGGTGCTTTCTGTGCACTGACTTGATACTTCTTGGGGTGTCAGGGACCCTGAAGCACAGCTGACACTCTTTGCTTACCGACATTATTGCATCCGGTGTGTCAGGGATCCCGGAGAATTGCTGACGCTCTTTGCTTATCGACATTATGGCATCTGGGGTGTCCGGGACCCCAAGCATCCAAGACGCTACATACCGACATGACATCCGGGGTGTCTAGGACCCCGAAGCACCAGAGACTTTCTGCATACCGACATGGCATCGGGGTGTCAGGGACCCCGAACGGAGTTAAGTCCCCGATGCCATAATGTCGGTATGTAGTCACTGGCGCTTCGGTGTCCTCAACACCCTAATATGATATCAGGTCGGTATTCAGAGTTCTGTCGCAAAGGGGTCCCTGACACCCCTGGATGAAATTCTTTTCGTAAGCCTCGCGGGGACTACCACTAAATCACTGTATCTCCGTATTCCTTGTTATAGTATATTTTATTGTAAATAGTGTGTAATAACATATAACTATTAAATATGAATATTTCTTTGTACTTAAAAAATGTAGAATACGTAAAAAGAAGTTGCTATTTTTGTACATGTATATGATTTTGCACATGTTAAACTGAAGGTTTAACAGACTACCAGAAAAATCTGTTAAGATATTCCAGTGAAACATACAATATTACATTTTTAAGAATACCATAAATAATCTATTGTTTATTGTACTAATACAAACTATTAATTTATTTGAATCTTCAATGGTCTTTCCAAAATGGCACATACTATATCTGTAGATACAGGTGCAATGTCTTTCCATTATTTATTACCTAGAAAACATAAAGTGCCATTAAATTTCCATTAAAAAATAATTGACAAATATTTACATACTTTCACTTGTGTCTGTTCTTTGAGATCCTATAAGGTCTGCTTCAACTCCCTGCAATGCCCAATTATGTTCATATATCTCCAATGCTTCCCACTCTGATTTAAATGCAGCTTTTGGATCTGGTGGCATAGACATTGCTGCCCCAGATACCTGGTCCTGTAGAAGTCTAGAAGTATCAGCAGCATTGCTTTCTCCAAGAACAAGCGTATAAATGGAACGCAATCCAAACACATTAAGGAAATACCAGGATGCGGATGAAACCCATGCAGCATCAAGGGTGACTAACTCTATGCCACGTTGCAACATAGGTTTAAAACGCAATGTCAATGGAAATGGCACTTTGGCTAAAAACAGATTATTAATATTCTTAAAAGTTAAGATAACATTGAATATATAGCAAATTATTAATTAAATATAAAAACCAATATACAATATAGGACTAAACATCGAACCTACTTGTAACAAAACCAGAAAACATCCAATTAATCCATCCTCCTATCAGTACCATTGGTAAAACATTGGTAACATTTCCCTTTAACATATCCGTCATCATATTAGGATCTGTCATAGGATTTTGAGACACAGGAGCACGTTTCTGAGTTTTAAAATACCCTGTTTCTTCATTATTAAAGAAATGTCTTCTACTAATAAATGCCATTTTTGGAATATATTGACCATTTTCCCTAAGTAATCTCGAGCGTATCATCACTTGACTGTAAGATATCAAAATTATACGTTAATTACAAATACGTAAATATTTTATTCACTTCAGAATACAACGTTGCAAATAATTACCTGTCCTGTACTTGATGAAGCTCAACCTTTTTCTGTGAAGCAAGAAGTATCGACACATAATGACGAATAATTCCTACGAGAAACGTAATCACGACAATAGGTAAGAACACCCACCCTCGAATGTTTGGATCTAAAAGCAACTCGGCCATACCACTTGCTGCGCTCCACAAATTTACGTGGAAGACAGAATAAAAGTAAGAAAACTAAACAGACTGAAGAACATTTTATGTATGCATGTATATATATATATATATATACATGCACTCTAGAGGCTCAAGCACGATTGACGTCCCTCTAAGAGAAATGGCGGTATAAGCCAGCGGAGGAGAAGCTGTTCCCACCACTGGGTATGATTGGGTATGATTGGGTATGATACAGCGAACCAGCAGGCATTATGCCTAATTCATAGGAGGCACTTTGGTATTCGCCAGTATATGTATAGTAATCTGCACTCCCACACTGCCTTACGCCGAGGCACGGTGGGGGATTTTATGCAAGGTTTCCCCACGTTAAAAAAAAAGCTATTTACATATGTACATAAATACACACAACCACTGATTTCCTTACTATATACATACATATCTGCATCCTTTACATCCCTGGATCCTATACATGCTGCATTCCTTACGTGCCTAGATCCCTTACATCTTTGCAATCGTTACATCCCTGCATCCATTATATCTTGGCATCCCTTACACCTCATCAACTCTCATCAGACATCCTTCCTTTGCGCCGGTTTTCACCGCTGGCTTAGACCGCCATTTTCCTTAAAAAGTAAGCGGAGTTTCAAGTGATTTCAAGCAGTCGAAATTGGTCGAAATGGAAGAAGCTATGAATAACTGGGTTATTGTATTGCATTCAGTTTTTGATGTTTTACATTTTAAACCAATAGTTGCAAATTTATGGGACAAAGAGACGTTTAATATGCAACGAATGAATGAAATAAGAATAAAAAGGTCTGATGTACTCCTTGGATATCTAATTCCATTTTGGATTATTTTATATTTTATGTATGAAAAGTGCCTTAATGTAAGTTTTAAAAATTTATTCATATTTTTTCGCAGTTTTTTCGTATTAATTAATGAGTTTGTCAATTTTTTTTTTGGGTTTACTTGCAAAGAATGCAGATAAAGGATAACAAAGCCTATTGACAATATGTTTGATACTTTTCATTTATTAACACAGTCGTTACTTCGACGTATGCGCATTCCATTGTTGCAAAGAAGTAGAATAATCGAGGCTGTGTGGAATTGTGGATTTTGCTTTGGTAGCATTTGTTATTTGAAGTCATCTACTGTCAAGACGATAAACTTTTTCTCTGAAGAACAAGCAGTAACTCACCAAGAGTTAGGTGTTATTCTACATAAAAGCTTTTACCTTCATCGGGCAGGAGTAGAAATCTTCTGTCACGAGGCTTGGATAAAAGGCTGGGCCAACTTGCTGTTTGCATCTTTTGTTATGAATCCATATCAGGAAAAGTAAAACAACTTTTGTTATAATATAATTTATTGTTCTTTAATCGTGCAATTCTATATATATAATCTCTAATTGTTTCCTTTGAACATGTAGCAGTTGATTCTAAATTAGGTATTAAGTATTATAGAAAATGTAATCTTCTTTACAGATGGTGTACAGTAGTAAGCACTTTTGTGTTTTACAAAGCATTTGATACTATTGTGATAAATATATGTCGTATTTTGTTATGTACATCGCACTTTATTGGAAAAAAGCTACCTAAGTTGTTCTTTTTCCTTCATTGTCTCAGCTGGTTAGTACAATTATATAGTTATCATTTATCATTTATCACTATCATTTATTTTCTTTTTCAGGATATATTTGTACACATTATTTGTGCCAAAATTAATGTTGTGGACAGAAAGTACTAACCATACTCGAGCAAAGCTGGGTTTGTGGCTGTGGTTTATTGCAGAATGCATAGATTCGGTAATGTTACGTTTGAATCATACTATCTACTTTTTAAAAGCAAGTCCTACTTAGTAAAAAATGTAATTTTTAGATGTGGTTTAGGTTATTATGGTGTGGAAAGGCTACACACTGGCTAGAAATTTGTTTATTTCCACCTCCAACACAGGAAGCAATTGAATTAGCAGGAATACAAAAGCGACACAGAGATTCATTAAAAAAGTTAGTTAATAGAACTTCAAAAAAAGCTGAATTATGGCAAACGTTATTTTGTAAGTATGTTTAAGTATAAATTTTCTATTGTCGCATTACTAAGAATCTTGAAATTAAAACCAGGTGCAGTAGCTATTAAAAAGAAAATTAAAAGAATTCGGGAAGCAAAACATAATGAGACTACATCGCTAACTGATTATCCAGAAATATTATCTCAAACAAATGCAAAGGAAGAACCAATGAGAAATGAGAAGGAAAACGAGAACGAGAACGAGAACGGGAACGGGAACGGGAACGGGAACGGGAAGGGAAACGAACAGTGATCGCAGAGATAAGCAATATAATCAGTATTTTACAATTGAGGAAAAAGTAAATATAAAGACTATGCTGCAGTTTGCACACATTTTACCTTGATAAAGACGCCTGTTTTACCAAATATATGAATATACAAAAACAATATTGTGAGAAAACTGTGGCTTTCTTGAAGCTTGTAATGATGATGTTAATAGCTTAATGTTATTCATTTTCTATAATGTTATTATAAAAACGAAAACTATTAAAATAACACAGTTCCTAGATATATAAAGTTTTATTTTCGATCATTTTGGATTGTGTCAATAAAATATAGTACATGTATTTAGGCTGAATTGTTCCACAATGTTATACAGCTTAATGAAAAATATTATAAATGAACATTGTTTGAATAAAATTGTATTCAATATTCTGGCAGCGTACATGCCTTGATAATATCGTATTTCTAAAAATTGTTAAAACATTCGATTTCGAAACTTATACATAAAATGTTGTATTATACAAATGCACAACACATTTTTTCGATTCGACAATAATCAATGGTAAAATTATTTAAGCGATCTTAGTTTTATATCAATGTCTAAATGTAGGGAGATCTTATGTTCATATAAACTGTAGGTACATATTCTTTCACAGAATTAAAGAGTTATGTACATACCATTATTTTTGTTGTTTTTTCTTTTTTTTTGCAAATGAATACTGTGTATAAGGCGTTTTAAAATAGGTGTTAAATGCAATGAAATGAATGAATTGTCGCAGTTCATCATATATAAAATATTCTAATAGAATGAAATATTTAAATGATAGTTGATAGATGTTGATATCAGAAAATTATGATTTATCGTAGTTGTATAGAATTTGTTTAAAAAAACACGTTCCATGTATAATGAAACCAGAGAATTAAATGAATGATAAAACATTGTTCAATGACAGCTTGATCGATTGTGCACTACGGAATTCGGTTACTCTCTGTGATGAGTAAAACTACATTTTTTTAAATTAATATAGCAATATTTCTCTCCCTGAATGCGTTGTGAAATCCGAGTGCTGAATAAGGCCTTTTCACGTGTATGACGACCGTTCATTGTTCAACACAACATTATAAAATCTCTGCTTCCTTACTAAATTGGAATAATTATCCTTGATCCTTGAATGGAGATTACAAGGTCTGTTTATTACGTAAATTCTTTTATAATCGAGTTTTATAGACACACTCACAAAATATCTTGCCATATTATTTTTATCGTGTGTGTGTGCGTTTGTGTGTGTGTGTTTGTGTGTGTGTGTGGTGGTTATTTATAATATTTATATATGTATATCGTTAAGTTATTTCGTAACTTATGTTGAGTAACTATCACTGCGCTTACTTCCTCGTAATAACGTGTAATCAATTTCTTTTCAATGTCTCTCTTCTTTCTTCTGTACTTGCTTTTTAAGCTGTCTTTAACCCTTTTGCTACGGCGTGCTTCAACCAAAACTCTTTTCAACGTATTAAAATTTCATAAAATTTCATAAAATTTCTTGTTCTTAAGAAATATTTCTTATCCTTTCGTAATTTGATATTAACGCAACCTTGCATTTCTTTATTATATCGTTATATCGTTATATCGTTATATCGGTAAATCTACCGAATTAATAAAGCACTTTGGACGTAGCAAAAGAGTTAATGTACTTCACATATTCATGCTGTTTTAAATGACGACAAAAAGAATAAAAAAGATGCGAAGAAATGTAAAGTCTATATGTAAAATTCATGTTGGTATAATCATGTCAACGATAAGCCAAATTTTATCTTTTTTGTCTTCTTAGATTTTGAAGGCTTTTACGGCCCGGTTTCTCACAACTGATCGGGACTGGGTATAAGTCGTGTCTCGAAGGGTAAACATCTTGATAATTCTCCATAATTGTAGTCAGCTTCTTCCCTGACAAGTTCATTAGTTTTTATTTAAAATATTTGGAGAAGAGTCAGAATAATTAACTTACAAGACACGATTTACACCCCAAAGTCTTGATCGATTATTTAGCTGATTAACTTCATAAGAGATACAGCATCGTTCCTCAACTTTGTCGTCCCAAGTAACACTCGGCTGTTTGTAAAGAATAATAGAACAGTGAGGTTTCGAGGACGCGTATCGTTGGGTAATTTATTGACTAATAACTTTGCCTGGAATAGCGCGTATAAAATTGTTAAAGTGCTGTTTCTTTTCAATGCAACTACTGTTGATGACGAGCTTTTATTGTGGATCGAGGTTTTTTTTTTTTTTTTAATTTTATAGCGCAGGATAGACAGTAAATTATTTGAACGCGATCGCAGGATGAACAAATTATATGACCTTCTTCTTTCTTCGCACGTTCCGCCTTTCTTTTCTTTTCTTTTCTTTTCTTTTCTTTTCTTTTCTTTTCTTTTCTTTTTTTGCACGCCACTTTGACATTGTTTAACAAACGTCTACGGTTCGCCGATATTGTTGGAACGAACGCAATTATTACGAAAGTTAATCTTATTACAAACACAGTACGTATTATGAGCAATAAAAGTTGAGTCGGTGAAACTTTCTTAGGCCCAACCATTTTTTTTTCCTTTCTCTCTTTCTCTTCCTTTTCATCTTGTAAAACATTTAGAATTTACAGCTTCAACGAGAGAATGGCACCTATAGTTCTTCTTCCTCTCGGTTTGTTTACTTTTTCTTTTAAATATTTTTGTGAAAATATGGCCCCATTGTTACAGGCTCGATGTAAATTTCTGAAATCATTCAATAGTTTTATTTCATTCTTCCTGAGTCTGCAACAGGCTTTGTCGAATTCCATGCCATCCACACTTTCGTCGTTGTGATTCTTTCCCGTTTCATTATAATCAACGTTCTTCGTTTCGTTTCGTATCGTTTCGTTTCGAGATTAACGAGTGTAAAATACATAGATACATAACGCTTCGGTCCCATGTTTTTGCGATTTCTTTCTTCTATTCTGCACAATCAGATACTTAAACACGATTGACTCTTTCAAGTACGAACGTCGAGGGTACATAATGTGTAGTCGATGGAAGAATCACAATTGCGACGTAAATGCAACTGCCACGAAATTGAACCCCTTTATAGATCTTTCCGTAATTAATACTACATCGTGTACACGTTTCGACAACCTGTTCTTCTTATTACTTTTAATATATTTTTTCTACAGCTTACGTTTTTCGTTCGCGATATATATTAATAATAATAAAACAACGAACTGTAATACGATTCCTTCTAAAATATTTGTGCGAGAACACATTTCTTGCTCTTTGAATGAACGAATAACGTTTATTACGAATCAGAGATCGAGAAATATGTTTGCACTTTTATTCATCTAGGAATGCCATTGTTATTACTTCCAATTTTTATCCACGTGTATCATAAGGGCTAACAATAATTTCTCTGAGCATCATCAAAGGGTTAGTAGAAAATAAATCCATCAATCTTAATCTGATCGATTAAGCGATCAGAAAACGATTTTGAAAGACTTTAAAGGAAGATCGAAAGAAATCCAGTTTACCGTTTTGTTAAAGCTCAGAGAGTCGAAATTTGTCATCTCCATTAATCATTTTACTTTATCTCTACGTTCTAGCCGTTCGTGTGCGTATGCTTTTGAGAACCCTTGTCTTGAGCAGGTAAAACTGCAGTTTAATTGGCCGTTAATCGTTTTTAATTTATGCAAAAAAGTCAAAGACTTGCCGAGGCTTCAGTCTTTCAGTCGTTAACACCAGGGATGAGAAACCTCTATTAGCCTCGTGTTCGGTAAAATACAAAAGAATTATTACAATTAAACTGCACCATATTATACAGAGAAAATGAAATATCTCTTCCAATAAAATTGATGTCCAAAGAATCTGATATTAAAATATGTATCAATGAACGTTAAACGAGAAGGAATTATTCTCGTTTATATCAATCATGATACATAGTGCGATAATACGAGTAGTCGAAGGTATTTGATCGTTAATGAACCTTACAAGGCAACGAGAAGAAGGTTACAACTAAAATTGTTATACGAAATGTATAGACGATGAATGAATGTGTTGATAAAGAAATTAGGTGCAAGCGATAGAAACACAACAACAAGATATTTCAACAACAAGAGTACTTGTGAAGAATTCTGGTGTAGCAATTCTGATTGAAGTAGTTATAGTTAGAAGCATCGCATCGATTCACAGAATGTTAATCATATCAGACACTTGTAAGTACACCGAAATAATTGATAGTACGCGGTTGCTGTTGTTGTTGTTGTTGTTGTTGTTGTTGTTGTTGTTCTTCTTCTTCTTCTTCTTCTTCTTCTTGTAAAAGTCGCTGGTCAACGATAACGCATTTTACATTTCTTCCTTGCGTTGCGTCGCATCGCGTCGCGTCGCGTCGCGTCGTTGCGTACATTACGTTCTATAGCTGTTTGTATGTAGTTGTACGTATTTTTTTTATGTATGTGAGCATGCGTTGTACACGGGGGTAAGAATTGTCTCTCAAAGGCTTGTAACGATGTGTGGCTTGGCAGTGGTAGAGGCAATCTCGGACAGTCGCACATCGATGGGGATCCGATCATCGTACAAGGTCGGGGCCTGCAGGATTATTCCCGCTGTACCAACGACCACGGCTAACGTAAAAATCCAGAGGAATAACCTGTCGAGAACCATCGCGACGTACTTCCAATCTTCTTTCACCTGAACAAGGATTAACGTTCTATCGAGACTCTGATGGTTTATAGATATTTACAATATACATAATCGGTTGAAGCAAGAATTTCTATATACTCTGGTAGAGTCCTCTTCTCTTTTCGTATGGTCGGCAATGAAACGTATGCCTTCGATGGCCTTGTACAATTCTGGGCAGTGATGCCAATGATGAAGCGTGTTACAGAGAGCGTCCACGCTCTCCTCGGTCGGTAGTTGAGGTGGAGGAGCAGCTGTGGCCGCTGGGGAGCCATGAATACGGCACGCGCTTCCCAAATTGACCGCTTCCAATTCCCTGATGAATCAATTTTTCAACAACAACAATTCATTTTTATGATTGAGAATTTTATCAAATTCTTCTCTCACAATCAGAAAACTAACAACAACCACACGTACCGAGGGTGTAATTCGTCCCGCGAATCGAGACTCGGGAACAGAACGGAAGATTCAACCAGCTCCGATGCCGAGGTTTCCACGAACAAAGATGGATCTCGTAACTCGAGACCGTTGCACGTTCTAACCATAACACGTTGACCGTGATGACCAGCCATGCTACGTTTGTCTATCTGGTATTGCGGCCTGTTTCAATACCAATCAAGAATACTACACATTATAATTAGAGAATAGAAATTCTCGATTCTACATCATAATTATAAGTGCTAACTATAATAAAAAATATACACAAGTATAGATACATATTAGATTTTAGATATTAGATTCTAAATGTTTCAATTTTTCAAAACAATGGATACATATTGTTTTCTAAACTCGTAAAACTACATAATATTCTATACATATACATATGTATGTACATACAATGTTAAATTAGTTATGTTACAGACGATATGATTGTTGTTACTGTAGGCAATATGGTATCGAGCATGTGGGTGACAATGATGATTTAAAATCAATATTAATCTATTGGACACAAGTGAACTCTTAGAAATCTTATCAAAGTGCTGAATAAAAGTGCATACGAGTATGAACGGTATATGAAATTGTTGTACTACCGTGTTTGCATTTACAGTGGCTGGTGCAGGATTTCGATTCTTTAAACAAGAATGACGGATCATTAAACGATTCATCGGTCGGTTTTCTAGCTGTAGCAAACAAAGAAAGTGATACAGTATTACCTCTTCAATACCTATATTACAATAGAAATTGTATAAAATTTCTACATCGTCATCAATCTGGAACACTCTCCTCCCATTTTTTAATTCTTCAACGGACCAACTATTATACTATATGTATGTAAGTACGTAGGAGCGAGTAGTGTAACTAAACCTAGGAAGAGAGTGAGTTTAAGCAATGCTAGAAACGACGAGTTGCCACTTACAATTAGAGTGGTATAAATATATGGAAATATAAGAAAATGGTGCCGCTTAAAGAGGCAATACAGTAGTTGTGCTAATAGTTGCAGAGACGACGCGACGCGACGCGACGCGTCGTGACGCCTAACGTCACGTGCAAGGGGCACTAATGAGCGTTCTAATACTGTTTGGCATAGACCCAACAACTGTTCCAAATGCTCGGTAGAATCATATCTTGCCTGGAATTGTAATCGGTTCTCTTCGAAGACGTATTATACCTGCGCATCACCAGTAGCCTTGGCAGAACATGGATAAAAACACGACGGACCCATGGTGCCATCACGTGCGTTTGTGGCGACCGGAAGTGAACATTGAGGACTACCACGGTTACGCATATACTGAAAAATAAACCTTTTTTTAAATTCTATCTTACTTTTAAACTTGTGTATCAGTCGTTTCAAAATACGTAACAAAAAACAGAAGAAAAAACTTTTATCAATGGTTATACCTGAAGGTGTCTAGGATCATGGTGAAAAGGACGAATTTACCGAGAAGCGGTACCACCAGCGATGTGGGCGGGATAATTTCGGCCAGCAGAAGGAAGAACACAGTCAGCGACAGTAAAATTGAAATTGATAAGCTGACCTGCAATCAAACAACGATCGATCATTTCAATTAAAAAACAAAAAGAATAATAATAATAATAATAATAATAATAATTTAAAAAAAAAAAAGGAGAAATAGAAGAGAAAGAAGAATTCAGAATTTAGAATTTAGTATTTGGAAGGTATCCTCGAGCAAAGTGAATCCGTCACAAAGAGACAAAGAAGAGCCCTCGAGATTAAGTGCGACGAACAAAATGCTTCTTTTATTCGTTCATCACACAGGATTGTACATATTTCGAAACGTGTTAAGGTCATCCCCTTTGTTTGCGATGCCTACCAAACTTTTTTATTTTATTTTAATTTTAATCATGTACCGATCAATATCATTTACCTACTTTGTTTTAAACGATTATAATAATTATCGTTCTCAACTTTCTATCGTTTAAAATGCACAAGAACGTACCTATACATATGTACATACAGAGAACTCGATCGCGAATACAAGTGGGGCTGAAGGGAAAGGGTTCGTTTCATGGTACAGCCAGCGTGTTTCCAGATAGACGATACGCAAATATTCCTGCATACAAACGCGATACACGTAAAGATAGGCGTGTAACGGGAGATGGAAGTTGATATTCGCAATTGAGATCGGTGCAGGTTTGAAATCGGTAGGCTAACGGGAAACGAGAAACGAGAAACGAGAAACGAGAAACGAGAAACGAAGAACAAAGGCCGATTCGAAGAGGGTATTACATATTTCCCTAGCAGATTCGGCAACTAAAGCCGAATTCATGCTTCGTTGCTATTGTCTTTTTCAAACGCGATTTCGTATACCTACCTACCTATCAAGCTGTTGCGCTTCAAATCTTTTTCTACGTGTCTTTCTAAAGTACATTCAGCTGTTTTCAGTTTGAAATAAAAGTAAGATAAAAGTAAAAGATACCCTGCACGTACAAACGTGCGACATCGGTCTTCTTGGAATAGGTAAGATATCAAGAGTAATGAAAAAGTTGAAAGTAAGGAAGAAAAATTCTGTCTTGAAATCGAAACAAGCGTGGACGATACGCGAATTTTCTCTTCTCCCTTTACCCTTTTGCCTGTTTCTCTCGAGTCAGAACAATAGGAGCGAATTGTAGAGGCGTATACGGGGCGTTAAGTGGATATCGGCTCGAGGTCAAGAGTCCACGAGGAATGAAGGCCGAACGGCATTTAGAGGCTTGCATACCGATGTTGGATTTTGATATTTCACCCTCTCCGCCCTCTCCACCCTCGCCACCCTCAACCCAGCCTGGAATCCATTTCAGTGATCGAACGCGAATCGGTGCTTCTCTTCCCTTGCTCTTACGAATTGATACGTACGAAAAAATAGAAAAGACATCTTTCTTTTTATTAAATAAATACTTACCTTCTCGCCACTGTCGCTTGGCAGGTAGAAGACCAACACGGTGAGAAACGAGATACCCATACACGGTATTATAAGATTCACGGTGTAAAACAGAGTCTTCCGTCTCATGGTGATGTTGAACGTTATGTCGAGGTAGGGCTCGTCGCAGCACGTGTAAAATTTTTCATTTCTGAATCATTTGACAAATTAATGTTGTAGAAAATAAGCTAAACTTTCGTTTCCCTTGGAAATTGACGTGCTTACCTTACGGCTGGCACTTCGAGGATATCCCACTCGACGGAAGTGTAAAATTCCGATAGATCGACGCCGATATCGACGACGTTGCTGCCACGTATCTCATCGATGTGTCTCAAATCGACCTATCGAGCAATTGCAATTCATCAATGTATTAAAAAAAAAAAAAAAAAAAAAAAAAAAAAAAAACACTACAAATAGGTGTTCAAATTATCATTATTCAAAAAGTATTGTTGTTATTATTATTATTATTCAAAATGACCATTTTAATTATTATAAGCGAATGAAAGGATATATTATATTTTCCGTTAAATATCGCAGAGTAGATGCAGAAGTGAGAGAAGAAATATCTGGAAAATTTTCACTTCAATTTATGGCCGGTATATGTATCCAGTATCCTATTTAACCAGAGCAATCGACGGTCCTTCGATCCCTGTCTCTTGTAGACGGTGTATCTTGGTTGGTCGTTAAAAGGATTTCGCGTAATCATCCTTCATGGAACGTCCATTCGTAGGCCACATAAAGCTGATCGATCGATCGATCGATCGATCGGTATGTACTTCTTATTAAATGAATTTGATGGATATCCCCTGTCGTTGAGCGTGATGATGTATGGACAACATTACACACGTAATGCATTATTCATTCTTCGATGTAGTATAGATATTTTACGCGATAACACAGAGGGTGAATCGTGTGTCGCGACGACAATCGTTGGAGAAATAACGAGGCGAAACGATCTTTCGGCTTGCGTGCCAGTTGTAGCTTCGTTATACACGTGAATTCCTTGTCTCATCCAACCAAATCAAGTCTAATGACTCTTTTTTATGACGTAAACCGCGGTAATGAATGAAGGATCTTTAAAAAGTTGACTAAAGTGCTACTAAAACACTGCTACATATTAAAAAATAAGAAAGAATGTAAAATAAGAGGATCTCTGGTTCGTCAGAATGAAAATTCGAATGCGATCAATTCAGCTTATTGTATTCCTCTTGAAGCTTAACAGTCTGAAATTCTCATCCCATGATATTGAGAGAAATAAAAGGGGATTTACCTACTACATACATATATCTGGTAAATAGATGGCATTATTACAAGTGATGGAAGCTAGATGAGTAGCAGATTGAAACAATCAATATTTCCTAAAAGGCCAATTCATGAAATCTACCTATACAGAGATTTTTTCAACATTAGGTATTTGAAATTTCTTTTTCTAATTTGATACTTTTCATCGGCAAAGTTTCAAAGTTTCGCGTCTTATTTTTCTCGACCGCGTCCGCCTGAAGAACTTTGAACACTCTTTCACATTCAGACTGTGTGCAGTATGTATATGGAGGCGTTAGTTGGAAAGTCGGAAAAGTGTGACGTAAAAGGAGAACATGATCGTTACCTGAAAGCCGTCGTAAGTCCACGAGCCAAACTTCATCACGCACGTTTGCTCGTCGAACGGAAAATATTCTACGTCAATCTCACAGGAAGACTTGTATATCGCCGGTGGCTTCCACTCGACTCTTCCCGTGTAATTTAACGTTGCCTTTGTTGCCAGAGTTACCTCGAAATTACCGTCAGCGCTACGGCAATCAAATGTACAAGAAAATCATTCGATAGCTCATTCTGTTTTCTAAATCTCTACCGAACGGAACAAGGATAATTGAAATCTTTTCAACGCTCGACGGTTCGCACAAGATACGATAAAAAGTATGTAATACGTAATGAAATTGCAGGTAATGGTATTTTTTTTTGCAAGATAAATTTGACCCCCCTTATTTCATGCGAAATAAGTTATGATAAACTCAAAGATAAACAGATTATTCAAATGTTACAATTAGTAAAAGTAAAATTAGAAATCTGAAAACTGAAAAGAAATAAAAAAGATGAAATAGATCCTTTAATATGTATATGGTACATATTAGGTTTGTTAAATACGATAATTTTATATGATAACGATAGAAAGATGAGCTTACTTGTTGTACAAAACTATATCGGGCCTCCATATATGATCGGATGGCACGTGCAACATTTCAACACCACCATATTCCTTTGGATCCCATTTTAACTTGTAATCGTACCATGACTGCAATCAAAAAAGGATACCATTTAATTCCATGGTATCAGCAAACACGATGCAATTTTACCACTTTACCATTAGTTCGAATAAAAAAAGTTAACATCATCGATGTATACGAGAATGCCGAATGCCGAATGCCGAATGCCGAATGCCGAATGCGTACGCAAAACTTATCAAGGTTTCAGTTAAAAAACCTTTCGTTGATTAAAATCTTGCCAAAGGCTGGAACAGCTTGATAAGTCTTGTCGACGTACATATTCCCTTAGGCGGTGAACAATAATTTCAAACAGCACCAAGAGAAGTTCGAGGAGTACATACTTGGAAAACGTTGGCTGGCGGTAATACTGGACTAGTTTCAGTATACTCTTCGCGACGTTAAGCCCCTCGATAATTCTCGGCTACACTAGGGATTTGCATCTTTACACGAGGTTGCTGATAAAATCGATCGGTAAAACAACTCTATGGAAACTGAAACGTAAATTGAACTTCGCCAAGGAATCTCTTTCATTGACACTTAGCTTGTACCTATTTAGCTTGTTATTGTAAATTTATCGAAACTCTCTATTACATATACTTTTATTTTCGTACTATAATATAATATTGACGATGAGATGAGACGTGGTTGCTGAATTGTAGAAAATATTTAAAAAAAAAAAAAAAAAAAAAAAAAAAAGAAGAAGAAAAAGAAGAAAAAGAATAGAAAGGAGGGAAATTGGATACACGATACGGATGGATACAGATCTGTCTTACGTAATCTAACATTTGAAAGTGGGTTGCACGGTTCACCGGACTTATTTTGCGACTCTCGAGTGGAATTTCCTGGTCGATTTATGCATATGATATCTATTCGTATTTATACGTTCGTGAAAAACAATGACCAGTTTCAATTTTTTTTCTCTATAAATTACGTACCTGTTCAACCCATAGGTTCGTCGTCATGATCTGATTCTTGAGATTCTGCAAAGAAATAGTGAGTTGAACGATTACAGACATAACATCGATCGTTTCAAATTACTTGTCGTTCTACGTTACTTGTCAAATATTTTTCTTTTTTCGTATTCGAGGCTTTCATTAACGATTTCACTGGTTCAGGTCGGAGGTGACATTAATATTGGAAACTCACTACATCGATCAACTGCGAAAGTTTGAGCTTGATTTTAACGGTGAGGGCGTCTGTGACGTTGACCACTGGACGAACCAGCTTGTTGTAATTCGACAGGAGATCGTCGTACAGTCGCTTCGCGTCTGGATTTCCTGAGCATCCTGCGAAATATCAAAAGATCCTTAGTTGCTCAACGTTTCCATTCTGTTTCAATCAATCTAATTGATTTCGCTGGCACGGTTCGGAGCTATTATTTATCCTTTCCAAAGATTGTATTATCGGTGCTTTACGAGCTCCCTGGACCGATACCAGGATGGTTCATAATACGCGTCAACCTATACGGAACAACGCTAGCAACGATTTCAATTCTGAAGCGGTGCCAGATAATATTTACGGTATACATACCTTCTATGTAAAAAATTTAATTATATTTCTATAAACGATATTTTAAACGCGTATAACTCGGGAACCAGTCTCTGGTGAGAGAAATACCTATATGTAGTTAGGTTCGAGGGAATGATGGGTAAATTCGAAGGAACTACAGGAAAAGTTGATACGATATCGTTCGTAGTAAAACGAGACGAGGCTGGCAGAATCGATCGAACGAATCGTTTAAGCGATATCGCGGTGAAATAAATCTGTACGGTATGGTACGGTGTTATTTGAACTCGAATTAATTGATAGAGATCGAAGAAAAACCTAGTGACAATTAAACTCAACAAAAGTGAAATTATTTCAGAGTATAACAACGTTGTATCGTTGTGTCGTAATGGGATATCAGAGCAGAGAAAGTGGTGCTATCAAAGTCGACGAATCGGTCGGTGAAATTATAGCTTCGACGTAGTGGCCGTGGTTTAGCAATAAGAACGACCACTATATTACCTCGACGATATTGCGTTTCGCGCGAGACAGGATTGCTCGATGAGCCGGACATATCGAGAAATATTGAGCCTCGCGCGGACGTGGCAGACGTTTAAAAGACACTCGATTCGTCGTTCGAGTATATCCACTTATCCGTTGTTTATTTCGCGGAAAAAACGCCCAGCAACTTTTCCACTTGGGATCTCGAATGAGAGAACACAGAGAAGGCTGGGAAAGTTGGTCGGATCGATACGAGACACGAAGGAAGATGCGAATCGAATCGAATCAAATTAGATACCATAATATGTTGCGTGATCCAATAGTAGGTAAACTTACAAGTACAATTTTTCACTGGTTTATGCGTATTCGATACCAGTTTTCCTAGATTTTTGTTAAACTATTTAAAGTAAAAATTAATTGAACGCGTTATATTATAATATTATAGTTGGTCTAAAATTACTTAATTATTGCAATAATTACAGATAAACGATTCGTGTAGAAAGCGAGCGTAACTAGTGAGAACGAGACAAGTGGAACGAGACCACGTTTGGTCAGACGAGTAAAAGGCGAGTAAACCGCATCGCACCGCACCGCACCCCGCTACATCTAACTGGATAAGTAGAATGAAGTAACGTATAAACAGACGAGTGGAGTAAACCGGGCTAAGTAGAATGAGTCCGTGTTTACACGAGCAAGCGGAATGGGACGGTGCTTATAGAGATAAGTGGAATGAGCCTGTGCTTGTACGGGTAAGTAGAATAGGATTACCTTCTAATGATAAGTAAAACAGAATAGCGCGTGCTCGGACAAATATGATGTGACGATTATGTATCTGGTCAAACAAATTTAATACTTAAAACGTAAAAAGTATATCCCGTTTTGACTGATAAACACGCGAATTTGGTCTAGCTATAATCATTTTGGTCAAATTTACTTCCTCGTTATATTCTCGTTGACTCTATTTTCTCTAAACTCTAAACAATGTATTAAATTACCAATAACTTGGTTGTATCAATTTCACTCTGATTCACTCTGTTTACTGTAACTGAAAACCAGCCATTCTGTATATTTCAGTGAGAATTAATAGAAGAAATTGTAATTTATTTTACAATTCAATTATAAATGATATTGCCAAATATGATAGTTGAAATATTTTGTTTGTCTGACAAGCAAAAACGAGTAAACGTTTACACGTCGAAAATGTTGGCGAAAAAGACTGGGCATCGTCGGCTATTCTACACGATAAAACATTTACATCTGAATAGAAGAGAAGTGAGTATAGTTGATGCATATGCAGTAGAGTCGTTGCGCGATTATATTCGGCGGTTTATTGTCCAGAGATGATAGACTTCGTCATGGAGCTCAGCACAAATATACGAAATGGAACACGCGTTACCTGAGACCATTGCACGAATTCTGAATTGCATTCATAAAATTTTTACGCTACAATGCTACAACGCTAAATTGTATTTGATATAATTCGAAGAAACTCGCTGCAATATTAATGAAACGCAAGCAATTAAATAATTCAATAAGTACGTATCCATAAATTCTGAGTAAGCATCAAGCAGCAACACGACCGTCTTTAACTCGACCGATGATGTACCTAATACCGGTGAACAGTTATTGCTGGATAGATTTATTGAACTTACCTGATATGAGCACCAACACTATCCACATGATCCCCACCAGGCTCTTCATCATGTCATTGTGTCACGTCCAACTCATTTCTTCTCGCCTTCGTGCTCTCCGGACTCTTCAGGTTTACCACTGAAACAAGGAAAACGATGTTCGATTAAGTACGCGATGCGTCTTGAATAAGTACTAACAATTAGAGCGAAATACGTTTTTCCTGATTAATGGCACGATCAGTTGTCGCGAACCAATCGAACTTGTCGTTGTGACACCCATTCCTTTCCTTTTTCCTTTTTTCTTTTAATTATTATTATTATTATACATATATGATTAATTATTATATATGAATAATTTCAAGACTTTGTTTAAAAATCGTAAAATCGTAAGACACATACGACAAGAGGATTCAGAAGCAGGTACAAAGCGATGATTTATGAAGCGTGTAATTGCAATTCGCAGCGAAACACCGAGACTATTTTTACACCTATGATACGTTCATGCTAGATACGTATCAGTGATTAATTAACTTCAGTGGACATCGGTATGCTTTTTGTTCGAGCAGATAAGCGATTCAATTTTCCTTCCTGTCGGATTAATTTTATCGACGAACAAACACAGAAGCGCGATCTTTTTTTTTTCCAAGACACACCACGGGATTTGTCGGTCCGTTTATTCGTCGAATGGTCAAATAAATACTTGATTTGGAAAATTTGTAACATTTTAAACTGAACTGAACTGAACTGAACTGAACTGAACTGAACGGTGAATAATTTTTCTCGTAGAAAGAGACCCGATCGTCAATGGGAAAGAATAATCTCGATCGATGGTCAGTTCGGAGTAAAATTTGGAAACGAACAAACGTAGAAACGGTAATCGGTGTCCGGTTGATCCGTTTCAAGCTACCGCATCGTTCTGAGCCACGTGGACCGCAGAACTGTGGCTGCAGCGTTCGTGCGTTCACCACGGCCGCAGCGTTCTACATATGTATATCGTATAGCGGATACCGTGAAACTATACACACGATACAGCAAGGTAGATCGCAACGATCCTACCGAATTTCTCGCCCACTGCGGTTTCATATTTTTTTATTTATACGCTTACATAACGCTGCAGTGACCGTTTATAAACGCGTGTTGCAATGAAAAAAAAAAAGAATATAGAGAGACACGTGTGGTTGGCATTTTCCAACGCGTTAAATGTTCTACCATTTTTTTTTAAGAGATCTTTCTCGTTTATTTTGTACCTGGCTCGTCGTAATCCACTTACGAATATTAAAACATATGTATCGCGAACGAATCGTTGGTTTTAGATAGCGAATTTCATCTTCGCTTTCAAGTAATTTCTTCTTCCTTTCATCTACTTTGATGGTTGACAGATGTGTTTCTGCAGAGAAAGAGGTTGAAAGACAATTCGTAAAATTGTAAAATGTTACAGAGAGATTTCAGGGAGGAAGAGTACATAGTATATCATATGGCAGATGCATTCGAGCAAGCTGCTTTCGCCGTTAAAGGGTTAAAGCTCTCGTCACGCGTGGCTGACGGGACTCGAGCGAACGTAGCAGATAATTAGCCGGTCTCGAGGCACGAGACGAGTTCGGTACTTATCGATCGCCAACCACCACGTTGCAAAAATAACTTTTCCTCGCGAATCACATTTTACCCGCGATTCGTCTTCGAACAGACACGGTTTTTCCAACATCTATTTTCCACTTAAATACTTTAATTACATCACCTCGTCCATGTTAATCGACAACTTCCCTAGCAGAGAAATCCTCGAATAGAATTTCCTAAGGTCCCCCCTCCCCTTCCTTTTACAATCGATTGATTCTAACACATTAAGGAAGTTGAACGTTTCGGTTTCAGTGTTTAATAGGAATCAACTGTAATAGCCCACACCATCTCTGAGTATTATCCTTTGTAAACTAGCTGGTTCTAGTTTAAACATTTTCCTACGAACCAACTCGTTCGCATTCCTCTGATTCTCGGGTTCACGATTCGGTAAATCGCAAATAGGTAAATTCAAGAGGCATTCAACTAAAAGTGTTCCTCCGTTCGCGCTATTAAACCGTTCGGTTCGCACAAACATTCCAAGATTCCAAGATTCGATTTTACGCTATCTACCTATCGTTGCATCTTTGTATCTCGATGAAACGATAAATGAAACGATGCGTTTCATCCGCTAACGATAAGATCGCGGGCAACTTGTTGCTGAATAAATCCAACGGTTACCTTCATTAATTTTAATACGCTACTTTTCAAATTCAATTGGCCATACACCATTCTCTACCAACGTTTCCCAACTTTTCACGATTCCTCCTCGTTTTACAACATTTTCAACGATTCGCCCTTTTTAAACGTTTCTTTATTTAAAACATCGTTCGCGTGACTTTAAATAACGATTTAGATACTTTTTCTACGCAACCTATCGAAGAAACTTTTGGTGAAATTAAAAAAGAAGAAAGAAGAAAGAAGAAGAAAAAAACACGATTCTAATAATCGGCAATAATCTGGTGTAAAGTGAGAATGAAACTCGATCACGAATTTACCATTAAATCGGTGAAACCTCTCGAAACCTCTCGAAACCTCTCGAAACCTCTCGAAACCAGCTATCCGTAGTTGACCGGTGAAATAAGTTTTATGAATTTAATAATAGCGGCGCATCGCCCTCGGGAACAATTAAATGCAGCACCCCATTGTACAGCCGCAGTGCGGTTAAATATTACGATTAGTCGATTCTGAAAAAGTGTAAAATTTACAGATTCCTAGATCTGACATGAAAGAGGCGATATAACATGCTACATATTGTTGTCTTGTAGGTATCCTATAAATTCTCGACCAAAAGTCAGTAGTTTTTGTAAAGAAAAGCTCTTGACAGGTTGGAGAAAAATCGCTGGTGTGGTTGATTCATGCAGTATGCACCTGCCTATCCGACATCGCGGGAAATGCGAAGGAAAACACGTACCGCATCCATTTGCCTCATGGAAAATTAATTATCATCCGTTTCTGGGAACCTAGACCATGCCGTGTCTTCTCGAGTTCTCTCATCGAATAGACTAAACCATCTCATCGACTATTCTTCTTCCGTCTGTTTTCGTCAAATTGGATTTTTAACAAGGAATTGTTTCTTGTTAGAATAACTTTATTATTTTCTTGGTTAATCGCTCGATGTTTCCAAAGAGATTAAAAATAAAAACGCAATGGTGAAAAAGGCGCTTACCGGGCTGCCAACTTGTAATCACGATAGCTAAACGGAATATCGACAAGTTGTGGTCGATAGACGTTTTTTTTTTCTTTTTTTATTCTTCCTTTCGAGACACTGTGATGGATGAAGGTCTTAGGGCTGGAGCAATAGATCATCAGGCATCGGTCGATGAGACGAGTTGATTCGCGATTTACCTTTTATTCGCAGGTCGTACCTGAACGCAGATCGAACATGAATTCTTATTTGAAGAGAATCGAGAGAGAGCCAAGGGAAAGTGAAAGCTAGAACGAGACAAGGCGCTTTATATAAGATCTAATAAATATTCTATCAATATTCTAACACGAAAGTAAACGAACGAGGCTGACTGACGATGAGAAAGAAAGGAAAAGACATTCTCGCGTGGTGCGCGGCGCGTGGCGAGGTGAAATCGAGCAACGTGAAGGAAGAAAAGAAGGGAGATCCGTACGCGGATCTTCTTTATTCGTGGATAATTGAATATCAGAGGACGCGACAGTCAGATAGAAAGAGGCGATATTCTGTGGGAATCCTAGCATCCAGTATCCATCCTGGCCCAAGAGGAACCGATCGAAACTAGGCGATTCACGAGAGAATGCTTCTCGCCAATGGAATCAATTCAACTGCCGCGCCGCGCCGTACCGCGCCGGCTGGCTGGTTCGGTTCATGGAAAATTAAATATCCAAGCTTCTCCTCGTCCCTCGTTTCTTCGTACCTTGAGAAAATTTCCACGATTCTACCACGATAGAAGACGACGTCTTTGAGGTGATCCATCAGGTTTACCGTAAGGATCTGCTCGATTTTTCGCTAAAAATAACGTTCACAAAGGCTATTTCAAGTGAAATTCATTCGTCTTTATCTGCTCAATCTTTTTAAATTGTCTGAAAATTCTTTGATTCGCTGGTAGAACGGTGAATGGGATGTGTGATGGACCTGTCTCTTCTGTACCATTTTCCCTGCAGTAGATTTATGGTAGTTTTTTCAATATCGAAGAAAAATAAGAGTGGTTTAGAGTGATTGTTCGAATCGTTGGAACTGCGATGGTTGATTTTATTTGTGGTTACTCGGTGCACTGGTCTTTTAGAGAACTCTCGATGGACGACGGATATTTCTTTTCTTTCAGATATTTTTATTTCTCGAAGAAAAATAATATTTGGAATACTGTAATATACCTAATATCTAAACAATTATTGTATGCCAAGTTCGTGAAAATTAGAATTTCTTATGAAAACATTAACAAAACAAGTTTATGGAGTGTAGAAAATAAAAGGCATAGAATCGATGCAGGATTATGAAAGAGAAACGTGTTATGTCCCACAGAATACATAAGACTGAAATCGTTTGGCTGGTATCAAGGTGTATCATCTGCCACCCAATGGCGCAGAAACCTGTTCAACTGTAGAGAACGCGATAACGACGATTCTACGATACAAGAAAATCCTGCTTTGCATTCACCGACAAATTGCTGACCAAAGAAATCGTAACGCTCCGAGAACATAATCGTTCCAAGCACGAAATATTCCTGACTTTCACGACACATGTTTTTTCATTTACTTGACTTATCGTTAGTCGTTACACTTGTTGAAATCATTTTACCATCTTTCAAACTTCAAGTTTTAAATACTGTAGAGTAAGTAAACGCAATAAGAAAATACTTATCAAGGAAAAGCTGAAAAGTTCGTTCCTTTCACTGACAATGAAACGTATCCGTGCATCAGAACCCTTTTTCCCATTTCTTCCCAAAGTTCTTTCAATTTTCGCACCGCACGCGGCGGCGCGGCGGCGCGGCGGCGCGGCGGAGCGGCGCGGTGGTTCAAAGTTGGATGAAAAATGAATTCTATCGAAACGGTGCTTCGTTCATTTATTTGTCCGTTAGATGCAGCAATGAAAGAAAGGAGGCGACAACACGATAGTAACTCCCAAGGATTTACGATTTTCCGTAAATTGAGTTTCACCAGAGGACAGTACCGCGACAGATCGCTCCAATGAAAATGGAAATGGAAAACGTCGATGAAAAATAGACGCAGGATGGCTTTCGACGAGAAACAAACGAACGTTTCTAGCCTTCGACACAGAGGATTATAAGATATGTACATTGATATATTACGGTACGCATGCTAAAATAAGGAACAGGTCCTGAGAGATTACCTTGTTATGTGCGCCCTCGTGAAAAATTTACCTCACTTTTTCTTCGTTACCTGTTACTTGGGCCGCGATCTTATCGTTAGTATAACGACGAGTCAACAAAGAGAAAAAAGGCAAGCTTATGTAGCTTAAATAGCTTATCAAAGAAATTTGAAATATGAGTCAGTGTAATCGTATATGTAGAGCTAGCGTAAAGAAACAGAGACTCGAGGAAGGAAGAAGAGGAAAAGGTAAGGCAGATATGGTCGGTCGGTTTGCAAGTAGGTCGCATCTCACGGCTCAATATCACCGAATACTCTTTTGTGTCCTCTTCTAAATTGGGTTACGAGGGTGCCGCAACTGTTAGCTGCTGGCTGCGGCTTCTTCGCGGCATCGAGTCGCGGCTACCCAGAATTTCAATATGCCAATTTTTACGGACGATTCCCGGCTTTGTGTACATACACTGTCTCTTGAAACAGCCACGATTTTCATGATACAAATACTTTAGGAAGGTGCCTGAAAAGCGAACAGACTGCGGATTGTCCAATCTTTCAACTGCTAATAAAATACTGTTGCGTAAAGCTTGTCAAAACTCGACGACCAACTGTGTAAGTCTGACTGAGTGTCATCAATCTTCGCCAAGTTAAAACCGAACAAAGAACGATCCTGAGACTGAACGTTCCCCTTATTCTTTACCCTCTATTTTACGCCTCGAGACTCTGACAAATTATTTACATTTCTATATTAGATAGTGTTCACCGACGAAGAAAGAAGAGAAGAAAACGTAGAAGAAATCGATAGGAACAACGTACATACGTTGAGTTATAATTTTCTTTTCTTTTCTTTTTTCCTCTTTATTATTTTACTTTTAGAAATAATACGGGAAAAAGTTTGGACGCGAACGGATCGAATAAAGCGACAATTGGATCGTTGAAAACTGAGTTTTCGGAACCAGTCGATGCACAATTAGCAGGTCGAAGTTTAACTTGCAAATATGGAGACGGGAACGCCGCCGCGCCGCGCCGCGCCGGGTCAGATCGATTCGTTTCCGAGCGTCCAATTAATTCCCGCTCACGGAAATTCCACGAGCATGACGGGTCGTCAAATTCAATTTCGCAGCAGCCTGACGCTGCTCGTTGATGATCCATCTATCTGTCCCTCATACAAGGGAATAGAATCTTATTTTAATGAGCTGCGTCGCTTCGAAATAAAGAACCATTCGACCATTACTAAATCTCTTTGATTATTTTGGCCGAAAACTCGTAGCAAAAAGATTGTTAATCCAAACACCCTGGTCAACACCGTCCGTCCAAGTGAACAGTTTGAAAGGGAAAGAAAAAAAGTTAGAAAAATGTGCGAACCGAATTCTCGCGCAAAGCTGGCCGGATATCGTGAAACAGCTCGGATGAGAGGAACGCGTTGCGAACCATATACCAGAAGAAAAATCAGTTTTACGCCGTCTCGGCCAACTTCTTTCCTCGTACATACATAGGTATATGTATAGGTATGTATAACAATGAAAGGACTCGCTCGCGAGAAAATTTACCGTGCTTTTCTGACCGTAGCGTAAGTACGTCTTCTTTCTACATACTTATAAAAATAACATCATATTTTGCAAAGTATGAACAGTAACTTTAATATAATAGTTGGCAAGTTTCTAGGAAACTTGCAGAAAAATCACGTGCAAGTAAGAGCGTTACATTTTCATAGTATTTACGTGGTTGAACAAGCGTCTCACAATTTTCACTGGTGAAAGAAAAGAAGTTTAAAGATTAAAAGTTAACTCGTCGTTTGTAGAATAGACGCGTTTTCAAGGCGCGTTATTTAAATTTTTAAGGAAAGGAAAGGGTAAAGGCTCGCTACGGATGTATATCTCGACAGCAAGAAGATGCATTATTCCTTTGGCGAAGGTAACAGATTTTCGCCTCTTACTGGATAAGGATACGATATCAAATATTTACGAAGGCAAACTTCGTCGCCTTCGTTCGTGAAGGGGTACGCGTGTCACCTTCGGTTGACAAGAGGACGAGAAGCTTAAACTTTCAAGCCGTGTAACTACTACCAGGTCACCAGAAGTTACAGCTACGCGACTGACTTTCACGCTTTTCGCTATACCTTTTCACCGGGAATAATGGAAAACAAGTAAGAAAAAGGAGGCGAACCTTACCAGAATAACCGTTTTTGAATGAGATGCAAGTTCATTACTAACCCTATTGAAATGTTGAAAAAGGAAGAAAAAGTAGTAGTAGTAGTAGTAGTTGGTGTCGATTAAAAAAGACGGCGAGGATCGTCGGCTCTATTTTCATCATCGACGAAACGGAGGAATAATGAATCTCCGTACGATCGAAAATAATCCCACGTAATCGCGATCAATGTACAACGCGACCCGTAGCTTTGCACCGCGGAAAAGGTCATTCATTCCGCGAGGATTACTTCATTCCTCGACTTTCGACCCAGTTAAATTCCGTGTCCGTTCAATTGAAAATCCCCAATACGTTCGAGGTCCCCTCCCGTTCGACACCAGGAACGTATTCGAAGGTCCTTCCACATCCCCCATCCCTATATCACGATTCTGTCCTGGAATTCGAAGGCCATTCTGAACATGCACACACGTGCATCTATGCCTTTATGCGGACTAGCTTCATCCAATAAACGACCACCATGCAACCATCAATAATTTTGTCTATGTTAAAATATTTCATTCACCCACTTTTCCTCAATATTTTCTATTCTGTTGATAATAAAATTACGATAAGCGGTCACCTTCAATTTTAAATTGCAATTTTTCACAAGAAGCGCATGCTCGATTGGCAAACGATACAAGAACAGCAGGAAGTAGGATTAGTTTCGTGTCGAATGACCACTGGTAGATCGGAACGTGGACAAGACGGTGATCGGTTGAGGAAATTTGCCAAACAGCCGGGAATCGTCGTCAAGTTGCAACTGCGAAAACGAGCAACTAACTGGTGCGGCGCGGCGCGGCGCGGCGCGGCGTGGCGAACGAGATACATACATACATATTGTATATCCGGGATGGTTGGCTACGTTTAATTGGACAATATTTGCCGAACGCGTGTAATCACCTGTTGCACGCAGGAAGCACGCGTTAATAGCGGCCAGGCGAAATAAATTCTCGTCGGATGGTAGGTAAGTGAGGCGCAGTCCACGACGTAAATGCTCGTGTCGGTTCAGAAGAACTACTTATTGCAATTTGGTGTGAAATAAATGGTAGAAAAATAGTTATGAAATATGTAATACGTCTGTAAATGGCGAAAAGAGCTATCCGAATAGCAAGTCCATTCGATATTCTTCCCTTGGCTACCAAAATATTCGAGCGAGAGAAAAGAGAAATAAGAAGGAAGAAAGGGGGTGGGTTGAAGCACGTCTTCGTGTTGTTAGAGTAGACATTAACGGGAGTATTTCTTAATTAGTGGGAAGCCTGGAAGGAGCTGTCCCGAGCCAAGTCAGCCACTCCCTCGATGCCGAGCCCCTCGCAACCTCGCAACCTCGCAATCGTAGATCACGATTTGCTTCAAGTGTCTCAAGTTCCTTAAGGTCGATGGAAAAACTTGTTCGAACGTTGCTTGGCTACAGTGATATTAATCATACGACTTAATGCCGTAGATGTAAAGAGCTTTCGAGCAGATTGTAGGTACGCTCTATAAATAATACGAAACGTTCAGAATATGTATGTATTATACAAAGAAGCAACGACGACGGACCAAGTATAGATGCTGCTAAACTTTGTCTGATTTCTTCCATTCTCATTTTAACAATTAAACAATCGTGCGGTAGATAAATTTCTGGTAAAACCGGCAGATCAGAAGGATTCCGTTAATTAAACGAAGAACCGATATGGCCGGGGCAAACGGAGATATGTACTTACTTACTTGGGTAGCCATCGGGAAATAAATAGCAGGGGTTACGGAAATTACGAGATATCCGCCGACAGGAATTCGGCGTAACTCGTATATTAACCCCTGAGGAAAACCAACGAAGCCAACGAAACTTCTCGATAATATATACCTGTTTCGCGTGCGAAACATCAACGATAACAAAACCAGGAAACTGTAGTTAATAAACTTCTAGTTAATAAACCTGACCGAAAACCTTGTACAACGATCGCGAAACATCACCGCATTGAAATTTCAATGTAGGTATATGTATATGTACAACGGAATCGCGTTGAAATTATATTCACGATTGAGATTAACGTTCGACTACAGCTACGCGATAATGAAAATCCAACCTTTTAATACTGGGGTCCGCTGGATATCGCGAGAAAGAAAGCGAAAAAAGAAGAAAAAAAAAAAAAAGAACAGCCAACGAGAAACGAGTACATACTTACAATTAGTTGCGCTGGAGTAGAAAATAGAATGCAGCAGCTTTGTATTCAATTGTTTCGTCTAAACGGAAAAGTTTAGCCATGCTAGAGTACTATGCCCGAAAAAAAAACTCTCTCCCTCTCTCCATCCATTTTGTAATCAACTGCCTCTGATCGATGGCAACCATCGAAAAAAAAGTTGGATCAACGAATAAAGGGCAGGACCAATAAAGCGTATATTGGAAAATTTGAAATTATATTAAAACGCGATAAGAAAAGAAAATCAAAGCAGAGAAAAAAATGATGAAATAGAATAGTATCTAATCTAGGATTGTCTATCGTGTAGATGATATCGGTTTCAGGCTTCATGGTTGGCGTCGTCGATTGCTCGGCAATTTTGCATATCGATCGCCAGAGGCTATTATTTGAACGTCAACACCGAAAAGCTCGTTTTTCTACACTCTCATTGATGGACCAACGGATCGATCTGTCAATCTGTCGATCAGTCGCTCAGTCGCTCAGTCGCTCAATCTCGATGTGACGAACCGTGAAACTTCCTTCCATAAACACTTGTTATTCCTCTCGTTAAACGAGACACATTTTTTTTCAATCATATATGTAGATATTTTTTCATCAAATGGGGAATGATTAATTTTGTTGGTTTCTATCATAAAAAGGTGATAATCACCTTTTGATACAGCTCAATAAAATTTAAAATAAATGAAACGCGAAAAACAGATTTTGGTTTCACAAAAAGCTAGGAGCTGACTACATATTTTGAACTCTCAGAATGGTGATCTACCAAGATTCGCGTTGTTTCAAAGGTTTTATTAAAAAAAAAAGAAAAGAAAAGAAAAGAAAAGAAAAGAAAAATGGTGTGCGAATCAGTGTCCATTTTTTTCTCCAGTCAAATACTGGGAGAGCTAACGCGATAAGGTGATGCTGACGTGGTGATAAGGAGACCCCGATTGGGTGAGATCGCGTGCTCGACAGAATACGGGCCACGAAACGTAATGTTATCAGAGGCACAACAGCTGCACTAAATTTTTTTCGCCGACAGTTCCACTTTTCGAAACGATAATTCGGCACACCGCACGCTAAACCCGATGCCCTTATTAAATAATATCAAATAGTTTGCTAACCGCGTAAGCGTGTGCGTTTAGTGAACAAAATTCCAAAGATTTCCCTTTTCTCAGAATCCATATATGTACATATGTACATATGTACATACACAGGTACCTATTCCAAATCTCGTGACATCTTCATCGTTCGCGTAGGTAGCCTAATTTTTAAATGACTTGAAAACTCGTGTATTCCAGTTGTTGCGACACATGTCTAAACCAACCAATAGCGAAAATGAAGGAATTGCAAAGGATGAAGGGAGATCGAGTCGCAACAAGAGAAGGAAGAAAGAAATTGCCCAGAAGCAATCTCTTGATGGATTTTCTGATTAAATGTCCCACGCAGCAAAGCACTCGGGGAGATGTATATTTTTTCATATATAATATTCAATAATTCGGTCCAACAACAATTTCTTTCCGCTCGTCCTCGTACGACGCGCCGCGCCGCGCCGCGCCGCGCCGATGTCTTTTTCTACGCTCCCTTTGACGTTAAAACACCACCACCAACTTCAGAGTTAAATGAAATAAAAATTGAGTATTCGAGGTCTGAACTGCTTTTGAAACATCCTGTATATACATACAAGCCTGCACCGGGAGGTACCCGTTCATAAAAGATTAGAAGCGTCGCGCGTCGAAGCAATAGAAATGAAAAAGAGATAAAATAGGTTTATCAGGCTGACAGAAAATAAGAGAGAAGATCAATGAAATATTCATGAGATTAATCGTGAATTCAGGCTGACATTTCGAGCGTAATTTACTCGATAGAAACGATCTCGTCTCGTCTCATCGTTTTTCTTCCTTCTCGTATCTACTTCACTTTTCCGGGACGTTTTCTCGAAACTTCCAAGTTTGAGAGAAAACGTCGAGAAACTGCGGTTTGCACAACGCGACGGTAAAAGTTATGTAACTATTCTGAACAAGCACAGCCGACTTGAATATTTATTAATAATGTAGCATCTAAAGTCGAAAAGATAGGTAAACTTAAATAAATAGTTTAGGAAAGAAAATTTCACAGCCTCCGTGGCGCAATGGGCTAGCGCGTTCGGCTGTTAACCGAAAGGTTGGTGGTTCGAGCCCACCCGGGGGCGTGTGTTATTTTTTAACCAATCTTTTGAAAAAAATTCTGCTTTTTATAGATACACATTAGGATTACACGATACATAATTTAATAATCTAATATATACACTTACGATTTAATTATTAATGTATGTTATGACTTTTACAGATGCTTGTAATAAAGAGAAATACAATCACTTTGGTATGATAAGCATATGCAAATTTCATCAATCGTTTATTGTTCAATAATATTTTTTTTATTTAAAAAACGTGGTGGTTTTTCCAAAATTCTACAAATCCGTCGCAGATAGTTCTTTTAGCTTCCGCCAGAGGTCTACGAAGGAAAACGGATTCTCGCAACTGAAATGACACTGGCAAGCTAATATCTTGAACGACGAGAATTTTCTAGTCAGTCATTCAGTAGGTGTACTACTGATCACTTTAGCAAGTGATGAATGTCGGAGATGAATCACTGATTAAACTCCGCTCCCTGACTTCCATCATTATCGCAACGACGGTTGTCAGAGGATTTTCTGATGCTAAATTTTTTTTTATTTTATAGACGTTTGTAAATTATAAATAAATAAATAAATAAATTAAATTTAAATTTAAATAACAATAATGGAATTATTCTGTTCATTTATTCCTCTATCGCATTGCAGCAGCGGCAAGGATTCGACGCGATAACTTTGTTGATCGGTCTTTCTTGACAACTCGTTGAAATTTTAAATACGAAAAATTGTACGACTATCTTAAAAATAATTCACTGTTCGAAAAATGCACCATCAACATGGCCAAATCATCTTCACTTTTCTCATCGTTTCTTGGTTGAGATTTTTCTCGTTTGATCTCGAATATTTCACGCTCGGTCGGTTCGCAGTCAGCAAGATCGGACTTGCTTTTTTGATGCTTCCTCTCTTCACAACTAATTTGCACTTCGAAAGGTTCTGGCTTCTAGAAAAGATTCCAGGTCGAGAAACAATGAGATTATCGACGATCCGGCTCGTTTCCTGCTCGAACGGCTCGATAATGCGATCATTTTTCCAGATTTTTAAGCGAATTTGCGTCGTTTAGCAAAATTCTTTTGACTCATGATCAAAATAACAAAAGACGAATGAATGAACGAACCCAATAATTTATTATTGATGAGTTAACCATTTTTAAAATCGAACGATTCTCATTGAAGCAATGCTAGATCGTTTCGTGATATTTTAGTTGGTCATAAAAAACTGGCAAACAATAATTTTCTCGAACGTTTTCTGGAAGGTGGTCGTGGAAATGACTTTAATCGCATCTTGGATGCCGCAGGATGCTTTAGCGCCCTCAGGATACCATTATCGTAAATTAGTTCGCTTCAAAGTTGCTTCAAACAGCGAGTGTTGTTGTTGTTGTTGTTGTTGTTGTTGTTGCTGTTGTTGTTGGACTAGCCCGTCTCGGGGTCGTTGTCTTAATTTCGTTCTAGTTTCTTTGTGCGCATACAGGAACTAATTATACTATTATCGATATAAATGCTTGGAAAGTTTCCAAACTTTTCACAATGCCCATTTCAATGTATTCTTGTAAATTTATCTTACAATTAGAGGAAAAATATATTTCTTCCTTTTCGTCTATTCATCGAATACACGTGATAAATAAAAGAAGATAATTAATTAATTTGAAAGGCAAGCCTGACGTTTCTCAACTTTCTCAACAACTAAGATGTTTACCGCTTCGTTTAAGTGTTTTAGCTGGCAAGAATGTTTCTCATCTTGAAGAGGCGCAACTTGTCTCTTTATCCGTAGGTACTACATATTATGTAGAACCACGTGGAACAGCACTCGTCAACCGTGCAGAGTTTGCCCGTTCCTCGGATAACGAGATGAACTTTCGGTTACTCCGCAGGTAGGTCTAGATGATACATGGATCATTAGGGAAACTTGAAACTAGTCTTTCAGTTCTGATTCGCGGCCGGCTTGATTATAATCTTGCTTGCACTCTGTTACTCATATATGTATGTACATATATGTATACCGTATTGAGACCTCCTTCTCCTTCTTCTATTTCTTCTTGTTTGTCAATTATAGAATTTCCGATAAAAGGAAACGAAATAATTTTATTGTTGTTACAGATCGATAGCTCGTCATTCTTCTCTGTCGATGAGAGATGCACGCTGCTGGTCTCGTTTTAATTTCAATTCCGTTCTTTCTTCCGATAGGCGACCACTAAAGAAACTAAAGAAACTAAAGAAACTAAAGAAACTAAAGAAAAAGAGAAATTCTCGAGGAAGCGGTAGACAGGTCGGGAACAAGCTGATAACTCGAGCGTAAATATTCAGAGCGGATAGAAAAGTTCCCTTCCTCTTTCACGCTTTTCCTCGCGCCACCTCCACTCGCCTCTTTATGAACATCCTGTTAAATTTACTCGACCGAACCATCCACCTCGAAACTTCCAACGATCCAGCGACCTGTGATTCGTCCTCGGCGTTTTTCAACGCCTCCTTCTGGCGACAAAACCATCTAGAGTTGGAAAAGAAAGAGCCTATCTTTCTGAACACGAACAATTTTTCATTCTTAACCTTAACGTTCTTAACGTTTTTAACGACCACGTGATAACCTACGACTGATAACGTGTCACTGAAATTAGTTCAGAAGGTATTCGAATCGAAATTTTTAAATTACAATAATTAAAATTAATTTCTTTTTTCTTTCCTCTTTAATGGCTAACAATTACTTTTTCAAGGAAAGTAACGATCGTTACGATGTTCGTTTCGCGTTGAAACGATGGTGATCGCAGTGGAATAATTAAAACGCTCGTTTCTAAAGTTTTCAGATTGAAATTACTTCCGTTTACGCGAAATGTAGTAATCGAAAATCAACTTTAAAATCGGCATATCTCGACTGGTCATTTGCAGGGCATTTCTTTTCGCGATTTCCTATAAGAAGCCCGATCTCGTTTTCCATTAAAAACTCATCGTTTCGACACTTTGCTTCCAGCCAGAAGATGAAATTATTTCCCACCTCGATGAGCGCGATCGAATCAAAGGCAAAACTTTGTCCCGTCCTTTGTCCTGACGGCGCGGCGCGGCGGCGCGCAGCGTACTTGAAATCCGATTCTTCGAATAAAACATTGGCCAGACTGGTCAATTATTCTCGCGAACCACGAAAAAATGGGATTCGCGAACGCTGCTCCTGACAAGTGATTAATCCTTTCGTTGGCAAAGAAAAGCTCCTCACGGGCTAGAGAATTTCCTCAGTCCAGCTAACTATTGTATGTACCTACACATACATATGTATATGTACCTCGTTTGCCAATTTAGAAAACTATTGACAATTTCTTTCCCAGATATCTTGTTAACAAAAATCCCATTGAACCGTCAAACAACCTTGACGAAAAGACTGGCTGTCTTCGTTGACGTTGACATAAACGTAAACGAATGACAAGCCTCCGAAATGATCAGGTATCGCCTTCAATTGCATGTGGCACAATGCACCTCTGTTTTTTTCCCATATTTTCCACGATTATTACCGATAAGTTCGATAACACTGCCGCTCTTTGTCAAATGATAACTCGAACAATGTTCCACCGAGAGAGGTAACTTTAATCGTATCCGTGGAAAGATAACTTTATGATTTTTCATTAGTGTTTGTATTATATAATACATACGATATAATAGCATTTTTTGTCTCGAATCGTTTGATATTGTTTTCACGATAAAAAGGGCTGTTCGAATACACCAATTTTCATGGTGCTTCGACAACGAACTATTATAGTGAGAAAAAATGAGAAAGTAAAATGTTTGAATGGTTTGCGAATGGATCAGTGCGTTTTTCCCTTCAAAAAGTAAATTTCCTTTATTATATAGGTACATACTAGGTGTTAACGTTCACTGTTCTAACGCGTGTAACTACGTCCGGTCATTACGCAGATTTACCCTGTGGGGACTTGGTAACTAAATAAAAAGGCAAACGACTCGTCGATTTAATAGCAAAGACAAAATATTCTCCCCTAAACTCCTCGTCGTTTCAAAGCAACCATTTTGGTTACTGCGAAAATACTGCTAAACTCTGTAAAAGTAGAGATAAGAAAACGAAAGGCGGAAGAAATCGGATTCGAACGGTCGTTATTGTCCTTATTTACCTAATTTCCATGACGGTAAAGAACGCGCGTACAAGTGTTTCTCTCTTTTGATACTGCACATTAGAGGAGGTCGCGTCGTTCGAGTAGATGCAATTTGCCTTAACGACCGTCAGATTTTTGCCGTGCTTGAAAATCTTGAAAATCTTGAAAATCTCGAAATCCTGGCCAAAGACGTCAAGATCTTATATTAGATGAAACGTTCGTTTTACTCGGGATAGGAACTGATACCCTTTAATAACGGTTCTTTCATTAGGTTTCATTAAAATTATTTCTCAACGCGATCATCCGAGCAACCCTATTCCATCCGTGCTCCAAAGAATAATCCAACGACAGTAAGAAACATTAAGAAATTATTAGTAATAAATCTAAATGTTAAGAAATATTTATTTTTAAAGGATTAAGTAGAAACATCGAAAAACAGTCTGATCGATATCTCACGATTTCATTCGACAGACAGGGTTAGGGTTTCGTGTAAACGATGGAATCGATTTCTCACCGATGCGCGATGACCAGATTCTATGGCAATTATTCCCAGCGAAGTAGTACGTTTCCGGCAATTTTCGTGGACTGGGTGTGCGCCTCTATGGCTACAGGCTAGTTCACCTGACACTTTAATATCTTCTTATGCAACAATCGATACGACTTTTCATTTTCTATTAAACAGTGTCAAGTTATTTACGTGAAAAGGAAAACAAACTATAGTGAAGTTTAATCGTTTAACTTTGGAACAGCCTGTACATATACATATACATATACATATACATATACATATACATAAATGTATGTATAAGTGTATGTATACGTGTGTCTAGCGCTAGGTGGGTGGGCCAACTAGGGTGGAGGAGGGTCGTCGCTGTAAAAGCAACGACCGGAGCTGACCTGAATCCACGGTTGGGGCGGCGATGAAAAGGGAGCAACAAAAGCGCCGCGCGGGACGAGGACGAGAGTGAAAATACGGAAAATAGGCCGTTGTGCGGGGCCACCACCACCTTTACTTGTGGAACCGTCGATTTTGCGGAACGTCGATTCCCTCAGACCTACCTACCTGACGAGCACAATTCCAGAATCTCTAACTTTCATCCGGCCTGCCCGAGGCTAACTACCCGCTTTTCTTCATCTTACATCTTACATCTTACATCTTACATCTTACATCTTATCTTTTGCCGATGCTTTTCTACCAACAACGAGAGATTCTCTTTTTGTTGACACTCGTTTTATTCGTTTTCCATACATTCGTTGACCTATTTTCTCAAAGAATAATAATCTCGGTCGTACAGTAATGAGTAATGACACTTGCCACACGATTTCAAAACGTTTCAAATGATACGAAAAGTTGAACAGTTGGCTGATGAACGTCGAAATCGAAGCGTTGAAATAGCGAGCATATAATCCTATGTGGAAATTGCGTAATTAATATGTGCTCCAATTAAGTGCACGACTCTGCGGGATACCCGAGAGTTTCCATACTCGTTGAACCATTTGTCCATTTCGACACGGACTGCGGATAATTATTTCCAGCCGAGAATCATCGTTACCGGCCCCCTCGCGTTGTTATACTCGGTTACTATCGAACAGTAAGATCTCCTCCGCTTTAATGTTATTATTCCATCTCCAAAAACTATAATACTTTCGTTACTTTCCAATAATCAATAAAGATTGATTTAATTTTCTGTTTTCAACTAAATAGCATAGTATCTAGTTTCTAGTATAGATTCGAACTTGATGAAATTTATCGAATCAGAAGGGTAGAGTAGAGTGTTTTATCAAATTATGCCAGCTGATTGGCGGTGGTAAAGGATCCCCTTGAAGCTACTGCGGTCAAGCGAGGGTTCGACTGGCAAGAAAATCCAACGTGGTCGTAGGGTAGGAAAGTTAGCAAACAAGCAAGGCTTCAACATCGATTACCACTTTACGCAGCTAGACTGGACTACGTCGATGATGCTTATTCGTTTGGTACACAGACTTTGGTTAAACGAGACACCAAGGAGAGTACGAAGAGAGGGTCGGTCAGTCGCTTTGTTTTTCCTTATTTTAACGATAAACTACACTGTATCGGCAACAACTTGCCCTGCTAAAAGCTTTTCGACAAAATAATTTTATCTCACTAATCGTAAATCATGCAAAATTTTCTATACTCGTACATATTTCGAAATCATTCGAAAAACGTTGATTCAGGTCGTAACTTCAGCTTTTATACTCCGAGTCTCGTCGCGTCGCGTCGTTTCTTATCACACAGCATGATATCATTCTGATAAAAAATTCAATGCGAACGTGAAAAGAAGAGCGGAATACCACGTTCTGTGGAATATCATCGAAATCCTTCTCCGACGAATCACAGGAATTCGTCGAGGATATGAGATCAATTTGATCGAGCGGCGACGCGCGGCGATGCGTTACCACAGCAAACATCGAAAGGGGAGAAGAATCCAAGTATCCTATATGTACTTTGAAAGTATAATTCCGGGCTGGTCCGTAAAAAAGATCGAACCGAAGCTCGTTCCATCTAATGGAGGCGTCCACGGTTTTCAATTTGTTCCAGCAATTTCCTTTCTTCCTCGTATTACTCGAATACGATCCTATTGCACCCTCTCCCCTCTCGAACATAGCTTTCTTCCGTTTACCTTTCCTTTTTCTTTTAATCGATATGTTAAATTCTATGAAAGTTTCATCGCGAAAGTACAAAAACGAAATACTTACCGTAGGCTGTCTTGTTGTGCAAACTTTTGGAAACACCGCTATTGGACGGTTACCTGTAACAAAAGAACAAGTTTCGTTTGATATCTAAGTTATCAAGGTAATATGTATGTACCTAGTACGTTCGTTTTACTATGTACATATTCTGCTTCATTCTATAATACTTTATTCTGCTTTCACTGTTTTCCCAGGCTGCTGACCTGGTTAATCATTGGCCCCTTCACTCTGATTTGTATTTTATTCTGCTTTATTCTATTCAACCACATCGCTTCTACTTTGACCTACCCCCTATCTTTAGAAGAATATTTTCTTCTACAGTATATCCTTGCCTTACTTGCCTTTATTCTATTTTATTTCTATTATGTATGTAAATACTTACAACTCTGTACTATTTTATTCTATTGATATTCTATTACGATCTACCCAGTCTGTCTATTCTACAGTATTCTCATCAGTATTCTCATTAGGTAATTCTACCCTTTTCTACTATGTGCTCCGTAATTCACCGTATATGTATCCCAATACCGCTGGAATATCGTTGGAACATCGTTGGAACATCGTTGGAACATCGTTGGAACATCGTCCGTCTTATCCATCTACATACTTACACAGCCATCATAACCATTTGTCGTTCTCTTTCAAAATCCTTTCCCCCCTCTACATTAGTACTTGTATTAACTATTTCTCATCGATCTCTTTCACATAGTAACATTTTATATGTATACCTATACCGTACTACAATATGTATGTATATGTATGTACACTGTAGAAAAAACTGTTGGAGGGAAAATGAAGATTTGAGGAAACACCGTAACGAGCAACAAGATTACAAGCAGGCTAAAAGTTCCCACGGTTCTGTTTCTATATCGTCCTTAATAAAGCACTACATATATCACGAAGGATGCATTACATAGAAGGGGTAATGGCCGGTGAAATTGCGATGGTAACACGGCGCGAACATGATCGTTACGCGGTTTGTTTCACCAACAAAACGTAAATCATCCATGTGGCTCATTCTTATGCGACTTTATCGTCGATATTTGTTCCAGTTATGGTAAATCGTCGAATCTACGACAAGTTCCATCATACAAACACAAATATAGGTGTATTTTTTCAAGAGGAATATAGAAGACGTGGCTTGAAAAAAGAAAAAAGATAAAAAAAGGAGAAGCGAATGAAATCGAATGAAATCGAATGAAATCGAATGAAATCGAATGAAATCGAATGAAATTGAATGAAATCGAAGCAAGCCTCGAATGTTGGAGCAGATTTTATATTGAAGAACACGTAGTAGGTATGCAGTATGCACAGTTCTTCGGCCTAATACCTATGTACGGGGCAAAGTGGTAGGTAAGCTGTGAAGGGCGACGGACGTCGCACGTCGCGAACATGGGTTACGCGTAAAGTCTTGGATCGATATTTTTCATTTTCTTTTACAACTCCTTCTAAAACGTGTTCTCAGCAAACGGCCGGTGGTCGAGGATTCTTTACAGGTGTTGGATACTCTACTTCGAATATGGACTCGAATGAGAAGGGCAAACAGCTTAAGGAGAGACTTGAATTTAGTAGAAATTTTCAAACTGATACATTTTTAAGATATTAAAATATCACGGCTTTGATTAAAAAGTAATAGAAATGGATGAATATACTCTCGAGGGAGACTACGAGGGAGACTACGAGGGAGAGAGAACTTACCTATGTATGCAGCAACCTAATAATTTGTCGACTATTAATTGCGAGCGTGTAACCCGCAATAAATTCACGTACGATTCCGGTGTGGAAATTTATCTGATCGCCGCGCTGCGCCGTATCGCGATAAATTTGCAACTGTTTATGGCGTTTTATCCAACCCCCCTACAATTCTCTTCCTGTTCAAACAATCTCCCCTCGTCGACGATTCATTTTTATGGTAATTAATCACGATATCGAATCGTGGCAACAATCTGTCGTAATAAATTACTACGAGTTTCGTATCAAGAACCTGCTAATAACGATAAATGAAATGAACTTTTTTTACAAGAATCGCTCGAAATATATAATAAACAACGATAAAACCTGAGCCGAAGGGAAACATTTGGAGCGAATTAAAAGTTACAAAAGATAATTATATGTAATAATGGAAAAAATCTCTACAGTCGATACCTACTGAAACGAAAGACGCTCTGTAATAAACATAATTTTTTTTAAAACTTATTGTTAGTAAAAACTCGTCAAAATTATACTGAACTCGTTACCTCATTTATAAAATAACTAGATCTGGGTAGGAAAAATCTTACACGTTTACATAGTATTTTCCAGTCTATTATTTCGATGGAAATTCGTGTAACCAGATACCTACGTTGAATTGCAAATATATTATATATCTTGTATTTTTATTAAATCTATTATTTTTTCTCGAACCTATGGAAAAATGCTCCTCTCGATTAATCCTGAATTTAAGTTAACATTCTTTCCAGCGAATCTTTTTGTATTTACTGCAAATGAAAATGTTTCTTCCGCTTAATCGGAAACTTAAGCTAATTGTAAGATGGACTAATTTAACAGGGTATGTAATCGGGAATTGATTGAACCGAAAAGAAAAACTCTTAGACACTAGGAGCGATACGTACTACCTATGTAGAGATACACAATAATACAGAGGTTTTCCACTCGAATAGAACGACGACTCTCCGCATTGATTTAGCAAAGAACAGCTACACGACTAATGGCTCCTTTTCGTTAGCGTGTTAAGAGGTAAGCAACCGAGGCAACGGTTTTACGATCTACCTACACATTTGCACGCCTTCCTACTGATCCTACTGATCCTACTGATCCTACTGATCCTACTGATCCTACTGTTGACTGAACGACGATTTTACATAATGTCATTTCCTGTGTAAAAACGAAAGAAGAAAAATAGAAAATTATGTTTGCGACGAAATTAAAAGCAAATAAATCGTCGAAAAGACTCTGTATACAGATTATCCTAAACAAGAGAAAGTTTCTTTTTTTTCATCACCTGAAATGTAAAAAAACAAATAAACTACTTCCATGTGGAATGCAGCTCATTATAAAACACGTTGAAAGAAAAGAGAAAAAACATAATTTAATTAAACCCGTTGTAACTCGACCCTGGTTTTTACCTCGTCGGTATACAAACTCGGAATTTGCAATGAGATTACAGGATTTTCTACTATACGCAAGTTCAACTCTTGCAATTATTCTTGTCGTATCATATCTTCCGAACTTGTTCCTTCTTCGAAAATGAACACAAAAGCCGCGTAAAAACAAAGTGAAACAGCAGGGGATTAAGTAAATGAAGAAGAAGAAGAAGAAGAAGAAGAAGAAGAAAGAAAAGTTAACAATCATACATAAACTACCGTTAATTTTTGTTCAACATTCAATTTCTGGTCCCTTATACTTGTAAAATCTTATTTAACTTTCAAGTTTGAGGTTCTTTAATCGAATATTTTTCTTATCATAAAGAATAAGGTAATGGAAAAGTATTCTGTTAATCATTGGTTCTACTTTATCTCTAGACAAGTCATTTCCAAAGTAAATGACTCTTGTGCCAAGAAGTAATTAATTTCCTGATGGTAGCGATGGCGGAAAGTTATTAATCAAAAGAACAGACACGAAAAACTGAATCCATCCGTAAAATGAAAAGTCTTTGCAATGCGGATGGACGTCGGTCGTCGGTCGTCGGTCGTCGGTCGATTTAAATTCACTAGCTTGAATAACAAGTCGACGTTTAATGTTTATTGCATTTTCCACGATCGATATCGTACGATCAAATGGAAACTACTAGGGAATTTAGGCAACTTTACCTATACTTTTTTCAGAAAACAGAGTAAAAATAGTAAATAACAATAACAGATAAGAGTAATAAAAAGGAAAAAAATGAAAAGTCGATATCAACGACGAAACAGTTTTACGCGGACTCTGTATATGCTGTATATGATTCAGACTCATCGTCAACTTGTAGCAGATACATAAAGAGTTGGAAACAAGAGTTGACAGGAGAGACAAGAGAGTACCACCCCGCTACACTTTCTCCAAAAAGCTTTGAGCCTCGGCGGTAATGCTCCTCTCGCGGGCATACTTTCCAGGTGTTCTTCTCGCTTCCAGTTCACTCGGAACTAAATTACATATTCAGGCTAATGGCTAAATTAACCCCCAGACATTGTAGAGGTAAATTTAACGTGCAACTGGTAAAAAATAACTTGAATTCTTTTAATCAGCTGGCTTCACCTGTTTCTCGACACGACATCCCTACGTATATTTTTTTATTACCTTACTTGGCTGTTTCCTTTTTTTCCATCAAACATAGAACTTTTTTAAAATGATAAACATTAGCAATTTAAGCTTTCCTTGGATGGATTTCAAAGGCTTGTAAGAAAGTTACTTTCGCCAAAGTGATTTCATAAGTTCGTCAGCTTGTTGCGATATCTTACGCTTGCTTCTCTCGTAAAAAATTCATCAAGTTAGTTATTAATACATAAGTTAGCATAGTACACCCCCATGTAAGACGAATGATACATAGAAAACGTTTAAAATTATTATATAACGTGATCAACGTAGTAATGGTCCTTCGGTAAACGAAAAATAATGTAGAAAGCTTCGTTAAAATTCGTTAAAAAACGAGATACGGGTAAATCAATAGTGGAGTGAAAAATCCTAGTTAGAAAAAAGATCGCGAAAGACGAGAAGAAGATTTTTAATGTGCCGCAGTGTCGCTTTATGCAATTACGAATCTTATCGTGTTTGTGCATGAAACATAGTGATTCCCTCCTCGATACCTACATACTACCTTTGTCATCAATTTTTCACACGAAACGAATGAGATCAACTTATCGTCAAAAGAAGAAATCAAACGATAAATACATTGAATAGAGATTCTTTTTCTATCAGCAAACATTTAAAACCACCACGACGAAATGAATTTATCCGGAAGCACGATACCACCGATCTTTGCTTTAATTCATAAAGCGATCGTCCATTTTCGCGTCGCGTCGCGTCGCGACGATAGAAAACAATGGAGAATACGTAGTGGCGGACAAAAGAAAAAGCCTGAGAGATAAAAGGGGATGGAAGAGGATAAACGTGAAATGGAACCGCGAATAAATACATAGAGATGAAAGGGAGAACGAGATACATACGTGATGAGTAAATGAAAATTGTGAAAACAAGTTACTAATTTCACTAATTTCAACTGGTCGAATCGAATGCTATCTTAGAAATCTTGAATCCTCTTTTTTTAACAGCCTGTAAATGTATATGAAAATATACATTTTTGCTTGGTCGCAACGAGAATTGGATAGTGGATAGGAAACCGCGAACAGCACGAACAATTTGATGGCCAGCAAACACCATCCGTTTGCAGCACAAGTAAATCCGAATGTAGAAGGATTCGAAAAGGACTCTCATAGTTGCCTATTAAGCGACTAATTATCGTACACCTACCATAATTCCAGCTTTATTTGCGAAGAAGAAACTACATATGTATGTATGTATGTATGTATGTATGTACATCTGAAGCAATTTGGGAACACTTGGAGTTTCTTCTTTTTAGCTTGACTAGCATAATAAATGTAGCAATGTCTAATTATTTCATCCAACATTTCTCGACACTCTACACTCTGCACTCGATCCTTGTCTGAGAATGAAACGAAACCTCGGTTGACCAACAATGACAATGGACAATGGACAATGAAATGTGTGTCGCAACTTTCTCGAAGAGAATTAATGATTTATCTGTTGGAGGAACACGCGCGCGAATATCTTGAGGGGAAAAAATCGAAGAGTCGAGAAGGAGTTTTCTCGAAGAACGATATCGAGGAGGCTCTTCTAAACGTTGATCGAGTTTCTATGAAATCGGAAGGGCTTCAATGGGTATTATTATGGCATAAGGGGAGCGTGGTCCGTAACGACGGTAATTCTACTGGTCGATAAGCGATTGTGGCGACCTTAAAAGGAGGATGATAAGCAACACGTGAAGAATCTTTTTGGTGTTCACGTGGCATACGACCGTCGACTCTTATCCAACTACCTTCAAGAAGGTTCAATGAAGCTCGCAATTCTTATCGCGCGAATAACTCCAAGTACGATGACCGCAATTTTCTCCAATCAATCGATTTTTAACTCTTTCTTATCCAACGCAAGACAAAAAATCAAGGAACTTTCAAGTTTTTTTCTGATAAGATAATTAAAAATTCAATAGAACGAACAACGAGAATAAGGATGCTAAGAATTACTGGAAAATTCCCATTGCTTCTCTGAAGGTGGCCATTTAACAATTAAGTCTTTGAAGAAAAATGTTGATTGCTAAATCTAAAGTTCCAAAGCCTAGGTATACTATTATATCAAAAATGGGAAGAAAAATCCTTCAACGGTATTTTTTCGGTTCTTTTGTATCCAGAAATTGAACGGCATTCTTTTCAAGTTTCGATAGAACATACCTAATCTCAAGCATCCTTTTTCTCTCGAAAAATTCTAGCCTATCGTCTCGAACTTTTATCGTTCGCCTTTTAACAATTTTTCATTGAAACGATAAACATGATTTCAGACTAGGTAAGAGATGGAAAAGACCGTTTGTAGGTCTAGGAAGTTCACTTCCGATTTCATGAATTTTTTATTTCGTTATTTTGTTTTCGAAAGCTGCAAATTGGAGTCCTGGCGATGCGATGCGATGCGATGCGATGCGATGCGATGCTTCCAGTGTTCGTTAGCCACAGAGAACAGAGTCTTTGGTGGTAGGTCGCGTGAAACCATTTCTCCTTCGTGTTTCTACGCTCTCGGAATAGTTAAGTAGGCTGTTAGCGCAATACGAAAATATATGCGGTGCTTGCAAAATATATGCAGGTAACCGGGTCCACTGCGACGAGCGTCGAGAAGCGAGGATCAAAGAAATTATCGCGTTTAATACGATGTCCCCGACAATGTCCAGGTGAAACCGTTCACTGACTACTGAACCCTTTTATTTCGAAATTCAGCTAATATCAACTTCCCAACAGGTACAGTCCCAATTGAAAAATTACACGCCCTGACATTCTTCTTAAATATATGTATGTATACATATAATAAGAATAGCAACTAATTGCAATAACAATACAATACTTTAATTTGAAATATTTACCCTACATACCTATGTATTTCTTCGGGATATAGTAGGTACATACCCCGTAAGATAAGAACATCAGAGGAAGGATGAAACTTATTAGAATAAAAATTCATTAAAAAGTCGTTGGCACAAGGTAAGGAAACGTTAGCGTTCTTAGGTAAGAGTCATGCAAAAATATATAACCAATAATTTCACGTCGTCTCACTATAAAGAAACGACCGACATTAAAGAAAGTTGATGGCCCAAAGAAGTTAATTGCGCGTGACACAAATTGTATCAGCAAGAAAAAAGGAATTAAAAGACTTTCGTTAAATAGGTTGTCGCTGAAATAAAAATGAGCACGGAACGGATAAAGTAACTGGGTTAGATTAGCTCCACTCACTAACGAGCACCAAAAAAACAATACTAAACAAAACTATTTGATTATACCATACATACATATGTGTATTTACATACATATTTAAGTGCCGTCAATTTCCTGTAGTGATCGATTCAATTTTTCAACCAGCTGAGACCAGCTGAGACCAGCTGAGACCAGCAAAACGTTCGTTTATTCTTCTTTTTCTTTTCGACTGCAATAAACTTTCGTAAGAATATTCAAGTTATTAGAAGTTTGTGAATATGTACCTTTTAAAATCAAGAAATATTCATAAAAGTAATTCGTACGTCTTTCTAAAGAAAATATTTGTAAATACGTCGTCCTAGAACTAGTAACAAATAGGGTACTTTGGTAACAATTAACAAAACAACTCTATAAAAACTATCAATAAATTTATGTAGAGGTAATAATCGAGCGAAATTGTAGGATTCCAACGTATGTAATCTGGTAGACAATAAACAACTCTGACAATGCGGACGATACCGCCGCGCCACTATATTCATTGTCAGTTGTAATTCTAGCAATAAATCTGACAATGACGTTTAACCAATCATCGCGAGTGTCGTCTAGGGAATCGAGCAATCAGGCGTCACCAATATTCATAATCTTCCCTACGAACCGAGTAATTACCAAGGAATTTAGGTACATTTCAACGAAGCCTTTCACGATCAGTGATGATATGTACTTATCGTTAATGAAACAACCAACATTTAATCGTTGACAATTGAATCTCTATGAAGTAGAAACCTTGGTCGTGATTCGAGCAATTAGAAAATTCCAGGAATTGCAAGGCTTAAATTTACGCCGCGGTGCAGTGTGGCGGCTTGGAAAACCCGCCCACTTTTCATCACAATTATCTACATATTTATCTCATTCGAATCGATGTCACCGTGACCGGAACGAATTACTCGTTATTTTATTTCACAGACAAATTGTATAAGCCTAAAAGCAAAAAAGCATACTAACGTTTGAATAAACAGGGAAGAGAGAAGAGACACAGAGAGAAAAAATAATTTCAACCGCGTAAAATAATCCTTTTAAGTGAACCGTGGCTATACGTTTAATAATGGTGCACTTAATACGCGGCAATGCCAGTACCTGACCCGTGTTTAAACTAACCGCTCGGTCGCGAGTCCGTTGTTAATTAGAAACGCGGTGAAAACAAGGATATTTCCCGCGCAAAATTCGTCTGATCGGTGAACGTAACGGAACAAGCAGAAAACTATAGTTTTTGTCAAGATTAAAATTATTAAGCGAAAAACATGCTAAAAGTAGAACGATTATTTTTCAAAAATATCGAACCTCGTTCGTTCGTTCGTTCGTTCGTTCGTTCTTTCTTTCTTTCTTCATCAAGCATACTTCAAGATCAACAACCTAATTAATGTCGTTAATTGGGTTCGAGTGGCGATGTCGTGAATTGAGAAATATAATAAAAAAAAAAAAGAAAAAAGTGTGGAAACGAGGCTACGATGTATACGCGGTATAAATATAAACGACGACAGATTTCTTCTGACGTTAAGATTTCAAACGTTTTCTCTCCCTTTTTCTTTACGCGGTATAAACACGAAGGCGTTTCGAAGATTTCGTAACTAGGTTAACCCTGACAAAATTCAGGACGCTATGCACATCCAACCGTGGGAGATTCGTAAAGCTGTGCAAGAAACGCTTTAGCTCGGATATTTACCCGCGAAACCGGCAGTAGGAGTAGAAAGCGCAATAGAAATATTTACGTAATTTGCCCTTTATGCTATACAAGCCGAGGGACAACTCAGCGAGGACTGTTATCCTCGGTTGCTAAATTAGGTAGATTTAAGGGCCACACGAGTAACTGTAAACTACGAGACAAGACTGCGTCTTGAAAACTCTGTTTTTTTCTCTTTCTTGTTTATACAAAGTTACAGAAACATCAAACACCGGTGTATTCCTCACTTTTAGAGAAGAACGGCTCGAAGATGTGTAACTAGGTTAATCTTGATAGGCACGGAATTCCTCGTGGGATTCCTAAATCAGCAAAGGTATCGAGAACACAGATAGATCGATAATTCCTCTCATTCACACCGAACGAATCGCTTTTACAATGGTAAAATTGTTAAAACAATTGTACAATGCGAAATATTGAGGAAACATAAGTCCGTAAGACATTTATTTTACCCACTATTTCAAACGTCTTGAATTTTCGCGGTATAAACACGAGGGCGTTCCACAAAGTCGTAACTAGGTTATCTCTAACTTTCACGGTACCATAACATAAATTTCACAGAGAAAAAGGAAAGAATAGAAGAAATGATTTTTTACTCACCCCCGAAACAGCTGATTAAGATTGACGACAACGACGTCGACGATGCCGAGGACGATGGCGACGATGACAGGTTATAACCTTTGATTCCACCGTGATCGAGGATACCTCTTGACAGGTCGACAGCTCGAGGTATCATACGCGAATGTAAAAAACGTTACGATCGAAGGAGTAGAACGCGACGCGAACGCATATCGACCTGGCCGATCGCGGAAATAGCACTCACTGAACAATTCGTTCGTCGCGAACGTACACAGCAAAACGACAAACGATGACAACGACGGCAACAGCGACGGCGACGGCGACGGCGACAGCGACGGCGACGACGATGACGAGCAAAGGGTAGAAAACGTTTCTTTGCTTCCACTACCGACACCGCCCTCGCGCCGCGCCACATTCACGGAAGTACTGAGCAAGCGCGACGCCGCCTTGACTCTGCGCATGCGCACTCCACTTAACCCGCACCTGTTTCCAAGCTTTCCGAACGACACACAGAATTATTCTCGTGCATCGCTAAACTTTTCGAAAGCACGTTAGATCTTCGCTATAATGTTTCCGACATGTTTCTGTCACCTTTGTCAAACTCTGCCCACCACATTTGTCAAACTTCCAGAGTTAAGACGCCTACATTCTGCAACTTCCGACGTTCGAACGAGCTTCTAATTTAACTTAAATTCCTACTGCTGTTTTCAATATCTTTTGTATCACTGCGATTGCTCCGCGATAGCTACTTTTCTTTTTTTATTTATTTATTTATTTATTTATTTATTTATTTATTTATATACATTTCTCATCGTCAGTTGTCTTTATCTTTTCTTTCAGGCGGGAAGCACATCGTTCATTTTTGAAAATTATCAAGTTATCGTAAATTAAATCTGTGAAGGACTTAAGAAACGATATCATCTCAGTTTCTTACAGCAACAAAAATGCAAATTAAGTATTGTTTGAGATTAGCGCGCGCGTCGCAGCAGCGCGTTATGCATTTTAAATTTTAACGAACAAGGATTATTTTTGCAAAGTAAGGATGAACTTTTTACTTCTTCGTTAGTTGTAAGTATATATAATATTTAGTACGAAAGAATAGTAAAAATACATTTTCGATTTGTTATATCTTTTTTATCCCTCGAGTAGAAAAGTAGACTTTAGAAAGTGAAAGAAGAAATAAGAGTCCCGCGGGATTGAGACCGGTAAATTATAAAAAATAGGTACAGTAAACTATGAAAAATTTCCATTGTATGAAACTTGTATAAAGATATCTATTTTGTAAAAAAAATAAATAATAATAATAATCTACATATATAAAATACGAGAGTTGAATAATCTTTATATGTATGTACATTTTGAAATATGTATATTTTTATTATTAGTATGATAAAATAATGATTCTTATCAGGTGTATAAGTCTGTGGTCGCGTTAATGCAGAAACAAAATCGATGTGGAATCAGTGCGACGACGGTTACCCTTAGACTTTAGACTTTAGACGATGCAGATTCGATTAAAGTCTGAGGTAGGAAAAAGTTTTCCAATCAGAACGGTACGTGCTCGGTGGGCCTTTCTTTTCCCGTCGACCAACTAGCGAGAGAGACAATCGATGAGTGGGACGAAAGAGGAAAGTTGTCGAGTATCCACAGGATATCTTTCCCAATGAATTCTTCGATCGAGCTTTAACATGGAACGCTGTCTATAATGTTAGTGAAGCTATTTAATAGCTTTTCACTTGACCTTCTCTATCAATACCATTTTCCATTGCCAGTTGAAAGTTTCTGTAAAAGAAATGATTTATTGCCATCGATAAAAACTCCAAAATTATAGATATCAAATATTATTATTCATTTACATCAAAGGTAAGATTCTGATGGACGTTACCTTGAAAGGAAGAAAATTATTAACAACAACAAGAAAATAGAAGAGAACAGCGTCCTCGTTTCCATGGGCAACGTACGCCAATGGATCAAACTGTATCACGTGTTTTAAAATTCTACCAACCACCTTTATTAAACAAAATTTAGTAGTTCCATCAAAGTCCATCGTACCATGATTAGCCTTTCTGTGTTTGAAACTTTCTGTAATCAAGAATTAGATAAAAGGGTAAACGAATACCCAATCGCATTTAGACATTTAGACATTTAGACAGGATATACCGAAGTAAGTATGTATTATAATAATAAGTTTCGTTAAAATATAAAGAAAATGATACGATCGTTATAATTTATTTGAAAGAAAAGAGGGTATTACAGAAATCACTCGGATGGCTCGATTTGCATTTAAATGAAACTTAAATTGTTCGAACTAATAAGACGTTGTAGAAACATTCTGTGAACGAATGTAGATACGTGAATCGTCAAACGAAAATGTCTAAAGCCGATGAACGAAAAAGGAACAAAGACAATCAAAAGAAAAGTGAAGAAAAAGAAAATATTGTACTTTATTCAATTATTAATTAACAGCGTAGCGTTATACTTGCAAGACCTAATTTTAATTATTTTTCTAATAACTTTGAATGAGAATACCCAGTTAAATCGTTAGAAAATTCAAATAGCTAGAAAATTGAACTCCTCTAAAAAAATTTTCCCAAAATTTTAGGTAGACGATACCTATACATATTTCTTCGAGCAAATACGTACCTAATTACCTACTGACACAACTGTATAAACAAACTTGATGTTTAAAGTTAAAACTGTAATGGAAGAGACACGAAAGCTCTGGAGGTATAAAAAGTCGGAGCACTCAATGGCTGCATTCGCAGCAAATGAAGCTGGTGGTTCTTCACGGTTCTCCTCGTCGGAACGTGTGACAATTCTATCGATGCTCGAGGAGTATACAAATGCGCTAGCCATTTACCATAGTACGGTGAAAAAGCCAACGAGACAAGATAACGATATCCTTGTTAACTGCATTTCCTTCCATTCAAAGTACGTTGTCGCACGTTTGCACGTCGACAGGAATTTCATTACGTATAAAGTATAAATTATATGAAATACTTTTGAATAATACTTTGAAGTTTTAGTCGTGATATTCCTAATTACAATTATTTTGATAGTAACTGAAAAGGTCTAAAAATGTTATAGTTGAATTTCGAATACCATAAGGTTAATATCGCGTGGTGCATCGCGTGGATATCAGGTAGTAGGGGGATACTAATAACAGTAATAACGCCCGCGATGCGCTAACTCGATAATAGGACACGGTACATGTGTTAACCTATAGAAAGCTTTTCTTAACATTTTACCCTAACATTACAACAGGTAGTAGCATCATCAAGAGCTAAAAGACGCATAATAAATTCCAATTGATCCGATCAGGTCTTTACACATTCATACATGTTACAGAGGCTTGTTAACGTCGGATGAACAACAGAACCTTGACATAACTATAAATACGGAACACGCAGAAGAAGACAATGTCCCTGAAAAACTTTACGAACAGAGGTTGGTGAATTCTGAATTAACATAAATATGATAACGATAAATTAATAACACGTTATAGCTTATATGTACATACTATATATCAGGAAAGTTATGGAGAACTTGAAAGAAGAGATTCGCGAATACGGAACTTTCCAAGTGTTGACGAACGAGATAGAACGAATTACTTGTCATAAAAAAGAAGAAGAAGCTTTGCTCCAGCAGCAAGAAGAACTGAGGAAAACCGTGGCTGAACTGCAGAAAATAATTGCCGACGAGAAAATCGCCAACAAGGAAAAGAAGAAATCTATATTGTACGAACTTTCCGAAGGACAGGTATCGCCATCCTGTTTTTTTAAGAATATGTACCTACATATAAGATTTTGTTAAAATACGATCTTGTTCTATGTGAAAATTTTACTTCTGCAATAACAGAGAAATATAAAGAAATTGAAACTAATTGCGGATGCTGAAGAAGAATATGTTATGGCTCGGGAGAATGCAAAGTACGAGCAAAATCAGTTACGTTGTGATATGGAGATCAAAAAATTAGAGAAAATGTTGAACGATTACCGTGTACAGGAAAAAAATGAAGAGCGTGTACACGTTGAAATGACGAAATTTCTAATTCAGGAAACGGCGGTAAATGTTGTACAAGTATATACATATATGTACATACACATATCTAACTAATCAGAAAAAAGTAGAAACCAGGGTTTTAAACAGCTTTATCTTCTATGTATCTTCTATGTATTCAAATCGACAGTTGTTCGAAGAGCAAGCGAAAGAATGGGAGGAACGGTACGTTCGAGAGAAAGAAATCTACGAGAAGGAGATTTGCCAGTTACGTAGTGACATAGAATCACGTCAAAAAGAGTTGGAGCAACTTAAAGAAGAGGTAACTTTGACCTTTATTTCAGAACGTGAAATCTTACCTTCTTCTACTGTTTCATTGGTGAAGATCATTTAAAAAAAAAAAGACAGATGTTTAGATTTTGTTCAGTTATACCTAGTACATACATTTACGATTAGTGAATATCAATTGTGTTAATTTTATTGGAAATCAGGCTTATTAATTTGCTTCTGTAACTTCAGAATCTACGTGCAATGCGGAAATTCTGCTAGGAAATCGATAACTCGTGTCAAGAACCTGATTGTGACTATCTTAATTCACACGAAATTTTATAAACGTGAAAAAATGTACAATTTTTACGGGTAAATCATTTCGCTATAAATGTAACATAATAATATTGTTGTTGCAGTATCACTGTAACCAGGGATTTATAGATAGCTGTTTAGCAGAGAAGGAAGCGCTTAAAAAACAAAAGGTACAGGAAGAACGAATGCGAAAAAGCGCGGTCAAGATCCAAGCTTGGTGGCGAGGTGTTATGGTACGCCGGAAGTTGGGGCAGTATCGGCCAAAAGAAAAAAAGAGAAAGCGACAAACTAATCGTAAGGCGAAGAAATAACTTTTCTGTTTAGCTTGCTCAGTCCATCTCCTTAGAAGAGCTGTTGAATAAAATAATATTTATTCTTCTTGGTAACTAAAATGTTAACTTTCGTTTGTGTGAATTACAAACAATGTGTTTTTCGATAAAAGCTTTAAAATATAGTAAAACGATACAATAAAATTGTGCGGCAGAGGATAATTTACAACAACACTAAACACAGAATTGATTGACCATAGATATGTAGTTTCAAAAGCTCATAATGACACTTGTTACTCTTTTCTGACTAAATCTCTCCCATCACTGTCGATAACAAGCGACTGTGCATTTTCCTTCATAACAAATTCACGAACTCTCTAACGGACTCCTACTCTGTTTGAAAGCATGCAAGCTTACCGCCATGACCGTGCGGCCAGCCACCTCCTTAGATTACGATACTTATAAGCAGTGCACGCAGTCAATGCTGTATGTACATAAGTACATAAATACAGATGTATTATATTTAAGCTCATGTACGTACGCAATGCCTCCTGACTCAGCTTTATAAACTGTACATTGTAAATTATGACACAACAAAATAAAAAGAATGATTGTACAATGGAGCTTACTTGTTTACATTTTGCTTTCCGATCATGACGTTACAAATTAATCGAATATGCGAATTTTATTTACCAAAATCTTTTCCGACTACTTTTATACACTAGAAATTCAATACTTATCGATAAACAACAAAATGACCCCAAACAATGAAATTCAATGTTACCTGTTACAATAACGCGTCATAACCAACGATCGATAACTATCAGTTATCCTTCACACGTATCCACACAAACATTCCTTTCTACACATCATATGTAAGTACATAAATACATATACTTTCCCCTTGCATCCACATAAGGTGTATGTACATAGTGATTCATTGTTGTTGCACCTTACTGCTCCGTTATCTCCACAATTCTGGGTCAACTACAAGACGAATCGAAAGGGAAAAAACCTGAATATGAAGAAAAAAAATGAACGCAGACGGAAAGTGAAACGTGCGCTAGTAAGAAACAGTAAAAAAAAAAGAACAAATTATTAATTATTTATTATATAATACTTATTCATTGTATCGACAAACAATTATTTCTTCCTGAAAGGTGTTTTTACAAGGTTTCGCATTACGGGAAAATCATAGGTGGATATATGTATCTATACATACATACATACATATATATATATACATATATGTACATATGCGTAAATAAAGTGAAAAGTTGAATAAAGTATATATACATATATACATTAATTTACAAATTATTATTACAATTTTAACAGACTCAAAACTACAAAAAATTTAATTATCTCCGTTGTACTTTATAACTGAACTTATGCAAATTTTAATAATGAAATAGTTTATGTATGTATTTATTTATACATACATACAATAATAACACTAACACATAGTACGTATTGTACACATATAAATGAATGTAATTTGTACACAAACAGCATTTAAAATTATTATGCAAAGTAATATCTATTTCCGTAGGTGATTTTAAATAATAATGTTTTACGATATTCACTGCATTGAATATTTCTAATAAATATACATCCCACGAATACAATTTTACAACTAACCTAGTCTTACTCGAATTTAATTCGTACCTAACCTATTTAATATAAAATACTTTTCATACGCGCCACAGCGTGGCGCTAAAAGTCATTAGATTATTTAACATATTTGACTATTATTTGTTATTATTACAAATCAAAAAGTTGAAATTCAAAAAAATTAATAAATCTATCTAAAAAGTACCTTTGACTATAGAATAGACTCGTATTAACACCAAATACTATTTATAACAATGATAAAATTGTATTAGGAATGGCGCCAAGGTGTCGCCATTTTCATGAAACTTTACCAAGACAGTAAATCGAGAAGGTTGTGGGGAGGAACAATTCCTCAAAGCGGGTGTGTGTCGGAAAACTGCAGAAAAAATTGCCAAAAAGCAAGAATAATGTGATGGTCGTAAGTATATCTTCCTTCAATGCTATTTTTGATCGATTTGAATCGCTTTTGAGCACAAAACACGGGGCCTATGGCATGGGACTTCCGTTTAATGAACAGGAACAGGAAGTTCCTCACAATCTGAAATGGCAAAATAAAAACATCCTGTACTGAAGAAAATTTTGAAAAATATATACGCCACACTTTCGAACAAGTAGGCAAAAGCAAGTAAATTGTGTTAATTCTGTTGAATAAAAGTTAAATTTTAATTTTACGACCTACTTTCAATTCCGGCAACTCAAGGTCGAGCAACAGTGACGAATAACTCAAAGTGAAAAATGGAATGGTCACAGCTAGTTCTTTTTCCTTTAAAAAAAATCCAAATGATATCAATTGTTATGGATCATTTAATTTTAGTGTACATCAAAAAGAAGAGGACTGAATTAAATATACAAAAATGCAAGCTGAAACTATTTGCACTAATGATATTGAGGGTCTGGATTCGGACACTCTTATCCCTGTATGTACTTTTCATGTAAACATAGTAACACATTGCTATTTTTTAAACATGTTATCCAATCTATAAATATACCTTAGGTTGAAATACTTTCCTGCGATGTTTCTCATCGTGCAAGATCTCAAGATGCCTTATCGATAGTGGAACTAGGAAAACAGTTACTTTTTAGTGCAAAGTATGGAGATACCGATAGTGTCCGTGACCTGATGTGCAGAGGTGCACCCTTTACCACTGATTGGGTACATATTTCAATGATACGACTATATCATTTTTAAAATAGCCCTATAGTAATTTCTTTTTTTTTTTTTCTTTTTATTCTATAGTTGGGTACAAGCGCGTTGCATTTTGCTGCACAAAATAATCATACAGAAACAGCAGAGGTTTTACTTAGGGCAGGAATTTCAAGAGATGCAAGAACAAAAGTGGATAGAACGCCGTTACATATGGCTGCGTACGAAGGCCATCATCAAATGGCACAATTACTTCTTAATTATGGCGCAGATGTTGACAGTAGAGATATGGTAATTAATATATACGGTTGTACAGCCAATACTCGTGTACAACATAGTCAATAGGAAATATGTTTACAGCTAAAAATGACCCCTTTACACTGGGCAGTGGAACGAGAGCATGTTGAAGTAATGCATGTTCTATTAGAGCATGGAGCAGATGCAAATGCTACTAGTAAATTTGACAAAACACCAATTAGTCTTGCATTGGAACATGATAGATTAGATTTGGTAGATATATTGCAACAAGAAAGGGAGGTTGTAGGTACTAGAATTCATCAACAAAGTCAAGCAAATTCTGCTGAACTTGAAGTAGCAACTCATAACTTAATACAATTAGAATCTGAAAGAGATGAAGAAAAACAAAAGTTCGAATTACCACAACAAGAATCGCAACAAAGAAGAAAAATTACACAAGGTGCGGTGTTTGACTTTTATGGTATTGAGGTTTTTTTTCCCATAAAAATTTATATTATTATATTAATTTCTCTTAAATGTTTAGTTCAAGTGGGAAAGAAACCACGAATGATTTTTCAACAAATTCACGTTGGATCAAATGCTGATGTTACTCAGGAAAAAGAAATTGAAAATGTAGATGAAATCACTAATGCGAATAATGTTAACAATAATAAAAAACGTAAAGATGTTACGACTGTAGGAGGAGTAAACAAACAGTTTAGGTTACTAGAAGCTCATGGGATTACAATGATACCTGTAGATAATGATGCGTCTATAGTCGAAAATGCTATGGAAAGTGGAAGAACAGTCGTTTTAACTGGTACGAAATGTTTAAAAAGGATGATCGTTATAATTTTTATACACGGTTTATTGTGACGATTAATTTAATTTTATAGAGGCTGGTAAACTTGCTTTAAATTTAACGAGAAATACTTCAATAGGAATGAAACGACTTCATGTAAGTGGAAAGAAAGGAGCCCCTAGAAAAGTGATAGCAATAAGAGCAGATCAAATTTTAAATCATAATGCGCCTACAATTCCATCTAGAGGACCTAATATATTGAAAAGGTCTTCCATGGATAATAAGGCGGGAAAATTATACATTTCTTCTATTTCTAATGCATCGTCTGTATCAACACACACGCAGTCTAAAAATATAATTTCTGCATCAGAGGTAAAGAGTTATATGTATATGTATATGTATATGTATATGTATATGTATATTGAATAGAAGTAATATATTAACAAGTAATTTGTTGTTTGTTACGTGAGATATGTTTATATTGTATGGTTTTCGCAGAATAAAATCATTAATTCTCCTACAAAGATGACAGAATCAATAATTTTACAACTGGATGATGGAATAGAAGAAATTACCGAAGACGATACTACGGACAATAACGAACCAGTTATGGATATTGCAGTACTGAATAGACAGTTAGCAGAAGCGCGAAGACAAGCCGCTGAGTACCGAAAGCGGCTTCAAAAGAAGGAAGAGGAAGCTGAAATATATAAACAACAACTTAAAAACATTACAGCGCAAAGAGCATCTAAGTAACTTTGTATAAGTATGAATCTTGCATTAAGCTTCATTTAATGAACAACTATGCTTTTTCTACAAATTTTCTTATATAAACAATTTTCAGCTTCGTAAAGCGTAATTGAGAATTGTAATTTTATATTTTTAATCTTTTCTTTCAATATTTCAGTACATACATTGTAATAGTACTTACACGAACTCTCATTACTGTTTGCTTACTTTATAAATCTTTGCGTATCTTTATGTGTCTATATAATTCTTTGATCATTAATATTCTTACTTTTTATAATGAAATCCAATATCTCAATTAATAGGATATAATTTTACATCTTCGCATCATTTAATATGTGCATGCTTTATAAAAAGCGTAGCGGCATATCGTATGTGAAAATGAATTTAATTTATGAAGTAAACAAATATTCTTACCGTAACGAACGAATATGTAAATACGTAAAGCATCAGTTTGCTTTCCACATAATGTTTCATAGTACAACATAATAAATCACTTCTTTTCATACAGTATCGCTATTTTCCAAATAATCTTTTTTTTTATCAAGTTAATTGAACTGTGTAAACACGTTTCGTGAGTTTAATATTTATTATTTTAGCTACTTTTATGTTGTAACTATTCTATTAATAAACAGTATTTCATTTACTTTTACAACGGTATAGAACTTTCATATTGTATGCATGTATTATTAGGCAATATCAATATTGTCTACTATCGAAAAATGATAATATGTAGTTCAGGAAGTCACGTTTTTAAATTACATATGATCTATTTTGTATATAGTGAATTTTTATAATATACCATAAGATCACGCACGTAATAATTATAAAACGACTACATATATGATATCCGTAAATAACTAAAACTATTAAAAAACAATTTAAGTAATGGACATCTGTTTCTTAAGTACTTATATTTTATAAAGCATCAAATGTATATTTCTTGTAAACAGCCGAATGGTTCGAAATTATGCTCTAAATGACAAACAATATCTCCAACAATTTTGAATCAATGAGAGAAATATTTTTATGAACAATATATTTATAGCACAAAATGTGGAAAGCAAATAATTTATTCGAATAAGCTCTTTAGTAAGTAATATGGAAATAGAATTTACGTAAAGGATAAATTTTGCATCGTTTACATGACTGTTGTCTCTGTATATTTTCATAAAAACAATACAATTTCATTCCAGATATGTTTTTAATAATCTCTATGAAATGATTAAGTACGCGAGTTCAGCTTAAATGTGTTTTAAAGATATAAATAATTTTTTATTTAACATGGTCCACATGGTGCTATACATATACATACATACATACATACATACATATATGTATTTAAATGAATCCCAATAATTGAAACTTTTAATTTTAAGAGCACAGGATAAATGGAATCGTGTACAGAAGGGAAACGAAAGTAGTTTACTCAGGTACAAAAATGATAGTGTATAAAGCATAAAAAAAGTGGATTGAACGGTGTCAAATATTATGGATAACAAGTTACATATTATTAAGATTTGTTTAATATTATTATATATTGTAAATATAAACGTTTATACATATGATAATAGAAGTTGTTGACACGAAGTTACGAATTTTCATTCAGAAATAAACATTTTATATTTCACGAATTATTTGTCATTTATTATTTAATTTATTAATTTAGTACTGACCAAATATCATGAAACATTTAGTACACGTAGGATAATTTTCTAATACATATGTAATATTAATTTTTGTTACGAAATATCAAATTTTGTATAATTTTGCGAAGCACGAACGGAATCGATAATTCAATGAAGATGTCTCCCGCGCTATCGATTTGAAAGTAATCGTGGCAGCACTGTCTGGCACAAAGTTTCATATTTTAAAAACTTTGCTTATCGATCAGTTCGATGGATTTCCGTTTCATCATTCGTTATAAAGACGAATGATATTGTTCAGAATATTATTCGATATTATGAACCGAAGAAACAAGTTATAAATAATATATACAATTATAAGAGAACTGTGTAATTAGTAAGTACGTATAACATAATGATGTCGATAAGGAGTCTTGTATCTACGCTGCATATACATAGGTATACACTCACTCGTGTTTCTGGCTCTCGCGATCGATCGCAGTAGTCGCACAATCTCAGCCTGCTGTGAAACGTCGGCATGTTTATTGTGTTTGATATATGTACATACATATAGCGACGTAGAGTAGGAGGCCACGGAAAGGTTGCTACAAACAGTGTGAAAATCGTCATAGAACATAGTACACATTCGTGTGTGTGCTTATTACTTTGCATTTATCGTTATGATTCGTAAAATTCTGTAAGTGTCCACAGGAACGGTAAGAACACGAAACATAGTCGCTAACTTTACTCTCGGTCCTGATCGATCGAATCGTTACTCCCGCTGTTCGAAATTCTACGAAACTACGCAGAACTACGTCATTGATCGAGAGCGTCGGTCAGGAGAGCCTTAAAATACATATACGCTCGAAGTTCTGTTCGTAAACTTTTCGAGCTCTTCTCACAACAATCGACATAAACCAAGTTGAATGAATATAGGATTTGCTAATTCGCACTTAAGAGAAAGGTGATTCAGTGAAATTTTCACGCAAACACGTAAAGTCTACAAACAGAACAAGTTTGATATAAAGTTTGATGAAAGAATAGCCTCATAAATGCGGCTTAACGCCTGTAGATACACTTATAGGTGACCACGGTACGACAAGTTGAGAACCCTCGAAATGTTTCATAGCCCGAACCCGAAGGCGATGTCCAGTGCGCTGCGCTATAAAGAAGGGGGCTGTTTTCATTGTTGTTGCGGTGGTGCTTATTATTTCTATCCTACTAATATATATAGTGAATCAATAATAACGATTCGCGCCGATAAATCAGCAAGATACAAGTAACGTGTCTGTTGAAAAAGGCAAGATACCTTACGATTACGTGCATCGTTATTATTGCGCCCAAAGGTGCGCGCGCGCGCGCGCGCGTGCACAACTACGTCTTGTATATATAGTCGAGAGGCGCAACGATCTTCGCCTATGTACATACATATATCTCTGTGTTAGTGGTAAGCACGGTGATACGTGAAAAAGTGCAAAGTGAATGAAGGAAAGAAAAGTCGTAGATTAAAATAATATTCGTTTACTTGAATGTTTATACGAAACTGAAACAGTGTGGAAGTTTATATAAGTAACAACAGTGTCTTGTGTTTTCCTTATTCTACTTTTCTCTGTCTTTAGTTTTCTGCTCTGTCCCTCGGACGCGTGTGTTCATTCGTGGTTTTGTGACGCGGGTGTGGGTAGCATAGCAGGTAGAATATCAAGGTAACAAAAAACAACGAAGCGGGAAGCGGGGTCGAACTTTTTAAAGCTCGACTATCTATCACTTCCCGATTGCATTAACGTTTCCACGTCGAGGCTATAACCGAGCAGTGACAATTAAAAACAGTTTTACGAAAATGCGATACGAGTTGTTAGGTCGCCTAGCGTAGTATATCGCCTAGCGGCGACGGGCCCAGAGAGAAGCGGCGGAAAAATGGCGTCCGATAACGAAGCCTCTTGTGCGAGTGACCCAAATTTCGCGGTAATTTGCTCGTTCCTTGAGTGCTTCGGCAAGTCCTGTGGTATCATTTATCCTGATATCGCACGCCTTCAAGAGATGCTTGAAAACACACAGGAGGGTAAGTAAACCTGAAATGCATATGTGTATTTATGTATATAGAAGAGAGAGAATGACTGACCCGCCCCCGCGAGGCCAAAAGTCTCGTGTGTGTGCTATTAGTTTTCTTCTACGTTTCAACGCTTTTTTTTTTTTTTCATATAAATTTCATGTCATTTACTAGCTCTGCTTTTCATTAAATCATTTTTAAACAATTATTTTACTCGCATAAAGACGATGTAAGATTCGTAATTGTTTCATCTCTTTTTTTAAGCGAGATCTAACGCTGTTTTAATAGATCTTTTGTTCTTTTTATTTCTTAATTGTGTAGCAATATCTTCTAAAAACATTCACTACAAACTAATTATCGATACTTTCGAGTGCTTTCGTATCAAGTTTTATTACTTTACTTCAATAATGATATTATTGACAAGTTGGTTCAATTTGCTGTCCACTGTTGTTATTTTCTCCCGTGCTGCCACCTCCCTTGTTGTCAATATCGTTTACACGTGATTATGAGTTACGAATCGTGCATCGAACTTCTTCTATATAATATGTATATATGTACATATTATATACATATTCGAAATTTTGTTATGTTTATAGGACGTACTGATATTTTTATCGAACAATTGATTAATTGCTAGTTGTGTTTAAATACAAATGTGACATTATTAAATAAAATTGAGATTTTGTAACTTACAGTCCGCCTATTTATCTGTATTTAGTTTAATCGTGTAATACATATGTTTATTCAATTTTGTTTATAATTAATTTTTTTCTAGTACCACAAGAATTAATAGATCTACACATCAAATTATTGCGTAAGACCCGCAAAACGGTCTCACCAGAAAAGTGGGAACGAGCATTGGTTAAATTCTGCCACACGTACTCTAATCAAGATGGATGGGAACTTGAACGTTTTGGTTATAAGAAAGCTCGTATCGCTGTCAAGCTACGACTACTCAAAGTATACATTTTTTTCTCGTGTTTCTAATGTTACATACATTTGCTAGCAAAATGTCGTTTACTTTACTTTACTTTACTTTACAAGTCTTTTTTATATTGCAGGTTCTTTTAGAAACACAATTTGACTTAAATCAAAATTTAAAAATGAGGTGAATAAATTAGCAGCTAATGAATTACGCGTGGAACCTTTAGGAAGAGATAAATCTGGTTTAGCATATTGGTGTCAACTTGACGAAGAGTGCAATATAAGGGTTTATAGAGAAGATTTAGACGAAGAAAACTGGGAACTTGTAGCTAAGTAAGTTTCTAACATGCGCGTTAGAGTTAATATATTATATTTTAAATGATCTTTAATAAATCTTTGATTTCTGTTTCATTATTAGAGATCGGGATGGTGTTGTTAATCTAATAAACACTTTATCAAATGGAGAAATTGGTGATATTCCGATCAATGAAGACAGTAATAGTTTAGAAATCTCTGAGAAACCTATTATTGATACAGGACAAATAACAACGTCGCCAAGTTTGGAAGATGAAAGTTTACAAGAAAATGGTATTCATGCTGAAGATTTATGCGACAAACAATCAGACAAGCATGAAGGTGAAGATTCTGAGGATGAACAAGAGCAGGACGACTTTAACGAGGGTGATAATATCGAAGATGACATAGATGGTGAAGATGAAATAACAAACGAAGATGATAGTTCTAAACAAAATACTGAAGAGGATGATTCTCAGGAGGAAACGGTGCAAAGTGAAATATTGGAGTCAAATCTTATAAAGGCATTCCCTTTAATGACAGCATCTTCGAAACCTTTAAACGGGAAAATCAATGTTTTGTCAGAAAATGAAACTGTTACATCTCGTAAAAAGAAAATAGATACAGTTCCAGAAACTGCTGGTACTGTATCCGATTATAAATCCATGGATACGTGTAAGTCTAAAGAGCATGTAGAGGTGAATAATGTAAAAGTTAAGTCTGGAGAATCAGTGCCTCTTAAATCGATTGAAACATCCGTTATTACATCTCCTCTTAAGTTAGTAAACGTTTCTGAAACGAAACAAGTACACGAAGAAAAGATAGCAAGCGGAGTAACTGCATTAAATATAACAAAGAGGCTTCATAACGAAGATTCATCGGATCAAATTCTGAAACCGTTGGATAAATTATCTAGCAAAAGTTTTTCTTTTTCATCTACAGAGATACAAACGGCTCATAGTAAACTGTCCGTTAAGCCGATAGATCAGTTGGCTGCAAATCTTGTGCGAATGCAATCGGAAAAGCTTGAAAAACCAATTGGAGCAAAATCATTAGAGAAAATAGCAGAAAATCTTGCGAGATCGGGTAGTATTGTGGGGAATGTAATAAACGGTGATGATGATCGATTACCTCAAGACTTTTGTGCAAGAAGTCAAATGGAAAAAGCTAATGTACATGCTAGAGAGAATAGAGGTATGGATTTATCTACATCACCTAGAGGCTGGGAAAGTACTAGCGAACAAAATAAGCCGATGGATTTCTCTGGAATTGATTTATCTAGTCGAAAATTTAACAAACCTATGGACATACTCTCTTCTGGCTACAGGACACAAGATTTTCAGCATAGAGAAATGGATCTTAGTACGAAAAAATTAAATAAACCAGAAGTTACAAGCTTACCGTATGATGCTCGGGCTGTGATGATGCGTAATCATGCGATGGTAGCTGATTTAAGTAAAAGACAAATGTCGTTTCCTAGTTATGATATGTCGTCTGTTCCGTATCATAATGCTGGAAGAATACCTAATAAAGATGATCATAGATTACCAAATTATACAATACTTCCTGACCCGAGTAAACTCGCAGCTTTAAGAATGAATACAACACCGGTAAAACGTTCGTTGGAAGCGGATGATCTTCAGCAAGACATGTTAAAAAGAATACGAGCAGATGTAATACCAATTCAAAGATCAATCGACAAAAGACCAATGATCGGTGCCACTTGGAGAGATGAAATCGGTGAAGCCGTCGAGGAACCGGTAATGATGATTCAAGGCGAAGGATCTGGTAGCGACTGTGATGCGGTGAATCCTGGTCTCGGAGAAGCTGTAGAAGAACCCATAATTTTTTTTTATGGGGAAGGTTCTGGAGAAGAATGCCAAACAGGAAATCCTGGTGACAGTACGTCAGCTGACAATAAAGAAAGCAACGAATCAAAAAATGAAGCTGATTCTGCTACTTCCTCTTTATCAACAAATAAAAGCTTCAGTGAAGGTAGCCTTATAAATGAAGTATCTGCTGAGTCATTAGTAACGAATAAAAGTGGTATAAAATTAAACAGGAATTATCCTCAGTCTAACATTAATGTAAAAAGTAATTTTCAAATTGTAGGTTCTACGCAAGAAAAACCAAAATTTAAACCGACATTGGGCATTCAAATAATACCGAAAAATACGAATAGTTCTGTCAAAAGGTTATCAAGATGGGATGTTGGAAAACCAGAAGAAAAACCGGAATGCGACAGTAGCATCATATCAAATGAAGAAAACATATCGCAAAGAAGAAATAAAATTGAATGTGAAGATTCTTCTAGTGAAAATCAAGATGTTAAAATAGATGGAAATTCTATAAGTACCGAAGACGTAACATCCCAACAGAGTAATGTGAAATTAGAAAATTTACAAGAAAATATAGGAGAAAGTTCGTCAGCTATAGAAGAAAAAAAACAAATCGATCCTATCGATCAAGATTCTATACAATGTTGTGATTCATCTATATCATTATGTCAGGCAGATACTTCAGAAACGTTTAAATCCTGTACAAAGACTACATCTGTAACTGAAAACGATAAAACAAATATAAGAAATGTTTGCGACATAGAAAGTACAAGTTTACACGAAACAAGCAATTCAGAAAAAATTGACAATGAATGTAAACCATCAGCCGTATCGCCGCCAAGATTTTTTTTGGACCTAATTGTATTTCATACACTTCAAAGACAGAAATGTTTGAGTCGCAACCTGATGATACAGTTACGACGAGTATAATAGAATCTAAATCAGATACATTACAATATGAATGCGTATCTTCTTCCAGACCTGCAGAAGACACGATTAATTCCTATAAATCGGACGATTTTGATGTGACTCAAACAAATAACAACTCGTTAAAGGTCAACCTATACCCGCGTAAGACTGCTAATCCGCTTTGCGAAGATGATAATAAAAATAAAATAGAGAAAATTGAAGGAGCAGATAATTCGTGGGAACCAAGTGCTTCTTCCAAATATTCTTTAGAACAGCCTTCTAAAATTTCAGAAACAGAAATAAGTTTACTTGATCTAGAATCCGTAGTAGAAATTGAAGAAGACTCAACATCTTGTACTATTGATACTGTACAAGATTCTATTTCTAGTACTGAAGCTGCAGCAAAGGAATGTATAAAATTTAAAGAAACAGAAATATTAAATAGAATTTCACAACCTCACAGTACCAACGATTTAATTAATAAAAATAACGATGTGGATATGAAAATGGAAAATGCAGTTGTTGTAACACCATCAGAACTTCAGCTGAAACAAGAATGCAATATATTTGAAGAGCAAAATAAGGAATCTGATTCAGCAGACGATATCGTAAAATCTTTAAACACATCGATTCCTTGTTCCGAAGCTGAAGGTTATTGTAAATCATCTGAATTTAAGGAAAATAAATTAGAAGCTGATTCAGTATCCTCTAAAAGTTCATGCTCATCATCCGATGGTGTACAGATTTTCCAGAAAAATAATTTCACTGAATCGGCGGAATACCATACCAGCGAGACAGAATGTTTTGTTTATCAAGAAACGAATAATTTAGCAGATAAAGAAATGGATTATATTTCTCAGAAAACGTTTGACTCTTCTGTTACAACCTGTGAAGAAAATAATGAAAATCGTGATGATCGAAAATATGAAAATCAAAAGGAAGAATTAATAGAGTTCGATAATAAAATTACAAGGGATCTGATAGGGTCTGATGCTGAATCTGTGCTTGTTAATTGTAATGAAAGCAATGAAGAAACCAATCGACAAAATGAAGTTTTAAAAGATTCTGAAAATGAAGAAAATAAAAGGGTATTCATCGATCCATTTATCAAAAACTTTGTGCCTGATGTTAACAGAAAATTAGATTCCATTGATAATTCTACTGTTACTAGTTCTGAATTTACTGAAAAATGTAACAAAGATACATTAGTTCCTACAATAAGTAGTTCAGACGATTCCTGCATTCACCAAGACACTTCATTTCATGAAAGTGTTAGATTAAATTCTGAGAAATCGTCCTTTATTAAAGATGAATGTCCTTGTCCTACTTATGATACATTACCAGAAACAGTACCTGACACGAATATTTCTAATTCATCCAGATCTAATATAGTTGACTCTACAAAAGAATCTAACGTAGTTCAAGCTGCAATATCGGAGGGGCAAAGTTCCTGTATTGATCAAGATTTGAATAAGGATGTAATTAGAGATTATAACTTATCGAAAGATGAGGAAGGGTGGTCTACTAAATTATACGAAGGACAAGCATGTTCGAACGAAAATTTATCTTCTAACGAGAATGCATATAATGATTCCCTGAAATTACAATCACCATCTTTAGAAACAAATGATTCCGGTATTATTTCTGAAAAAGAAAAAACAGAGAACGTTAATTTTGTAGAGATTGAAGAAAAATTTGATACCGTCATTGAGCGAAATAAAACTGACGATAGAACTGAATTCTGTAAAGATGTTACAGAATATGTCCAAGATAGCTACCAAGAAGATCAGAAACAAGCAATAGTAAGCAATATTTTAGAGACTAATTCAAAGACAGCAGAAAAGTCGGAAACTGAACAGGAAGAATTAAAGCATACAAAGATAAACCCACAAGAACTTATTAACAGTGAAATTAAACAATCGTTAGTTGCAAATTATGAAAGCAGTGATTTTGACGATAGTAATGACGATGTTTTTGAAGCTTTTCAGACAGAACCAACTGAAAAGAAAAGTAACTTTTCTTCTGATCTAGAAGAAATAGTGTCTGATGTAGAGGAAAATGAAGAGAAGAATATAGAAAAACCAAGTAAAAAAAATGAAATATTATCTAACGAAGTGCAAGCTATACCTGTTGATAAAGAAACAGAAGAATCATCAATAATAGATAGTAGTGTTATTGAAAAAATAACAGTGGAGAAAAGTGAAGAAAAACAAAAAGGGATAAATGAAGAAACAGCGATTAAAGGAACTGATTTTAATGTTGTTCAACATGATTTGAATCTGGAAATAGCTCTAGATGAAAAGATTCGTGTTAATTCTGAGAAAAGTAATACCGTAGAATTGGCAGAAACGGAGACGTCAACAATTTCTTCTGAAATTAATCCAGTAAAGAAAGAATGTATAAGCCTGGAATTAAATAAAGCAAACAATTTAATAAACATAATAAAAGAGGGGAAAAATGAAAGTTCAGATGAAATTAGAAAAAATGTGGTAGATTTTAAAATAGATTCAACAAATGAAATTGAAACTGTTGAAGTTAATAGCAGCAATAACGAAATAACTCCGGAAGATTTAAGGACAGAACTATCGTTAAAATCTACAGAAGAAAATCTGGTAACAAGCTTAGATAATGATGTTAAATTTATGAAAAATGAAGAAGTAAAACATGTTACAGAAGAACTTTCAATTATAGAAACATGCAACAAAGTAAGAAAATCCTCGGTACATGGCGATAAAGAAAATAAATTTGATATAAATTCACAAGAGGAGTGTAACGTATCCATTCACTCGGTATCAAACATTTTACCGTTAAAATTTGACAACATAGAAAAGTCAGAAATACATAAAAATAATATTTCAGTTATGTCAGAAAATTTCAAACCTATGGATAATTTACATTTTGTAAGTTTTTTGTCTGAAAAGTCAGAAAATCAGGATATAATAGATAATCATGAGAATCATAACAAGTCGCTTCGCGTTACAAACGAAACGATTGAATCCATTTCTGAAAGTACTGTAACAAGTGTGAAAGATAGTTCAACGAGCTTTAGTACGCAACAATCGGAATCAATAATTCCAATAAATGATTATAAAAAAGAAGCCAGTAAAAGATTCAGCGATGTCTCCGACCTAATTCAAGATGTTCCTCCATTAAAATCTAAACCTCTGTGTATAGAGGAGCCGGCCAATGAACAAATATTAGAAGATTTATCAAATTCGAAAGCGCAATTGGATAGAAATTCGGATAATTTCAAAGAAATGGAAATTCCGATAAACGAAACTAAAGCGAGGGACGATATGATAACAGTGTCTGATAACATTGTGGTACAGTCGACGAAAGACGAATGTCATCGTACAGTTGCTAACGTATTAAATAATATATTAAATCAAGTTGAACGAAAGAACAATAAAACGAATGAAACGAATGAAACGAATGAAACGAGTGAAGAGAAAGAAAGTACAGATATTCAGAGTGTCGAGATAAAAACAGTTTCTTTAATATCCGATGATTCCATGGGGGCGGATAATGAAAATTTATTTGGCATAGCTTCCGAAGAGATGGACCCTTTAGCGTGCACCGATGATGAAACTATTAAGAAATTAGATGATACGCCTAAGATAGCGTTACGCGTTAAACCTGTCTCCGAACTCGTTTACGATGGATGGAAATTAGATTCTACCGAACCTCCGAAATTGTCATCCCGTAAGCGACGCAATAGTTCTCACGAATCAAATTCCGAAGATGGAGGTATGAAAGAAGACGAAGTAATAATGATGGGAGGGAAGAGAATGAAATTACGTGGGAAACGTATGGCTGATAAACAATTGCGGAAATCCGTAGAGGAAAGTCGTGTTGTAACGATCAGTTCAGAAGATGAAGCTGTGAAGTGTGATGATTCTCAAGAATTGAAAGAGCAAGAAAGTAAGGATGCCAGCGATGATCAAAGCGGTGCTCATCTTTCTGCAATTGATAGAAAATCAAGAGGACGTCCTAGGGGAAGACGAAGACGTGGTTACAAAGGAGGAAGCGGCCGTTCAAATCGATCCAAACATTCTGAATTTCAGAGTAGTCAAGTCTCCGAAACATCGCCTGAAGTTATTTTTGAGGGAACGCCACCGAGTAACAACGATTCTTTGAACATGACACCAGTTTCGCAAAAGAAACGGAAGAAAAGTGAGAATTTTTATCTTTGATGATTGATTGATTGATTGGATTGAAAATCATTTGATTATATCCATTTCTTACATATATGTACATATATTTTTCAATATTGTTCACAGGGAAAATGGTTTTGGGCCTTGAAGTGGGAAGAGACATCGTACCTGAACCAGAAGCAGGATTAACACAAGATGAAACACCCGTAAGACAATCCAGAAGAATAGCACAATTGAAAATTAAAGAGGCACAACTGAAAATCGAAGAAGAATCTTTAACTGAGAAAAAAGAGAGAAAAGATAAGAAGGAAAAGAAAGATTCTACCGAAAAGAAAAAACGAAAGAAGCAAAAGGTACATTTCTAATTTCGAATTTTATACAAATTCTTAATCAATATCGATATACTCTATAATACACACCCTATAATTTGTAATATTTTCAGCCTGAAAGCGAAGAAGAAATTATAATAAAGGATATAGAGAAGGAAAATAAATCTAAAAAGAAACGTAGGAAAAGGAAAAAGAAAAAAATGTTATCTAAATTTAATGAAGCAAATCCATGGCAGAGTTCCTCGGGTTCCAGTAGCGACGAAGAAAATGAAAATGACGAAGAGGAAGAGGAGGAGGAAGATATAGAGAGCGAAGGATCTTTACTTTTTAAAAGTGATCACGAATTTTCACCGGAAAGTGATCTTGAGAAAGATCAAGAATCTGAACCGTTAAGAAGAGCTAGAACAGCACAAAAAGGTATCATGCGATTATTTAATACTTACTATAGTGTATACCCATTTAGTCAGATGCAAAATTAATCATACACGTGTGTATTATAATAATATAGCTCAAAGTGACGTGGAGGAAGCAGACGACGAGTATGCTTGTCAGAAATGTGGCAAAGCAGATCATCCAGAATGGATACTTTTATGTGATTCGTGTGATAAAGGCTGGCATTGTTCTTGTCTTAGACCAGCGCTTATGTTGATACCTGAAGGTGATTGGTTCTGTCCTCCGTGTCAACATGTAAGTTTCTGTCTCCAATTAAATAAAAATTTTAATCAATTATTTTATTTAAAATCTCCTGCCATTCCACAAAATGTATGTTTCATTTTAGAATTTACTAGTTGTTAAATTACGAGAAAACTTGAAAACATACGATCAATTAACGAAAAGACACGAAAACGAAGTGTTAAGAAAGAAGAGATTGGCGTTTGTTGGTATAAGCTTGGATAATGTTCTTCATAAAAACGAAGCGCAACGTCACCAAAAGGAATCAAACGCGTCTAGCCAAGAATCGGATAATGGTAATTTAAAATTCTTTGTAATATTTCGTTCCTTTCTTGATTAGTTTTATAATACAACTTTGTGTTTTTTCTCTCTCTACCTCTCTACCTCTCTACCTCTCTCTCTCTCTTACATAGAATCTACAACTACCACGTCTACTTCAAGTACAGAAACATCTAGTAGCGAAGAAAGTGAACCGGTCTATCAATTACGTGAAAGACGATGTGCTAATAGATATAAATTCAATGAGTATGATGCCATAATCAATGCCGCGATTCAAGACGAGGTAGAAGCCGTTCAAGGAGCCGGAAATCAGGGTAGAGGAAAAGACATCGCAACTATAGTGAATGCAAAGAAGGAAGAAGCAGAGGTAAATTAATTTGTTTAGTGTCCTTTAATTGAATTCCACCCATCATATTCGTATTTTAAGTGATATATTCGTAATGGAAAATTTTCGTCCAGCTTGAGTTTAAAAATGAAATATTAAACATGGACGAAATACCTGCAAACAAAGATGATATTGAAAGAAAATCAGAAAAAGATAGCGACGAAGAATATAAAATCGACGCAGAGGATGGTGTCGATGAAGAGGAAGAAGAACAACATAATAAAGGAACAGTAAAGAAATTCTTGTCGCGTAAAAAACATCGTAAATTAAATAGTCTGGATATAAGTAGCGAAGATGATCCAGAAAGTGATGAAGATTTTAAAGGCACGAGTTCCGAGGAGGAAGAAGATTTTGATGATCATATAACATCTTCCGATGATAGCTCTTTCGCTGACATGAAACGACGTGGTAGAAAAGATTCACGATCGGTACGAAGAAGCACCAGGGTCAGAACTATGCGTTACGAGGAAGATTTTAGTGAGTGCGATCAATTCGATTTGCTTTTATTATTATTATTATTATTATTAAAGGCCAATGTTATAAGATGATTGATGTTTTTACAGTAAACGATGATAGCGAAGAAAGCGATAGACCGAAAAGAAAGAAATCTCGATCTACGTGGGATTCGGATAACGAGGATAGCGATAATTCATGGCGACAAAGAAAGAAAAAGTAAGACATCCTCGTTGTTATTATTCTATGATTGAATTAAATTTTTACGTTAATTTCGTTTCAGAAGTAAAACCATACCGACGTCTAAATATAAAACGTTACCGAAAACGAAAAGTAGAAAGAAAAAAAAGAGAAAACGTATAATTGAGTCTGACAATCAAAGCGATAACGATGATTCAACTGAAGAACAAAAAATTGAAACTTCATGCGAAATACAAGCACAGTTAGAAAACAATGAATCGGTAACGCTTGATGCGCTAAATATGAAAGTTGAAAATGTAAATGAGAAAAATGAGAATAATGAGAAAAAAAATATTAACGAGATGAATGATATAAAATTAGAAGAAATGAAAACAGAAGTAGCTGACATATCTGTCACTCTACCGTTACAAGATGCGCTTCTACAAAAGAAAAAGAAAGTAAGGTTATATTTATCGTTTGTATGAAATTTTTCTTTTCTTTTTTTTCCAAATGTTTCTTTGAATTTAATTTACAGGAGAACGCTACAAAGCCAAAAAAGACTCCGACAATTCGAAGAAAGGTATATAAATTTTATTTTTCTATTCAATTATAACGCAGAAGCTTGATTTTATACGTTTAATAACATTTTCAGATTATATACGGTGGCCTTCCAGATGAAAACAAACCGGAAGAAGAAGAAACTTTAGGTAGAAGAACTCGAGGAAGAAAAATGAACTATCAAGAAGAAATAGCGTCGGATAGTGAGGAGGTAAGAAATACAATGTTGAAATTGTAAAGAATCGAAGGTATGAAAAATTTTCTATCAACATCGCATCGCAGGAATTAAAAAAGGCGTTAAGAAGAACCGGAGAGAGCGAGGATGAATTTGTTGTAAACGAAGGCGAAGATTTAATCGAAGACGCTGAAAAAGATTCAGATTCAGGTAATTTGAAAATAATATATTGAAATTGAATATAGTTTGATTAATGTTAATGTATCGTCACATTTTGTAGGTGATATTTATAATCCAAAAAAAGATGGTCACAAGGTGAAAAATAAATCACCAAAAAGTAGAAAAGCAAGGAAAAGCAAAAGTCCTGGAGGTAAAAGGAAAATGTTAAATGATGGGCCACCGAAACCGAGAAAAAAGCCTGGTCCAAAACCCGGAAGTAAAAATAAATCGCGCAAACAAAATTTTTTAATGGGTTCCATGATCCAGAGAAGAGACGACCAAGATGAGGAAAAGGATATCATGGGTAATGTCATTGATAATCCTATAGGAGACTTAGACTCTAAATTGATGACAATCTTTCAGAAAATGTTGGATTAACTAGTACTGCTATGTCGGTAGCAGGTTCCTTTACTGGAGATGTTCCAGAAGGTTCCCTGACTGGGCTTGGACCAGGTGAATTAGCAGACTTGGATGACGAACAGTTAGAACAGATGATGATGGAAGACGAAGAATATGGCAGACGACAATTAGAACTTGCGGCTATCGAGATAGCAAAAAAGAAGAAGAAAGAAGAACGAGAAGCTAAAAAATTAGAAAAAGCACGATTGAAAGCGTTAGAAATATTGGCAGCTGAAAGACAACGAGATCCTAATGCACCGGAAGGAACTGACGGAGAGGTACCAAAGAAAAAGAAACGAGGTCGTCGCAGTAAAGCCGAAATTCTTGCAGAACAAATGCGCAGGGATGGAGCTCCAGATTTAAACGCTACTAGTTTAACTAGCAGCGTTGCGCATACTGTAGCAAGCAATATATCACCTACTGTTAATCTTGCTCTTAATCCCGCCGTACCAACAATAATGACGCCTGATGCTGACAGACCGAGCGAGGGACCTATCTCCATGATGACAGGACCGGATGGGCAACTTTTTAATCCTGACGGATCACCGTTAAAACCTAAAAGAAGAGGACGCGGCAAAGGTAAAAAGACTTTGGCATTAGAAGCAGCTAGAGCTGCTGAAGCAGCGGCGAAAGCCGCTGTTGAAGTTGGTCTACTTAGCATGGGAACTGATTCGAATCCGGAATTAAAACCTGGTGAAATTCCGAATATACTTCCTACACCAGGTAGTAGCACCTCTGGTTCGGCTCCGTCCACACCACCTGCTGGCGTCGTAACAACACAAGGACCACCTGCCTCGCAAACCCCGACCACACAGCCTGTTTATCCATCATTACCACCTAATCAACAGTCTTCCGTTATCACCAGAATGCTTCAATCTCAACCTGTATCGAGTAGTCCACAGTCGTTTTCTGCTGCAGCTGCAGCGATGGGGCACAAATATTTCGGAGGACCAAACACTGGAGGTCAAATAATGGGTGGACCTAGAACGGGCTACGAGATGCAGCCACGTGGAAGAATTCCCTCTCCGTATAGACAGGCCGGCCAATCGTCTATACCACCTCACTTTGCGGCTGTGCGATCAGGAACTCCTCCGATGAGAATGAGAGTACCTGGTCCGCAGATATATCATACACCGCATCATCCAATGGATCCTTCTCCATCAGGTGGTGGACCGATATCGATTAACAGTCGAGATCGTAGTTCTCCACTTGGACCTGGGCCTGCAATGATCCCGCCAGCTGCTGGAAGTCCTCTAGCTAAAGGTGGTCCTACACCTCCTCCACCTCCACCTTACGTCAGGGGAGCTCCACCCTTACCTAGATTTACGGACAATCCGATGGGTCCCAGGCATCAAATGCCACCTTTTACAAACGCTTCACCGGTTAACCATAACATGCAACAACCATCGCCGCCACCTAATCGACCTCCTGGTAATTTTTCACCGTATCATCCTCCACCACCACCTAATTATCACTACGGTGCGTATCCACCTCCTCCGCCAATGTCCACAGCAGATGATGCAGCTGCCTACCAAGGTTCTCCATATCCTGCTGATCATTTCTCTTCTCCTGCGGATAATCAACCACCTATTCAAGCGCCACCGCCTCCTCAGCCTCCTCCGCCACCGCCGCCGCAGCAGCAGCAGCAGCAGCAGCAAGCGCATCCGAACGATGCCGCTGGTGTTGGAAATAAACAGTACGATGAAGAAGGTTCCGGTGAATTTGGTGGTTTAGTATCTTACTTTAGTAGTCAGAGAGAAGATGATCTTGATTCGTAGCATGAGTGAGATCTTGGCCAACCCTGAATCAGTTAGAGGCAGAATGCATTCGAGAAAAATGTATTTTATCGCCCAAATAAAATTACAACTTTTGCTCGAGAGGAATCAGTACAAGAGAAACATAAAAGTAACATGTAACGTAACCGTAAATAAAAAAAAAAAAAAACAAAAAACAAAGAACTAGATATATCTGTCGGGGCATTGGAATGTGAAATAAATAAAGAAAGAGAGCATTTGCATAACAATACAATGATACACATTCTAACATTATTTTATACTCGTACTGTATCGTTTTAAAACGTAAGAACACATAGAATTAGAATTGTCTTCCTCTTTGACCTCTTAAGCAAATAGTTGTCTGAAATCTTTATACTTTCAGAATAAAAGAAAAAGGAAAGCCGCCGAAATCAAATCCAAGGTTGGCCAAGTGAGTACAGGAGGAAAAAAGAAATATATAATATTAATCGCTAACAATGGAGCCTATTTCCCAAGAGTTATAAGCTTTTTGTAATTAGTTCCGAGTTTGTTTAAATTTATATAAAACGAAACGACCACTGATAAAAAACGTAAGGTGTTGCGTTACGCTAGAGGAAAGATTACACAAAGATCTGACCAGAATTCTAACTAATTATTCGTTAGTATTCCTAAATGAAAAAAAAAATTGGTGCACAGTTACTTCCAAATCCGTCGTAGATGTATAGATGTCCTTTTCCCGAATAAACATTTGCTGTTGACAAAGTCGGTCTTAGTAGTGATCAGGAAACTTATATTATAACGAATTCGGACTATGCGCCGTTGTTACATGTATATATGTAAATATAATAAGTCTTTTAGATTATATTATATGTATTATATATACACAGTCACACAGAATACTATAAAGTGAATTAGTGCAAAGGGCACAAATGTAATATTTAAATGAAAAAGAAACAAAAGGAACGGCATCCGATTATAATAAATTAACAAATGGTGTGAAGACTATTACTATAATTATTTATAAAAAAAAAAAAAGATTAAGAATTTATAATAAGTAGTATATTGTATTTTACAAATTTTACTGATATAATTATATTTAAAAATATTTGGATATAATTGTATTAGAGAACAGGAGGCTGCTGAGAGTCCAATTCCAAGGAAAGCGAGGAAAAAGGAAATTTAACGAAATTGACGTTACGTGTATAGATAATCTGATAGTAGTTTTTAATTAAAAAGAAATTTTTATTCTATCGAATCGTATCGGTGCAATTACAAATACATATAGTTATATGTAGCTATGTACATGATTTTTGTAATACATGTACAACCATGTTAGTAAGAATTAACAAATTTATCTTATTTCCTATTTTCCTTGTTTTGTTTCTTTTCTTATTTCCTCAACAATATTTTTTTACCGCTTTTCAAATTAAAATGAAAAGAAAAAAATCTATATTATATATGTATACACGCGGGGAAAGAAAGGAGAAAAAAATTATTAGTGTATATATATACAATAATATAAAGAATTAATTATTAAAGATATTGTACGAATGTTTCGTATTATAAGCCATTGACCCAAGGTCAGAATTGCTTGTACCTATAGCGCAACTTTGGAAAATTGTTTTATTGAATCCACTTCTTAAAATGAATATTCGAAGAAATCTTTAAGTTTTTCATTAAGAAATGGATTCGGATGAAATTTAACTCAATTGAGTGATTCACTGAACAGATACAACTATATGTGGCTATAAGAGGATTAATTTAAAAGGAAAGAAAAAAGAAAACTTATTTCTTTTCTTTTTTAGAATAAAACAGCCTCCTGGTCTTTAATTAATTCGCAAAGCTGGTAGTGTCTTTGCGTCACAAAACAAATCATGTATCTGTTTAGTTATCACACGTACGTACATACATAATATAAATAGAATTTATATAAATAAACAAAAAAAAAAAGAGGAAATACATTATCTTAGGATTAGCTGCTTGGGATAGTTTCCTTTACTTCGTCAAATGTTTAAAGACCGAATTGATCGATTATACACACTTTACACACCATATAACATAATAGAAAGATTACTGTCGCTAATTTTACTATTTTTACATCTATACAATATATTTTGATTGTATATTGTTTAATGTACAATCTTTTATCTTTGAACTTAACATGCGTCTTCGGACCATTCGTTCTTAGGATGCGCTTCAAGGAAAATACGAATTTATAATCTGTATCTTGTTTTCGAATGCTTGGATAATCATTAGAATTATATATGTTACTAGAAAACAATTGTCTGACACTTTTCGATATGGAAATTTAATCTCTGTTAAAAAAAAAAAAAAAAGAAAGAAAGAAACGATAATGATTAATATTTATATAAGATACATAAACAGTTCTTTCAAATGTCCGAAGATTTAATTTTTAATCCATTTTTAAGTCCTTTGAACATAAACAAAAAATCCATAAAATTGATTTTTTCAGAAAAAAATATGTACATGCATATAATATATTCATATATGTATATTTATATTGCTTTCATGTATGACACGTCCGCATTTAAAGAAATTCATATAGTTCATATGAAACATACTTGTGATAATACAATGATTCGATCTCAATACTGGATAAACGTATCAAACATGATCCTTGGAAGGAGGTACGTTCATTTTCGCATTATGAGTGTTTCCTTGAAACGTAAACGGACGAAGTGTCTTGTCAAGACAACAGTAAATGTGGTGCAGTTTAGCTTTTCTTTTTCGTAAGGGTCTAGACCAAACGCAATTATTATATTACATGTTGTAGCCTAAACACATTTTGTAATAAAATTCAATATATTGAAATAATACCGTAGGATGCTTTTTCTTTAAAATACGTGTCAATATTACAATTTTCTTGATGAAAAATTTTTATGTTACCATTATTATAAATGCAATATTGATGTTTTCATACTAAATTGGAAAGAGTGATATTATTAAGTACATACATATAACTTCCGTGTTGTATATAACTTTTTTTTTTCAATTATATATATTTATTTTACATGTTCGTTTTATGATTGATTCAAATTAAAAAATAAACGTCAAATGTTTTATACAATTTTCAAAAAAAACATTTAAAAACAAAAAATACATTGAACATATTTCAGAGAAATGTTTAAAATAATATTACCTTGAAAAGGTTTTTTTTTGTTTTTTCAAATTCGTCTAGCAAAATATTTTGTAACAAATATGATGATTTGTTTTATTGTATACAAATATAATTGTATTAGAAATAAGAAAAACTTAAAGTAAAATTTGCAATCTAACTTGCTGTTTTGGTATATAACACTGAATATCATTTAACAATTTTAACTTTATTGTGAAATACTTTCTCATTTGCAGGCTTCACCTCACCAAATCTTGCTTTTCTTTTTTCTATTCTAGCTTCTAATTCAGCCTAAAACAAAGTAATTAGTATTAGTATTAAAATATGCTTTTATATTGCATAATAAAATATAAAGGCACAATTAACATTGTAAATGTTTCATTTAATTTCATTTATTACCTTTTCCATTAAAGTGGAAACAGAAGTACCAAACCTTTCCGCTCGCTTTTTTAGAACTTCATAAGTTGTATGCTATAAATGCATATAATAAATTAACTATATCAAAAACACAATGCTACAATTATATTCAAATAAACATATATGTATATATATATATATATACCACAGGTGTTTTTACAGATGCAGCTGACTTATTATTTTGATTATTAATACTGAATCTTGCAGATCTAACTTCCTTTTTAGCAGCTTCTGATAAGGGCAATCCAAATTTCTTAGCTCTCATTTCTAGCCTCTGTTGAAATAAACAACATAAACTATTAACATACTAAATTTTAAATATCAATTAAGCAAAGAAAATATCACTGATATTAAACTAAAAATCTATGGAAAGTTAATTGTTACCTCTTTAACACCAAGCTCTGATAATTTAATAATTTTTCTTTCAGCTGGTGCAACCTCGGTAGTCTTTGTATCAATTTCAGCTTTTTCTGTTTGCTCATTTTTAACTTCTTCAATTACTGGCTTTCGGTTTAGAACTATTTTTTAGCATTCGTATTACTCTCAGTAGATAGTTTTCGCTTTTTCTCAACTTCTTGTGAATCTGGTTTACTTGATAATTCTTCTATTTCTTCATCCTATTTAAATGTAACATACTGTTCAGTTACATTCTTAAAAACCTACTTAGTTTATATTAAACTATTATAATTTTGATTAAGTTTGAGTTTACCCCAAGAACTGCATCTTCATCTAAAATTTCTTCTGCAGTTTCATCCAAAGATAATGCAGAGTCTAAGAACAAAGACATTGTTTCATCAGTGTACGCAATCTTTATACAGGAAAATATAAATTTGTTGTAAAACTTGTTTAAAAATATATACCACCATGTATGGCTAACTGAAGCCTTTCAACCAATTCATTTTTATTGCCAGTAGTAGAAAGTCCTCTCTGTTTCAGTTCAATCTTCAAATCTGCAACCTATTCAATAATATTTTCTTTGTTTTAATATAATTTAATTCTATAATCTCAATATTTATACAAAATTATATTTATAATATATGAATTGCGATCACTTATAAATAGTCATGTAAATATACTACACAAATTAATATAAATAATAAATTAAGGTTAATTTCCCGGCTTCGTAATCACATCAATAAAATTGTACTTGAATTACCTTCATTTTTGAAAGTTCAGTAAGTCCTTTTTCATATGATGAATCAGCCATGATGCATCAGGATTATTTTATTTCAATTAATATCCCTTTTTGATCTCCGATTAACATGTCACAACTTTCCACAGAATAAATACTTTCACGAAATTGAAAAGCAAATCAAACCAAATTATATATATGTATATACATACACAACATAAAAAGTTAAATATCGCTACCTTTACGAGTGCAGTGACTAATCGATTGAGTTTCAGTGTCAAAGTTGACAATAATTTAAAAATGAACCATGTAATATTCTTTGAATAAAATTGAATATAATATAGCCAGTTTATCTAATAGAACATGAATGGAACTTTTACGTATCAAAAATATGTATATTTAAGAAAGAGGAACAGAAGTGTGTTTTCGCCCGGGATTTTCTCTGTGCCCGATATGGTGCTGCACCACGCGGCTAACTCTTGCAAAAGAATAGTAATTTGGAAAAGACATCGAAATTAGCATAGAATCATATAACATCTGAATTAAAACACACCTTATTCCGAATATCATATTTTAATTAATTGAAATCTATAATATATGTATTTGATTTAATTTATTGTATATTAGCCTTTGGTGGCGTCACACGTTAATTATTAATTAATCGCAAAATTAAATCGCCTATAAACAAGGAATCTCAAATTTGAATCCAACGCCATCTATCAAAAAACGGAGGAAACGATTCCGCATTTAGTTTCTGCCAGTTCCCGGTAGATGGCGCGATCGGCCCCCTGAAACCGATCGGTAAGTTGTTGAGTAGTTTCCGTCGTTTTTGTATAGACGGCGCTAGGATCGAATTTTTAAAATACTTGAATTATGGTGGTCTTTTTAAAATGGTCTTCTTAAAATCTTTTAAAATCAAAATTATATCTTTTTCATTTGAAACGGCGCGGTGGGGCAGAAGAGGTAAAACAAGCACGACTGCAATACCAACGGTGCTCTGAACATATGTACATGCTGACCTAACCTCACCTGGGGGTATCTAGGACCCTTGAAATCATGATCCCTTTAGATCAGTAAAGGCATGTCCAGTCTTCTCCTATCTGTAATCACTGGTGATATGAAAAAATAATAAACATTTCTTATATGTATATAGTTGTCTGTAATAATTGTTTTACACATTTATGATGGTAGATGAGTCGACGAAGAAAACATTAAGCAACATTCCGTTGTTACAGACAAAAGCAGGTCCTAGGGACAAAGAATTGTGGGTGCAAAGATTAAAAGAAGAATACCAAGCTTTAATTAAAGTAAATTTTATTTTGAATATTTTGTATTCCATATGGTTGACGTTGAAAAACTTGAAATATTATTGTATATGTCACTATTGATAATTATACAACAAATTAAGTAAACAATTTCTAATATATATTTAACATTTTATATTGTTTTCAGTATGTGAAAAATAATAAAATTCTGATAATGACTGGTTTCGTTTGGAATCTAATAAAGAAGGTACGAGATGGTTTGGTAAATGTTGGTATATTCATAATTTTTTAAAATATGAATTTGAAGTGGAATTTGATGTAAGTAAACCTTCCTTTTATCATATTCATAAAATTTGTACAAAAATCAGATAAGCTTTTTTTTTAATCTTTAGATACCTGTTACATATCCTACAACTGCGCCAGAAATAGCCCTACCAGAGTTGGATGGTAAAACTGCAAAAATGTACAGAGGTGGAAAAATTTGTCTCACAGATCATTTTAAACCTCTGTGGGCACGTAATGTACCCAAATTTGGAATTGCTCATGCAATGGCACTTGGAGTATGTTTGTTTACTTACTGATACATTTTTTAATGATCAATTTTATTGTTATACAAATTTAAAAAATGTATTATTATTTCAGCTTGGACCATGGTTGGCAGTTGAAATTCCTGATCTTATAGAAAAAGGTGCCATAACACATAAAGATAAAATTAATGAAAATAAATCATAATTACAAGAAATAATATTGTATAATATTTATATTGAAAATATCGTTTTTAGTTCACATATGGAAATTAATTGATTTATATAATGAATATTAAATTTTATATTAATATAAATATTTACAATACTTTAAATGTTATTTACAGAAATCACTGATCTTCGTCTGTCTTAACTTTTTTGTTTCTTTTATAATCTCATCTAACCTATACAAATCTTTAAGAGATACTTGTCCAGTACCTCTTTCTAAGGGTTTGGTTGCAATGGATCTGGTTTCCAACCTAGTAGATATATCACTTGAAATGTAGCAGGTACATATGGGCTACCATCATCTTTAAGTTTTCCATACAATTCTTTGTATATTGCCGCAGCTGCAAGTATAGTGTCTTTATTTAAACGTAATTTTCTATTTCTTGCTGCATTGTTTTCAGCCATTCCTATAAAAGTATAAGTTTGAAAGAACATTACAACAAAACAAGCACTGATTCAATTTCATCAGAACTTCAACCAATACCTTTTAAATCCCACATTAACTCAAACATGCTTGGATAACCAATAACTATTTCATCTGTATCAATAGTTAACATTGTAAAATTTGCTCTTGTCAACAAAGCTCCAATATCTCTAATTTCTGCAAAGGGAGAAATGTGTGCTGAAATACCACCATCTCTTTCTAATTCTGCTAATTGTAAAGAGCATCTAAAAGAAGGAGAACAAACATTATGTTGATACAATTAATATAAACTTCTTTTAAAATACCTTAATTCATACAGAGTCTCTCCTCCAAATATAGCTGCCATAAAGACCCCATCATTCTTTAAACTTTTATTAATGTTCTTGAAACACCTTGGTAGATCATTCACCCAATGAAGACTTAATGAACTTACTATCAAGTCTAAACTATCAGGTTCAAATTCAAAATTTTCTTCATCCATAACTGTTCGCAATACTTTAATTCCCTCTGTAGTCTTTACTTGTTGTAGAATGGTTGGGGACATATCGCTTAGAATCAATTCCTCTACAGATTCTGCTAAAATATGCTTTGATACATGACCACGACCGCACCCTAAATCAAGAGCTTTTTTAAACTTTTTCTTTATATCAAATATTCTATCTGCTAATCTAGAGCCTACTTCATCTTTAATATAATCGTACACTTTTACGTCGGGTGCTTGAGTAGCACGTTCTCTTTGAAGTAATTTTGTGTTTCTATCAAAAACATACATTACACTATCTGCTGGTAACGCATAGTTTATTACACTGTTATTTATACTACGAACATTTTTAATATCAAACACAAATCGACGTACAGAACGTTTAAATGCAGCTTGCATTTTTGGTTGGAAGTTTTGTACGCGGTTTTCTTCAAATATTAATTATGTAATTTCAATATTAGTAACAGTAGTATTGTATGAAGTATATAATGTTAAAATGTTTTATTAATGTATTTACATTTTTCGTTAGAATTTTGTTATAGTCGATGTTCTCAGATGTACCGTCGTTTATACGATATAACCTATAAATTATAATGTATTTAATGTTGTAAAATTGCAACTTTACACATATAATTTATTCAATTAAAAAAAGATTTACAAAAGTTTTGCATAAAATGTTACAATAAAAATAATTGAACTTGATATTTAAACTGACTACATTGCTTTTATTTAAAAAAAATCATAACTGTTGAAGAATTGTATTTATACATATATATATGTATACGAATATATAAAACTTGTTTGCTAACAAATAAGTTTATGTAAACAATTTCGAATCGTCCTTTTAATTACATATTTAATATGATTTATAATACATTCATTTAATATTACATCTACATATGTATGCTTGTCTGTAACAGTGTTTATTAAAATCCGTCATTAAACCACATAATAATAATAACTATTATAATTAATATTATTATCTACTATATACACTTTGATAAACACAGTCCTAATATTCAATGAAATATATTATTTCACATATGAGTAAACATGAAGATATCAAACATTTAATTTTACATGACAATGCGCATAACATAGTTCTAAATGTCACAATCATTATCACATGTATATCTTTAATGGCAATAAACAATGCGATGAAAAAATATTCACTATGAAAATTAGTTTAACTAGTTAAAAAAACTGTATAAAAATGATTGATGCAAATTAAAAAAATTTCAAGGTCAATTTTAATAATTATAACGTAATTAAGTACATTTACTAAAATTAAGAAATATTAATTGCAATAAAATAATGGTCCATACACGTCTTATTATATGTGAAACTGGGTGTATCACATATTTGCATGTTCTGCCTTTCAATATGATAAAATTTACAAATAATAAATGTTTTTTATTCATAATCTTTGAAAAAGTATTAAAATGAAAATTCTGTATAAAAGTCAGTTCTAAATATAACTAAAAAAATTGTACAATTATGTAATCACAATAAAAACAAATATCAATGTATTTTGAGGCGCAATATGTAATATTAAACTCGGAAGCTAGGAAAATTCTAAAAAATTCGATACGTATCGTAAGATTCACGATAGTTTTAAAAAATAAGCATGAATGATAATAACTGTATCGAGATAAATTTGTTATTTAATTAATATTTGACGTAATATAGATAGCAAAATAATAGTATGAAAGCAATTATATACCTGTATTATACTTAATATAATTACTACTGAAACTTTTCATTCTAGTGCTTTTTGTCATTTAGCGCTGAGCTTAAATCGTTATAAAATATTATTTTGTTGTTGTTGCTGTTGTTGTAACACAATATTTACCTGTAGAGTACTACTGATTGCTTTAACAACTTAAGTGCAATATATTGAAACTGCAATCTTTTTATATTTTTATATTCGTGTGTATATGCAAAAAATATGTTCATAAGTTCAAATATAATAAGATTTTTCGCATGTAGATTAATTACAATAGAACATATTTTGAAAGAATATCAGAAATAATCAATTAGTTTACAAATTAACATAATTTGTTACGAAAATAATATCAAAGCTCAAAGTCATATCTGATCTGATGAGAGTAACGAAGCCTCTTTTATGCTTTTTAAAATGTCGACATTTGGTGATATTTGGTGCTAATGATAATTACTTTGGCCTCAAATTACTGATAGAAGTAGGTAATGTGAAATGTGTTGACGCTGAAAGAGTTGTTGTAGTGCATGCAGGGACCGGTATATCGCCCATAGTTGTAACATTCGTTTCACTTTTATAACGAATGTTAGTGTATTCCCGACCTAGATGAAGAGATTTCTGTAAAAGCAATAGTAAATTAGAATTCAATTTGTAAGTAAAGGTCAAGAAATAATTAAATAATTACCTGTTCTGCTTGCATTCGTTGAGATACAGTTTCAATGTAGTGTAGTACAGCAAGATAAACAAATTTATATTGCGCTTCTGTTTGAACCATTCCTGATCTCTGTGAACGTACTCTTTGAATAGTTCTCTGAATATCAATTTCACAATCCAATCCTTCAAACAGAATGTCCACAAAATATTTAAACGTATGTTATATAAAGTATGCATTGAAAATAAAAATAAACATAATTTAAATATTATTACCGTGACGCTTGATTTGATCAAGAATCATATCAATAACAATAAATGTTCCAGTTCTACCAATTCCAGCACTACAATGTACAAGAATTGGTCCTATACTTGCTACACTTTGACCGTTTGAAGTAAGAGAAGCAGCAATTGATTCTTGTCTTGCATTAACGTCGTGAAGGAAATTTAATACACATCCAGGATCTGATGGAACACCATGATCGGGCCACGCCTAAAAAGTTAGTGCAACTGATATAATTAATTTCATTATTTAAAATATAAGTGAAGAACCATTGCAAATAATAATGAAGTACTTGAAAGTGATAGTGGTAAATTCTTCTAGACTCTGTGAAACATGGCTTGCTTCCATGCAATAAAAATTCTCGTAATGTATAATCTGCCGTTGAAGTACGAGACAAAGCACGAACTTTCCATTCACCTCCGTATTCTGTAATTTCACCTTCCTCTGGCCAGTATCGAGCACATTTATTCTACAAAGAAATAAAATATATACGTACATACAATTTTAAAATACAATTCTGGTATTTATCTTTAAAAGACATACTTTTCCTCGCTCCATTTCTTTTGTGGTCATAACTATTACTCGTGTATTTTCTTGATACACCATGTGCCAAAAATCGTGTATTGTGTTTGGAAGACAACCTTGTGTTGCTATGTAACATTTATTAAAAGATCCACTATCTCCCCCAGCATTAATACCACTAGTTTGACTATCTCCTTCCTCATTCTGTAAATTTTTTAACATGTACATATAATATCGAATGTTAGTTTTTCCTTCAAATACAAGTAAATTTAATCCGAACCTTACCCTAATATAATTGGCATTAATATAATCAGCTCCAGGAATACTTGGATCAACATCTTTTAAACGCACTCTTGTATGATCAACTGTAAAATAATTACTCGACAATTATTTTAACTAATTTATTATCGATAAGATAATTGGTTATATATATAAAAAATCTTACATGGTAAAATATTTTTATATCGATTCTTTGCTCGATTTTCAGGACGTAAACCTTCTTTTCTAGAAAATAAGTGACGACATTCCAACTGTTGTAATGATTCAAATTCTTCCCAGAAACCAGCTTTTCCTTTACCACGCCCTGTTCCACCTTCATTGCTACCTGTAGCTCCATTCCATAGCCATCCGTTTGAACAACCATTTTCCTTATGTAATTGTCTCACTCTGCTTTCAATACCGCTTGCATTTATGCGAGTGGCATTGAAAGGTTGTCTTCAAAATAAGAGATAAATATATTATATTGTGACGTATAAGACACATATATTACGAAGTGAAGATGACGTACTAACCGTAAATGAACAACACTTCCACTTGTTTCAACCATTGGATTACGTTTATAATGTTCTATTAAATCACTTAGACTATCAAATTTATCACCTCCTCCAACATCATATTTATTATCCTGCAATATTTGTTACCTTATAGTAGCAATGAATCGTGTATGATAGTTGTAACTTGTGGTATACATACATCAAAAATTTATTATGAATATGTAATATGAAATACAAAATGAAATTAACCTGAGATCGTATTATAACATGTGTAACACGATCATCTGTGCGTACAGATAGTACAAAGTCACCAGGTTTACTCTGGGATTCACGAACCAGAAAAGATCCATTTTTACCTCGCTCCAGCATTAAACGTTCTGCTTCTTTAGCTGATAAATGGCCATGGAACCACCTTACCCATATTTTACTATTAACACATACCATGCTATATGCGTGCATTTGAAGTAACAATAACAAGAAATTCTTCCAATGCATAACAGAGCTTATTATAATGTTTATTATGAAAATACTAAATGTATATTGTACTTTGGTTAAAGAAATACCTTTCAGTTGTTGGATCTGCACAATTTAATGGATATTTTAATTCGATAACTTCTCCATTTTTTTCGCGTAACTGCCCTCCATTTTCCATATAAAATTGTACAAGTTCTGACAAGGTTGCAAACTTTTCACCACCATAAAGATCATAGAAGTCTCCTGTATTTTGTATTTTAATATGAGTTACCTCACCATTTCTCCTAAAAATAACATAAATATGTCACAAAAATGATTTATTTGAAGATAATATGATATATGTATACATACCTTACAGACAATGTGAAATCACCGGGATTAGATGAACTTGGACGTGCCAAAAATGAACTATCATAACCTCGTTCCATTAATAAGCGCTCTGCTTCTAAACCCGATATGTTCGGATGAAACCATCTGTAATAAACATTTTTACATTCATATTGTACAAACTCTGTTATTTATATAACATGCAACAGGAATATAAGAAGGTAGCTTAGAATTTGTATTTCAAAGTTGTAGTAAACTTACTGCATTATTAATTATCAATGTTTTATTTCAAGAGAATATAATTTATTAAAATTTTCACTATTTTTATTACTTTATTAAATAAATTATTATATTCATACAATAATTTCATAAACAAAACCACATTTTTATTCCATTTTTTATCAGTTTAATAATTATATTACAAATATAACTGAAACTGTACAAGCATAGTTACAAATTTCGTTTCAAATAAATAATACACATATATTATTTAGATATGTACTGAAATTTAAAAGTACTGTATCCGTCTTAGATATGCAGTAAACGACGGTGTTAACTTATTTAAGTCTGCATACCTTATTTCTGATTGTTTGAGTATAATCCGCGGTTAACACTGATAAATAAGTAGGCCTATTCAATGATTGTCCATGAATTATGATAATTACATATTTTTTATGCAAGTATAAAAACGTGCCTCACCTGCGAGATGCCATGTCGTAATTCCAACTATGACCAGCTGGTTATTAATAATTCATAACGCTTCATCGATATTCGTACTTATAATTCGCCACTGTAATTGCTTTTAGCTTAATGCTAACTACACATCGTCACAGTCTTTGACACATTCACTTTACCTAAAACAAAAAAAACTGAAACCATTGAAAGATTATACCATAGATTTTTAGTTTTAGAGTGGACACTTTCAAAGTAAACAGATAACCAAACTTAATGTCGGTTTCATAGAATTATAGTTACATTGTGAATTTAAATTCACGATTTGATTCGTTATATATATATATATATATATATATATTTATAATAAATACATTTGAGCCATCTACCGTTATTATGTTACGATAATTGCATGGTAATAAACTGAATCAAATCAAGCTTAAATCCAACGGGTCTCTGGGATTCTCCCACTCTGTCTCTTCCCCTCAAATAGGTTATGAAAAAGAAAAAAAAAAAAACACGATGGTCCTCTATGATAGACAAGGTATTCATACATACATCATACTTATAGAGGAGAGTTCACTTTTTTTTTTTCATAACCTTTTTTGATAACCTATTTGAGGGGAAGAAGCACAGAGTGGGAGAATTCCAGAGGTATGTATATATACAATATGTAAGTACTACTTTACACTTGCATACGCATTTAATTTCGTTACTTATGATAGATTGCGCTGTATTCACTCTTCTTTCCAAACATCAACATCACTATACGATAAAAAATAAATGAATCTTCACGGGAAGCACCTTAATCCAGGTAAGTATGTATTTACTTACATACAAGGGACACAAACGAGTAAATACGACAGGGACGAGCATCGCGGTCAAAGTCAGTATTGGGCGTCCATGTTTAAGGCGATGTCAACCAGCATTTCAGTACCATAGAAACGCAGACAGCGTGGGGGATGTTCTTTAGCTTCGGGCTACTCCGGGCGCTGCTCTTGGAAGGGTTTATCTTGAGTAATTGATACGGCTAATTGCAAATTCTGCCGGCTGTGAAATATCAGTACGCTTTATGTTGGCATTATAGTATGTTAGTTTTCATGTATATTAATTTATTAAAAATTATTGAGTACTTATAAATATATTTTGCTTAGATAGATGTAGGTTTTCCAGACGAAGATGGGTCAGCATGTTTCAAGAACTGATTTTGAATGGGTTTATACCGAAGAACCGCACGCATCACGTCGTAAAATAATTTTAGGTATGAATGTAAAATGTAGTATATGCATCAAATATTATAATTTGTTTAATTCATCTGTATCGTTGATGCTTTTCCTCAACAATTGTCAACAAAATATTGTTAAAAATGTTAATAATATCGATTGCTGTTGTCATATGTATAAAAAACTTAGTTAATATTTATTGTTATGCGCTTACATTTATCCAAAATTTTAGTCCAGTACCTATTTTATAATATATTTTTGTTTCAGAAAAATATCCCCAAATAAAAAAACTATTTGGATATGATCCAAATTTCAAATGGATAGTTACAGGAATGGTTTTAACTCAATTCATATCTCTTTTTTTTATCAAAGATTTAAGCTATCCATTATTATTCCTCGTGGCATATTGTTTTGGAGGTATAATTAACCACTCCCTTATGCTAGGTATGTAATTTAGAATATCATATTGGTTATTATTAAGACTAACATACAGAGAAAGTCTGTGTGTTCTCATAACAGATTATTTATACAAAGGCTTGAATAATCTTATCAAACTATCGTAATATTTTATGATTATAATGTCATTTCAAGAGCAATGAATCATTAATCTTATCTGTTATATTCACTATAATCATCAAATACTCCAATTTATTTATGATATATGATGTATTAATAAAAATATCCTTTTATATTATATTTTAGCAATACATGAAATAGCACATAATCTTGCTTTTGGACATTCTAGACCAATGGCCAATAGATTATTTGGATATTTTGCTAATTTACCTATAGGTATACCAGTTTCTGTTAGTTTCAAAAAATATCATCTTATACACCATCGTGTAAGTAAAAATATTAAATGAAATAATAATAAATGATGTTGATAGATTCAATAATTATAATATATAAATTGTAGTATCAAGGAGATGAGAAATTAGATACTGATTTACCAACTTTATTAGAAGCAAAATTATTTTGTACAACATTTGGAAAATTTTGTTGGATAGGTTTACAACCATTTTTTTATGCATTTCGACCTCTTGTCGTTTATCCTATGCCACCCACATTATTAGAATATATAAATTTGATTATACAACTTACATTTGATGGATTGTTATGGTACTTTTTAGGTGAGTTTTTAACAGATGAACAATTGAATTAAATAATGCGATAATATAAATGTGTGCAGTAATAATAAATGGATGATTTATTTAATTCTATAGGTGGAAAAGTCTTAGTTTATTTGCTTACTGGGTCAGCAATGGCTATGGGGCTACATCCTGTAGCTGGCCACTTTATATCAGAACATTATATGTATAAGAAAGGTTTTGAAACATATAGTTATTATGGTCCATTAAATTGGATTACATTTAATGTTGGGTACCACAATGAACATCATGATTTTCCTGCTGTACCTGGTTCAAGATTACCAGAGGCAAGTTCAGTTCCATTCTAGAGTTTTATTTCTTGGGAACTATACCAAATATAGTTGTTTTTACTTAAGGTTTTGTTATTTGTATATGAAAAATGAATATTATAAAAATATTTTATGCTTCTCGTAGGTAAAACGAATAGCCCCTGAATTCTATGATAATTTACCACAACATAATTCATGGGTTTCAGTCTTATATGATTTTGTTATGGATCCTGATATAGGCCCATATGCAAGAATAAAGCGAAAACATAAAGGACTTGCTTCATAAAACTTAGAAAATTTAATTTTTTGCTTTTGTAGAAATAATATAATGTTTAGTATCTGATACTTAACATTATTGGTATATTGAATACATAGAATATTATTAATTTATTTCATTATATTCAGTATGAATCAATAAAATTTGTTTGTCTTTTGTCAATAGTAATAACAAAAAACAAGTTTGAAATATAATATACACATTATATTAATATTTGTTGACATTTATAGTATATTATGGTAAAGTATAATGGTTTATGTACAATTGTGTTTATAAAATTAATTCTATGTACCTGCTAAATTATCACAATGTTTAAAGTGTAAGTGGAAGATGCTAAATTAGTAAAAAAATGTTCCATTCCACGATTGATTATAAATAATTTAAATGTAATGAAATGTAATAAAGAGAAAGTGAATATTTAGATATAATGATACTCGATTGAAGGTGTTAGTATAATATTTTTTAAACATGTTCGTATACAGAGAAAACAGCTTTCATAATTTTGTAATCTAGTCATAATGGAATAAATTTTCTATTACAAACACTAATGTTTGAATTCAATACAAATATTTGTTCTAGTTTTAGTCAGGTATGAATTATTTATTGAACTTCTTATTGAAATAAATTGTTTTCAAAAATCAACAGTTTTTAAGAATCTAAAAATCAAAATATATCATCTGAATGTTATAAATTTGTGTTAAATTGTTTGTATTATAATAACATTAAATTAAATGCTTGTATGTACAGTAATGATATACAAGCTTTCAGTGAGTGAAAATTATACATTTCTGCCTACCATCTTTACATATTTTAAGAATCCTATTCATTGTTAATAGCAGTTCATATGTGCATACATACATATGTATATATATAATAGTATTTTTCAAGGCTGAATATTACAAACAGTACCTTAAAATTTTTCACTCACTCAGATTTTGGTCTTTATCTAATCATACTTTTGTATCTATATCAATCTATATAACTTTTGAGCTTGAAAATTGGCTATTTTAAACGCGTAGTAACTCAATTCGTTTTGTTTCATAGTAATAAAAAAAAAAAAAAACGAAAAATGGTATCTATTCATTGTATAGGTGATTTCTATTTTAAAGAAAATGCTAACAAAAATTACTCATACTGATTAATTTTTTGGAAGAATTACATTCGATAAAGTTATCATAACTGATGAAGTAACATTTTTGTATGATTAATTTTTTATTAATGCAATTGAAATCGCGAAGTATACGAAGATGCCCGCGTGTATTCTTTAAATAGTAATTGTATAGCGGTGATGCGCAAAGCATGTGTAAGATGTAACATTGTTTGTGTTCAACAAAAAGCTAATTGATATTTCATGTTTTTTCATAAATATTGGTACTCGTAATGTTGATGACTAATAAAAAGGAAGTACCGACAGCAAAGTACAATTTAGGCTACTTTTTATAAAATGGTTTCTTCTGGTAAAGAAAGTTTTGTTTGCATGCCTACGCTCCGTCTAAAATATCTGCAATGGTACATCGATCTGATAATGAAAAAAATAATGTGTACGTGAATAGTATAATTTTGCACACATGTATATCTGTAATACAGCAAGTAGAATGGGAAAGCAAAACGGATCGTGTTGGTGGTTTGTAAAAGCCGTGAAATGGATACCAGTTATTTTCATCTTGACGATTGTCTTATGGTCATATTATGCTTATGTGGTGCAGTTATGTTTTTGTAAGTGTTCTATAAGACGATTCCCTTTTAATAATTGGGATAACACTTCTGTATTTGAATGAAATTATGTTTATTTTATAAAAATATTTAAATTACTATGTTGACAATTTAAAGTTGATATATTACGTACATATACTAATATTCTTTTTAATCTTTTTTCTATTTAGATACAGTAGATAATTATGTTCAAAAAGGTATGTATATATATAGTTACTATCATATACAAAAAAGTATATTATATCAATAATATATCATTAACTCAATGATATTTCTCTGTTAACAGTATTCTACTTGTTTTTCTATCATGTTCTATTTTTCTTATTCTTATGGTCTTATTGGCAAACTGTATTTACAGACTTGATAGAAATACCAACTAAGGTAAGATTTATTCTTTACGGTAATTATTATAGCACAGATACATATTAAATTAATAATGTGATATCTTGAATAGTTTAGAATACCAGATGTAGAAATGGAGAAATTTCAGCAGGCTGAAACTGAAGAGGTACAGAGACAAATCTTAGAAAGATTTGCACAAGATCTTCCAATCACAAATCGCACTATAAAAGGAGGTATTAATAAATATTATATAATAATGTATATATTACACATACACGTACACGTAAAATACGTATATACATTTGTATAATGTTTTTTTAGTAATACGTTTTTGTGAAAAATGTCAGTTAATTAAACCAGATCGAGCACATCATTGCAGTGTGTGTAGTACATGTGTTTTAAAAATGGATCACCATTGTCCATGGGTAAACAATTGTGTAGGTTTTCACAACTATAAATTTTTCATGCTGTTCCTGGCATATGCTCTTCTGTATTGTATATTTATAACTGCTACATCTTTACAATACTTTATACGCTTTTGGAAAGTAAGTATTATTTTTTATTAAGTACTTCTCTTATCTATACTAATATATAATTTGTTACAAAATCATTTTGTGGAATATACTCTTACTCAAATGTGTTACAATTATAAATGATTGTTATTGAATTAAAAAAAGTAAATGTATGATTTTTATAGGGAAATTCAAATTTCTATGTATTGTTTTTTATGCCGTTCTTTTCTGAAAATAATATAAATTTTATTTTGTAGGGGGAGTTGGATGGAATGGGTAGATTTCATCTACTTTTCTTATTCTTTGTGGCATTGATGTTTGCTGTTAGTTTAAATTCTCTTTTCTTTTATCACTGTTACCTTGTTTTACACAACAGGTCTACATTAGGTAATTAAAAAAGATGCATGCCCTTCCATAATTTTTTAAATATTGTTTGTAGTGTAATATCTGTTATTATCTGCACTGTACTGTGTAATGTTTTTAGAGGCATTCACACCACCCATGTTTCGTACAGGGAAGGATAAAGATGGTTTTAGTCTTGGAAAATACAATAATTTCCAAGAAGTATTTGGTGATAATCCTAAACTATGGTTCCTTCCCATTTTTACTAGGTAGGTTTATCAATATAATTAAGATATTTTAGTTCTTTAATTCGTAAAACTTCAAATTTTAATGATGTAATGAAACTTATAAGACTGTGAACCATTTGCACAATATATGAGCATAAAGGATTTTGGTATTAATATTACAATTATTTAAGCATTTATAATTCATGCTTATTCATTATGTAAAGAAGCACGTTTACGTTAATGTATTATACTACGTGTATAACGTAGCAGAAATTATTTTAAATTAATAATTATCATTGTCATTTATTCAACAAATTAGTTATCCATATCGTTATATGTATAGAGAATAGTTCTTAGAGACATAAAAGCATTTTAACTTACAGTGCTTTCTATTATATTATACATATTTTTCTTACAATGTATATATTTTAAATTAAGTGGACATAATAGTATAACTTTGTAAGACAACTGGCTTATAGATAGAACATAAAGTGAAGAAAATGGTAAAATTGAACAAAGTCTATGTATACAAATTATATAAACTGCCTTAAAAATCAGTCACATAAATCCGTTTTCTATTCCATCGAGGATCAAATATTTAAACAACTTCTTATATTATTTCAATGCTTACAAATGTTGTTATATGATTACAAAATTTATTAGTAATATGTATTGAGGATTCGTATGTTTTTTTTAACATTTCAATTAATTGTACTACATATATAAACGTAATAGTAATTGTATTACCGTTAAGTCGCGATGGGTGCATTAAATGTGTTCTAGTCTTGGAAACGGTGTCACCTATCCGGTACGTGCGCAACATCAAGGCACACCCAATACTTACGACTCCATGGGCAGTACTCGAAACAGGTCAGCATTATAGAAGTCTACAGTGCCAAAATATAATAGCTATACATATATAAACTTTACTATGGAACTCCTTAGTGTTATTGATTAAAAGGCAGTTAATATTTAATAACATTGATTAATCGGTTATCTCATTCAAAAAGGATTTAAATAAATTAAGAAAAAACATTTTCTTCATATTGCTTTATTTAAGTTCATTGTATTTAGTTTTTACATAGATTTCTTTTTGTTTAAAAAAATTATGATTTCTCATTTATTTTATACAGAGTTCCAAAGTAATAATAGTCTGTATACATTGCTTCTTAATGCATGCAACTATTTTATTTCTGCTTTTATTTAGGAATTACTGTTATGAGAGTTCATTGATTTACTACTGATATTAACATCTTCATTTTTAATAACATAATGTCGGTCGAGTTATTACTCAAATACTAAATTTACTTCATTTTTTAATTAATTATTGTTACACGTGTTTCATAATTTATTAAAATATGTTCGTATGTAATGTTGAATTTTAATAGGTAGACTAATCTTTTGTAACATTTACGGCCATTGTTATTCCTATCATAACTCAATCTACCATTTTATTTCATATGATGTTTGTTAAACATTGTGTTAAAGTTATTCGGTATTATTATTTATCATAAAATTAAGTAAGATTAAATTTATATCTTGTATTTAATCTACAGATAATCATTAATTGAGGTGGACTTTGAAATAGGTATTAGCTTCATTTTAAGCTGATTTAAAAATGCATGTTCCTTTCGTAGATGCATTATATTCTATATTGATACATGATTATATTTATTGCTAGTACGAATTTTTTACAATTTTGAAAAGTATTGTGCATCTGGTTCTTACAGATTAATATTTATTTAATTATAAGAGGAAGTGTAACTATAATTAATATTATAGTGTTGCTATTAATTGTTAAAAATTAAAATTATGTATCAGAATTAAATATGTATAAAAATCTGTATACTAAAAAGTAAAATTCACTTTCAGTATAATATTTGTTAGAAAAACTGTGTTCAATAAATTAAGAAAAGGGAAAGTTAAATTTTAATCTTGAAACACTTTGTAGTTTATACAAATTTGTTAAAATTAGGTAGTTACACTACCTCTAGGTGTGAATGGGATTACATCAAGTAGAAGGTAGGGTGTGGGTTACAGTTTTGGAGATGGGGTAAACTTTCCTGAACGGCTGTGCGATGAAGACACACATACTCTATTGGGACCTACTACCCAACAGTGGGGTGATGAGACCGAGCTTGATTCTCCACCTCCTTATGGGTCACAATCAGGTATTGTGTAGTCTGAATCTCTGTGTTGAGACAGTGCATTAACCCATATGCATTGTTCAAATACACAATATTTCTGATACAAAACTCATATTAGCCATAATTACTACATGTATTATGTTTATAAAGAAAATGTTATTCAGTTATTTGAATCATTTTATATATTAATATGAATACATATTTTAATCATCTTTTCTCTCACAAATAAGTTTACTATTATTATCTTATCAAAGAGCAGCAAGTGTATTTAAATACTGTAGTATTTAAAATGTTATTTTATATTAAGTATTACGTATAGGAATTGATTTAGTGAATTAATAGTATCAATTGTAAACTCTTTACTTTTTTTATTTTTTTTAAATTCAATATATATACAGTATATAATATTAAAATAGATAAATATTAATATTATTATATAACTTACACATAGTTTTCAAGAATGAATTAATCTATAAACTTATAAAACATTTAAATATTTAACTTTGCTAATATAAAGTAAACTGTTAAGTGAAACGAAATTTTAGTATTTCATGAAAATATATATTAATTTTATGAAAGTATAAGTTAACAAAGAGTTTACCAATACATTCTTATTTTATGTAATTATTATATGCATTTTATAGCTTTTTGTACAAAAATTTAATCATTAATAGAACAGTCAAAATATAAAATGTTTAAAAATAAGTACTTATGTAGTTAATAGGGAACATTTTTTCATGATAATTAGTACAAACATACAAATTTATACAGTAAATAAGATGATTAGAAAACTATGCTTAAAAAAATTATATAAAAGTTATATAAATTGTACAATACTTTTATGTACAATTAATTGTTACATTCCTTATTTATGTATTTGCTGATTTGCAGGATACATAATAAATACTATGTATGAAATATATATAAAATTTTATCATCTATTATTAAATAAAAAAGCTGTAATAAAACGAGAAGAATAAATTGGTAACGTTCAAATATTCTATGTGTTTGCAATGAGTGTAAATATTTTAGGTATCATCAACTTTTAACCTATTGTTTCCATTTTATTGAAGCTGTTCATTGCATGAATAGAGAATTATGTTTATATTTAAATATGCATGTTCCACTACAGATTAATATACATATATTTATTACAAAATTAATGAATAACTAAAAAGCTTAAACTTTATCTTTAAGTGTTGATTTTGTGATTAAAAATTTTATTTCTTTTTTTCTTTTTTACACACATCTAATAAATTGTATTTTTATTAATCTGTTATTGTACTTACAGTTTTCAGATTACACTGCATTAACTTAATTAATTCATTGCATTTGATAGTGATAGAAAGAAAAGTAATTTGTTCTTAAGATTAATAAAAAGGAATTTAAATTGATGTATGTAAGATGTTTTTATTAGTATCTATTTATAAATTTGTATTATGTTTTATACATAATATATTTAATTTTTTGTAATGTACATATCTTTTAAATAATAAACTGTACAATTATTTTTAGAAGCTTTCAGATATAAGTCATGTCCTAAACTAACAAGATGTTAGGAGATAACAGTATCAATATTTTTCCATATTCCTGCTGAAACAATGGCATGTTCATTCTACTGGACATGGCTTACAATCTATAGCATCTAAGAAATAATAAATGAGAAATACTGAGCCTCAAGAAGTTTCAGATTTATTTGAATGTAAAACGTATAACGCGTGCATATTGATGCATTTATTTAATGCAATATTTAGGTTGAGTTTTTGACTACAGGTCCACCTTTGATCAAATGACTTTGGTAGAAGAAGCTACAATTTTGGCTCTTGGCACTGGGTAATAATGAATTGTACATTTGACATTTTGATGTTTAATCAGAAATAACATGTTTGTTTTCTAAAATTTTGCAGTACTAATAAATTTTCTGTTTCTAAAATGAAAATAGAATTGAATTTTATAGAATTAGTGTAAAAAGTTGTGTATTTATAAACGTCGTTAATGTATTATATTCATTGCTATTCATAATTTATTTATTAATCGTTTTAATATTTATTTTGAAATATTTCTATTTCTATTTTGTATAACATCACTTTATAGTATAAGATTTATTACAGGAATATATTAGAAGACAAATTATGAATACCATTTTAATTAGGCATACAGAATCGGAATAGTATGGCAAACTTGAGTTTTGTATTGCATGTTTAATTTTTGTTCGTTTGTTTATTTACAGAAATTAACAATTATTGCAGTTTTATACAGAGAAGGTGCTAAGTTGTTACTTAAATCATGTATCATAATATTTTAGTTTTTAAATATTTGTGTTTATACTATCAGTCCCTGTATATTTGATTAAATATTTCTTTTTTTGTTTTAAATATTTTACAGCACTGCTGTGATAGGGTCAACTGCTGATGCTAACCAGCCACTGGTGGAAGCAACTGAACTTGTTTAAGATACCATTTTCCACTTGTGTTGTATGCCTTTGACAAATGTTTAGCGGTAACAGATTTTCATTTCAAAATGTTTATGTAAATCCTTTGTGTTTGTCATTTTTAATTTAATTATGTAATTTTAGAGAAAATTGGTAAGAAATATTTCATTGTCTTTACTAATGACTCGCAAATTAAGTACATTTCACTAAAGAAGTTTTATTGATTGCTATTTTTGTTCTATTTAGTAAAATAATTTTATGTACAGATACAAAGGATTAATACTAAGATCATATACATTACATTGGAATCTTCATTTTTTGTTTTTTCATGTACATATTATATGATTTAAAAAAAAAATTAGCAGCAAATGTATGTAGGATAAGTTGCACAAAATTTTTAACGTTTCATGTATATATAATATTATTGGTAGTGTAGCTATTGTTATGTATGATAGCATATATAATTGGTGTTACAATTTATAATGGCATAGTTTATAAATAACAAGTTGCTGATTAAAATTTCTGTCACCAAAATGTAGAGCATGAACAAATAATTTGATGATAAATGTAAATTTTCATAGTTAAAAAACGTTACTATTACAAATTTAATGATAGTATAAAATTTTACTTTGAAGGAATAATGAACTGTTGCACAGGTAATAGTGTAAGGGGCTACCCAAAGTCCCATTTCTCAACTATCTGTGGTTATAACATATTGCTTGTTTTCATTGATTTTAAGATTTCAAGCTTTGTTCTTTGTAGATTTGGAAACTACTCTGTGCTAACTTTGAGATGTGCTATTAAATAGAAAAATAATATCTATAGTTTTTTTCAAATAAAAAACATTACAGAATAAATAATAGATCAATATAATTATTAAAGTAGTGGAACAGCAAATTTTTTTATTTTGTATAAAATGTTGGTTCACAATATCTGCTGTAAAATACAAAACATATCAGATTTCATCCTATATGTATATGTTCTTGAAGTCAAGAAACTATAATATAATATAACATAATCATTAATTATTGTAGTAAAAATGTATGGTTTCTTTATACATTCATGTTATTTTTTCACTATAATAATTTCCTTTTTTTTTCTTTTTTAATAATGTAACGAACACGTTGTTCACTAATTGTTATAAATGTATTTCACTTGATTATTAAGTTACAAGTAAACATATTTTGTACTTAACATTTTTGCAGCTATTTTTATTAATATAAAATGAATAATTTTGAAACAGTGGTATGTTTGGAAATCAATACAGTATGCATTTTGTAATTAACAAATCTCATATCTATGTAACTGAAATAAGTTTATAGGTTTTTGTAGCATTTCCGTCTCGTATTTATATTGCTGACCATAGTATTACTATTGATTGTCATATTAAAAGAAATACATTGCACTATTCAATTTAAGAAAAAAAAGAAAATGTATTTAAAGAAATTTTGTTCATTTTCGTTTTATTATATAATAATATGATATGAAATATATTATAATAAAAATATGAGAAATATGATGCAAATATAATCATCAGTGGGAATGCTTTATTCTTTTCTTGAACAATTTAAAAAAAATTAAGTGGTTATGGCTCTATGTTACAATTTGTAACCATATTTTTGTATCCAACTTAATCCTTCTCTTGAAGATGACTTAGGAAAGTATTCTAAACCAATATATCCATTGTATCCTTCTTGTTCTAAAGTAGCAAGAACATATTTGTAATCTATTTCTCCTGGTGTATCAGGTTCATGTCTATTAGGAACTTGTGCTATCTGTACGTGTCCTATAAATTCAAAGAAATGTAATTTCTACATGTATTTAAAATTTTTATGTATGGAATAAAAAATATATACCTATATATGGCATTAATTCTTTGATGTTTCTTGTAATATTACCAGAAATATGTTGCAGATGAAAAACATCAAGTTGTAATTTTAAAAACGGGCTATTAATTGTTTTTACTAATTCTAAGCCTGTATTAAATAAATAAATTAGTAAACATAACAATACTGTCACAAACACTTGTTCTATATGAAATACCTTTTTGAAAACTATTCATATAATAATCTGGTACAGTAATATTATTGATAGGTTCAATAACACCAATTATTTTTTCTTTTTCAAATTTCTCCACTGCGTACAGAAGATTATTTAAATATGTACTATCATTAGTAGTACTTATTTGATTTACTTTTCCTGACATTATATGAATCCTAATAAAAAAATGATGTATTAAAATCTTAAATGTTTAAAAAAGGATCATAACATTAGTAATCAATATATAACATATATATAAAATACTTTTACCGCAAACAATTTAAAGCTTTTGAATATTCTATAGTGGTATCAATACTTTTTTTAAAATTTTCTTCTTGTCCAGGTATTGCTGCAAATCCCAGTTCCCCTTTCGTGACATCTCCTATTAAAGTCAAATAAAAAACACCATAGTTTTCAAAAGTATTTTATACAATTTTTATTATTATTAGTAATTAATAAATACCTGTATATACATTTATAAGAATTTGCTCAATATCTGCCTTTTTTCTAGCTTCTGATACATCTTTAACAGAGTAACCAAAAGGAAATCCACTTTCTACTGCTTTAAAACCAGCCTCTTTTGCTAATCTATATCTTTCAGTAATAGATGGTGCCTCCGTAAACATAAAAGACAGATTACTCGCAAATTTGAGGCTCATATTTAATTAAAAGAATATTCTCACCCTACAAATGTATATAGAAAATTAAATATTTGTTATATTATGTAACTCTTCTTATCTTTCAAGTGCATATATACAGAATTAATATCAAACAGATGAGTGTGTGTATATATATATATATATAGAGAGAGAGAGAGAGAAAGATATAGCTAAGGCTTTTATTGTATTGTCCACAAAATGTACTATATATATATATATTTGTTGTCACTAAAACAGTCATAATTATGCGATGCTAACCTCGCTATTTATTAAATGGGATAATTTTTGAAGGGCAGAGGGGAGTGTAAAACGATTTGTATTGTAATGTTATCATAATTTATGAATTATATAAGTTCTTTAGAGAACTGTTACATTATATGTATAATATGGGAAGAAATGTAATGATGTTTTTATAAATACTTTGCTTTATTTAACATGAAGTTAAATGCATTGGAAACCAATGTGACTTAATATAAATTAAACGCAAGAAGTAATGAATCATTAAGCAATTTTTAACATTATCACTCGTCATCGTCACGGACGCCACCACCAGGTACTTTTGGTCCTCCAGCACGTTTTGCCATAATAATTTGATCAACCTTAAGTACAGTGCATGCAACACCAACAGCATATTTTAAACTCCATTGTTTTGTTAGAAACAAGTCTATAATTCCAGCTTCAGCTGTGTCATTAAGTGCTGCACCTTTATCCTATAAATCAACATTTGTCAGCATATACATAATATTACATAAAACAGAGAACTTAGATATAAATACGTACGTCAATAACGAAACCATAATTCTTGTTGTCTTCTTTATGTGCAGCATAAAGCTTTGATAAAAGTTCAGGGGCATGACTTCCACTATTTTCTGCCAAAGTTTTTGGAAATACTTCCAATGCAGTTGCAAATCTACGTACTGCATATTGCTCTAAACCAGGCAATGCATCTGCATATGTAGCAAGTTGTGTAGCTAGTTCAATTTCCGTAGCACCAGCTCCAGGAACAAATCTTCCATCCTTTGTTATGCCTTTAAATGTATTAACTCCATCATCAATAGCTCGTTCAATATCATCCATGTAATTTTCAGTGGATCCTCGAACGATTATAGTACTAACACGGCTATCTTTACCGTGCAATGCAAATTTTACTACTATTGTATCTCCTACTTCATCAATATATACTGAATCTGAATATCCCAATTCTTCTTTTGATGGTGGAATCTAAAATAATTATCACCAATCAGCACTTGTTTAATATTATAAAGATCCAATTGCAAGATAAAATTATTTACCAATCTTGGAAGTGCAGTAGCACCAACAGTTTTGCACAGTCTTCTAACATCAAACTTGCTAGGTATGCGAACAGCCATTAAATTATATTTATTCATATAATGTAAAGCCATATCACCAAATTTCCCTCCTGAAACAATGACATCAGCTCCGCTATCAGCAATTGCTTTTATTTGAGACTCTAACAGAGATTCCTCTCCTCTGGAAAAATTCATCAGTTCGTCTGCTGTTTTTATTAACACTGTTCCTTTAGTTTCAGTTTGCATGATATCCACAGCACATGTATAGACAGCAATTTTAGCATTATCTTTTCTTGTAACATCTCCTTCAACGTGCCGTTTAAATACCATTCCTTGGACAACTTCAGAGCTAGATATACCACTACCAAGTATTTTACAGACTCTTACATTATCTACATTAAAAGTTGTTTTTTCAGGCAAAATGGATACACAAGCTCTAGTAACAAGAGAAGTAAGAATATCTTCATTTCCAAATTGTTTACTCATAATAGATGTTTTAATTCCAGCTTTTATTTGTTTTTCATCTTTATAATCATTTACTGTATAACAAATTAATGTTGGCAATATTTGTAATGCTTTTTCTAAAGAAGCTTCATATCCTTCAATTATTTCCGAAGTGGTAATTCCCTATTACAAAACATATTTTATTACTATTATAAATACATAATTAATTTTCATTGATATTAATAATTCTTATAATACTAAAGATTATACCAGACGCAGTAATTCTTCTGCTGCTTCCAAAAGTGCTCCAGCAAAAATTATAACAAAATTTGTACCATCGCCAACTTCTGCTTCTTGCATCTTTGATGCTAAAACTATTAATTTAGCAGCTGGATGTTCAACTTCCAGCTCATTAATTATTGTTGCAGCATCATTAGTGACAAATAATTTTTCAATGTGATTGATAACCATTTTATTCATGCCATTTGGACCATAGGCGGTTCTTACAGTTTGTGAAAATTGTTTGCATGCTGTTATATTTCTATATACTGCTTCTTCCAAACCTGAGAAATACTGATTGAACAAACAAAAATGTATTGATCACAAATTTGAGAATTTAATAAAGTTTGTGAAATTTATAACTTTATTCATGAATCAATTATTTAAAATTAAACTGACAAGTTATTGACTATAAACTGGTCAAAAATATCTTGGGAAATAAAAGAGCAAAAAGATTTAAATTTATTTAAAAATATTACATTTTTGAATGTAATGTAAAACATGCATTGTTAAAATGGATTATATCCATAAAAGGTAACATACTGCTGGAAGACATTTATTTTCATAAATGAGAAAATATTCGTTGAACATAGTTTATTAAAACAGTTGAGTGACATTAAAATATCCAACTTAAAACTTACACGGGCTCCTTCTTTAAGCATTTGGGCCATGCCCGGTGCTTTTGGTACATGTAAAGCCATTTTGATTAATTTTACAATTAAAAAATTTCGTTATTTCACGTGCAATTCACAACTGATAGGTTGCTTCGTTTTCCCGTCAAACACGATGTGGAATCGAGATCTTTCTTGACGTTTAACTACTAAAGCGACATCTTTTAACGAGTTTTGATAAAGTTCTATCTGGTTTTTTCATAATTTATAAAGGGTGTTTTCAAGTTTTATATTAAATACAAGTTTTTTTCAACTAAACATTCACAGTTTATATTAATTTAAAAAGATAGTTTTATATTTATATATATATATATACTTATTTAAACATGCTACATATTGTAAAAACACTATCGCCATTTATATCTTTGAGAAAAATCAGCCTTAAGGGATAGTCCCAATGTAAAATTAAATGTTATACATACATTTAGAAGCTGGTAGAAGTCATTAAGAAAGGCTTAGAAAATCATTATTAATTGGTGAAGCAACAAACATTGTAATATATAAACGAAAGTTATTGTTAACAATTGGTGAGTCAAGTTACTTTGATTACATTTGGAAATTGTAAATTGACCTTTGATAGAAATTAAAAACATTTTATGTTTCATGTATGGTTGGTAGGAAATCCTATATTCCATTGTTATGGATATGGTGATCACAAATTTACAACAACAGCGTCAAATTACAGAGCAGCTACGTCGTGAAGCTGCTTTGAAACGAATCACAGTTAGTAAAGCTGTAGAGGATATCATGAAGTACATTACAGAACATGAACAAGAAGATTGTCTGCTGGTTGGTTTTTCATCACAAAAATCTAATCCCTTTCGTGAAAAAAGTTCCTGTACCGTTCTTTAAATTAGCATGCCTAAAATAAAAGTAAAAACAAGTCAGCTTCTTCATTAAATTTTTAAAATTTTTGATATAATTGTTTAACGTTGGTATTATAAAAACAGGAAATTGTCAGTTACGTATGTATGTATATAATTAATGTTCTTTTTCTAAAGACGTAATCAAATTTTAATCTAACTTTGTAAAACTATAATCACCTAATTGTTCTTATTAAATAGGCAAACAGTTAAACGAAGATTAATTGTATATTTAAAGAATTTCATACAAATATTTCACTATTTTGTTATTGTGATTTTATTGGCCTATAAAATTTGTATATTAATAAACAAATGTTAAATATTTCAAGTGCCTTTACGAACAAATAAATGTATGTTAGGTGATATATGAGTAAGAGTATAATTATAAAATTTATTATTGTAATAAAATAAAATGATTTTGCAAATATAAACCCTTTTTTTTATTGTATTTAAGTTAAGAAAATTCAATGTGATCTCATGTACTGTTATTGTAAGTGTATGCAAGTGTATTTAAGTACATGCATGCATATAGTATAGCAATTTACTATAGCTAAATGAAGTACTATATATACATATTTATATGAAAAAGGGAAGCTTAATTTCATTCTGAGTGTTTTATATTATATATACTTACATATATCATACGTACATACTTAAAGTATTGGATCTGATACTTCAAAATAATACGTTTTTATAAAATAATAAAAAAATGTGTACAAAAGTATTGTGAAGAATCTTATTTGTAAGAGTCTTAAAATTTATTACCGGTATGAGGTTATAAACATAACCTGAAATTAAAAAATTTAAAGTATAATTTAAACTAAAGTATATGTATATAAGTATACTTGCCTAAAAAATGAGTCAATACATTTTAAACATTTTTATTCTTCTTGTTATTAATGAAGATTTTGTTTATATATATATATAGATCTCAAACATGTTTTCCATGAGTTTGATAACATTAGATAGTTATCAGTCAACTCCATTGTCAGAATTAGATGTAACATTTTCAGAGTTTCGTGGAACAGAAATTAAACATGTTCCTGTCATCAGAATATTTGGATCTACTCCTTTTGGTACATTATAATTTACTTACACAAAATTTATCAGTAAGTTATTATTAATCTAATTATTGCGTTTGTTCCTGTTTTAAATTTAGGGATAAAAACATGTTTACATATACATGGTGTATTTCCATATATGTACATTCCATGTATAATGAAAAATAATGTGGACAGTTTTATGTACAAATTAGCTGCAGCAATAGATTCTGCAATTAATATATCGTTTGGATTCACAATGTCTAATACTCAACATGTTTATAAAATTCAAAAAGTTTTTGGAATGTAAGGGAGTATTATATAAATTATATATATACCAACCTAATAGATTAAAGTAACTTATTAAATAAGATATTTTTTTTAGTCCTCTTTATGGATATCACGAGAAGGAGCATTTATTTTTCAAGATTTATTTTTATAATCCTGCAATGATTAAGCGAGCAGCTGAACTGCTACAAGTAAATAATATTTATATTTATAATGATTAGTATCTTTTTATTAAGGAACATTAAAGTAATAGTAAATGTTTTTTTTTTTTTTTAGAATGGCACAATACTTAATCAAAGTTTCCAACCACATGAAGCTCATATTCCTTTTATTTTACAATTCATGATAGATTATAATCTTTACGGTATGAGCCTAATAAATTTGAAATATGTTAAATTCAGACAATCCATGTACACAGAATCCAAAGAAAATGAGAACTTGCTAAGTTTAGCTGATTCACAAAAATATCTTCCTATATCTATTATTAGACAGAGTACCTGTAAATTAGAACTAGATGCACAGGCAACTGAAATACTCAATAGAGAAGACATCCAAAATGGTTTAGATTTAAATCCTGGTATTGCAGCAATTTGGAATGAAGAAAAAAGCAGAAGAGAAGCAAAAGGTTTACAAGATGCTGGGTCACAATTATTATATTCAAATGCTGATAGCAGAATTTATGGTTTAACAGAAAATGACATTTATCAAGAAGAAAAATTAGTACAGAAACTACAGTTCGTTTCAGAGGTATAGCATTTAGATTTATATTTATGAAAATAGTAATTCATTTTAACTTATTTTATATGCTCGGTTTAGATTAATGACAGCGTTACGCCTATAACACCTAAAACAGTTAGTTATCCTTTGGAAGTAGAAAATGAAGACAGCTTGCTTAGTGCTTCAGATATTTTAAATCATTTTAAACCATTGATATCAAATAAGGAAAGTAAGGAAGGAACACTTTTTAATCATGAATTGTTACAGTTTGAGAAATCTACAGTCGAAGAAACTTTACCTCAAGATAAAAATATAGAAACTAGTACTTGTAAGTAACAATTTTAATCATTTTCTCTTTTAGAAGCATTCTATTTTACTAAAATTTTGTATATTTCATATATAGTGGATTCAGAAGATATGCATTTAGTTGAAATATTAGCTAATTTAGCAGAAACAAATGAAGAAGAAAAGATTGTAGATGATGATAGTATGCTAGCTTCTCAGTTTTCTACATTTACTAATCAGATTAAAGAAGATAGCGAAGATGATGAAATTGAAAACTTAAATATCACAAGTTTAGATTTAGGTAGCCTTAGCTCATGGAATTCAGCTGCTGAAGTTTCTAATCAAATAAGTACATCTAAAATTGAAAATAAAAATTTTGATGATCATACGGAAACAGATTGCAGAATTGAAAAAAATGTGAAACGTTCTTTGTCAATAAATATTCCACAGTATGATGGTCCAAGCGATCTGTTTTTAAAAAATAAATCTGTTTCAAAGTTCAGTGTACTAGATACAGTATTATTAAAATATTTTAAGATTTGGCAAAACAGAACTCGTGAATTAAAGAAGAATCGAACAAAAACAATGCAAACTATTAAACAAGGATTATTATCTTATAAAAACATGTCATACAAACATGCATTACATCATCAAGATTTAGACGTTTATGATATAGATGAAATTGAACATAAATTATCATTAACTAATTATGTTAATGAAAAACATAAAGTGTCTCATGAAATCAACACTAATCAAATTAACTATGATAAGAAGTTGCATTTTATGATTAATAATAATCTAGATAAATTAAAAATACCCGCATTTGATGGTAATGTTGATAGTTCTAGTGAATCTGACGTAGATCAAGATGTTACTATTGAGGTACAGGAAAAAAAAATTTGTACTTATAAATCAGATACAAAATCCAGAAATGAAAATAATGTTCACGATTCATTGAAAAAACGAAAAATTGAATTTTACATCTCTGATGTAGAATTTTCCCCCAAAAAAGTAAGAATGTTACAAAATCCTTCGTCATTAACAAAAAAATATACTCCTCTCAATGTTAAAATAATATCTCCCAAAAGAGATAAACGTACTAATGAAAGGAATTTTATAATAAATGAACCGTGTAGTTCAAAATCTGCCTATAATACTCCAAAACGGAAAGGAACAGATAAAAGTAAGCATTTATTTATGATTATTTTTTGTTATCAACAAAATACACATTATTAATCGTTTTTAGAATATCCTACACGTAACACAAGTGGAAATGCTAATGAAGTATTCCTGCTTGACGATGTCAGTGATAGGTAAGTAGTATATTTTTATTTTGTATAAATATAACTTTTCTGTAAAATTTGTTATGTACTTTCAACATTTATAGTACAGGAACATATAAAGTGTCCACTGATTTGGAAACGGAACATTACAATGATGCATCGAAAATAAAATCTTTAATACATACTACTTTTAAAAGTAATAGAGAGGTTCGTAAAAAATTAAATTTTATGAATGAAAAAGTAGCTGATCGTATAAACGATGATATTGAAGAAAATCATTTTGAAAATTTGCCTTTAACAGAAGCAGTAATAAATAAGATACATAAAAATAGTGACTCTCCCAATATTTCTGAAATTTACAACGAAAATTTGATAAAAATCTTGTATAAAACACAAGATGGAAAAGTGCATCATGAATATGATATACCAAATACATCAAAACAAAGGATAAATACGTACGTAGATGATTTAAAAAATGAAACACTGCAAATAAATGAAAACGATGAAGATGAAGAAGATATCTGTAATATGACTTACACACAGTATCTTAATAGGAAATTAGAGACTGAATCAAATACTCCAACTCCATTATCATTAGATGTTACGAAAAGGAGATTAATTACTATTATTACCAAATTTAATCCACCGAGCAAAGAAAGAATTATAAATAGTATGAAACTATATGGTTGTTGCAGATCAAAATCTGTTGCACCGTTTTTCAGTAATAAGGTTGATCTTATAAAACAGAAAGAAAACTCAAACAAAATTAATGATGTAGTTCCATTTAAGAGTTATTTAGATAGAGTTACGGGTATTAAGATCTGGCGTAGAGTGAAAATAAACGAATTTTATCCTTCTGGTTCGAGCATAAAATCTTGTAACATAAAAAGAGTTCTTGCAGGATACAATCCATTAATTATTCATTCTCTTATTCATCCACCAACACCAAAAAATGTTAAAACTTTGTTGCAAGCTAAAAAATATTTATTAAAAATAGAAAGCAAACATAAAGTAATAAAGGATAGAAGAATCGATACAACAGGGAATCTAGTTAATGAAACATGCATTGATGATGCACATGAAAAAAAGAACTCTCCAAATTCTCATAATTCACAACATTCAAATAGATCTAATGATTCTGTCAACTCTTCTTTACGAAAAATGCTTGAAAATCCATTGTTATATAAAAATATTGCTACCCAACAATATTTAGGTATTTCATATGGACAGATAGAATATACTATGAAAGATCACAGTGGTAATGTTGCAGATGAAAATCTTAAAAATGCTCGAGGCTTAACTACGGTAGTTACTTTACATATAAAATTGACGTTATCAAATAATACATTTTTAGAATCTTATATTTTAATTATTACAGCATCAATTTTTAACAATATTATCAGTGGAAGTACATGTTATTACACAGGGTAAACTTCTCCCTGATCCCGAATATAATACAATTGGAGCAATTTTTTATGCTGTTTACGCTGACATTCCATCATCTCCAAATGTGGAACAAATAGAACATGGTACACACAGAAATGCTATTGTTTTTTTCTTTTTAAATATTAATGACTAAAGCATAAAATTATTTCAGGTGCAATTCTTATAAATTCTTGTATAAAGAATGAAAAAGTAAAAAACATTCATTCAGCTAGTACTGCATGTCCTATATCATATGTTTCGAGTGAAGAAGATTTATTAAATAGTCTTATACAATTAGTTAGATATTACGACCCAGATATTTTAGTTGGTTGGGAAATAGAATTTCTTTCATGGGGTTATATCTTTCATAGAGCTTCTCGTATTGGATTTAATAATTTCATGTGGCAAATTTCAAGGATTTCAAATGTTACCCCAATATCTAGAGGGCAAATACCAGACAAAGATAATTTAAGTGACACAAAAATACCAGGACGAATTATCTTGGATGTTTGGAGAATAATGCGACATGAGATAGGTAAGTTATATATGTTTTGAAAGTCAAACATATTTTGAAAGATTATGTATATATTTTATAGCATTATTAAATTATACATTTGAAAATGTTATGTATAATGTTATGCGTGAAAGAATTTCTTGTCCTTCCTTTGAAACTTTAACTAATTGGTGGAAGCATAATACTATAACAGTACAATGGAGAGTCGTTACTCATTACGTTATAAGAGTTGTGGGTACACTAAAAATGTTGCTACATCTTGATATCATTGGTTTGTATGTTATTTATATTTTGCTTTTTGTTAAATAATATTTTATGTTTTACTAAATAAGAATATTATAGGAAAAACATGCGAACATGCACGATTAATTGGAATACAATTTTATGAAATTTTTTCACGAGGCTCTCAGTTTCGAGTTGAGTCCATGATGCTGAGACTTGCAAAACCTTTGAAGTACATTCCCATTTCACCATCCATACAACAAAGAGCTAAAATGAGAGCACCACAAGCTTTACCGCTTATTATGGAACCACAATCTGTATTTTATACTGATCCATTAATTGTTCTTGATTTTCAAAGCTTATATCCAAGCATTATAATTGCTTATAACTACTGTTTTTCTACATGTTTAGGTCGTATAGAGCATATTGGCGGGTAAGCATAGTGTTTATATTTTGATTATATTTCGTTAACAATACAGTATGTATTTATAATTTTCTTTTTATATTTTCTAGTAACGAACCATTCGAATTTGGCGCAGCAACATTAAGAGTGAAAAGAAATACCATTAAAAAATTACAAGGAAAAATAAATTTTGCACCTTGTGGTGTAGCTTTTGTAAAACCAGAAGTAAAACTGGGTATATTACCACGTATGCTTACAGAAATTTTAAATACGCGATTAATGGTAAAACAATCTATGAAACTTCATGGAAGCGAAAATCAGGCATTGCAACGTATGCTTCATTCACAACAATTAGGACTTAAATTAATTGCAAATGTTACTTATGGTTATACTGCTGCAAATTTTAGTGGAAGAATGCCTTGTATTGAAGTATGTTCAGTAAAATATATATATACATGTATATATATATATATTAAACAAAAATTAATTGTAATTAAAATTATTTAAGATAGGGGACAGTGTTGTTAGTAAAGGAAGAGAAACACTAGAACGAGCAATTAAAATAGTGGAATCTACTTCTAAATGGGGAGCTCAAGTTGTTTATGGAGATACAGATTCACTATTTATTCTTTTGCCTGGAAAATCTAAAAAAGATGCTTTTCTTATTGGAGCTGAAATTGCTGATACTGTTACTGCTGCTAATCCTTCTCCTGTAAAACTAAAATTTGAAAAAGTTTTACAGCCATCAATATTGCAAGTACATATGTTTTAATAATCATGAACAAATAAAATGAGTTATACAATAATATTCTAAAATATTTAATTATATTTAGACTAAAAAAAGATATTGTGGTTATATGTATGAATTTCCTGAACAAGAGAAACCAGAATATTTAGCCAAAGGTATTGAAACTGTTCGTAGAGATGGTTGTCCAGCTGTGGCTAAAGTAAGTAATATTAATTAATCATTTTCATTAATAAAATAGGTATTTAATGAAAGCGGTTTAAAATTTTAGATACTTGAAAAATCATTAAAAATTTTATTCGACACTAAGGATATTTCGTTAGTAAAATTATATGTTACTAGACAGTTTGATAAAATTTTGCGGCAGAAAATATCGATCCAAGATTTAACTTTCGCAAAGGAATTTCGTGGATTGAGCGGATACAAAGCCACTGCTTGTGTACCCGCGTTAGAATTAACACGAAGATTAATGCGCAAAGATCCTCGAGCAATACCTCGTACTGGTGAACGAGTACGATATGTTATAGTAGCCGGTGCTCCAAATCAACCACTTATACACTGTGTACGAACTCCAATGGAAGTGATTTTAGATGAAGGCTTGAATCCCAATTCTGTATATTATATAACAAAAGTTATTATACCGCCTATTAATCGATGTTTAAATTTGATTGGCATTGATGTTAATACGTGGTATGTGACAAAGATATTGAACTTTAATTTTGAAATTTTATATTTTTACATATTACATGTTTTGCAGGTATAGAGAAATGTCTCACCGACAAACTCCTGACAAAGCAGTCAGCTTGTTTTCCGACAATCAAAAGTTAACAATTCGACAATATTTTGGTAACGTTATGTGTGCTATTTGTGGGGATCAAACGCAAAAAGACGTTTGTACGAACTGTGTAGGAAAACCGAATCAGTCAGTTACAATTCTACATGAAAAATTGAGGTGGTTAGAACGCACTTATCATGAGCTCACTACAGTATGTATAAACGTGTACTCTTTACGAATATAAATTTCAAAAATTTTCTTAACATTTTACACTATTTTCGTTGTAGATATGTCAATCATGTACCAATTACTTAGGTGAACCAGAATGTGAATCTTTAGATTGTCCGGTTTTATATCGTTTAGCTCAAGCTCAAAGAAATCTTGTTCAAGTACCCTATTTAAATCAAATTATTTGTAATATTGATAGTTTATATACAGAAGAGAGGAATATGAAACAATGATTTTCATTTTAATTTTATCGAATCAAGTTTCTACTAATTTTTAATATAAATAATAAGTTAGTAATCGTTATATCAATAAAATATAATATAAATAAATGTCTTATTATATTTATACCTATATAAATACATATTTTTAAACAGCTTTGCGTACATAAATAAGTAAAATAGTTGTTTGACGAACTTGTATTTTAAAAAGACCGCCATGAGTTAAGTATATTTGAAATTCGATCCTGGCACCATCTGTACAAGTATGGCGGAAACTACTCGTCAATTAACCGACCGAGTTGCCAAAACTAGGGAACACTATCGTCATCTGCACAGAAACAGCAGAAACTATTCGAAAATTTGTCTACATACCAAGGGACTGTTAGTCTCTCGTCGGTGCAATCATTGAGCATGGTAAGTAGCTTCCGCGACTTCCCGGCAGATAGCGATAGTGGTGCCCGATAACTCGGTCGGTAAGTTGACGAGTAGTTTCCATCATTTTTGTATAGGTGGTGCCAGTATCGAATATTAAATGTTCTTAATTTGTGGCGGTCTTTTTAAAATGTCAATTCCTCAAACAATTATTTCAATAACTTTCCGATTTTGACTGATTTCTAAAAAATAGAATCACAGGGAATCAAAATTGGGTTTTCTTGTGACTGGTAAAAGAGGCACGATTATCATACTAATTGTGCTCTGTATGTACACGCAGACCTGATGTCGCCTGGGGTGTCTGGGTCCCCTTAATCGTGATCCGTTGAGAACAAAGGTATGTTCAGTTTTTTTGCATCTGTAGTCACTGGTACAAGTATCGTTTTACTTGACTATATATTTATTAGTTTAAGCTTTCGCGAAAAGTAGTTTTATCATGTCTTAACGTATGTACAGACAATTAAAGTGCTTATACGCTTAACCAGATGCAGTAAAATATTTCATACTTACTGGATTTCGAAAACATATAATATAAAATTTATATTACGAGTAAAATACATAGGCTTCTGTTAGAAATTTCATTTATGTCATATAGTATTATACATGGAATCTCTCCCGCGCATTATTATTTTGAAAATAAGTGATTTCTCAATGAAAAATTATCTACTGAAGTTGAAAAATCAGTTTTTTTATTAATCGGTGTTTATATTAAACAATCATTTTTTAGAATTATATTAAGCATAGCACTTTAATTTATACCTTTCTATATTTAATATCACTCATTTTGCCGATGCTCTGATTGTATTTGACATATACGCTAGCGAATAACTTTTATTGAATACATACGTGATTATATGCAATGAACAAAATTCTCGAAATAATTTTAATTTAGAGATATATGTTCAACATATATGCCCAGAGTCCGTTGCAAGATTATGTAGGAAAAGATTGTTAAATATGTACGTACTATAACTATGATTACTTCCTCTTTTTTATAAATGCTATATTAACATTATATTTTTTGTATTTTGTTTGTTATGTGAAATTAGATATTGAACGTTTATACATTTCAATACAAATATATGTGTTGAATTCTATAATAGATACCATGTCACAGCAAAAGATGTTATCTAAACGTTGTTGCTTTTGTGGATTATCAGACGAAGATGAATTAAAATTTGGAAAGATATATGAACATGAGGATATTATCACCCATTATTATTGCTTGGTACTTTGCTTTTAAGATTGTTATATTTTAAATAAAGGTATTTCACATTATAATATTAATGTTTCACATACAGCTCTTATCATCTAATATGGAGCAAAGAGGAGATGATAATGAAGGTATTCTGGGATTTCTGATAGCAGATATACAAAAGGAACTTCGTAGAGGGAAAAGATTGGTAAATAATTTTATATAAATCCAAGAAGAAAAATTGAAAAGGTATTAAAAGAATTTTGATTAAAATATACATTTTTTTAAAGACATGCACATACTGTAAGAAAAGTGGAGCCACGTTAGGATGTTGTAATGTGAAATGTAAGCGTATATTTCATTATCCTTGTGGATTAAATGCTGGAACCTTGAATCAATTTTTTGGTGAATTTAGGTATGTAAAGTTCAAATGTTTTTAAAAAAATAAGAAGTAATTTATCATTTTTTTTCCAGGTCATTTTGTATAAATCATAGACCAAAACAAAAAATAGATTCTGAGATGAAAAAAGAATTAGCAATAAGTAGAAAAGTAATGTGTTACATATGTTATGATCAAGTAAATCCTTATAGTATAACTGATACAATATGGGCTCCGTGTTGTAAAAAAAATGCTTGGTTTCATAGAAAATGTGTTCAGGTAAAGTGATAATTTTTATAAGCATTTAAAGTTTAAATATGTAACTATATATTTATAAATAAACTGTATTTCAGCAACTTGCTATGAGTGCTGGGTATTTTTTTAAATGTCCTTTATGCAATGATAAGAAATCATTTCAAAAAGCAATGCTACAATTTGGTATTTTTATTCCTAGTCAGTAAGTGAAAAATCAATTTTGTAAATTGTTTTTTATTAAAATAATAGAAAATGCTAGTTATTTTGATTTTATTTTTTTCAGAGATGCTTCTTGGGAACTTGTGCCAAATGCATTTGAAGAACTTTTATATAGGTATGATCAATGCGATGCTCCAATATGTCATTGCCCTAAAGGTAGAAAGCATACAAGTTTTAATGCGTAAGTAAAAAAAGTACCTAGTCTTGTATCTTATACAGTATAATCAAAATTTGTTTTTTACTTTCATTGTTTTCTAATGTGTAACAGAAAATGGGAATTAATACTTTGTCGAACTTGTGGTTCACAAGGAATCCATATGGCCTGTGGACAACTTAAATGGGCTAATCCTATTTGGGAATGTACAGAATGTATTTCTATATTAGGTCTGAAATTGAACAAACAATCAGCCTACTAATAATTTTACTAAAATATAATATACTGTTACAAAATTCTAGTTCTCTCTGTTTTATAGGTAAATCCGAGAAAAAGATTAGTTCAAATATAACAGAAAGTATACTACAGTACGTATTATTTTTTTATAAAATAGATAAAGTTATTTAAAGATATTTAAAAATACTGATGAAATTAAATTACGATACATTTGAACATTAATTATTTAAATAGAAATAATTCTGACTTGGAAGATAGCGACAGTGATATTTCTGTCGGTAAAGATTCACCTGTACCGTTTATTTCTACACCAATTCCTGATTCTACACCATGTGTGTCTACTATTAAACAACGTCCCGGTCCACGGACATTTAAGTTAAGACAACTTAAAGCAAGTAAAGAACTTCAAAAGTTAGTATAAAGTAAATATAAAATATGATGCATTGAATGTACTGTGCTAATAAAATGCCTTTTATTGTTTATTAGTTTACAGTTAGGGAGCAGTAGTAAGCAAGAAATTGATAAAGAAGTTGATCCAGTTTTGGAATTAGAAAGTATAAATGAATGTAGCTTACAGTCTACAAGTACCGAAGAAAGTTCTATTATTGAAACAAAAAGTTTATCCGTTAGTGAAACTAAAAGTAGCATAAATTCTTCAAGTGAATATTTCAAGCCTCAATCACCTGCATTAGATGATACTGACATTATACTTGATAGTGATGATGATACTACACAGGTAAATCTGAAATCTTCATAATTTAATCAAAGTAAATAATGCACTGAGATATTTATGAAAATAATTATATGTACTTTCTAGATCACCAGTTGTGGTTCATTAGAGAGTACATGTAGAATCGCTACTGTTAATGAAACTGAAAAGAACGGTTTATTACAGATTAGAAATAATATAACCGAATATGAAAGAAGCAATGCATTACATAATTCTACTTCACCTGTAATAGAAAAATTATTACAAACAAATAATTTCAAACCAAATAATGCTAGTAGCTTTTTAACAAATAATGTAAATGATAATTCAGTGAAACACAACTCACAATATGTGGTACAATCTGATGATTTCGAAGAAACAATATTAAACAAAAAATTTGAGAAGAGCTGCCCTGGTTATTTTTCAAATATTAAAATTACAAACGTAGTTTCTTTAGCACCAGAGGAGTTTGAAATTGTATCATCTGGAATAAACCAGCAGACGATCAATAATATTGAATATCAGAATAAATGTTTGAATTTAAAAAGAAAATTTGATAAAACTACATTGGATCCGCTAAATTTTTTAATAGATGAACCAAAAAAGATAAAAACCAATGGCAGTATATATGAACAAAAACTAAAATCATCATATGTTTCTGTAAATGTTAAAAATGCTGGTAATAATGTAAATAATGTTTCAACTTCTACATCTGATAAAAATTATTCGCAAATTAACAATAATAACGAGAAGTGCACCTCGACAAATACGTCTAATTTACAAAGTTTGAGATCGTACACTCAATTAGAACAATGTTATAGCAAAAATGAGAATCTGTTACCTAAATACAGAGCCAATATCAAACATTTATTCGAGGCGAATACTTTGAAGGGTACATCAAATGGTCAAATCAGTACATTATCAGAAGATGAAAACAAAAGTGTTCAAACTGATGACAATGTAAAAAATGTAAGTAATAAATTTTTTTTTTTTTTTTTCAATAGAATAAGTATTTTTATTACGTTAATGTACAGTATTTTTTATATATAATGTTAAATTAACTTTTATCTATTATAATTGTGCCGAAGATATTATTTCATATGTAAAATTTAGCCCTTTAACTGTTTACGTAACAGGTTTATTTCTGAAATAAAAAGGTAATAGATTTATTGTAATATTGATAGCAAGTTACAGTAGATTATGACACATGAAATTTTATTGTAACTTAAAAGTCACAGTTTAAGGGTTATGTTTAATGAGAAGTAGGGTATGGGGATGTATACATATGTATACTTATGAATTTCCCCATACCTTTTCTTCAGTATACAATTTGCAATTCTAACAGTGTGACGGGGATGCAGGCACAAGTTCTGCTGCTAAATCAAGGAGTGGAAGTCTTACCAGTGACACAAAGATTAACTACACATCAGAATTCATCAAATCAGGTGGTTTATATTCAGAATCAGAAAGATCATGTACCTCAGAACAATGGAAGTCAAGAAGCAATATTGAGAAGTAAATATTTCAGATTTTTCTGAACTACAATTTATTTTTTATAAAATTTGTTATTCATATTATAAACGTACTAATATTTGTTATAAATTATAGGACAACAATTTCAACTAATAAGACATCAAATATACAAAAAGACAAAAATACTGGATGTAATTACTCTCGATTGATACCAGAATATTTACGTTTATGTGATCTTAAGTTCCGTGTATATAACTCAAATAATTTGCAGGTAAATAATACATCTTTATGAAAAGTTGTCATTAATAATATTCTTTTATGTATTTTATGATGCATAAGTTACTTATAAATGTCATTTTTTTCGACAGATGATTTTGTATAATAAGTTTTCTATAAATATTAATATAGAAAATACAGCTACAGTAGAAAAAAATACTAGGTTTGAGCCATCAGCAGGAACAGGTGTTCAACAGAAGTTTTCTGAAATACAAAATGAAATTTCTCTAAACTCAAAATCAGAAAATATTTTACACAATATTTCATTTCTTTGTAATAAAGATAAATCCAAATGTATGCTCTCTAATGAGCAGTCCAAAACTTATCATGATGACACGAAGGAAAATATGAATCCAGTAATAACAGTTCCTTCTAAAAATATAACAGATAGTTTACTTAGCAATGCAAATTTAGCTACACATAATTTAACAGTTTCTATAAATAGTAGTAATCAAAACGATGACAGAAATACAACGCAATGTATATATAATGCTCCTAAAGTAATTGAAGAAAATAATAAAGAAAGCAGTGAAGAAAACGATAATTTAATTAACGACTTTGACAATATTTTTGATGCTTTTACAAATTCTAACAACAAATACGTGAAAAGTATTAACAATGTAACACGAAGTATTCAAAACTTAACTTCCAGTTGTGTAACTGAAAGGAACAATTATTTTTATAATTCCACGAAACTTGTTCGACATGCTTTATTTTCGGAAAATCGTACAAATTGTAAACCAGAGAATAAAGCGAAAAGTATATCTGCAGCACAGTTTAAAGTAAGTATCGATCTAAAAAAGATAGAAAAATTGATTGATAATAATCCAAATTTATTTTCAAAATATAAAAAAGAAAATGAACAATGTTTTAAAGAACAAAATAGTATAACGAAACGAATTAATTTATTAAACATGTAAATAAAAAACATTTTACGGTATTTTTTATTGTAAGTAAAATTGCAAAATCATGGGATTTCAAAAAGAAAATTTATGAAGGAAAAGTTAAAAATATAATGGCCGTAGAATCATTAATTTATTAGATCATAAAAAACGGGATAACACTTGTTAGCAATCAATTGCTAAAATAATTTTATAAAATGTATTTTAAGACTTACAAAAGTATTCATTTTAAGAAAATGCACCCGTAGAACTGGTACATTTATTATTTGTATATACATATATTCATGTATCATTATTATATGTTGTATCGAAAATTTTAATAACACCAAAACAGAATTTGTAAATTTTGTAAAAATATATATTTACGAATGTGTACATGCATATAATATAATTAACTCATATTATTGCTATATTTTAACTGGCTTGAAAATCTTGGTACTTAGTTATTATATTTTTTTCAGCTTTTAGTATAAAGTAAATCCTGTATATCAGTTTCAGTTCTAACTGTCTATGCATTCCTATAATTTGAAGGTAATAAAATTTTCATTATGCGCCATATTGCATGTACAATAAAGTATATTGTAAAGTAATGGAACGAATGTTGTGTTTGAAACAGTATTATTTTGATTTAAAAATCAGTAAAAGGCTGACACATTCACGATGAATTATTTATTTCTGTATTTTTATAGTATGAAGTGTATTTTTTTATTTATAGCTTTTTATTCGCTTTCATTTAAATAACGTAAAATCAATCTTTAAATTTTTGTTTCATAATGAATTTAAAAACATACTTCTATTATTATTTATAATAATAAGTGAAAATAAATATATTTAAAATGCAAAAGTTTAAAACATTGAAATGAATATATATGTATATATATATATGATACTATAAATTATCTATTCAAAGTATATTATTTAAATAAAATTTTATCACATTAAGTAACTCAATGTCAGTTATACAAAATTTCAATAGCTACGACCGAAAAGTGTATAAGACTTCGGCTTATTTTGACAATCAGGATGAATACATTTTTGTTTATGAAGTGGTACTGATGAGGTCGGTTGTTCAAATGGTATACAAAGACTTTTTGCACCCATTGATAACATTCCAGGTTCCTCTCCTGCGTCCTCTCTATAACAATAAAATAATATATTTTATATTATACAAAAACATACCAACTTCAATTATTAACACTGAAATATATTTTAACAATATTTACCGTGCGCTATCAGCTTTAATTTTATCTTCACAAGATGATTCCCCACAAAAGGGTGATAACAGTAAATTCTTTTTATTAAGTTCAACGCAAAATTCGTTCCAATTATCTGCACGTTTGATGTGTTCATTTAATTCCTTTCTTGCTCTATTAAAAATAACATTATTCATGTATAACAGTGAATTAAATAAAATGCGTTATGACAAGTCCATAACACTTACTTAGTAAGCATACTTGACTGTATGTTATCCAATAATGTATATAAAGCGTTAAGTACTTCAGATCTGTTTGCAAGTACTCTTTCAGAATTATCTCTGCGTACAAATGTAACCTGATTTTTTTCTAAATCTTTTGGACCTAATTCAATTCGTACAGGTACACCTTTCAATTCCCAATGGTTAAATTTCCAACCTGGAGTGCGATTACTGCGGTAATCAGCTTTAACTCTAAGCTTATTATCTCTTGATAGTTCATCCAATAATTTGTCACATTCAGTGAATAAAAATTCTCTCTGTTGAGATGTCGTGTTTGCTGTAATACCACAAGGTACTATGATAGCCTGAATACAAGCTACATTTGGTGGCAATACCAAACCTTTGTCGTCTCCATGAACCTACAAATAAAATGTGAAATTATTTTATTTAAAAATATTTTTCCATCAAAAAAAGAAAACACATATGTATACCATTATCATAACTCCAATTGTTCGAGTTGTTAAGCCCCATGAATTTTGATAAACGAACGTTTTTTCATCTCCTTCTGTAGCACCTTCTATTTGAATATTAAACATCTTAGAAAAATTTTGTCCAAGATGGTGACTTGTTGCTCCTTGTATCGCACGACCACTCATCGAAATGAAAGCCTCAACTGTAGTAGTATAATCACCACCAGCAAATTTCTCTTTTTCAGTTTTTCGGCCTTTTATAACAGGTATTGCTAATAAATGTTCGTACACCTTAGCATATATATCTAAAATTACAAGAACTTCTTCATCAGCTTCAGCTTTGGTAGCAAAAGCACTATGTCCTTCTTGCCATAAAAACTCTCTTGTACGTAAGAAAGGTTTAGGATCTTTAAACTCCCATCTCTGTAACAACATAATACAAATATATGTATTGATTGTTTAAGCATAATTAAGTCTAGTTTCTTAATACGACAATAAATTATATTTACCACTACATTATTCCACTGATTAAGTCTTAAAGGAAGTTCAGTATCAGATCTTAGCCATTTGGCATAAGCAGGATACATTACAGTTTCTGATGTTGGCCGTATAGCAATGGGTTCCGCTAAATCTGATTCACCACATTTTGTAACCCATGCAACTTCAGGTGCAAAATCAGCTATATGTGCTTTTTCTTTCTCTAACACTGATCGTGTGACAAACATAGGAAAATAACATTCTTGAACCCCTAGTTTTGTTATTTCTGCATCAATATATCCTTTAATTATTTTCCAAACGGAAAAACTCCATGGGCGAAAAATGTAACACCCTGATACATCGTAATATTCTATCATTCCGCTCTTGGTAATAAGTTGAGAATACCATTCAAAGAAATTTTCTGCCTTCTTTGCCTCTAACCCTAATCTGGTTCCAGTTTTTGAAGTATCTGTATCTTTTGTACTTTCACTTTTACTTATTTCCTTGTTTGGAGTACCTTTTTGTTTTTCAGTTTTAGAAATATTTTCTTGTTTCTTCTTTTTAGTCGATGTATCAGGTTTTACTGATTTCCATTCTTGACCAGTTAATGTCTTATAGTCATTTTTTAAATCAAAAAGTATTTTTACTTCTTGATCAATAATGTTCTTCTCCGCTTTTGACTCATTTAATTGCCTTACTTTATCCTCTTGCTTCTGTATGCTTTCCAAAATTTGATTAACACGAGTTTCTTCCTTGTTTGATGCGCTAGCTACTGGTGTGGTAAATGGTTTCCAATCGTTTCCAGTTGCAGTTTTGTAATCAGCTTTCAACGTCAAAAGTAATTTTACCTCTTGATCAATAATAGGTTTTTCTGCTTTCGTAGCTTTTAACTGCCTTATTTTATCCCCTTGTTTCTGTATTTCTTTAGCTATTTTTTCGTGATCGGTCATTTTATTAATTACATTATTGCATGCTTTACTGGGTGCTTTTGATGTACTGGTACTAGATTGTTTCCAATCCTGACCAGTTATAGATTTATAATCTCCTTTTAAAGTTAAAAGTTTCTTTATTTCTACATCGATAATACTTTTGTCTACTTGTGATTTCTTCAATTCTCTTACTTTATCACCTTGTTTTTTAATTTCGTTAGATAACTTTTCGGCATGTGAATCTGGCAACTTACCATTTTGTGCTATATTTTCATTTGCTCTTGACCAATCACTACCTATTTTATTTTTATAACTTGTTTTTAAATTTGAAAGATATTGCATCTCCTGGTTTATTTTTGCTTGTAATTCTTTAATTTTCTTTTCTTGTTGTATAATATCCTCAGATAATTTATTTTTATCAGAAGGTGCTATTTTATCTGATTTATCTGGAATCATTCCTGGTTTCCATTCTACTCCAGTGTACGCTTTATATTCAGCTTTTAAATTTAAAAGTACTTTTACTTCTGTATCTATTACTGTTTTATCTGTTTTCTGGAATTTTAGAGAACGTACTTTATCACCTTGAGCAATAATTTTTTCACTGATTACGTTTGCATCTTGTACTTCAAGCTGAGACACCTAAGTAACAATAATAATACATTAATCTAATAATCGAATGCGAAAGCATAAAATATGACATACATTTTTCTGAGTAGTTTCTTTAACAGCAGTTTTTGTTAAGCTTATCGTATGTCCATCTGGTACATGGAATAAAATTAAGGGCTGTTCTTTGGAAGAAAATGGACTTGCCGAAGCATAAGGGACATCACAACGGAAAAAGCCTTTTCGTTGTAACTGAATTATTTCTCCTTTTTTTACTCGTTTTAACTCCACCTCTCCAAGCATTTGTACCTCGACCTGAAATATTTATTAATTTCATAATACTTATTTCTGGTAATTATTTAAAAATTGAAATCTTACTCTTGTATCTTTTGCAATGAAATTTTTGAAGTCATCGTCTTTTCCTAACACTGGTTTACGTATTATGTGTTCAAAGTAAACAGCATAACACGGGATTAAATTAGTTTTACTGTCGTCATCATCTTTATTAGAAGGTACTGCTAGCCATGTGATTTTCAATGTATTTTTATAGTCTTTATTTTCTAAATTCAATTGCGCTATTATTCGCTTAACAGCACCATTTTCTTTTTCAACTTTTTGTATCAATATATTGCCCCAATTAATAAAAGTAGCATTTTGGCCTTCGACCAACACGTCTGCATCATCTCTTTCTATATATAGGTGCGAACTTGTTAATACTTGTTTATTGCCTCTTGATGGATCTTTTGGATGATTTTGAACCGTTAGCCATTCTTCTTTTACATTGTTTATATGTACCGATACAAGCTTACCAAAATCCAAAGCAGTATACCTAAAAATATAGTGTTACATAAATAATTTCGATGAATATTTTTATATAAACAATTATCTATATACCTAGTGGCAATCGGGTCAATGACCTTTTTGTTAAATGACCATATTTTATCCCATTCCATAAAGACGACAGATCTTGAACTACCTTGAGCAATGATAAATTGCTTTAATCCTTCAACAGTCATTCCCCTTCTCAAAATACCTCTTACTGTTGGAAAACGTGGATCATCCCATCCATCAACCAAACCTTCATTAACAAACCAAGTTAATTTTCTTTTAGATAAAACTGTGTTAGTCATATTTAAACGGGAGTATTCCCATATATAAGGACGCCTCAATCCTAAAGCATCAATTATCCAATAAAACTGAACATCCCTGTCATGATATTCTGTTGTACGTAACGTATGAGTGATGTTTTCAACAGCATCAACAATGGGACAAGCAAAATCATAGGTTGGATAAACCCTATTGAAAAATGAATACATTTAGTGACTGTTGATTATAGTTAAAGATCTTACCAAATGAGTTAAAATTCTTGAATGTGTAATAGATACTTGTATTTTGTTCCAGTTCGAGGATGCGGCTCTGGTTTGCATCTATAAATTGTTGGATCTCTTAAACAACCATTTGTTGACTGATAATCAATTTTTGCTCTAACACAACATTCCTGACCTTTGGGAGTACCTTGTTGCATTTCATTCCATAGCTTAAGATTCTTTTCCACGGCTGAATAAAATAAAAATAAGCATTTCAAATAAACAAAGTTCTCGTTTTGGTTTTTCTATTTAACTCACTAAATGTTTATACATACAATTGTTTCTATTCACTGACATTAATTTTTGATCGCGTTGTTCTTTCATAACATGAGCAGGAGTATCATCTACGTATGCTTTATTTTCTATTAATAATTTGGTACAATATTCTAGCATCAAATCAAAATAATCTGAAGAATGTGTAAATCTGTCTGGTTTAATTTGTAATAACTCCAAATCTTCTAAAATAGCTTTCTCAAATTCTACATTTTCTTTTGCAGGATTTGTATCATCAAATCTCATAATAAGCTGTCCTTGAAATGCTTCTGCATAATACTGATTTAACAGAGCTGCCTTAGCATGACCAATATGTAAATATCCACTTGCCTCTGGTGGAAAACGCACTATAACCTAGCATACACACTACGCATAAGCATACATCAGACGAAAAAGTATGCTTTGAAAAATAAAGTTACTATTATAAATTACTCACTTTACCCATTTCTGCTCCAGGCAAATCAATAAATTTACCTTCTTGCTTTCTTTGTCCATTTTGCTTACTAACAACTTTTTCAGATTGCACAGGTAATTTAGCATTCTTTTTAACTGATAATAATACCTGTGCAATAATAGGCAATGAAAGCATTTGTTTATACCATCTAGTTATATTAACAAACTGTTTTTCGAACTTTGGTAAAAATTCCTTATCCAAAAGAGCACAAAATACATGGATATCAGCTAATGTTAATTTCTTGGACACCAACCACGTAGTGGTCATTAATACATCATCCAGATATTGTAGTGCACTCTTTTTCAATGGAACAAATCCCAAAGGTCCAATCGCAAAAGAGAGCCAATGGTCAACTTCAGTCTTTTCACAAGGACTAGTACCACCTAAGTTAAAGATATTATAAAAAAAAGAGAAAAAACAATAATAAATCATTATGTAATAAATATACACAGACATATATATGTAAGAGTGTATACTTACCATAAAGTTGTATGTATGAAGTTCTAGCAAAGTAACGGCTAATATCATTACTCCATTCGCCTAACACTTTATTATCATCATCTATCAATTGAACGTTTCCATCACCTTTCCAATCATTGCACCAAACTATTTCAATCTTGTCCTTCTTTTGAGAATTAATAACTTCTGCCACTATCAGGGCTTCTATATTAATTAAAGATATATCTTTTAATATTATTAAATAAAAAATATTTTTGTGTCTTTTCAACATCTGTTATTTCTTTCAAAACCGTTGAAGTTACAGTTTTTTTAATTTTAAGCATCCCACAACTTACCCGTTGATGGATTTTTGGAATGGAGCAGAAGTTTGAAATTCATTTTTTATATTAAATGTTAATTTAAGTAGAAATATATTTATATATCCACTTTACAGGTTAAACTTGCTCTTCCACGTGCGCAATGATGCTCGTGCCCACTTATGAAAGTACATATAGGTGAACGGTGAACTTTCTTACACATATGTATATATATATTTATATTATGTATATACATACATATACATATGTATCACCTATCTAAATATATGATGCAACTGATTATTTAATTTCATTAAAAAATGGTATCTCGATATGTACAATTTACCAAAATATAAATATTAAAGTATTTATACAGATTAAAAGGAATTAAAAAGGATTAAACGGATAAAGAAATTATGTTGATATCCATTTTTTTTTTTTTTTATATTTTACAATCTCAAATAGTTAACGCTTCAATATTTTTGTTAAATAGTGTATGTATATACATACAACAATGTGTAAAACAGTCACACAATGTGTATGTAAACGATTTAATTAAGTAATACAAGCGATTTTTAATAAAATAAATAAAACACTCATATTCATAGCAATAGTTGTTTTTAACGTCATCTTTTTTTTGTAGTTATTTTCTTCTTCTTTTGACTGGCAGTGATAATGTGGATTCCGTTTTTAATAAGCTGTAGTAAAAAGCATATAGCACTAGATTTTTGCGTATGCAGGTGTATGAATCAACGAATCTATATACATATAAAAAGTAGATTGATTGATTCATTTAAAATTTTTGCGCGTTTTTGATAATTTTTAATACATTTTCAACGATATTTCAGTCAATGTAGATTATTCTTTTTTTTTTATTTTTTTATTTTGTTAATCTACATCTGTGTATGTATACATAATACCCGGTATACAACAATATATAACAGAAGTATACGCAAAGGTGGGTCGGTCACCTGGAGATAACTGTAAAATGTCATCAACGAATGTGTGTCAGGCATGGATTTGACGCTGTTCGGTGATAGTCTTGGGATCTGCTGTCACAGTAATTATGTTCTATCAATGTTAACTTGATCTAAAAGTAGCTATCTTAATATAAAACATTCCGCTACTTAACTTAAATGTACGTAATACAGTTTTTATTTAAATAAAACGTTTGCACTTTGTTAGTGTAGTGAGCACTATTTTTTTTTATTATGCATCAGAACTTCGTATGGTGTATTTTAAATCTTCAAAATATTTATCATTTTAAATAATTTAACAATATTAATTATTTCTTGTGTGATGATGTACTAATTATTTCAAGTGATAAAGAAAAATAATGTTATATTATATTAATATCTTGGTTGAAAATAAAAAGGTTGAAATATTAAAATTTAATTTATAATTTTTAAGTAAAAAATATAGAATTATAATCACTACATTAATTACATATTCAAATTTTGTATACTATAATTATTCAATACATTTTGTTAAAATTTTTTAAAAAATAATATTTGAAGCAGTTATCTATCAACAATTTTTATATTACATCAGTTACCTTGAATGTTGTTAATTTATTAATATATTTATTAATTACAGATAAACCAGTTAATAATGGAGGGACCAGAAGTAACATTTTTATTTCAATTTGGTTTAATTCGTGACACTATTACAGTTGAAAGCAGTTCGTTAACTCTTAAAACTCTAAAAGAATTTGCTTGCGATTTTATAAATAATAAGTGTCCTGAGCATGGTTTAAATCACTTGTTTGAACGATTGCTTTTATTTAAGCATGATTATAATTCTACTAATATCTTACAACTTATTACAAATGCAACAGAAGTTGTTGATGAAACCTTAGTGGAAATTGTTCTAACTGGTAAATTATTGGGTTTATATGTATAATAGCATAAAATCAATAAAACAGTTTGAAAAATAAATAACTATTATGTTTTTTATAGCACAAGTGCCAAATGAAGAAGTTCCCATTCGTCCCCATGCTTTAACGGTTCATTCGTATAAAGTTCCAACATTTTGTGATTTTTGTGGAGAGATGTTATTTGGTCTTGTTCGACAAGGTCTAAAATGTGAAGGTAAATATAATGTATGAAACTGTTATGATAGTAATTAAGTGACAAATAGTAATACATTAACATTGCTTTATAGGTTGTGGAATGAATTATCATAAAAGATGTGTTATTAAAGTACCCAATAATTGCTCACACGATGTCAGTCAAAGAAGACGTAGTTCAACGATGCTAAATGTACCAAGATCTCCGAGTCAAGGATCAACTAGTAGTTTGACCAGCATTAGCGATGATAATCATAGTACAAATAATACACCGAATGCAAGTCAAAATAATAGTACTTTGGTAGGATTTTAGATATCTGTAAATCATTTATTTATATGGCTTTTAAAACTTTTGTAATAATTTTATATTTTTAGACAATACCAAGCATAGTAGCTCCAAAACAATCTCGTTCTCCTTCCCTGGGTGGAAGGCCAGTTTGGGTCGAGCGAGAACTTGCAACACGTATAAAAATTCCGCATACGTTTGTAGTACATACTTATACCAGACCAACCGTATGTGGATATTGTAAAAAATTATTACGTGGTTTATTTAAGCAAGGCCTACAGTGCAAAGATTGTCAATATAATGCGCATAAAAAATGTATTGAAAAAATACCTAAAGACTGTACTGGAGAAAATCCGCGAGACAATACAGGTACCAGAAAACAATTTCTTCATTTACATTTTATTACCTACATTTATGAATATTCCATAAATATTTGTATGTAGGTAGTGAATATCCTGATAGTGGTGTTGGTAGTGAACCAGAAGGAAAATGCGACGGCAGAAATGAAGAAGGCGATGGCGACAGTGATGTTGAATCTCCATCACCCCCTCAACATTCATCATTTGCAACAGATGAAACAAAAGCATCAGAGGAGTATACTGTAAAATTATTTGTTACGATTAAGAAACAAACATTTTCAATATTGTAATTAATACCTATTCGTTTTGTCAAATATTTGATAATAACATAAATAATATTTATAGGATCAAGTTCCAAGTAATGATGATGTTATTTGTGATGAATTTCAAAAATCGAGACCATCAAGGTAAATTAATGTTTTGTTAGTAATTACCTATATAAATATATATGTCATTTATATTATTATTGCACTAGTTGCAGCTCTACCCCAAGCAATAATATTCCTCTAATGCGTATAGTGCAAAGTGTTAAACACACAAAACGACGTGGTTCAAAAGTTCTAAAGGAGGGTTGGATGGTACATTTTACAAGTCGTGATCCAGTGGTAAAAATTCAGCCTACAAGTATACATATGTATACATAAGCACATATCTAAATACTATATTTAAGTTTAAAATTGAATTTAATAATTTACAGAGGAGAAAACATTATTGGCGGCTTGATACAAAGGCTATAACATTATTTCAAAGTGAAAGTAGTTCCAAATATTACAAAGAAATTCCATTAGTTGAGATACTGTCTATCGAAACTGCTACGACATCTCGTTCGCGTATGTATTCAATGTTATAACAATTATGTTCTGTCAGAAAATATTACAGATATTTTGAATTTATTTTATTTCAGAAACAATGCATTGTTTTGAGTTAAAAACTGCCAATATGGATTATTATGTAGGAGAAGATTCTTCATATGGAGATAATTGTAGCCAAGTTCCTGCACCAGAAAGTGGTATAGGAGCACACGTAGCCAGATCGTGGGAAACAAGTATTAGACAAGCACTTATGCCAGTAACTACTGTATCAGCTAGTAAGTATTTTTTTGTTTTAATTCCAAGTACATACGTGAATTTGTTATCTGAAACTGTTATGAATTGTTTATTTTAGATCAAGAACAATCCACCGAACCTGAAGAAAATGTTACAGATATGTCTCAGTTGTATGAGATCTTTCCAGATGAAGTTTTGGGTTCTGGTCAATTTGGTACAGTATATGGAGGTATTCATCGTAAAAGTGGTCGAGCGGTTGCCATAAAAGTTATTGATAAGTTACGTTTTCCTACGAAGCAAGAAGCACAACTTAAAAATGAAGTTGCTATTTTACAAAATCTCTCTCATAGCGGAGTTGTTAACTTAGAACGAATGTTCGAAACTCCAGAACGAATATTTGTAGTTATGGAAAAGTTAAAGGGTGACATGCTGGAAATGATATTAAGTTCAGAGCGTGGTCGTCTCAGTGAACGAATAACTAAATTCCTAATTACACAGATATTAGTAGCGTTAAAACATTTACATAGCAAAAACATAGTACATTGTGATTTAAAACCTGAAAACGTGTTGTTAAGTAGCGACAGCGAATTTACACAAGTAAAATTATGTGATTTTGGATTTGCTAGAATCATAGGAGAGAAAAGCTTTAGAAGAAGTGTTGTAGGTACTCCAGCATATCTAGCACCCGAAGTTTTAAGAAATAAAGGTTATAATCGGTCTCTAGATATGTGGAGTGTTGGTGTAATTATTTACGTATCTTTAAGCGGTACATTTCCTTTCAATGAGGAAGAAGACATTAATGAACAAATACAAAATGCTGCTTTTATGTATCCGCCAGTTCCTTGGCAAGAAATCTCATCTGATGGTATGTAATCTTATCCAAATGAAATGCGTTTATTTAATACTAGCAATACGAGTTATTACAATTAATTATTCTATTACAGCTATTGATTTAATTAATAATTTACTACAAGTAAAGCAGAGAAAACGTTTCACTGTAGATAAGAGTTTACAACACGTGTGGCTCCAGGCAAGGGTTTACAAAATTATTCATAATTAATGGATACTAATATTATGTTGATTTTTATTAAATGTGGTTTTCTCTTTTTAGGATTATCAAACATGGTGCGATTTACGAGAATTAGAAGCAAAAGTGGGATATCGTTATTTGACCCACGAAAGTGATGATGCTCGGTGGCTAGCATATAGTAATCAACACACATGACAGACCACCCCGCCTACATTGAACATCGAAACATTGCCAAATAATTTGTCGATACACAAAGGTTGGGCTCGTAGTGCTCGAGCTACGCTGCGACGTTTTATTCGTGCCTGATTTGAACACATTTATGAAAGGAAGTACAACTCTATCTTTCATTGTAGATATAAAGAAATTCATTAATACGATATCAATAAGCGTATCTTCCAAAACGTTTTACTTAGAGAATAAGAATTTTACTTAATGATATTTGATTAGACTGCAATATATACATATATACATACATATATTATTAAACTTTCAATAGAATATAAAAGTTCTTGAGAAATTTTAATAATCAATTTGAACATGTTTTAATACAGTAAGATACTTTCAATACGGTTTCACTAACATTAAGATATTATGAAAAATATTTCAGGAAATAATAGATATAGTACAATCGTGACATTTCTAACAAGTAGTTTTTTTTTTACTACCAGATAAGTAATTGTTTCGTGTTGTTCTATTATTTCAATATCACTTACATAATTGTTTCATACGTAATTTACAAGTGCTAATCTCTTAATATAAACACGTTCTTCAGCTTGATATAGCAAATATTGCTTAAAATCCAATAATTAAATTTAAATAGAAACATAACGATATGTATAAACGTATATATTTATAGTATATATAATACATTTTTTGGCATCTTTTAAAACTAATGACAAGATTAAGATTATTATAGTAACTTGCACAGAACTTAATAGATTAGATCAGTATTTACATAATGCAATGCCATACAAAAGTTAATATTTCACTTGTTTCTCTTATATACCCAAATTCAGAAATTAAAAGCTTCAATGTTAAAAATAAACATACAATTTTTCAAGAACTTAAATTTGTTTATAAATATACAAAGAAGAATAAGTTTTGAATTATTAATTTTCACTTGGTCATCAACAAAAATTAATAATCAATTAATTGTATTTCAAATAATTAAAAATGTGTAACCACAAATATTTACTATTGTGATAAATTTTGTATTGAAAGTAGGAAACAAAATGTTAAAATTATTCTATCATCACTACACATAAAATAGAAAAGTATATTTAACATTCTATTCCATTACCAAATAATGTTATTCTCTTTTTTTCTTTTGCTTTTTGTTTCATTATTCTACTGAAGAAACAACATTCCATAGTCAATTTATTTAGAAAAAAAAAAACTACGTCAGTTATATGTTTTATTTGTTTAGGCAATGTATTCATTCCAATTACTATATCGAATTATTAATTATCATTCAAGGCGTTCATTATAAATTTAAGATATTTTCTGCAGTGTGATCATTAGAATTTGTTAGTTCATGTTATAGAAAATAATAGTTTATTAACTATGATATTAAAAATAACTTTTTACTGTTTTTTACTGTTTTTTACTGCTTCTGAATTATTGCAATTACTATTGTTAAATTATAATGATAGTAAAAATTATGAAAATAATTTATCTCAAACTTATAAAGACTGAGTTGCTTTTGAATAGTAATGATTGACATGATGTCTTTACTAAAAAATATAGGTATAAACGTTCCAAATTGAAAAATGTTTTCTGATATTATTTCTATTGTATCTCCTGAAAGTATTTTATGAATAAGAGGAGTTGTTTCAGTTATCATTAATTGAATCTCACATATTTTACATACATTATTCATATATCATTTATTTAACATTTTTAATTGCAAGCTATTTAATTTTATCTTAAGTATGTAATTAATGTAATATTGAATAAAATTATAACACATAATATGGGGCCTATATTTTAAAAAATGTATCTACTCAAATTATCTTAATTATAATTTATTATGTTTTTAATTATAAATGTTTTATTATGTGTTATAATAAAGTAGAACAGTCAATATTACTGATATAATAAATCCAGATGCAAAAAATTTGTGCAATGTCAATAATCATTGTTACAGTTAGAGCATTTTACGTGTATGTTTGCAGCGCTAATGTAATATGTAACATGTTTTTACATTTTGCTTACAAAATATATTGATTATATCATTCCAAGTATGTATAATTGATACAAGGGGAGTTATTTGTACATATTCTGTATGTTTTAAAAGTTTGTATTACTTAAAAAAGATTTTAAGCTTTATAAAAGAGCATTCAATTTTATAAGAACAATGTGTTTTATTTATACTAAAATTTTGTTTTTCATAGCTAGATAACTGAACAAGAAGTACTTGAAAGACAAAATAAATTGTAACAGGTAGATGTTAAGCAAAACTAACAGATTTTCATAAAAATATTAAAATGTTAAATTATTATCTTAACTGTTATGATAATGTGAATAAATGAACGATCAGTGATAATGATGTTTTATAACATTTTGTCCCTATTGCTAAAACATACATAATTTGAAATTTTTCATTTATATTATCAAATTTTCTGTATTTTCAAAATTAGATGCAAAATAATAATATACAAAATTTGGCATATCAGACGTTAAACAAGACAGTAGTGAATTAATATTGTTGCTGCATAATCTTTGCCCTCATTAAGCCTAGCAGAACTACTTGAAATAATAACATCCTGCACAGTGTCACGCTACATGTTCAAGCACCTTTACAGTTAGTCTCTTTCTAGAGTTTAAATCAAGTTCATGATATCAATTCATTTACGCAATAAACATTGTTATAATTGTTCATTACATATATATGTATGTTTTATAAATATATTGTTATAAAAAAGTATAGTGGTTAATTACATAAAATGTTTGTAATAAGTATGATACTATTCAAGATATTTTTGCTGAAATTCAATTTGGCAGAATGGATTGATATGCCTGAATTTTCTGATGAAACAAAAGTGTACAGGTAAGAACAAAATCATTATTAATTTATATTTTATTAATATATATTAACATTCTTCATTTTTTATTCATAGAATATCTACACCAAAACAAGATCACTTTCATAAGTTTACTAAACAAACTAAAGAAGACCAGTTTTTGCACGCATATCAAAATGTTACTTATAAAGATATACAAATAGAGCAAACTACAAATAATGACGATATTGAACACGTTTTTCATAAAATAAAAGATACTATTATTGAACCCATGATTCAAACACCTTCCAAGAAAGAAGAAAACGTACAGTTAGATGAAGCAATTCCTTTAATCAAGGTAAACAAAACTTTCTGGCAATTAATTTTAAGTTGTTTAGCACTGTTTTCTGTTTTCTATTTTTCAGGAACAAAAATTAAAGAAAGAGTACTTTAATGAATCTTTGATTTCTACTAATGAAGAAATTTTTCAATATCTACCATTGGATACACTTAAAAGTGTTCATCAAACTTTAAAATTACAGCTTACATCGAGTGAAGGAAAAATTCAATTTTTAAAAATGTTTGAAAATACATTAATCGCTGAAATAGGTAATGATAACAAACTAATATTAACAACAAAAATTTATTAGTGTTCGTGACATGTAAATGTGTCACATTTATATGTATTTAATCTGTTTAGAATCTCAACTCACACAAGCTATAATAACTGGTCGACAGAAAAGAGGTGTTGAACATTATGATCACGGTTATGATAATGATCATGCTGCAGGATTTCCTTCCATAGAAGGTGCACTGATGGCTATTTCATTTCTTACATTTGCAGTATATCTTATTAGATTAGTCATGGTAATTAATCACGTATTTTACTATATCATCATCAGCGATAATAATTAACATTTATTTTTTTACGTAATAATTCTTTCCAGCTTTTATTTAGGAATATAAATAATTCTATGCCAACTACTACAGGTGCAACTTTGCTTCTTGGAAGAAGAAAACGATCTATGAACAAATTTGACGATGATCTAATTATGATATTTAAAAACATAGATAATTTTTCATTCAGATCTTAATTAATTTATATCATAATATCATAGTATTAAGTAATTTTTATAATAAAAAACGAGTTAAGAAAAACTAATATAGACTAAAGCAATTTACGAGACGCTAATTATGTTGAAATTGCCCCAAGTAAAGGAACTCTTTGTTTATCTAATTTTAATTCATTTTAGTACATATTCTAAAAGTTTTATTCTACATAGTTTATACTTATAATTTAGCTGCTACAGGTGGTGATAATATCGATAATAATATTATGTTACGATACGAACCAGGTGGTCTTTGTAATGAAAGGTCTTGTAATTGTGTAAGAATTAGTGCTAATTGAATTTTATCAACGTGGTACATATTTTTTTCTTCAGATGACACCAGAATACCTTGTAACAGGAGATTGGATATTGTTGTATTAACTAAATCAAGTGATAAAGAATATGGATGTTGTCCCCATTCTTTGTTTTTAAGAAATGCTTCTTCTACTTGTTTTTGTGTTTCAATTAAAATTGCTTGTAGTGTTACTTGATTTAATTTCAATTCATCCCACTGTAATACAAAAAAGTGTATATTTAAAAGTTCCTTAAAAATTCTATGACAAAATAATATTAACAGTTTTTAGTTTTACCTCAAATAAAACAAGACATGTAACATATACTGTATCTATAAATGGCAGTATTACATTGTACAAAAGAGAAAATATTTTAGTATTATTTCTCTGTATGTATGTACCATTTTGAATACTTATGCAATTTTGAATTAACAATAAATTTAATGTTTCTTCCCATTCTGATTTCATTGCAGACTCATCTTCTATTAATGGCATTGCAAATTCTGTACTTAATAATGTCCTCAGTAATATATATCGTTTAAAAGCAACTCCTGCATGTAAGGCAATAATATAAAAAATGATTGATTTGCTATCCTAAATATATAAATAATAAATGAACTAAATTGTTTCAACATTACCAAACTTAATCTTATCCATTCCTATTGCTATTGTGACAATGGCTGGTTTGATTAAAAATGACAAGGTAGGATTTAAATAAATTGAAATGTTAATAACTGGTACTGCTATTCTCATAGTTGTTTCTGATAACATATGTCCTTTGAAAGATATATTGCTTGTCAGCTTTCTTGTTTTATGTCTTTTTTTAAGTCTTAAAACTTTTAATGTATCAAATACAAGTAATTCTTCATGAGGCTTCAAGGTATCTAATATTTCTTGTTTCACATCGCTTACTTCAACTGACCTACATAAAATTGTTTCTACAACAAATGTGATACTAAAATACTGCTTTTTAGAACTTACCTCCCTACATGTACCATTGTGTTGAATGTATGCATAAGATTTTTACACCATAAATAATCATTAACTAAACTATCTAACGTGTATGGATCATCTGGATACATTTGAGCTCTTTCATTAAACAATAAGGCAATTAAATTGAAAGGCATAAGAATTGTATGTTTTTTATGCGAATCTATTATACAGTAGGCCAATTTCTTAGTAACAGCTGTCGGCAACTTTGCATGAGGTGATAATATTTTTGCTTTACGATGTTCCATACTTAAAAACTGACATGCAGAAATAGGTTCACCAATGTTAAAAACAACACAACCATAAGCGTATGATTTTTGTAAAATAGACAGAGATTGAAGAAGGCCAGCTGTAGATTCTTTTGGTTTTGGCACTCCTAAAAGTTCGTATACAAATAATAATTCCTCTGGTGGTCGCTCATAATTAATGCTTATAGGTATAAAATGTATATCAGGTACACTGCCTTCTAATAAAGTTTCTAAAATGATTGATAAAAGACCTATAAATAAGATCATTTTTATATTATTTTTCATTGCCGAGTAATTATAATAAAATTTAAATTCTTACATACCAAACTTTGGTGCTATGCTCTTCAAACTTCTACTTCGAGTACCTTCGATAAAGCATTCAATTGCTCGGTCACTATGCTTTACTAATGACATAACATATGTACCAAATATTCTTTTGTATAATAAATCATTGGCGAAGCTACGCCGCATATAAAATGCACCTGTTTTCCTTAGTAATTCTCCTATTATGTACATATGATAAAAGTCCATTCCACTTGCAATATTTGGAAGTGCCATATCATAAGAAAATAAGATATATGACAATAATATAAAATCTAAGTAACTTCTGTGAGATGGTACATAAACATATTGTACTTGTGAAATTTGCATTTCCTTTTTCAATTTATGTATCGCATTTTCACTTATGTAAATACTTGAGAAGATTCTTTTAAGGACTTTTGTAATGATTATACCTGACAAATAAAATTCACTTATAATTTAAGTGAATAACAAATAAGAAATATAATTTAAATTAAAAGAAATGAAATTTACCAATCCAACGAACAGTGGCTAAGTGCGCTTTACTAGCCATTTCATTTATTATTATATATGCTTCTTTTGCAATTTTCTTTACATCTACATTATGTACTGCACCCAAAGAAATGATTGCCAGTTTAACTTTTTCATCATTTAAGACTGCTTGAATTAGTTGATTTCTGGAATACTTAGATTCTGGTGACAGTTTATGTGGTAACAATGGATCCATAGGTCGAGAAGCCCATAAAAGATCACAATCTTTTCGTCTTACAGACAGTAAATCTACAAATTCTGAACATTTTTCCATGTTGAAAATAAAATGTTTTCGAGAGACCTAATAGCCTATTCTTCTACTATAGGCGGTTATTCCATTCGAAGCGTATTTAGAGTGTAACTAAAGTCCACTGATCAAGTGATTTTCAATTCAAATCATAATTAATTCCCTTCGATTTTGTTTACTTTACACATGCGTATATGTACATACATAAATAAATACTTATATATATACATATACATTCGTGCTATACATCAGCGCTGTCCATAAGAAGAACTCCTTACTTATGAGTTGCTTAGTATCCCCTCTTGCCCCTGTGTCATCCCGCGAGACTTTTGGAAATTAGTTTCTGTTCGGCCTAATTTTCGATGAAACGTTGACTGTTTTACCGACGCGGAATTCGGAGTTCGGCCTCAACGCTCGCATCGCCTTAACTTCCTTTTGTGCTTTTAGCGCTGCTCGCGCCCTCTTGGCTTTCTTGCTGGTTTGGGAGTCATTTGTACTGTTGATTTTAAATGAATAATTGCTTTTTTCGAAGTGTTCTTCGTGTGGTTTACGTGTGGTAAATACCGATTCAGTGATTATGGGTGGTGAAGAAGGCCTTGGAGTGACTACAGGTCAACCGAATCTTTATAAACAAGATCTCTCAAAACTAGTAAGTAATAATTGTACCGATTGTACCCTCATAATGTGACAAGCTTGCATCACGTTTCGCATAACCTCATTTTGTAGTGTTGCTATACTATAATAATTTTAATTTGCATTAACTTGAATGAAAATTGTCGTTAACGAATATTAGAGAACATAGTATCAAATTTAATATTTGTATTATTTAAAAAATGTATAATTACTAATACCATCATGTTTTGTTACGCATTAATGACATCTGGATAAAATTCTTATTGGTTTATTACATTTACCCTTTATTTATATATTGTTAATAAATTACTAGTAAGGTAAGGATTTGTTAATATAATAATAATAATAATAATAATAATAATACATATAAGAATTTCTAAACACTAAGTACCTTGTACTAGAATTTAAATTTACAGATCTTTTTTATTGTTTAGGATGTTAGTAAATTAACTACATTATCTCGTGAAGTTATTAGCAGACAAGCAACAATTAATATTGGTACGTATTATAAGTATCATTAAAAAAAGTTCTTTTTCTTTATTATTTTTTAAACAATTAAGTATTATGTTTTGATAAAAACTATTGTATTACAAAGCACATAATATTCCTGTAGGTACTATTGGTCATGTAGCGCATGGAAAGTCTACAATTGTAAAAGCTATATCAGGAGTACAAACTGTTCGTTTTAAAAATGAATTAGAGAGAAATATTACAATCAAACTTGGTAAGTAGATTTTAATTTGTTATTTAAAATTAAATATCATAATATTCTTTGCAACATTAAATGAATTATTCCAAATTTGTGCACAGTGAGAGTTATTTTACGTTAATAATTCAGGGTCAGTTTTATTTTTCTTCTCTTTTTTACATTTTTTTTATTAGCTATACAAATCTTTTTTACGAGACTGGTATTCTTAGCATGAATGGTTTGAAATATGCAATACTGTATAATTTGTAGTATTTTTTACATGTAAAAGTACTACATCTACAGCTGTTTAAAAAGCCAAGTTCAGTGAACTGTGTTTCTTGCTGTATGTGATTAACTGTGATATAATTGTGTTGTAACTGATGTTGTATTCATAAATTTATAATAATATAAGAGAATTACCAAAAATAAAACTCAAAAGTAAAAAGACAATTATTAGAATGTATAATTTCAATGATTTAAAAATTTTTTAAATATAGAAATATACTTTTTATGTTAGAAAGTGAAAAAAATAAGGTAAGTACATTCATAACATGCTGTAACTTTATAATATATGTGATTTGTAATTAATAATGAAATATATATATATAGGTGTATTCGACAGAAAAGAATACGTTATATATTGCCTACATAAACACACAGTTTGTTATATTGTAACCCTTTATGAAAGAACTTAATAAACTTTTGATAGTAAAACTTCATTGTTTCAAATTATGTTTAAATATTTTAGATATAAAAGTTCTTATGTGCATATATTTTCATATTTTAAAATATTTCATTTGCAAAGGGTTAAAATAATGTGTTAATATAGAAATTGTATGTAAGTTTAAATTTGGAGTATGTTAAAAATAATAAAAATTACAAATTTTGTGTATTTTATTTATTGAAATCCCACCGTTACCTTGTTGTAGAACTTATAAAATAATTTCAGAGATAAATCAACGTGTTCACGATATACATACACGAGTTGTTTCTTTCTTTATGACTATGTTCATTTTTATTAACATTTCCAAAAACTAACGTATATCATTATTATCATGCATTATGTATATTTACGTCATGTATTAATACTACAGTGTATGAATTTGATAAGGTGCAAACAATTTTCAATGCATATTTGCTGTTGTCCAGTCAGTTTGATATAAATGTTGAAAAAAGGTGTATAACTTTACAATATGTACTTTTAAATAAATAGCACCTTCCTTTTGTACAAAATTTTATGAATTATATTGGTTACTTTTTTAATTGCACCAAATATTTATTTAGTAAATAAAAGAGAAGAATGAAGAGGATTCAAGGAATTTTCAAAGTATAAGGTGATACGTTATGCTAAAAGGCTAATAGAAAACGGAGAAACAATTATACAAGTTAAATGAAATACGGAAAAGTGTGACTGAGGAGAATGACATCCTTTAAATGTTTGGCATTACAGACGCTCGTGCAGTGGACGATACCAGAGGGGAACAAGAAGACACTCTTGGCAGTACAAGCAAAATGCCTTCTACACGAGCAAAAAGACCAGCTTCTTCAGAGAATCTTCGACCAATCGTCAAACAACGGAAAATCGAACAAGAATTCATTCCTTCTCAAGAAAATGGTGATGACTCTAGTCAGTCACCGAACTGTGATTCAGTCAACACTAATGTCGCCTTGAAACAAATCGCTGAGAAACAAGGAATAACCAAAAATAACTCCAAGAACAATAGTAGCTGTGATGAAAATCAGGAAATTAATGTCAAATACATAAGACTGAACGAATTAAATCATAATAGCAATGTTGAAGGACGTGGAATTAAATGTAATTTAGGGAATGTTCGATTAAAGGAACTGAAAATTGTATTAGAGGATATAAGACAGGGTAGTAAAACTGAAATGAAAACTGTACTATCGAAAAATAATCTTTGGGAAGTAGAAAAAATTCTTGGAAAAAGAGAACAAAATGGCGTGTTAATTTATTTAATTAAATGGAAAAATTGGGACTCGGAATATAATAGTTGGGAACCAGCGTCGAATTTAGTAAATTGTCCAGATATACTACGAGAGTTTGAGATACACAGATCAAAGTTGCTTAATAATTTTCAGGAAAAAATGAACTTCTATCCCAGTCGACGAGACGTAGAGATATATTTAAATCGCCTTAAACATAGCGGTATAACATTAAAATCTGTTTGGATAGAAACAGATGTAATATACAAAAAGATACATAATTTTTTCAAATGCGCACAGATTAAAAGAACTGATAAAATGACAAGGTCTATAAAGCATGACATTCTTCTTATGTTATTTGTTGACTTGAGGAAAGCACAATTGCAATCGTTAACCAATTGGGCAAATGAAATGAATAGCATCGCAAATGGAAAGCCATTAATAAAAGTGGAAAATATAGTAGACCTAGAAGAAGCGCCTCAAGACTTCTGTTACATAGATGAATATTTACCCGGTGATGGTGTAATAATACCTGACGATCCACCTATTGGTTGTGAATGTAAGATTTGTAATTCTAAAACAAAATGTTGCTTTGTTCAGAATGATGGTTTATGTCCCTATACTTCATCATGTAAAGTCCGAGTTCCTCCTGGCACGCCGATATACGAATGTAACAAACGATGCAGCTGTGACATAAGCTGCATAAATCGAGTAGTACAACGCGGCTCCAAAATGGAATTCTGCATTTTTAGAACTGCCAATGGACGAGGTTGGGGTGTGAAAACTTTAAAAGCAATTAAAAAGGGTACTTTCGTGACAGAGTACGTTGGCGAAGTGATTACAAGCGAAGAAGCTGAAAACGTGGAAAGAAATATGATGCTGCTGGAAAAAACGTATCTCTTTGATCTTGATTATAATGAGACTGAAGGGCAATGTCCATATACCGTTGATGCTGCCATGTATGGAAACATTTCTCATTTCATTAATCATTCCTGTGATCCAAATCTAGCGGTTTATGGAATATGGATTAACTGTCTTGATCCAAACCTGCCTAAGCTTGCCTTGTTTGCAACTAGGGATATTGCGAAGAATGAAGAGATTACTTTCGATTATACATGCCAATCTTCAAGAAATAGTGAAAATTCTATAGTACAAAATATGTCAATAAAGAAGAACGTAAATGTAGACATTACCACGAAATTTCCACAAGAGTTTGCAGTACATTCAGAGGCACCGGAATCCGATTTGTTAAGTAGTAAAACACTGTGCAAATGTGGTGCTCAAAGTTGCAGGCGATATTTGTTTTAGACTATACTTTGCAAGTTTATTATATTACTACATACTAAAACAAACTCGATGTTTAATTCTATAGTAGCAAATTGTACACGCAGAATTCTATAAAAAAAAGAATGACAAATTATTACATGCCCTTATTATACATATTATTAATTATTATCAAGTTATACATATAAATTGATACAATAATATTTTATGATTGTACAAATTATTATTGAAGAAATGTATTTGCTAAACACTATTGTATTTTTAGTGATGCATAGATCTAAAGAAATACTTGAAAAAAGCAAAACATTCTTCTTCTTCTTCTTCTTCTTCTGAATTATATCTATATGAACATATAATTTGTTTAATTGACGGTAATTACATTGAAAATAGTACATTTCACGATTCTGTACAATTAATTGTTGTAATTGTTATTTTCGTCACGCTAGTAAAACATTACCGATTAGAAGAATTTAGAGCAATATTAATAAAATAATCGATGTTTATATGTTCACAGTTTACACCGTTTTTAGATATTTGAACATTATGTAGATTTTAATGGAGCGTAGATTTAAAAGGGTACGTTTCTTAAGCATTTTTTCGGCATTTCTCTTAAAAAAATTCGTTATGTACATGTTTTGCTAGTCTATGAAATAAACACTTTGCGCTACATAATCTTCATACATTTTTTTATTTACGACATAATTTACATGTTGTTACGTTTTACTCTATTTGCATTGATATTTTATGAAATTATAACATTATAGCAAAGTGTTATTTTTCTAGTTATAACATTTAATCTTTGTAATTTATTTAATTAATAATTAAATGCGTTAAACATTATACGTATTGTGAAATAAATAAAATATAAAAATAAAAAAAAATTTGGTACAACTTAGCTAATATATTTTGTATGTACCTTAAGTAGAATTCGTATGGATATTTGTGAAATTATCTGATCATTCATATTTTTAGCAGTTTCAAGTTCTATTAAATAGGTGATAGAAATTTCTTACGCACAAATACGATGAACGTTTTAGATGGTCACAATAAAGGAAGATCTTGAAAAATTAGATTAACAAAGATATCAAACTAAGCAAAATGCAACAATTTTACCAAAGTCGATATTGTATTTTGTTTTTTAATTTTACTTTTACTTTTACTTTTAAATATCATTAAGTTACTTAATATTATGTGTAAAAGAAATTTTCCACTTGTATACATGTAATGCATGAAAAAATAAATATGTATGTGTTACATCAGCAGTTAATCTTTTAAATAATTTGTTTTTTATTAAATTTTTGGATATTATAGTATTACAGTAACTACTTCTCCTGCAGGAAGATTAATCTTAGCAAGAAAAGTATTTATTCTAAAACTAAGTATCAAAGTGTTTGTTAGGAATGTACATATCTATTCTATTAAAGAGCCATGCATTCGTTTGGTTTGTTTTAGGATATGCAAATGCAAAGATTTACAAATGTGATAATGAAAAATGCCCAAGACCGGGATGTTACATATCTGGAGGATCAAGTAAAGATGATTCGTTTCCTTGTTTACGACCAGTTTGTTCTGGGCGATTTCAACTGGTACGTCATGTGTCCTTTGTCGATTGTCCTGGGCACGATATCCTTATGGCAACTATGCTAAACGGTGCTGCAGTGATGGATGCAGCTTTACTTTTAATTGGTATACATTTGTTAATATCTTTGACTATTAAATGTATTAATATTTATATAACAATAATTCATGCATACAGTAGAATCTGAAAAACATAATTATTTAGGCTGTTATTAAGCAGTATATTCTGAGTAAGGAGACATTAGTTAACTCATCAAATTTTTCGACGATATTAAAGAAAAAATACTAAATGTTTATTTATAGCTGGCAATGAATCGTGTCCTCAGCCTCAGACATCAGAACATTTGGCTGCTATTGAGATTATGAAACTGAAACACATTGTAATCCTGCAGAACAAAATAGATTTGGTAAAAGAAGCTCAAGCAAAGGAACAATACGAACAAATCTTGAAATTTGTTCAAGGTAATTTAATCTTAATTTAATGATTTTTCAGAATGTATTTTCTGTTTTCTCAACGTGTATCTAACAAATCGGGTGTTTAATCAGGTACCGTTGCTGAAGGAGCACCTGTAATACCAATTTCCGCTCAATTAAAGTATAATATTGAAGTATTATGCGAATATATCACTAAGAAAATTCCAGTACCTATAAGAGATTTTACTTCTGAACCGAGATTAATCGTAATTCGATCATTCGATGTAAATAAACCCGGTTGTGAAGTTGATGATCTCAAAGGAGGCGTTGCTGGAGGAAGTATTTTAAGAGGAGTATTAAAAGTATAACAGAAGAATGTTTTTACACTCGTTTTTGATTTATGTATAAAGCATCTTACTTAATGTATCCGATGTTTTATAGGTGGGTATGGAAATTGAAGTTCGCCCTGGGTTAGTGTCCAAGGATAGTGAAGGAAAATTGACTTGTCGACCTATATTTTCGCGGATAGTATCATTATTTGCAGAGCAAAATGAACTTCAGTTTGCTGTTCCTGGTGGTCTTATTGGTAAGCGATGTTATATGTATATTGATTAACTTGAAGAAGACATTGTTTAAGAATAAAACGTAAGAATAAAATGTAACGGTGATACTTAAATGACACCTTAATTTGAAGGTGTTGGAACAAAAATTGAACCTACATTATGTCGGGCAGATCGTTTAGTCGGTCAATTTTGGGAGCCGTAGGAGCTCTGCCAAAAATATTTATTGAACTTGAGATATCATATTATCTTTTGAAACGATTATTGGGAGTTAGAACAGAAGGTGACAAAAAGGTGCAAGGGTAAGTGCATTCTATAAAGATACAAACGATTGTATATTTATAGTGATTTATAACTGAAATATTTTCAATAGGTACCAAAATTATCGAGAAATGAAGTACTATTAGTAAATATTGGATCATTAAGTACTGGAGGTCGTGTATTGGCCACTCGTGCTGATTTAGCTAAAATCAGTTTAACAAATCCTGTCTGTACAGAAATCGACGAAAAGATTGCATTGTCGCGTCGTGTTGAGAAACATTGGCGTTTAATTGGTTGGGGTCAAATTTGTGGCGGACAAACTATAGAACCAGTTATTGACCGAAAATAACTTCAGAAATATACATAAAGCATTCAAATTTAATATAAAGAGATTTAACGTAATTTCTACAACGTAAAATGTTGCTTGAAATGTTTATAATAAAGTATGAAATACATATTATTGCGTATTAATTTTAATTTGTTTTACCTGAAATTTCTGTCTAACTATAATAAAAATATGATAAATACTGATTACAAAACACATATTACAGCTGCATTAATGTTAATGTTCTTTTTTTAAATTTCGTTAGATAGAACAATTTATTTTCAGTTATATGTATAACATATGTAATATAAGCTGTAAATGTGTCTCATTTACTTGAATCATTTATACTGGTGCAATTTTAATCAATACAAATATGGTGGTAAAACTGTACCTTGCATTTTATATAAAAATAAATTAAAAAAAGATACGGCTACTACTTAATTAAATATTGCTATTTTAATTATGTTAAAATTATGTACAGATACAAATCCCGGTTGAAGATATGAAATTGACATTGAAACACATGCCAATACTATTGGTGAATTTTCTGCGTCTTGTAACAGGCGATGTAATTCGATTGGTTGTATAATGAATCGTCTGCCTAAAAAATCGATCAATTAATTTTATACGACAAAAAAAAAAAATAAATAAATAACAAAACTTATTTACCTTACTACTACTATCCGATAAATTGGAAATCCAGGATTTGCTTTTCTATAATTCTGTGTGCTAGAATAAACATTATACGATATTTTGTATTTATTTTTTTTCTTCTTACAGTTTTTCAGGCGCGGATTTAATTATTTTAAGCTTATTGAAAACCTCTTCAAGACTGTTTCCATTCTTTGGTCCAATAAGTGGACTGCGTATTTGTTCAACTATTGTACTTCATTACCATCTTCAGTCTTATCTTTTTCTATATCCTCATCATCGATGGTAATCGTTTTTTCTTCACGCCATTTAGTTTTTAACTCTGACCACGAAGATGCTCCTGGCAGTACTTTAAATGATGATTGATAGACTTCATTATTATATTTTGCTACCATGTTTGAGCCTCTTTGATAGTTTCTTGGCGAGTACCTTTGACGAGGTGCCGAGAATACGTTTCTACCTACACTGCAATGGAATGACATATTTTCTATAATTTTATGATGGTATAATTTTCTTAATGGTAAGAAATTGTGATAAAAATTATGATGAAGTTGGTTTCGAGTAACAGAACTTCTTATTGTGTTATTAGTAATATTTGGTATTAAAAAGTTATTCATTTGTACTGACATAAATCTGTTTTGATGTACAGCAGTGCTATGATTTTCGACGGTAACAAACATATTTTGAAACATGGTATTTCTATGGTGCCAATATGAATTTTGATTGTACACGTATGGCACTCTATTAATACATCCATAATTAGGATTGAAGTTTGTATGTTGTCCTTGTTGCATAGAAAAATAGTTCTGCATAAAAACATTCTGTATACTAGCTGTTAAATTTTCATTAAATTGCATGTTTGTATTTCTTCTAGGAATATTATTTATGGAAGAATTATAACATTGAACTGTCTTTTGATTTATATTTGAATGTTCTATATTTTTCTTAGATCGCAATTTTTTATCTGTTTGTTGCAAGTTTCTTAACTTTACACTTTCATAATTATAAACAGTTTTATGAGGTTTTATGCTGTGTGGTATGTAACCTCTCGAAATCTTTATTGCAACCGTGAATTGTAATGCTATATTTGGAATTAAATTCAATATTTCCATTCGTGTCATAGGTTTTGGAACTTCTTGAATCTCGTCGTCAGAAAGTTCTATGATCTAATTAAAAAATAAAGAATTGTTAGTTACCTTGATACTAATATTTATAATATTATGAATACTATTACAAATACTCACCTCCTGTTTTGATTTTTAATTGTGAATTCTCATTTAATAACGAAGATGATTTGTGTTTCCTAAACAATGGTCCACATTTTTAATATTATTAGAATCAATTATAGAAATATCAGAAGTCGACAATACTTTGTCTGCTCTTTTCGGTAATAATTTAACATTTCGCTGTATACGCGACCCTCGCCATGACATTTTATCTTCCTTGATATAATCATTTTTAGGATCTACAACAATTTTTACACTACCTAATAAAGTTTCATCCGATATAATTTCTACCTTAGTATTCTTCTTTTTTTTAGTTTCATTTGTATTCACAGTTTTTAGATTAGTATTCAATTTTCTACAATTTTCTACATTACTTTCGCATTCGATACTTTTAGATTGAACTTCAACATCTTCTATTGCACTAAGGAGATTATCTAGAACTTCATATACATCATTTGTTATATCACTCTGTTCTGTTATATTTTCAGACACTTCTATGGAAGAATTAATAACGTTTGTAATAGTTTTTTTTACACATTCAACAGATTTACTGTTATCCGTATCTTTGTTATGTTCTTGAGAATCAATCATCCAAAGACCATTTTCAGGTTCAATGATAACTTTACGTTTTGTATTAATACTTTCATCGTATTTTGTATTCCTTTCAGAATTATAAATAAAACGTTGTATATGATAACCATGACGTACTAACTGACTATAAACTCTATATTCTTCCAATGAACATTCAACATTATCAATTAGGAGGTCATAAGCTTGTTGAATGGATAATGGTACATCATTCCATGTAAGTTCCAAACAGTTCTAAAACAAAATAGTATAATTTTTGTTTGTGTTCTACAACAATTTGCTTCTATTGTCGCATTTATGTTTGAATTATATAACAACATACAGTTTCTAAAAGAAATAATGCTTCTTCTGGTATTAAATATAAGACACCATTCTTTTCCAAACCAAAATTGCTCCAATCTTGACCAGAATATTTTTTTACTTTAGCCTTTTTTTGTGCAGGTAACCATTCAGCATTAGCTAATTGAGAAATACGGTTTACTCTTTCCACAGCTATTAAATTTTTACGCGTTGTAATACCCTTCTCAAGTTGCATATTTTGTAACCAAGAATCATTTGGTTCAAACTGTTTCATTCCAGTCTTTGGAAGGGTTTTAATTGATTTTTCATATTCATCCCAAGCATGGTACTTTATACCTCTATTCTTTAACAACTCTTCTGCCCTGTAAAACATCAATCCTTTAGGTATTCTAAAATTATACTTATACATTACTAAAACAATCTGTTTATACATAAAATGCTTACGTTAACATGTTAATGGGAAACTTTTTTATTTCTTCTGTCATGTTCTGACCGTTTTCATACGATTTGAAAATACTCATCCATCTACTTTATAAATAAAAATTATCATGGTTCAGTACCTGAATTTATGCAAAGAAGTTTTACCTGGAAAAATTATTTTTCACTATAACAAATCACAAACAACAACTACTGTTAAATACTAATACAATTTATATATGTATGTAAATACGTTTATATTTCAAAAGGAGTGATGCCGGTATGAGATACCGAGTAATAAGAAAAAGTAATCAATATAAAAGATTAAATACTTTTACATATATTTTTAATGTCATTTTTTTAGCCGTATTTTGTTCTATTTAAGAAATTTATGCAAGGTTAAGGAATGAGTATGTACATATATACATATATATAAGTACTTTTATGTGTGTGTATACGTAAACAATTACACGCATACGTGCTTCATGGCGGATAAAATATCTTCCATGTTTAAAAGCATTATGTCACTTAACATTCTCATTGTAAAATAAGTAACATTTAAATTTTATTTTCCTTGGTTTGTATCAATATATTTGTTTTCTTTAACTAGAAGTATGAAACCACGATTTGTACACAAATAATTATTTTACTTCTTAATCTTTCCTTACTATTGGTTAATCATAGATGAATGAGTGGAAGCACCCAATTAAAAGTATCTCACTCAGTACCGTGTTTCGAAATAAAAAGTTTCGCTATATATGTATATATACATATGTACATACATGTAATGTGTAGTAATAAATTTTAACTGTGATATAGAAACTATGTATAATCATCGTGTATGACAGAAATAAGATATCGATATCTTAAACAATGTGCAACACGTTCTTTTGGAATTTCATAAGTCGCATTGCTGGGCATCATCGATGGTAGGTATAGTTAATTAACATAGTTCTCGTTGCTCGCTATTAATGTGATAATCTAATAGTAAATAATCTGAAGATATATACAGTGTATACGATAATTATGTGTTTTCTATGATACGCACAAACGATTAGAATTCATTGCACGAATATTTTTTGGGCGTTTCAAAACGGTGCTTTATCGTGCAGTATACGGAGTCTTGATAATCTTGATTTATGATTACGAGCTATCATAATATTTTTCCGAATTTCATTGACAACTAACTGTCAACTGTCAGTTACAAGACATTTAATGGCATATTCTTGTTTATTTTGATATAATGTTGTAAGTGAACAAATTTTAATTGTAAAATATGTTGATTAATGTTTATCTTGTGTACAGAAATTGTTAATCGACAAGTATTCATTGTAGTTTTTATAATTGTTAATAGATTTTAGTATGATTAGAACGATCTGTTTACAATAGAGTAAAAATTAAATTTTCCTAATATTAAAAGCACTATATATGTATATCGTTACGATTTTTTAAATGATTAAACAAATTTTTTTCTTAAAAAAATTATGTATGTTTTCAATGATAAAATTGAAGTTTATATATTTATTCTAGACAATTAGAAAAATGCTATGGCGTCCTCAGGATCACATAATGGGGATGCAGAGACTGAAAGCGATAAGTTTGAAGTATCAAAGATTGATAGACACGGTTTCCTTCATGATTCCAACTGTAGTTCTGAAAGGTAATATCAAGAAAAAGAACATGATAGTTTTATAGTTATATATTGCCACTGGTTAATATATTTTATGAAATATTAGCCTTGGAAAACATGGAATACCACCTGAGATAATGCTACGAAGAGAACGAAAATGGATACAGATGTTAAACAATTGGAGTTATTTTATGAATAGAAACTATCGCAAAGTCAGAGAAAGATGTAGAAAGGGTATTCCACCTTCTGTAAGACTTCGTGCATGGTTAAATCTCTGTGGAGGCCAATTGTTGATGGATACAAACCCAAATTTATTTGAAGAACTGGTAGAAAGGTCTGGTGATCCAAAATATATAGATGATATAAAAAAAGATCTTCATCGACAATTTCCTCATCATGTGATGTTTATCGGAGAAGCTCCAGGACAAGAAGAACTCTTCAAAGTGTTAAAGGCATATTCAATTTTGAATAGCAAAGTTGGTTATTGTCAAGCTCAAGCACCTATAGCAGCATTTTTACTGATGCATATGCCAGCTGTACAAGCATTTTGGTGTCTTGTTGCGATATGTGATAAATATTTATTCGGTTATTATAGTCAAGGAATGGAAACATTATTAAGAGATGGAGATATTTTATTTGCCCTCCTCAAAAGAGTATCTCCTATCGCTTATAAACACTTGGTTAATATAGATTTGTATTTTATTTATACAGAATTAAAGATCAAACTGTATGTATTGATTATTGTTTATTTATACAGAAAAAACAGAAGATGGATCCAATTTTGTACATGACCGAATGGTTCTTATGTGTGTATACACGAACACTGCCATGGGAAAGTATTCTACGAGTGTGGGATATGTTTCTGTGCGAAGGCGTAAAAATTATTTTTAAAGTTGGTTTAGTTTTGTTGAAGGGTAGCTTAGGTCGTACATCTCTTACTAAACGTTGTCCAACGGTTTATGAAACGCTCCAATTATTAAGAAATCCTCCTCAACATATTATGGAAGAAGAAGCTTTAGTGTATCAGGTAAATTGTCTCTCTTTCTTTTTTTTTTTTTTTTTTTTTGTTATATTGTTGCTTACGTTCGGATATATTTGAATATATCCTATTACAGATTCGAAAATTAAATCTGACCGAAGAAGATTTTGAATACGAGCATCGGCGTCAAGTATTAAAACGGGAAGCTGCAGAACAAGCATCTCTTTCCACTGCTAATCGGACAGACTGACTAAAAAAGTAGGTAGCATGTAAAATGAGTAAAGAGCTTACAGGTATTACTCCAGAGTGTGCCTTCCTCTCTATATTCTTCATATTGTACAGTTCACAACATTTATATAGCTATACTTTTACAAGAATACCTAATTTCTTTATTGCAAATTTAGATAATTCTTAAATAGAATCGCACACGCATACATTCCCTTGAATAGATCAAAATAAATTATATGTCTATAGTTTTATTACTAAACTATGATTACAAAAATGCACAATACTTGTAGATGTTTATAGTAGCAATTAATAATGTTGTATTATTTAATATACAAGGTGTCTGGCTACAGATGGGCATCCTTTGAGTTGGCGGTAGCTAGGGTAACTCTGAACAACTTTTTCCGTTACGCGGTATGCGGGCTCTGATTGATGGTAGGTGTTAAGGAAAAAGTTATTCGAAATCACTCCAGCTACCACCTCTCAAAGGGTACCTACCTGTAATCGAATACCTGGTACGTCTAGTTATTAACTTTATACAATTCTATTAATATTTATGTACAAAAGAAAACTGTAAGACATTACATATTACATTTTTTAAGAATAAAGTTTAGTATATTATAATGTTATTGAATAAGGATTGTTTTGTTTAACTGTGTGTTGTTTTTTTTGTTAAAATTTATCCAACTAATAACAAATGTAATTAAATAATATACATATGTTATAAAATATATTTTGTCAGATCACAAAGTGTCATTTCAGTTTTACAGGTATTAATCTAATAACTAATTACAGAAATTTAAGGTTCATGGAGGCAATATCAGAACGGAATCGACTCGGAGGTTCTCAACATTTTTCTAAAACATTATAGTGCTCGATAGCGTTTTTAACGATATTCGATAAATAAAAGAAATCGTCTTGAATACTCCGCGCGTGAAATATATCTAATTGAGTAAGTTTTGGTAAAAATAGAACGCTCATCATGAATACAATCGCCATGGTAACAAACGTACTTATGGCTGCAAAAAGTGGATGTGATAGTTGGGTTTGCGTGACTTGTGCAGCAACCTTATTGTCAAATGCAGGTTCAGGCTACAAAGAACATAATATATATGTATATTAAGGTGATAATAATTTTTTCTATTTTTTCAGTAAATTCAATTTTTTTATCTTTTTTTTTTTTTCATTTTAAAGTTAAAATAATTGTATTTTAACAGATATATGTATGTTAAGAACAAACAAAATATTATTTTACTTACGATTGTCTTGTACCCGTGATTTCTTTTGAATTCTGACATGAATGTCTTTAATGGAAAAAAATAATATTGATAGAGAGGCTGGTTGACCGGAAACTCCGCATGAGTCTGCGTAACTTGAGGCATCTCGCCGGAAGAGACTGCATTAGTTAAAGAAGACAAACTGACTGTTGAGCCTTTGTCCAATGCGTTTTTATACATCGCTGCCAGTTCCGCTCGTGTATATCCAAGTACTTCAGGTTCTTGCACCTTAATAATGGTTGACGGCTGAGACTGAAACGTATGAATAAAAATTCCTATTTGAAACGTTTCGTAGATACCTTTTACAATAATGTAAAAATATGTACATACGTATATGAGAATAAATTATTATATATCGTTTATGTCCGGGAAATAATAATAGAAAATTATTTACCGGATAATAAGGAAGAGAATTTTCAAAATCAGCTCGATGGAACTCGATTTTCTCATTAATTGGTACATTGTAACGTTGTGCGCTTTGATTCTTATAATTTCCATTTTGTCGTTCGTTCTTATTAATTCTCTGATAATTTTGTTTATTCTCATAAGTTGGTACATTCTTATGATTATTTCTCCACGATAAACGATCATAAACGTTGACCGAGGAAGGGACATTAAACTCTTGAAGCTGAAACATCACTTTTTGAAGATATTCCTCACTTGATTCATGGTTTGCCCGTGTTTCTACGTAAACATAGTTAAAAATTACTACTAAAATAAGATAACTTAACTTCATTTTTCCTGTTATATTCATTTTATAAGATATTCCAATTTAATCTTAATCATTTCTTCCAATAATTTTTCTGTATCCACATTTTAAACATTAAAAATAATAATGAACGAGTTCATCGCGTTAGTAATATCATTTGATTCTTTATTCCTGATTGTAAAACGGATTTCATATCACACACGAATTCATTGAACAGTTACGACTGGCACGTTCGCAATTGTACTAGCAGGGATGATGAACTGTATGGCCATCCTCGGCCAACTGGTTCCCCACCAAGTATTCCAAGAATTTTCTTAATAGTAAGTATGCACCTACGTATGTGGAAGAAAGTCCATTAAGTAATATGTGAACTTGTTGAATGTTAAAAAACACGTAACGTTTAATAGTATTTCGTTTACGATGAAAATCTACAAATTTATGGTAGTTGGAATTCTTCGTCAGTAACATTTATTTTGATTTTCATGATAGGAGGATGTAGCCGGTAGAAGATGAAGTATCAGAAATCTACGAACCTACTACGATCATCAGCAACCTATAAGAAGATCATTCTAACGATAAGGAGGTACTAGTTTAATTTGTTACAGTTTGGATAAACAAAGAGCAGTTTGAACTTGTCACGGTAGGTAGGTAGGTAAGTAAGTAAGTAAGTACCTACTACTTTATATCGTCGCACATTTCTATTGAACTGGTTTACTGTACTGTTTCCATTTTCTTACGAATCATGTAATAATCATTTGTCCAACTTGTTGCGCAAAACACGAATGAACACGAAAGTCAAGAATACGAAATAAGGACCAACCGTCTCGTCTACCAGTCGTTGGTGTCTCCAAGTTATTATGCACTCGAAAACTTGATTATCCGGTGCCTGCCTAGTCGAATCTGAACTTGATTTCGGGCGCATCCGCGTTACTTTCTTGAACAGTAACGGAAAGATACGAAATAACTTTTAAAGTCCTACATTATTTTATGCGTGAAGAAATTGATGAAGGTTCCTTAACATTATTGACGTATCTTTTTAACTATTTAAAGGACGACACAGTGTTATTTATATTATAAATACTTTATCATTATTTTTTTTTACTTGCTATGCAAATAAAACTAGTAAGTTTGGAGTACAATGAACGATTAAGGAATTGCGGTTCGTTGAATGGTACTATGAAGAGCCGTTACATGACAACCTGCGATTTTCCTTAATTTGTTCATCCACCGTAATTACCCCGCTATTACGTTGTCCACGTAATAACAGCTTTTTTCTTAGTATTGTTTCTTTTTAACTTGCGAGATTGTGAGAATTATACATATATGTATTACAACAGAAAATGATACTTCTATCATTTGTAATTAAAGTACATATTATCTACACGTTTAACGGTACGTTGACCGATGGAAACGAAAAGTGGTAGTTTCGCGAATAAATGGAAGACAATTATTATTAGGTGTACTCGAACGTTGGGCGTTACTCGAATAATTATTTAAGACTGATTCAAACGATAGGAATGCATGTTATTTCACAGATAGAATCAATATTAAATACAATTTTATACCGTTAGCATTTGTTCCAGAATACTATCTATATTTTAAGGACAGGGGAGGTAGGAGAACCAAAATTGCTTGTATGGTTCGTTATTATATCGTGTATTTCCTTTCACATCGAGTGCACCGTTACCGATATCACTTTACAATTCTCTTTTTCCTTCTTTTCATACAAAAAAGATGATTCAATGATCAACGTCGCTACAATAATTTTGTCATTCATCAGTAATTGTCATTACACGTAATTTCATAGATATAATACATATATCTTTATCTTTAGCATAATTTCTTCTCTTTAAAGTGAATATCATACAAAATCTAATACTATACGTAATTTAACCTTAATTCCTCGTTATATATAAACATAATGTAGTAATGTAATATGCGGCGGTGGTTCTATCTTATTCTCCTTAATGTTTAAAGTAATTTACAAAAGTCTTGTTTGTCGTAGACAACTAGTATCGTTGGAGACGGCGGCGATAGGCCCTGTTTTTAGAGCATATGGTAATTGCCAATTTGAACTTTGGCGCGTATCATTGTTCGCGGATGCGCGCGCGCAATTACAGTCACTACGCGAACCATTTCCGGTTGTTTCAGCACCGTTCAACACGGTGGATGCGAAATTTAAAGCGGCGAACCCCGTTTCAGTGTTAAATTCGACGTAAATTCAAACGCGGTTAGTTAAAAAATACGTTAAAAGGTATATTTATATACAAAACAAAAGGATACGCTACCAGGTTAGTGCTTAATATGTTAATCTAAAAAACCACGTTCGACAGAAATCTTTCTTGTCTCGGAATATAATGGTGTATAATTGATCTTAGCAAAAGATTATCAAGATGTTTGCGCGTTAACCTCTAATACTTTTGCATGATTATTAATATCATATTTTTGTAATCATTTCTTTTGTGCAATACGTATAAATAACTATTTCGGTATAATTTTCATTTGAAAAAATAGGCCGAAATGTACTTTGTTTTCCGAATTTATCGTATAAAGTTGAGTATTGGTACATGAAAGATTTCAAATGGAGCCAGAAGTGAACTCAGACTCGCATGCTCTATCGTTCGAAGTATGCAAATTATTTAAAATATACATTGTAAGCATAAATTAAAATTTCAGTACACTAAATGTTAAATCACGACGATTCATAGCACATTTTTTTTTTTTTTTTTTTTACATAGAGCCTTAACGAAACCTACGTGTTTGTACATAACATGTAGTACGACACGTTATGTCTATTTGATGATAATCATCAAATAAGTAACATTAATTTAACAAGTCTATACACGTCACTGATAATATAAGGTAATATATATATATATATTTTTTTTTTTATTGCTACGTTTATGGAGTAAGCAATTTCATTAAAAGTTGATACAAAGTCGCAACGATAATAAACTAATCATAATGAATACTTTCGGTAATATTTTTCTGTAGTATTCTTCTAGCGTGTCGTTCGAGTTTGTTTTACTCGTAGTTACGACTTCGCAGCCGAGCAAAGTTATTAGAAATATAAAACAACGTGCATATATAGGGTGCCCGATTTTAATTTATAAATGGATCTTTTTTTTACTGTTTTACATTAATAGATAGTCAAGATTAAAGTTTCATTATTTCTCAACATTTTTTCTTTTAATAATTGTTGTGTTTCGGTCACCCTGTATATATCCGTAAAAACGTAACTGTCTTTTTGCAAAAGTGTTGTGCAATTTAAAAAGCAAAAGTCGCTACACGTGATTTTGTAATGCTAACCGGTAATTACACTGAATGAAAAGGTAATACATAATACGTACATCGTATCGGTCAAAATCGGTGATATCGTAAAATATCGATATTTCAACATCATGCAGTAAACGCACATAAACTGGGCGAAATTCGACCACTCACGTTTCGATAATGTTACGCTTGATAATTACAAAACTTAATGAGCTTTTTTTATCAGTTACAGTCAAACAGTTACTCTGTTTGTAAGTGAATGTGCGATAAAACACGCAACGTTAAGATTACCAAATTACTTTCATTCTAACGCTTAGGAGATAGGAATATCAAGCTGGTACAAAATCTGTAAAAATTGAAGTATATCGGTATCAAATGTAGGTTTTTAGAAGTTACCGAAATTAATGATAAATTGAAATTACAAGATATAAAAGTACAATATTGATTTTTATAAAAACTGGTCTCTGTTGCCAGTTGTACAAAAAGGATTGTGATTCGTCACATCTTAAACTCATCAGTCGCATAGAATATCACAGGAACGTTAGTAGGTGCCATTGGATTTGTGTATATTAAAAACTACATTGCCCATGTATGCATTGAATGAATATAGAACGATAAAAGAACTTTAAATTTCATTATTAAGGCAATACTCCACAAACACACACACACACACACACACACACACACACACTGTACAATAAAATAATTCGAACCTATCCTTGTGCAATAAAAACTTCCAGCAATGGACAAAGCATGATTAAAATAAAAAATTGTAAGCACAAATGTAAGAATGCCCTTGATAATTCTCCTTACCCGGTATCTTTTAAAATCTTATTTTTTATGTTAAAATAGTAAATGAATTTTAATAGCAAATATTTTAACTTGCAAAATAAACTGCAACATCGAGTAATTATTATTATTATTATTATTATTATTATTTTTAAGTGTAATAAGTTTGTGCTGCTAAAATTATCATTTTTGTATTTAATGATGACAATTTTCTTTTTGTACAGAAATTTATTTCAATTTCATATTTTATAATTCATTGCCAAGTGCAGCACAATCATATTCACAAAATCATACCTCTTTGCTATGGCAATAGTGTAATTTACAAAATTCTATGCTAGCTCATTCGGTTACTCTACTTAACGCTATTGTTTCTCTCGGTACTAGGGCAAATTTAGCATTGAATGGCATCTTTAATGTAACAAGTGACAGATACATTATCAGTCACCTTTTTCTGGGCACAGCATAGTATTTAATACATTCTACTTGAATTATTATCCATGAAAAAACCGCCGTCTCCACATTACTTCTTATGAATCGCCTAGGTATTACAACAAACGCGTCACGCACTCGTTCTTACAGGGCACGCTGTATTATTTGCGCTATATCTTCCTGATCCAGTTACATAAAGCCATTTACCTCGAAATGAATTAAAGTTAATTACAGATTGTTAATCAATGAAATTTTAAGAACTACGATTTTGATTTAAATAAAAAACTAACATAGTAACACAGCCCGATGCAATAATAATGTGCGCCTTTGTAATGTTTTCCTTTTTCTGTGAGAGAACGGCAAACCTCGAGACTGCCATTAACTTTAACTTGTATCTGAGGTATTTCCACATTATTAATAATAGCACGTTTGCACTTTAAGAAATAATAAAAAGAGTACACATGCTATTCATTTGAAACTTTGTTTTTTTCTTGGATCATATAAGAATCCTTGTCATGGCAAAAATAAAAAAATTATATAGATTAATTCACAACAATACTTTTAATCTTTCTAATTAATACACTGGTTGTAAAAATGTTCGGTGTATCTATATACACATCCTAAATCGAGAAGTTGCGTAACAAGAACAACACATGTAATTAATTATAAAAAAATTCGATTATAAAATTTGCAATTGTATATACTGTAGTACGAGTGTTTATACAATCACTACATTTATTGTTCTGAGTTATGCATTTCCATGTTCATAATGTAGATATTAGCTGTATAAAAATTTAAAACAATTACTAATTCTGTCTGAACTCTTGTTAAATAATAAAATTGCAATTATCATATATCGCAGATCGTATAAATAACAGTTATTGTTTCATTATTCAAACATCACTTATTCTCTCACTAGTAGCAATATAATATAAATTAAAACGGATAGGTTTACTACAAGTAAGGCGCTGTACTTATAAATTGTTACTTTAAAAAGTATAAAAAATTCATAAGGTTACTTTTCATAGATGTAATTGTGCGTGTCCATAGTATTTTCAAAAAATTTCGTACACAACAAACTATCACACAAAATGTTTAGGAATTTCCACCATATGTATAATTTAGTCTACCGACCAAATTCATCGTAAACGAATATTCAATGCAAATAAAAGATAATGCGATGATAATAAATTGTAATATCACAAAATTATATTGAATTCTATATATATATATATGTAAAAGTTTTGCTCTTTGAAAAAAAAACATGTATAAAATATGTTTAAAATATTCCCATTTAACCATTGTACATACTGTATTACAACCAGTGAAATTAGATGAACATGTTAATTAAAATATTTGTTAAGAATGAGATGTTTAGTTAAAAGTATTAGATTCTGTAAAAATACAAATTTCATACAAAAACTTAAATAGGCGGAAATTCTTAGGCACTTTGTACCTTTTCAGAGCGTTCAGAAATATAACAATTGTTTGTATGATGATTAGCATAAAACAAATATTGTTACACTGCTTGATTAATACGTAAGCAACAGTGACAGGCGATGATAATGATTTGAATTACAGACGGAGCATATGTTCGTCTCTTACATATCTATCAATTATATAACATAATCGAAGCGTAAACTAGCAACTAATTAATTAATTCTCCCGATTGGAGTGAACCGGTTATACACACATGTACATCAAGTAGGGGTGTGCATTAGCACGATAATGGAATGAAGAAAATTGATACGGAAAGGAAAGAAAAAAATCTTGCTGACCGATGCGATGCGTAAATCAAAATTTATAATATGATTGTCCCCTGGCCATAAGTGAATGGCTTAGCAGCGCACGTGCCGGAGTTAAAACTTGACTAGAAATGAACGAGCGTGCGAAGAAAATGTAACGTATCGATTTCGTAATTATTTTACTTCAAAAAAGATTCCATTTTTTCTTTCCTTATTCATATTAATCTCATTAATTTGTGTTCGTTTCTCATCTCAGCACTTCATCCACCGTGAATATTAATAGTTATAGATAGTTCTTACTACTTTCTTTCTTTCTTTCTTTTTTTTTTTAAACATAAAAATTATGTTTCTATTCCAAACAGAGGTATTCTTATTTATGTAAACTAAGAATCTTCGTGAAATCTATGTAAGGACTATCTACATCACTTAATATTTCTCAAGTGAAACCTAACTCCTGTTGTGCCGCGTAAGCCCTCCAATTATGCGTTACATTTTATCGGTGACTTACAAAGCACATTTCCGAACATGCCGCACACATAGATATCTCTAATTGTCCTCCCGTATGAAAAAGTAAAAAAATGATCTTCTCGTGGTTACAAATTCACAGCAATTTTACATGCCGTACAAACAAGGTACGTGCTGTTCTTCGCGCATTTCGAACTGAATAAGAATATCAGTCTTTCTTTCTAGAAGAAAAATTAGCGCAGGCGTGTATACACACACGCTTATGTATATGACACGTATCTTACAAATAAACTTACACACATGCGTGCGTGCGTGCGTGCGTGCGTGCGTGCGTGATTATTAGTAGTTGTAAACATATAAAGTAGATCATATCAGCATTTGATCTCTTTGTCATTGAACGGTAGGATAACAACACATGCCAGTAGAAACATTTTGGAAGAATACAATCTAGTTCTAATTCAGCTTAAAACCATATTAACTGTACCATCTATACAATATTTGATCGTGCTTAAAGACCAGATAAAAAAGACAAATTTAAATAAAAGCTAACGTAAAGTTTATCAGCTTTTAAATGAATCATAATTTCAATGTGCATTTTAAATTTAACTAGATATTTTATAAACGTTACAATATAAAAAACAAAGACACGATTAAATATTAGATTGGTAAGGTATATATGGTCAATTTGTCAGGGTATTCATACATCTTATTAAATATGCTCGATGTTTCACTAATCCATCGAATAGTTATAATTGTTATAATTTAAAAAAAAAAAAAAAAAAAGAAAAGAAAGAAAAAAAAATTAAATTTAAAAAAAGCACTTACTTTGTTGCATTAGTGCTTTCCTCAAATGTTCCATTTCAATCACAAAAATTTTTGATACACTATTTTCTTTTCCTTTCCTTGATATTATCGATAAAAATAAATCATTGAGATAAATTCACAACGTTGTTGAAAGCATGGTATCACGAAAGTCATCACTGTACTGCACTTGGTAACAATTAACCAACCGATTAATTTGTCAATTACATCGAAACAATTATGCATTTAGTTTAATCATAATGCGATTTGTCAATGTGAAATATTTACTGCATAATCCGTGTAATAGGTTTTTCCTTTTTAGTACACATAATTTGGTAGTCTGTGCTCGAAATATCAAAAGTTGCTATTTTCATTTGCACCCATATGCGTCAGTCTAACTTCATGATATACTTGTTCACCAATATATTAATAATTTCTTTGGTTGGCCCAATATAAAGTTCCTTTGAGCATTTATACGTTTTTCACTTGTTTGTTTGAACGTTAATTGTCTTTACGCACACATTCATCAAATATTATTATGGTATTCCAGCATTATGTATCTTGGTATTAAGAGGCTGGTGGTTCATCGTCGGCTAAATTATGAAGATCCGAATAATTAACGATAGCACGATGCAAAAATTCATATTGTGCCTAAAATATATCAATTCATACATTAAGATCAAGATTGAGATTATAATTATTATTTATATGATAAATAATTTGCTAAATATCAAATTACGTACAAAAGTGCTGATCATTCCATGTCTTTGAGAACGTAGCTTTTTCGTTGTTGTAAAGATATCTACGCGTTTTTCAGTCCTTAATTGCTGTACCAATATGCTAAGGGCGACGAACATAGAGCTCCTATCAGATCCATAACTGCAGTGTACAACTAATGAACCGCTCGATTCTGTGTCATTTGTAAGAGTTTGGTTTACAAGTTCAATGAGACCGCGTGTCACTTCAGGTACTTCTCCTTCTACTGTCGGCCAACCATGATACTGATATTGAGTCACAACAACATTTTCGTCAGTTTTCGTGTTAGAAACGCAAAATTCACGACGAGTATAGTACGGACAGCTCTCGCTTTGAATATATCTAACTCTTATATGGTCATATACAGTTTCATCATCGGGCCAATATCGTGGACACTTACGTGGACCTTCGTTCAACTAAAAATACATTTTTATGTTATAATTATACTTTTAGTCAATTTATTTGCTTTTAAAATAACACTGGTATTACTATTCTTACTTGTAGTCGGAAGCCCAATAAATATTTTCATCCGACTACTTTACAGTTAAATAATATGCAAATGATCTAGATAAAATATACGTTGCGTGCTATACAGATAATATTTACGCAACGCTGAAGTAAAAAAAAAAAAAAAAAAAAAAAAAAATGAAATGCATTTTTAGTGTTAGTTGTAAAATAAAGTTTCCTGATTTCTCTATTTTATACTTACATCAGATAACATTACTATTGTTGAGATGCATTGTTCTGAGATCATTCGCCAGAAATCTGCTATAGTAGTCTCCAATGGGTCTTGAGTAATAACAAACGATTCAGAATTGTCATAGCCCTCAATAAATGAGGCGTTTATGTAAGTAGAATGTTCTCTACCCGGAACAGGTGTAAGAATTACTCGATTTCTATCGTACGGTATTATCAATTCGCTTCTGTTCTTACTCTTGTTTTCTTCCCCACCGCCCACGGAAAATGATTTTCTATCTTCTAACACAGAGTTAATTTTCTAGAAATATAAATAAGAAAAAAGGAAAACATGTGATACATTGATTAATTTATAAAAAGTCTTTAAAATAATTTCCTACTTACATCATACTCCTCTTCCATTCTACATTTCTCTTTACCGTTATCTCTTTGTCTCAATTTCGCGACTGCAGCTTTAAGCTGAGATGCTGGAATTTCGGTGTCACCGTATTGTGCCATTTCCATTAATGCACGGTAAATAAAGATATACTGTTTCAATGATTGCACTAAGAAATTTCTCTGATGTCTTAGATCGCAGACTGTATTGAAAATTGAAACTTGACCTTCTTCTGCAAGTTGCTGTAACAGAGAGTCTAATGCAACTAATGTCCCTGTTCGTCCAACACCTGCGCTACAATGTACTAATATTGGCCCCTTCTCTAACGAGTAAGCTTCGTTCACTCTTTTTATGAACCTCAATATCGCATGCGGATGTTCCGGTGCCATGAAATCTTTCCAAACTAAAAAGTGATATTGCACAATCGTACGTGCATCTCGTTCTCCCAATCGTGTCATTTTTAATTCACGAACGACGTAATCGGAGTAAGCTCTTTCTCGAATATGTTCAACAGTGATATCACCGAAATTTTTTGTTTCCCTTTTGTCCGGCCAATATTTTGCACATTTTGTTTTCGAATATTCCTCGAGGTTTGTCAACATGAGTATAAGTTCAAGATGTTGTTCCCAAATCATTCTCCAGTAATCGCAAACAGTATTTTCCATCGGACCTTGGGCGCATATAAATTTCTTGCGTTCTTTGTATCCCAAAACGAAGTTCGCATTTATATAATCAGAACCACAAATTCCATCCATTTGTGCGAGTCTTATTCTTGTCTGATCGTAACACTTTATGTCTGGATAACGATTTTTGTACAGATTTTCGCGAGCCTCCGAAGCTCTTGTCGTACGATCCGTAAACCTATCCGGCAACAGTTCAAATTCGTGCTGAAAGCCATAATCGGAATCCCGGTGTCGTTCAAGATAAGACTGAAGCAATTCGCTTTTTGGAATAGGAGGCATATCCGGTGGACTAGCTGCGACGAGCTGATGCCTTCCTCTCAGACTTCTGCACAAATGTCTAACAGAAGATAACATTTATTACATGTTACAAAACATAATACGTATTACTAAATTTATACATTTCTTTACCTGAAACTATTTCTCAAAGTTATAATTTCTTCTCCTCTTTGCCGAACACGTTTTGTATATCTATGCAGTATACAAAGCGCAATAAGAAGTATGATGATGATCAGTATAAGGGCAATGGAAATTTGTAAAATTACGCTAAGCGTGGTCACTTCTGCCGATACCATAGATCCAGGATCTAATCCTCCATAAAGAGGGTTAAAGTAATTACTGTAGGCTGGTAAAAGCTGATCTCCTTGATTTCCAAACACTATGAAAGAAACATCCAATTGTACTAACTACAATTATATTATTTTACAAGAAAATTAATGATAAATAATGATGACATAGATACCGATAACTTCGATAAAACCAGTGTAGTTTGATTTTTCATCGAGAAAACCATCTTGTGGCATTTCAGAAGAACCGTCGTTGTTCTTTGTTTTCTGAATAACTGTATTCTCCCTTTTTCTTCTTTCTACACTCTCTGTGTAATTGCTGTCTACTTTATTCGGAATAGTCGTTTCTATTCCTTGGATAGTGGTAGTTGTCGGCGAGGTAGAAGTTGTAGTAGTAGTAGTAGTAGTAGTAGTAGTAGTGGTGGTAGTAGTAGTAGTAGTAGTTGTTACCGGCGTTGTTGCAATTGTTGTAACTGTCGTATTGGGTGTTGAGGCGGTTGTTTGAACTTCCGGAACAAAATGTAATACCGGTGGAGCGGCTTTTGGCCGAAGTCCAATACATTTATTGCACATAGTACTGCCGTTAAATGATTCGCCATCACCGAGGAAAATCTCTGATATCAATTGATCACTATCAAACATTTCAGCCATGTAAGCGCCGCCAGAAGGTGAATTATGCGCATACTGATATGAATAAACACCAATTTCTTCAGGTGGTGGTAAATCGGTAACACTTTTCTGGGGTGCTAATTTTACCAGATATACTCGATAGCAACATATTGGACCATTTCTTTCCGTTATACGCGGAAGGTACAATTTAAATAACTGTCTACCTTGATTCTCAATTTTTCGCCATGATCGCATATTTAAACTATCTCTGTCTGGAATGGTAACCGGCGTAGTGCAATTACCAATTGCATCCTTTCCTGGTGTACGGGATCTCGTCACGCCGTGTACTCGAACCTTTCGACAAAACATGATTTATAAAAACGTAAAACTTTCGAATTATAATATAATAAATATAAAAATAGCAATATTTACCGTGTAATTTGTATTAGGTGGAATTTGATTAAAATTTGCACTATCTTTTTTATGAACGCTCCGGTTCTGCGGCCCCCAATTATCAATATCTAAATGACCCATGTCATTCTTAAATTTAGCAACACCGGTTAATTGTATATTGTAACGAGTAATAACACCGTTTGGCTTTTCTGGATGAACCCATGTAATGGAAATAAAACTGGAACTACTGATATTATCGAATCGACAACTAACGGATAAATTTTTAGGAGGGCTGGCCACTAAAATTTAAATGATATGCAATTAATTCCTCATTTCTTAACTTGACAGAACATTGGTCTCGTGTTGAACGATTCTATCTACCTCCGTCTAAAGTAGTACCATTCACCTCGGCGCTCCAATTTCCACACTCTTTTGTATATTCACTACATGCAGCAATTTTAAATTTATATATTGTAGCGGGATCGAGATCAACAAACGCGTATACAGTAAGTGGTTGCGCGGGATATACCGCTTCTCTTTTTTGGTCTCCATGAGTAGCCATTAAATTGTAATAGTGAACGTGTTCTTTTAAATCAGGCGGTGGCAATGTCCAGCCTATTGTAATGGAATTTTCAGTGACTCCATTCACAGAAACTTTTGGCACAAATATAGGATCTGTAACAAGTTGTATTAATAATATACATATATGTATATATATTTTTGGTAATATCGCGAAAGGATCGGACACGATCAAAGCTGGTTTTTTTTTTTTCCTTTAAATACCTTTTTCAAGTGTAGTGATCCAACGTGGATCAAGTCTTACATGCGATGTACCTACTACATTTGCAGCACTAATTCCAATTTGATACGCTGTACCACTTTCAAAACCTTTTAAAACGTAACTCGAATTTCCACCTCCAATTTCCTCGGAATAATATTGATACTGATTAGTTCCATTCTTCATATGTTGAATAAAATATTTTTTGATAGGTTCGTTACCATCGTTTACAGTCCAATTCAAAAATATACTTCCAGCACCAACAGCCTTCATGAAATCAATGCTAACTTTTGGTACATCAATTACAAAAAGATGTCGATAGGCACTAATTTCGCTGCTATAGTCGCGTGCTTTACAAATATACGTTCCATTATCTTTAGGTGTCAAACTTGAAAATTCCAAAGTTAAGACGGTGTAAGTCTCATTTATCTGTGTAATAGTGGTAAAGTCTTTCAAGTGTTCGGTACTTTCTGAATCATTCCCTTTAAACCAAGCAAATTGAGTTAATGGATAACCATACATGTGACAGGTCAAGTTAGCTGACTCCATTACTTTTGCTCGAATATCCTCTCCAGGTGCTATTTTACCTGGCTCTAAAATAAAAGAAATTCTTTCTTAAAAGAATAAACAATAAAATAAGCAATATTAACTGTAACTATAACTGTAATTAACATTTACCAATAATTCTGATATGAACATCTTTTTCCAATAATTCCCCGTCTGTAGTTTGTGCTGAACACCTATAGTCTCCTGTATCATTTCTGCTAGCTTGTTTGATATCCAAACGTTCTCCAGAATCATAATCTTTAATAGTAGTGAGGTTTCTTCCATTGCTAGTCCACCATATTTGACCGGGTACGTTAAGTTTACATATCAGTGAAGGTGTACTACCAGCTTCGATACCTTCTAAAGCTTGAGATGCTGTAATTTCTAGTACCGATGGGTTCTCATTTTTTGGTTCAGTTGTTTCTATTTTTTCTACACCTGCATATAAATACATGTACAGATTCATATTTATTATTATAAAAATACATAAACTATTATGATAAAAGTATCTTCTATGTAAAAATTCTTCTTTCATTTTAGCAGATCTTTGATACGCCAAACTTCAAAATAACTTTCAACCAAGTAGTATGCGAATGAACCAAGTAACTGGCTCATTAATTCATTACAATCATAATAGCAAAGTGACATAAACTGGATAAGTATTGTCTTAACGGTTGAAATTAGCATAAAACTTCAGTATATTTTACAATATATTCTAATTTAAAAAATTAGAAAATTAATATAAAATTTCAATTATAAATACAATCATATTAAGAAATTTTTTATTCGTGTAAAGTTTATTTTTTGCGAAAGTAAAATTCGGTAACATATCTAAAAGGTACACGTAGGTATCGGAATATGACGGCACTATAAATATACAAAATAAGTCATTAAAAATAAGGATAAAAGGAATACTAATTTTATGAAATTCAAATACATATATAATAATATTGTATATTGATAAAAAGAATGGTCATGTTTTATTATTTATATAAAATGAATTACAAAATTTTTTCAAGCAATTTACGTCCAGTTTTATTAAAGTAATATAACTTGAAATTTGTTACTATTATTATTTTACGCTAATAAAAAGTCGCGATATTAGAACACCATTTGTGTATGTATGTACGTATACATCAGTATACATATACATATGTAGTACACACAATAAAGTGCATTATGATACAGTCAAAAGTAATATCGAATTGAAATAGGTATCGATCGATTAGTAACACACTATCGTTTAAATAATAAATTAATATATAATAACAGAAGGAAATAAAAAAACTTTAATATGCAATAAAACGTTGACAAAATTAACCGATAAATATACATATAATCATCTAAAATATGTTGAACATAATGAACTCATTAGATATCGTAGATTCTAGACGGTTTACAAAGCAAATTGATTCTGTACGTTTACTGGCAATCAATGTACCATAAAATTTGAATCATTTGGTGTAAACACAGATTGCGAGACAAACGAACAATATGAAAAAAAAAAAAAAAAAAATAATAATAATGGGGTGCAACAAATGATAAACAATTTAAACGATCAAGATACAACTCCAGTGACATTTGATATCCTTTTATATGTTGTTACTCAATCGTGCATTACGGTATGTTATTTAACGCATACAATCGGTAAACCACTTTGACTTTGGCTAAAACAGTTGTTGCACTATTTATTTATGTATAAAAACAATTGAAAGGACAAGAATGGGGAGAAGAATGGTGACAGTAGCAGTAACACATCGTGTATTGCTAATGACTTCACTTGCAATTCGTTACATCTCGTGCGGCGTTCAACAGATAAAAACGAAAGAACCAGGCGTTATGTTGAATGTAATCGTAAGACTGTTTATAAAAGCATCTCCAAAACTTACCGGATTCGTCAAGGCCGGTGACGATAAGTACGAAAAAGCAGAGTATCATCAAAGGGACACTCGACATCGGTAGACCACTTCGGGGAAACATGGCGTCGTGACAACCGGGCGTGAGCGTTGTATCCCTGGCCCTTTTCCTACTTCCTGCCACCTTCATACGCGCTCTTGATTTCTTTCACAATCCCATGACGCGCGGCTAGTATCGCCTATCCATTTCAATTACGATTCAATTCACTATTTCATATCACGCTTCGCACTTACGTGCGACGCACTTTTCGAGATATTCAAGCACGGTTCGCAAATCTTACCCCGTAATAGCGCTGGCAAAACTGAATCATATTATACGAGTGTAACGTAGGTCTCCCGACGAACACCACGCCGCCAAATGTCCAGCGATTGACACTGCCCTCCATCGGGTCTCTCTTCTAGGTTCTGATGAACAAGTCGATAATAAAGGTGATTGTCCTGAAGGCGGGAAATCTTATTAGTATTAGACATTACTATGTATTATACTTTTAACTTTTTTCCTAATTTTATTCATTTTCATATGTTGTTACATTACTATTATTGTTATCTACGATTTATCATTATCATAATCATGTTCCTGGTAGACCTAAAGTTATCATTTAACATTGCTGGAATACATAACTGATTACTAATATGTAATTTTATTACATGTATGTATTACAATTATTGAAGTAATAAATAAGGCAAGAAGGTTATCCAAGAATATCAAGTATTTACATTGAAACTTTCAAAAACATTTATATCTAGTTAATTTGCTATATGTATATGTATAATTAATTGTAAATTAATTAGTATAGATCGAGTGACTACAGATACAAAAAGACTAAACATGTTTTTTATTCTCGAAGGATCATAATTTTGGGGATCCCGGGAACCCCACGGTATCTTAGGTCCGGAGATACACAGCACGGACGGTATGAAAATCATGCCTGTTTTATCAGTCCTTCTTTTACCGAAAGACGAGGTGCGGTAAAAAGAGGGACTGGTAAAACAGGTATGTATGATTATCATACCAGTACATGGAAGTACATGGAAGACAACGTAGATGTAAAGAAATGTAAATCGCAGATTAAACATACAGAATTGAAAAAAAAACATTTATATCAAAATTTATTTGTAAAAAGATGTATTTTTTTTTGTATATTATATATCTTTATTGTGTAGCTAACATACACATTAAGCTATTACAAAGTTTCACGAACTATTTCTTCATATCCTACAGATAACACACAATATTATTTATTGTTTTTGATATAAAGTGGAATCTATAATTTGAAGTTTCAACGAATTATTTTATTCTCACTAATAAATGACTGATACGAAATTATTGCGCTTGGACGTTTACAATATTATGTTTCAGTGATCCATAAATATATTTGTTCTTAAAAATGAAGAAAAAAACATATTTTCGCAAACGTAATACATAAATTACTTAAGGTAATCTTTAAAATTGACAGATCGTTGCTTGTACAAGTAAAAATTCTGATACTTTATTCTATTATCTAATACTTTATCACACATTGTTATTTCGATCGAAGTTATGGAAAATGGTAATAACAAATTAATTATAATAATTATAATGTGCAAGAAAAAAATTGTATGATTTTAAATGCTATAGGAACTCGTATGTACAATTTCATAAAACATTTCATTTTAAACATTAATTAACATATAATATTTTCAGTAAGATACTGTACTGAAGCAAAAATAAATTATAATACTTGTACAGAGCAACAAATGCACTACAGTATACATAGTATTATGTATACTATTCAGAACATACAAGTAAACTATATTTTAGTTTGTAATGTACGATTTTATGTTTAGACAAACATGTAAGTAAAAATAATCGTGCTCGAAGTAATATTATATAATAAAAATGTGTTTGGCATATCACTTACACTTTACACTTGTAAGAAAGCTTTAGGTACATTGAATAATTTTGAAAATAATGGTAACCAAAACTAGAAATTTTTCTTTCACCGAGTAATAACCGCGATATTCTCGTTATATGTATACTTATGTACGTGAAACCTAAAGCTGTTTCTTATAAACATTGCGTGATCCACAGAAAGCGGATTGAAAAATATATTCTTAACCGTATTCTTTTCCACTTATAAAGAAAAAGCTGTATAGGAGGAAAGGTTAATTAAGATCGTGAATCATTTGAACTAGTAACAGTTGGTAACTGTCTTCAGTCTGATATTATAATCCATGTACCGACACGACCGATGATGATATTCCTCTATTGTACGAACAAAGAAGCTTTGATTACATGATTCGATGATTCTTTACACTAACTAGTTGGAGGTGGTGGTGGTGGTGGTTGGGCCAACAACGTAGGCAAAGTATTGAGATCAATTCCAGGCGGAGCTGGTGTTTGCTGTTGAGGAGGAGGTGGAACAGGGGCTGCTGGTGGCCAGCCACCCATTTGTTGTGGCTGCCATCCTGGAAATCCCGGTGGTGGAGCTGTTCCAGGTGGAGGTGGGCGCATTGGTCCTTGTTGTCCTTGTTGCCATGGTGGAATACCCATTCCAGGGGGTGGCATTTGTGCTGGTGGCATTTGTCCAGGTGGTGGTGGTTGATTATTTCCAGCCATCCAAGGCATCAACGGTGGAATATTTGGTTGAGTAGTAGAACCAGGTGGCGGTGGAGGTGGTTGCATCACACCAGGTGGAGGAGGCATACTAACTGGAGGTTGCCACTGCATGTTCATACCGTTCATATTGTTTACTTCTCCTTGACTCCATGGTGGTGGGGCCATTCCTGGTGGTGGCATCATTGGGCCACCTTGCATCATTTGAGGTGGTGGATGCGCTGGTGCTGCCATCAAAGCACGAGGTGCTTGTTGTCTGAGGCAAGAAGAAAAATAATTATGAACCATCTATATTATTTATATCCTTTCTTTACAATAACTTCAAAGAATAAAGAATAAAGCTTACCTATCAAAAAGACCAGGATAATTAGGATTAGGATTTGGTTGTCGTGGCTGCCCGCTTTTAGATCGATCAGGTGGTGGACCTTCACCCAATTCTGCCATAAGAGACATATATTCTTCATCTATTTTAGCTTTATCTCCGCCTGGTCCCATTCCTCCCATTCCTGCAGCAGCTGGTCCACCTTGCCCAGGTCTCTTGGATCTACAATCACGCGCAATGTGACCTGCTCCCCCACAGCTTGAGCATACTATATTGTTTGTTACGTTCGGTTTGTCCGGGCACTAAAACAGTTAACAAAAAAATAAAATTAATTTCTGACATACATAATAGAAAAAATAGTATGATAAGAAATAATAAACTTACTAGCCATGACTTATGATCGGACGCGCCACAATTAGTACAACGTGGTCCATCATTTTCGCGCAATGTTCCATTCAGTAAAGCTAATTCTCTAAGCTGATTGCGTCGTAAATCATTCTGTCCCTCTGGTACTTCTACACCTTGTCGTATAATTTCATGAATCTGTTGACAAAAGTATTTAAAAAATTTTTCTATTTTAACAAGAATTTATATAGGATTATAGTTACATTTCACTGTAAGTACATACTCTTTCAACAGCTTTCTTTACAGCATCCAAATTATTAGCAGTAATATATGCATGTAAAGGTTCATCTTCACCAGGTAAAGGTTGACCGTCTTTCCTTCCAACTTTTCCCTCTTTTACAGAACCTTTACCACGAATTATAATCTTTGCTCCAGTCTCCTTTTCCATTGCTGTAATATTGAAAAAGGTAATGTAATATTTATATAATACTGCTTCAAGTTAGTTAAACTTACATTTCAATGTGTTTCCACGTGGGCCAATAAGTAGACCAACGAAATTAATATCTGGATGTTCTTCCTGAGGTATCATGACTTTATCATGCACTCGTATTATCGGTGGCCTAGAAATAAAATGTAGTAACTCTTACACTGTTTACAAACATTACAAAGTATAATAATTATAGGTAATTTCTATGCAAAAGAAAGAAAAAGAAAAAGAAAAAGAAGAAAAAAAAATTAACTTTTACTAACTTGTAATCTGGTGGGGGTTTGAATTCTGGATTAATTTTGAGAATCTTCTGAATAAGATTATGACGTTCTTCCTCCAGTTTACGTCTAGTACGATATTCTCGTGTATTCAACCGTTTACCATCGCTACTGTATATGGGTTCTGGAGATGGAGATCTGTAAAACAAAAGAACAAGATTTTGTCAAGAAACAAAGTTTGCATCAAGATGATGCTAGCATACAAGCAACCTGATCCTACTATGATTGTGTGATTAAGTGAAGAAAGAGCTGCTGTTTATTAGCAGAAAGTTGGAAATTAGGATAATATTTTGACCGACTGTTTCAAGTTATTAGGCTTTAGTTTGTATTTAACATATATTTCGTGTCTTAATAAGTAGAATTCTGACCATGTTGGAAAAAGAATATTATTCGCAGCGCGATACACTGAAAAAGCATTCCTTGCAAAGTATCAAAATTAAATAATTCATAGAGATTATTTCAAGTGTAATATTTTAATTTTATTTTCAATTAAAGATAAAGATTGTTACTTGTATCTCACAGATAAGTGTTTGTTAATACTGAATTAGTCTGATAATGAGTAATGTTATAAAAAGATACATGGATTTCAAATAATAAAATTATCGATTAATTGTAAGATACATTATAACTTTATTGACTAAACAAGAGTCAACCTTCCAAATTTTCCAACAGTGCCAAGGTATCAAAATAAAGAGTAAAAAATTATATGTATAATGTTAAATGCAGCATTGCTATAAGTCTATTCAGTAGGAAACCACTGGAAGACTGCGCGTTTGTGCACGGCAGAAATCGGTATGATGTCAGCTGCTAAGATAGATCCTGTGATTATTAAGAAATAATTTTTTTGGGTTAGTTAATAATTTGTATATCTTACTATACTGTATAATACTAATGAAACACAATGATATAAAATAATGGTTCCAGCTAAAATCAGTACAGTTAAACCTATTGGAATAAATTAATTTATTAGAAAAATTAATATGTATTCATTTAAGTTGCACCTGAAAGTAATGTAATATTGATCTTTACAGTGTTATGCTTATAGTAGCACTTAAAATTTTATCATTTTCAATATTTTCCTGTAATCTGCTGATTAAGTTAAAATCTATTGTAATTAATTCATATAATACTCCTGTAGCATTATAATACCAAAAACAATATGGACTGAAAATGCCGTGCAAATCACGGCAGCCTATTAAGAAAATGTGTCTGTTAAGGTGCTCTATGCATAAATTTCCGTTAATTTATGAAAATTACCAATAAGGATAATTTATAATTATGCAGTATGGTAATTAAGTTGAGCCTACTAACTTAAATAGAATAATCTGCATGAGAACACCTCTGAATTTCCCTACATGTGCAAGAATATAACTATTTGAAAGATATATGGACTAGAATATACCCACTGTGTGTTAAACACTGCTACTGTAATTGTTTTTTTATTTATACGTTATATTTATATTTATATATTAAATAATACAGACAACATTTTTAATTATGGAGAGAATGTTTGAAAGTAATTTTAAAATAAAAGTATTTATTTTTTCAATATTTTCAATTATTAACAACAGCATGCAATCTATTTGATGCCTTAATTTTTTGTTTTATACTATTACATAGTTCTTGTAGCAATGTTTAATAAAAAATGAATTAGTAAAAGAAATTGATTAGGGCAAACCAATATTATCAAAATTCATCTTCTGTGCTGCGTTGAGGCTTAAATCAAGCCCAATCTTTTCAAACAGACATCAGTATCCCACATTAATTGTACTGGAGCCATATCATAAGGCCCCTGTATTTATGGGTTGCTGAATGGTCAGTAGATAGGTATTGTAGATATGTTATGGTCATTTTTGGTATGTAAGTTTCGTTCAAACCTTTCCTCAGGATTAAGCGGAATTCCAAGATCTCCAGTACGTAGTTTCCTGCTGATTTCCTCAATCTGCAGCTGAACTGTAAACCAACGGGTTAGAGGGGGCAGAAACCCCAACAGTTAGATATTGCCAATTTGCCATAACCATACATTCTATAATGTAAGCATGTTTTAAAAGTGTAGAATATTCACCTAAGTCTAAGATTTTGTCAATTTCCGAGGTAAATATTTCAATAAAATTCATGCTTCCATTTATATATTGTTGAAATACATGAACATGTTTAGTGTAGTTTTTTGATGAGTTATCACATAACTCACAATTAAAGAATAAGGTTTAAAAAAAAATTAAATACGCTAAATAAAATTAATTAAAAAATTTTATATTTATTATGCAGCAAAATTGGCAATTCCTATTGCCAAACTCGCTTGTGCAAAATATTTCAAAGGGCAATTATTACTTGCAGCAACTATTAATTTTAAATAATTCATACATACTTACATCTTTCATAGCACTATAAATTAGGTTTCAGAAATTGAAATGTAGAAGCAAGATTCTTAAATCACTTCCTGCCCATAGATGTATTATATATGTATATATAATAACATAATTAAATCAAATGAATCAAAGAATAAATAAAATAAACTTACAGAGATAAGCCTTCTCCTGTTCAGGAGTCAGGTTAGTTGGTAGAACTGTAGGCATGCCCGGTATAAAAGTTTTGTCATGTTCACTACCGCCCCATCTAGTTTTCCTCCTCTTCCTACGTTCCTCTTTCGTCTCTTTCTCTTGTTTACCATCATCTAAAATATTGTCAGATTATTTATAGCTTTATATATTTATCTATCTATATACTATTACAAATCACAAACATATTTTATATTCTTTAAAACAGATAGGTTTAGCATTTAAAGAAGTAAAGAAAGAAAAGAATATTAAACATAATGGAAGCTATTTATACAGAATATTATATAGAAATGTTATTGATCAAAATTAAATACATAAACTGTAAACCGTGTTAAACGATGTAAATAAATATGTATATGATTAACGACTTGTATACATATAAAATCAGGTCGCGCAACATGATAATGAAATCAAATCAATGGCGTAACAAGGACAATTAGAAACTTACTTTCTGCTTCTCGTTTCCTGGTATTATTTGTTGTAGAATTAGAATTGAAGTTAATCTGTGTTCCATTTGCAATCGCGGCACTCACCGCGGCAGCTGCTGCAGCTGCAGCGGCCGCCGCGTTCGCAGTTGCTGCATTTTGCTGCGCGTTTTGCAAATAACTAGGATTTAATAATGACGTAAAATTTCGTGACTGATTCATTACGTGGAACTTGTCACAGACGTGTAATACGTCGAAATAGATGTGCGCTCAGCGGCGCACAATTGTTTTCTTTTTCTTTTAAGTTGAATAAAAGTTTACACGCCACAAAAATGGCGAAGGAATACGACTGACGGAAACCTTTGCTTCTTTCATGGGCGTACCGGACACGGATACTGTCTTCTAGAGTAAAATTAACGAAGAATATTCTCGCTAGTCAGTATTCTGATGAGTTTTGGAATACCTTTGATTTTAACGTAAGATCATCTCTATACGAAAGTAAAAATTAAATTTGAATTAATTATACGATATTTTAAAATACATAAATATATGTATGTACATAATTGTTTACTTTTTTAAAATAAATATGTATTTATATATGTTTTATACGAACTGATTATTGTAAATAACTTAATAAGCGTTCTTAAACCTATCCATATTTGGAGGATAGTAAATATATACTTACGTGTTTCTCACTTATAATATGTATTACTATTGTTTCCTCGATTAAAACCTCTTGATCGACATAAAATTATATACTAATCAATCGGTAGGAATATTTTTCTAGGACCGCTATATAACGTGAATGCACTTAAATGCAATGGTGCATTTTCGACCTTTCATTGGTCGGTTGTTACAGGTGTTATATATATTTTCAGGTGCATCCCGCTCAGCTATTGGTCACGGCTATTGATGCAACTGTCGAAATGCCAATTTTCTAAATTCATAAATTTCAATTTGTGTTGTTACCATTTGTAGTATAAAACTCGTATTGAACTTGTAGCAAATTTTAAACAGATAAAATGCGTTTAAATTTTCTCAAGAGCGGAGATAGCAATATATCCGGCTTTATTTGATCAACAATGGAGTCGAAACGTTATCGGATGCTTTGAAACGTGATGTAACTGGATGTACATACATACATATGTAACGTTATGTGTATAACATCGGAGCTTATTGACACCGGCATTGAAACACTGCTAGTGTCTATGTCTGATCGGTCTGATCGGTCTGATCGTCATGAACGTTGTTTATATCTGATCGTTTGACAGTCGTTTAAAGTTTAGCGTGATGTGCAAAATGGATTATTTTTTATGAGCATGAGAAACGCAGTTTTCACTGATCGTATAAGGTTTCCGAAGTAAACGAGAATGAAACTACATCGTGATTTCGATGCGTTGCAACGTGGAAGTGCGCTAGCTTAATTATACGTTTCGAATGTTTTCCTCTATCATCTTTAAGTGCGAAACTCTACGGGACACTTCGCGGTATAATGGCAGCTCATAAGACAGGCGGGCAAAGTGCCCGAAAGAAAGTACAGGTACTTGTTTGCAATATTCTTTCTCCCTCGAAACATTTTATTAAGTTGTTAATTTTTAAGTAAAATGTTTTAGAGATTAAAAATTAAGTGTTTGTCAAAGTTCCATACATATACGATAAAATCCTGCTCATTCTAAATATTTTGACCGTTAAAAAAAAAAGCACACAATTGTCGAACAGTAACGATACATTGATCAATAATATTCCCAATAGCTACCGTTCAATGTTGGATGGAATTATTGATCGATTTCGTTATTATTTTCTTTCAAGAACTTTTTGAAACATTATTGAACCACGTAGTTACGAACGCATGTTTTCAGCGAATAATGTTATAAACAATTTTCCATATTTGTTTGTAAACTTAAGAAAGCATATTTTATTAAATTAGTAACACATATCAGTTTAATATACATAAATCGGAAATTTGTTGATAAAGTTTATGAACAATATGTTCATACTGCTTTGGATGTATGTACATATATACATATACATATATATATGATAATTACTTTCACATTGTATATTTGATAAAGGTGTCTATGGTTATAAGAGATGAAGTGGAAAAAAGACATAGAGCTGGAGTTAATTCCTTACAATACGATCCAGCTTTGCATAGGCTTTATTCTGCAGGTAGAGATAGTATTATAAGGATATGGAATTGTAAAAACATGAAGGATCCGTATATCCAATCGATGGAGCATCATACAGATTGGGTCAACGATATAGTATTATGTTGTGGTGGTAAAAATTGTATGTACCTTTCTATTCCATTTTTTAAATGAATATATTTAAATAAACATATATCATAAGACTTTACAGTTATTTATGTTTCAAAAAGCAGTTTTATTAAATTTAGAAAAATATAATATTTTACAGTGATATCAGCTAGTTCTGACACAACGGTAAAAGTATGGAATGCCCATAAAGGTTTCTGCATGTCCACGTTAAGGACGCATAAAGATTATGTAAAAGCATTAGCATATGCTAAAGATAGAGAGCAAGTTGCTAGTGCAGGCTTAGATAAATCAATCTTTTTATGGGATGTGAACACGTTAACTGCTCTTACAGCAAGCAACAATACAGTAACAAGTAAGAATTCAATCGCTAATAAATTTTTTTTCTTATCTTTTGTTTGAATAGTATTTAAATGCCTTGATACTTTACAGCATCTTCTCTTAGTGGAAATAAAGACTCTATATATAGCCTTGCCATGAACCAGACTGGAACAATTATAGTAAGCGGTAGTACAGAAAAAGTTTTAAGAGTATGGGATCCAAGATATTGTACTAAACTAATGAAACTTCGTGGTCACATGGATAACATTAAAGCATTAGTATTAAATAGAGATGGTACTCAATGTTTGTCTGCTAGTTCAGATGGAACGATTAAACTTTGGTCATTAGGACAACAAAGATGTATTCAGACTTATAGAGTACATAAAGAAGGTGTTTGGGCTTTGCTGGTAATGTATAATTCTTTTCTTTTTATAAATACTCTATTGGAACGATTATAGTAAAATAGAACAATAATTTTCAGGCAACTGAAACCTTCAGTCATGTGATATCAGGAGGTAGAGACAAAAGAGTTGTAATGACTGAATTATCCTGTTATCCTGAAAGGTATACTGTCATATGCGAAGAAAAAGCACCTGTACTAAAAATGGCAATGACACCTGATCAGTCCAGCATCTGGGTGGCAACTAGTGAATCTACTATAAATAATTGGGTAATGTTACATTTTTGATTGCATATGAAATAAAATCGAATGATAGCATAAATAACTTTTTAAAACGTATTACAGTCTATAAGCCAAAAGGATTGGCAAGAATTAGGAATTGAAGATTACTGTGACTCTGCTAGTGGGGTAACATCAAATGTGCGAAATACAGAACCTGCACAAAAGATATTAGGAGGACCCGCAATTCGGCATTGTCATGTTTTAAATGATCGAAGACACGTTTTAACAAAAGATACCGAAGAAAATGTAGCTTTGTATGATGTATTAAAGGCGCGTAAAGTTGAAGATCTTGGAAAAGTAGATTTTGAGCAAGAGATAAAAAAAAGAAATAAAATGGTATATGTTCCAAATTGGTTTAGCGTAGATCTTAAAACTGGGGTATGTAATTTTACAATTTCTTCTAACAACGAAAATTATAATATCTGTGATGTTGAAGATGTTCATAATTAATCGCATTCCTGTAGATGTTGACCATTCATTTAGGACAAGATGAAAATGATTGCTTTTCTGCATGGGTTTCTGCAAAAGAAACTGGTCTTGCAGAAAATGAAGCGGTTGATCAGAAAGGTAAAAATATAATTTTTAAAGTATCATTTGTTTGTAGTTTTTTAAAATATTCTCTCTCGTTTTTTTCTTTTTTTTTTTGTAGTGAATTATGGAAATCTTTTATTACAAGCTTTACTTGAACATTGGTGGAGACCACTGCATGCTGATGATGAAAATGAAGGTAATAGCAATGATGGTAATGGTTCTATACACACAAGGGGAGGAAATCCATATTTTTCAGTACCTACTCATACGCCTGTTATATTTAGGTACATAATAAATACTAATACTTTATAAATTCTTTAACTGTATGTGACAATAATAATAAGTAATAACAATAATAAAAATATGACTATATTTTAGTGAAGTAGGAGGAAGACCTTTATACAGATTATTAGTTAGAGATGCTGCAGGAGAAATGGAGGGTGTTCTCCTAAATGAAACAGTACCAGCCTGGGTAGTTAATATTGTTGTGGACAAAAATCTTCCACAATTTACTAAAATATCTTTTTATCTTCTTCCACATGCCACATCTGGTGTAAAAAGTCTTAAAAAGTATGCGATAAATGAATGTTTATAGATTTCATGTGAAAAAATATATATGTGTATCTGATATATAATTACAATATTCTTATTTTTTTAAGGGATCGCTTGATTGCAAACGATTTTATACAAATTCGTAAAGTAGCCGAACATGTTTGCGATAAAGTGCTTGGTGCAGGAAGCGATTCGGGATCAGTGGCTGGTGCTGGAAATACTGTTTCTGGAGGTTCCCCAGCGGGAGATAGAACAAATACAGATTCAAACGCTGATAATTCTTCGCTGGCCGAAGAAAAAGTAGAACTATTATGTAACGATCAAGTTCTAGATCCTTCCATGGATTTAAGAACGGTACGTTTCAAAATTGGGTAACTTATAAAAAAGTATGTAATTGCATTATCTTATGATTTAGAAATTTTTAATTATACTTATTTAATGAACATTAGGTCAGACATTTTATCTGGAAAAGTTCGGCGGACTTAACACTACATTATCGGCCAGTAAAATAGTTAGGGCTTAGTACATCAGAACAGGGATCTCTAAAATGTGCTTGGTTTTTTACTATCGTAAAGTAGGTAAATTTTTATTATTTTTATTTAGCCTTTAAAAATAAAAAAGAAATAAATAAATGTAAAATGAATATATTTCAGAATAACAGGAGATATGTGGACTAATTGCAGAATATGGCACCTTGCGCTATCTCCTTTTCATGAAATGTTCAATCGATTTTCGATGGGTGTTTCATTAGAAGCTGTAACTGAGGACGAATAAAAACCAGGTTACATACAAAGTATTTAAAAGTGAATGTGTTTAAAGGCAATAATGTGTGGAAGTATTAGCATAAATTGTTCGTGTTTGTATATATCCTGAGGCCAAAATCAACCTTACAACATAAAATAGTAATTTCATTTAGTCTGCTTTCAGATACGTGTGTTTTTTGTATTTAGGTATAGAGTATTAAATGCTTACTGTCAGCCATTTATAGTCTTCCCACTTCGAAAGTACCAACGAAAAAAGTTAAGTACAAAATGCTGCATGGTCCAGGAAATTATTAAGTATCATCTTTAAATGCCATGTTCACATTATGCTTCTCAAAGCTTCTGTGTTAATTCTACTTAGTTTTATTTTATAATTTATAAGTAGTACCATTTAACTAACTGGTCGTGTATTCATTGAACAAATGAAATCTGATATGTATGAATAGCTTTCCACACATCTGCCTTGTTATCTTAAAGAATGGAAGTTATTAAAGGGAAAAGGGAAAAGGGAAATGTCAATTTACTACTAATCAAATAATAATTGAGCAGCCAAATTAACAATTGAATATTTCCTATTGATCGTATGGGAAATAACCATTATATTTGTCTTCGATGTAATAAGATCAAATTCTGCCTTTAGTAAACTTGCATTGATTAAATTTATATTTATTCGATAACATCGACAGAATTTGGTCTTAAGAGACAAGTTCAACACATAAAAAAATATGTAGTTAATCGTACTTTAAATATTCACCCTCCTAGAATTCTACAAGTTGTACATATAAATGAGACTGTAAGTAACGTCCCCTGGTTATGGTGATGGGCTGTATAAATAAAATTGAAACAAATATTGTATCAAAAACTAAAGCCTTTACGCCAATTCTATGAATTTGGGATAAAAGCTTGACTTTTCTAAAACAAAGAGAGTATACTGTTCTTTATTGATACGGCCCTAAATGTTATAATTTTTGTGTTATTTGAAATAACATAGAAGCAATTTTTTAATAAATTTAGAGATTATTCCATTGTTACATTTTAATATGCTACGTGTTGTATAAGTCTATTTATTTGCTAAGCTTTTGTTACATCTATTTAATAATGTAAACAGATTATTTACTATTGCTTAGGTTTCCTCTTTGTTCATTATTACGTATTCTTCGAGCTCTGTGATAAATTTCTCTTGAGCTAAGGATGCTAATTAAGAGAATGGCTACCAAAAATATTGTACATTTGTAGTTAAGTTTGATTCATTTTTATGTTTGTATATCAGCATTATACATATATGTGTATATATATTTTTGCAAAGATCCAGTAGCAGTCATCATTATATCGTGTTTTATAATTTCTCTTGTTTAACTGGAATGTATTTTCTTAAAATGACCCTCGTTATTGCGACAGGAAATCAACACGTGCCTGATCATAGATTATAAGTTGTAGGGGGCATTTCAATTACGAGCTAATCTATTGATCTTTTGAGATAATAGAAATTGTAAGTTATGCTGTTACGGTGCATAACCATAGAAAATATTTTGTCAGAATCCAATGTTTAGTTATAAATTATAACGTTTTCGTTGCATTTATTTTAATAATCCTAGATATGCAACAGGCAGTTGTGAATTAATGAATTCAATGAGATTACACGCTAATTTAGTAATTTCCTCCATAAAGAATCATCTTTGGTACACTGACTTTTTTTATAATATTAAAATTTTTATCTGTTACTTGCATAATGCGATTAAAATTCATAAAGGTTTACTATATTATTCAGCGATTTCACGTGTAGGTAATGCTGTATTAATTTTACACACGAGACATGCATTTCATACAGTATTTATAAAAATTATAACTGAGCCTTCCTCACTAAACAAATAACATTGTTCATTAATGGAAGTATTAATATATAATATTGAAAATTCATGAAATTACAGTTTTCAATGTGAGAGTAACTTTAATCAAAAAATTATTATATACACCCTGTGTTTTTAGTAAGGGACAATGTGAACATTTTCAAAATAAAAAAAAAGTTTGTTAATTCTCACATGGATAATGTGAAATGGTGCCAAATTTTATATTTAAAAAAGTTCTTGTAGTGCACCCATTTCTTTTAACTGACTAAGAACTTTTTTCTGTAAACTGGTTTTTACTACTAATTTACTAAGTACAATAGTTTTAATATTTATTGATTAAGATCATGTATATTAGCAGAAATTTAAAATCACAATAATTATTTTCTTGTGGTTTTAGTATGACATAAAAATCGAAAGAAAAAAAAAAAGGTAATATCGTCTCGCAAATAGAAATTTCTATGATCAAAAACGAAAGGTTGAACTAAGAATTATTTTGTTGTAATTTATAAGTATAATTTATTTATACATAGTAACATAATAAAGAAGATTTTCTACAAATTTTCTACATTTTATTACACAATGAGACGATATTCGTGTAATCTTTACAAAATGATCGATTTTCATCCGTTTTTTTTGAGAAAAAAAAATAGGTCATATACTTTATTGCTATTAGGACAGAAAAAAATAATTTGATATGTAACGTTTCATATCACAAATGAAAGGTACAATGTCGATTTCTTTGTAATTACTGTTTACTTTATATTGTAAAATTACTCCAGATTATGTACACCATTACAGAATTATTAATATTTAAATAAAATATCTAATTTAATACGGAATAATTTATATAAATGTATATGTATATAATATTACTGTTAATAACATAACGTCGTACGTGATATTTAAACTTCTTTTTTAAGAATATATTCTACAGCTTCTACAAAAGAGCTGCACACTTTTGTAGGTGGTGGTGTAATTGTATTTTCATCTCCTTCTTGGTATTTCCCCGTTTGTACCAAAAGACCTCTAATACCAATAGCCTGAGCACCAGCTATATCATCTTTGACATCCTAATTTCGAATGAAATTGTTAAATAATCGGAAACAAAGATGAATGGTACTTACTAATAAATAGCATGTATACATATACGTATAAAAAATATTACATCGCCAATCATAACTGCTTCTTCGGACGGTACATTTTCCAAAGCAGCTTTAAAAAATTCTGCAGTTGGTTTGCCGACAATTTCAGCTTTAACATTGGCAGAATATTCTAAGCCGGCGATAAATGCACCCGGTCCTAAGCTTAAACCATCCGCTCTTTTATAATACCGTCCTTTATGAATCGCTATAAGTGATGCACCATCTAATAATAATCTAAAATAATAGATAAATCAATTAGTAAATATTGTTATAAAAAATTTGTATATAAAATTCTATTATATCTAAAGTAAATAAGATGTACATACATACATACCTGAATGCTTTGTTCAGTTCTTCGTAATGAAATTTATCCGGTGCCAGTCCAACTACTACAGCATTTACTTTGTCATCATTTTTCACCAAATTTTCAAAATCTTCGTTTGCAGCGCAATCAATCAATAACATCGGATTTAATTTTCGAGAAACGATTAATTTCCTTGCTGCAGCCAAAGAACTAAAGATCTCCTCCCTTTTAATATCAAAACCAAGTCCCATCAAACGTTTGTGTAAAAAATTACCGGACTCTTTCGTTGTATTAGTAACGAATCTGAGTGGTATATTAGCACTTCGAAGCCTGTTATTATATTAATAAAATTATTTTATATCTTTCCTTACACCATATACTATATATTTTTTAAATCTATATTTATTATAAAAATAATTCTTTTATATCAGAATAAACTGGGAAATTTATATCTACGCGCCAATAAATTAAACTGTCGTGATGTAGGATGCGCCATGACATTCTGTAATAATTGTGAAATATTTTCATAAGATGAGTAAAGAAAAGCACCTGTTTAAAGCTTCCACGGCACCTGAAATTGCAGTATTATCAATATGCAATGTTCCACTGAGATCTATTAGTACCATTCTTATTTGTTTCGCCATATTTTATAAGATTTGGTAATTGAATCCACGGTTACTCGCGCAGCTCCGAGTTATAATTCACGTGTCGCACACAAGTGTGCACATGCATATATATACATATATACAGTACATTATGTATACATGATACCAAACCGTACGGGCTAATGATTAAAACGTAAAGTTTGCAATTGCACGTGGTTGAGTACATTAAGGATGGCGCTCTCTGTGAAACAGGAAGGCGTAAAACAAGTACCATGGTTTTCGCTGTAAATATTAAAGTTATGAATGGTTCTTTATACTTTGATATTTGTAATTAAAAGCTGTCTTTGTTCTGTAGTACGGAATGGCACGAGGTGTACAAACAAGTTTACTCTAATGATGTAAATGAACAAATCAAGGGGTATGAAATGTTACTTACATGGAAAGCAAGGTAATTAAAATATTTATATTCAAGAAAATATTCTGAAATAATAAATACTAATCTTGAGTATTTTAGGATATCAAAGTTACCAGTAGGGGTGGACTGTACTCTTTCAATTATGCAAATCTGTCTTAGAGATCGTGAATGGACTCCCAAGATTAACAATGGAGAGTTACCAATTAGTTATGAAAATGATTTGTGTTTGATGTATTCAACTGTAATAATGAGACTTTTAAATCATATATCTAACATAGGACATACGAAGCAAACATCCTTGTTTCAGATTGCAAAACAGCTCAATATTCCAGAATGGATAGTTAACTTAAGGCATGATACTGCTCATGGATACGAATTACCATCCATTGGTGTATTAAGAATAGCTACAAATATATTGTTAGCTTGGATACATGTATGTTTGTTTATTTATTTATATATACATAATAATAGCATTTTGCCACAAATATATGCTTAAATATTATATATTTAAAGGAAGAATATTGGGCAAGTGAAATTAAAAGAATGCAGATGTGTCTCAACAATGATGAGTCTATGAGAGAAGCTCAAGAAACTGAAGAGATTCAGGATTTTGACGATTTAATTGAACTTTGGACTGCTGTTAATTTATATATTCATGCTGGATACCATTTAGTATCTAATATTCCAGATCTTCAATTAAAGTATGTACAATTTTGAACTATTTCAATGTAATAGTAATTAGTTTATATTCATTAATCAATTTTATTAATAGGGAAACACTACAAGATTTACGTTCATATGCCATTTCCTTGTCAGAACAAAGTAACGAAGACACTGAAAATGATAAAGATAACTATATAGATGCAGTTAATGATGACATAAAAAAGGATAAAAAGTACACCTTAGAAACTGCAAGAACTGTTCTTTTATCAGAAATATCTAGATATCTTAATAGAAAATCTATTCCTCATAAAAAGGATATAGTTTGCAATGCACTGTTTAATACAGAAGCTTTCTTACCAAGTCAAGATACTTTGTTAATTTTTACTCAAAGAAAAAATACTAGAAATGAATTAGAGGATAATATTTTGCCATTAGATATGATTAAATTTTGGAAAGACATCATTTTTTTATTATACGAAAAGGAAATGATGGAAGAATTAATTTTAGGACTACTGAAATTAACAAATAATGAGGAGATAGATAAATCTAAAAGATTACTAGCTGCTTTATGGATAAGTTCTCTATCTTATTGTTTTCTAAAATTGGATTATGCTCATTGCATATCTCGAACTCTAGAATATCAATTAGAAAAAAAGATGCAGAAAAGATTATCACCAACTGTTTTTGAGCTTAAAGTCAAAGAAGAAACGGATCGTACTTATCCACATTTAAAAGATACTCTGTGGTTTAATTTATCAGATGTTGTACCATCTTGTTTAACTGACATAAATTTTATTTCAAAACTTATTTTAAATGCAAATCAGTTTTCTGCTAAATTCATCTCACCGATGTTGGAATTAGTAAGCCCAAAGATAGATAAAGAAAATAAACAATTATTACTAAATTTAGTCAATATTTATACTGTAGGAAAACCAACTGATAATAAATGCATAAAGGAATATGAAAAGACCTTCACTATCGAAGATGTTCAGGGTGACGGACATAAATTAAACGAAAATAACGAAGAAAATAAAACTGAAAATAAAATAATTAATTTCCTAGTTGACAAAAAGATTCGAAATTCTTACTGGAAATTTGCAATTAGTAAGTTATTTATCTCGTTCATTAATCAATGTGAATTATTAGTAAAAATAATATAAAACTGCTTTTAGCAAATTGTAATTGGACTGAGTGTCCAATTGGCTTACTTCCTTGGCAACGTGATACCTTGGAAGTTTTAAATCCATTGAAGACTGCATCACAAAAGCATAACGTCTCAATTTTAGAATCTGAAATTGTCCCAGGAATTATTGATCGGAAGGACTTAGAGATGCAAAGCCAAATTAACTGGGATAATGTTTTGAGGAAAAAGAAGCGTATGAAACGGAAACATGAACGGCGGAATGCAGATATTATAGTGAATAGAGCATTGGAGGCTGTAAAAAAGCAAAAATAATGTGTTACAGTTTTATTATGCTTTAAGTGTTTTATTTATAATCGGTATGTTCGTGAGAAGTATAAAAATAGAAAATAATTAAACAATATATTTTTGTAATTTACTAAATAAATTAGATAATTGTAAAATTTATTAGCATAAAGATTTTTTTAATTATTTATTATAAAATTTGTATCGATAAATATAAATTTTTCAATAATTCAGTTAACATTAGATGTAATCTTATTTATAAAACGGAAAAACTGTTTGTACACTTTGTAACAACTGTCAACAACATAATATAGGTACTTTATGTATTGATATCCCATAAAACGCTTACTTTAAATAAGTTTATAACGTTTTGTATACATGTACAAAAAATTATAAATTAATTCATGCAATATATGTATATTCATAATGTACATGTATGGAAGAATAAAAAATTTTCTTTATCACAAGATATAAAATCTGACCACCCTAACCCATCTTCATTACAAAATAAATATTTGGTATGTAATGAGTTGATTTTTATAACAGAACGCCTAGTTCTAATTTTCCCACAGCATTGTCTTGGATTTTAGTGTTTGCTTACAACTATTATATTCCAAAACAATGACACGAAAAGATTAAAATGGAACATTCTATATATATATACAAATGCTGTAAAATTAATATCAGAAAAATTGCGAAGGTTATTGCTCATTTCTTTGGTTACTTTTTCCAATGTATAAGTATACATATAACAAAACATTTATTAAAACAAAATCCATTATATCTTTGTTCTCATTTCCACTATTAAATTAAAAAGAAAAAATTTTTTTATCACTGGTTTTAGTTTTTTTAAGCACTTCGGCAAGATGTCTGGATGATTCAAGACCAAATTGATCTAACGGTATTCGTGACATAACAGCAATTCTATAAGTACGTAAAACAGTTTTATTAAACTGTGATGAATACATCTAATCATAAACGGTCAATAGATTTGCAATCTTTATTACCTTCCTCCAGATATGTTGTATAAAAACTTCCAATAAGACGATCGTAAATGCTGTGGTTCAAGTATTGCTACATGAAAAAGTACTGCTGTACTAAAGCAGTATAAAAAAATTGCAAACCATTTTACTTCAGGTACTATCTTTTTTTCTGCAAGATCATTCCACAATAGCTGAAGAAAAATAGTATGTTAATATTTGATATATTGAAGTAAGAAATTAAAATTATTTGTAAGGTACCTGCAATGCTTTCCACATAAAGTATAAAGCTATTGTATTGCTACTGTAAGCCATAAATGTTATACCACTTATCAGTCCAGCAGGAATCGCAAAATAACAAGAGTCTTTTTGGAAAAATCTCCTTAATAAACAGGACATTAGCTAAAATATATTAAAAATTATTATAATAACGCATAAGAACATAGTACATTATAAGGAAGAACACAACAGTACCCTATAAAGTCCAGTAAAACCTCCTAAAAACACAGCCAAGTTTAAATTGTCTCTTTTAAAAATAATTGATTTTAACAATTGTGGTTTTATAAATGATTTTTTGATTTGAAAAACCAAGTTAATTACTAATTGAGCACTGAGAGCATAACTAAAAACTTCCATGCCACCCTGTAAATAAAAATAACATAAATTGGTTTGTGCATTTAAATATATGCATAATTTTTTTGCTTAACATTTATTAATTCATATACATACCTTTAATATGTAATGAGCACAACTATAAGGATGCGGACAAGATACATGTTTACTTCTAAGTTTTAGTTGTTCAATCAGTTTTTTATACACTTCAAGTGATTTCATGAATATATTAAAATTTTTTTTATCCGGCCTTCTACTTATGTCATGCATTTTTGTTGAACTTTGACTACCAGAACAAGATTGTGTTTCAGAATGTGAGCTACTTTTTTTAAGGTACTCAGTTCCTTCGTATGGTCCAATAAGAATTCTAATAAAAAATGTTGACCAATTTAAAACTACTGCTAATTTTATAGGTAAGTCATAAAAAAAAGTTACAAATACCTAAGTATTCTATATATAGAATCCTGTTTATTTGTTTTAGAACGAAAGAAATAAAGTAACAATGCTATGCTTGTTGCAAAAATATATGTTCCACCCTTTGGGATGGGAGAATAATATCCCCTTGCGATTCCCATTTTAAATAATGTTTCTGTTGCCTGATAAACAACATTAAAATTGATTAGATGACAAAAGAAGAAATAGCATTCATTATAGTTATTATTATTATTAATATATTTGTTACATAGTTTTTCATAAAGATACAATGATGAAAACAAGAATTTAATGCTAAAACTAATTCACTCACAACATTAGATACATATAAACACAGTAAGGTACGTCGAGAAGGCCTTTCAATCAAAATAGCTGACAAACTAGATAAAAAGGATGGAAGAAATGATACAGTCAAAACATTAAACTTTCCAAGCACTCGCCTGAAATACATAATTTTTCAAGTAAATATAACTGATTATGGTGAAAAGAATCAAGGATAATTATAATTGCTATTTGTTTAACGATTTTATAAGAATATAACGACTACTCAACAAAGAATATAATTTCATTTAAGTAAAAATAAAATCTTTACAAACCTTAGAGAACAAATAAACATAGAATATGAAAAACCACTCCACGAGAGAAATGCTATTGATTGTAAAATACCCAATATTGTCTTTTTAATGTCTTCTTTGGATGGTTTTTTCCCTCTCATTAATAGTGCAACCTAAAAAAGATTAAAAAAAAAGGAAAAATATAAAAACAGGAATAAATGCTAATTTCTCACACGAATATTAATTTGTTATGTTCGAATTACAGAAGAGAATAATATTTTCAATATCATCAGATCAGCTGATAATACCAATCCACCGATACGTGTGTGTGTGTACGTATATACGTACATACATATCCATACATAGAACTGTCAACGCTTACAATGTAATTTTGCTTATTATTACTTTCTATTATTACAAAACGATATTTGACCAATCATAAATCATGTACGAAAGAAATATGATATTGGGTACTTAAATATTGTTGCATAAATCTCGAACCATTGAAATAAATAACAGGGAAGTCTATTAACGACTACAATATGCATTTTCATCGTAATAAATTATATGTATGTACACTTGTGAGCATCAATTACATTGAATCGTTATCAAGAATACGATACGAAAAAGAAAAATGGAATTCGAAATAATCTGTATTGGTATACGTACTATATAAACTGTGGAATATATCCTAAGGCATTCCTGCAAGGTATGCAATCCAAGCCCGGCTGTTGCATTAACGCACGAGCCTGTCCAAGGATGTGAAAATTCCTTACAGGATATATCAGCAAATTTACTTAATTGAGAAGGCATTCTTTAAGAAATGACAATTTCTCTGAACGAGTCCACTGACTGATCACGTAACGATCAACTGTTCGATGAATGTTGCATAAAAAAAATTATTTTAAAATGACACTTGTGTCACTGTTTATTATATACAGATATAGCGGAACATTTTGTTAATATCATTTTCCTAACTGATATACGTTAATTTGTAATTGCGCAACACAAACACAAAAATCGACTGATTAACCAACCCCGATTATAAAGGACTATCTACTGGTTACAGATATACTAGACGATTAGATATAAAAATGCTTCTGGTTTTGAATTTCGACTTCTTAAGATCATATGCACTTGTGTGATATTGTATGAACACAAACACAAACCCTACGATACAAAGAAATTAACCATGCGGACTCGTCGACCGCTCATCACTGACTGACGCTGACCGAATACTGACTGAAGTATTTAAAAATCACTGCTGAATGTCGCACGATTTGTCACATATGGAAATATTTCCTTGAAATAGGCTATTGCAGTTCTGAAACATTTAAAATTTTAATGATAAAATTTAAATACACATATGTATTGTTATTATAATAATTCGTGCTGCAATAATTTAACATATTGTATTAGAAATGTTATAAATTGGCAAGATTTATTCTGATACATAATAAAATTTGTATCTTAGCGACTATTAAAAAATTATAATTTAAATGTATATTTTCTATTTGTATATAATGTACTTACTTACTAGATGTTTATACTTTATGCAACTTTCTAATTGCACTTCTGATGTATGTACCGTTATCGTGAACCTACTTGATGTGAAAGCATACTGAACTTCTCTGATGAAAGTTGATCTCAAAGGTAGCCGATTGGTCATAGCATTAACCATCATTTGGACGTTAATACGTATTATTTAAAAAAAGATATAATCCATAAAAAAATTTCGTAAAAAGAGATACGTCAGTATTACCTGCTGTCGGTATTACCCATCGTCGATATTACCTACCGTCGGCATTGCCCACCGTCGGTATTACCCATCGTCGGTATAATTGTCGCGTATTTTATCGGCGTCAACAATTACTGATTCAATCCGCGCAATTTTTCCGCAATAGCCACAGTTTCATTAATTAATATATAAAGAACACTAATTTAATGGGTGAAACTTCCCTGTATTATATAGTGACTCATCCCGCATCCGATGTAATAGTTTAAAGAAAGTCTATGGGTCACACATTATTTAGCTTCGGGGTCCCTGACGCCCCGGTATCATAACGTCGGTATGCAGTGTCACTGGTGCTTCGGGGTCCCCGATACCCCAAGATGATGTCAGGTCGGTATGCACAGAGCGCCATCAGTGCTCCGGGGTCCGTGATACCCCACGATGAAATCAGGCCCGTACGTGGAGGGCACAACCAGTATAATATTTATCCTCTAATTTCTTTCCGGAGTTTATTTAATTTCATTGCTTATTAAATAAGCTCATCGAAGGGGAATAACATTTATGATTGTATCCCTCTTCTGGGCCTCGGCCGAGGACCCCTTTTATTTCAATTTTTCCAGTTATTTATATAATTTTATCCCTCTTTATAGGCCAAGGTCACCCCTTTCAGTTATTAATTATTTTATCCTTCTTTATGGGCCACGACCCATGCCCCCATAATTATTTATTATCCTACTCCTCTTTATGGACCAAGGCCTCCCATGGCAAGTATTTATTTCTTCATTCTTTTTATGAGCCTCGCGGGGATTACCACTAAATCACTGGATCTTCGTATCCCTTGTTTTATTAATAAATGAATAAATAACTGGTACTCACAAAGAAAGAAACTGTCATTAAAAAAAAAAAATACGTTAGAAACCAGGGATTTGAACCGTGGATCTCTAGATTACGAGTCATGTGTTTAACCGCGAGCCTAACCGTTTTTATGTGCAAGTTTGTTATAGTTCAGAATGTAAGGTGTAACTGACTTCCAAAATGGGGTATACATAGGCGTATTCAACTCGACCAGCTCTACACGGTGGCAGAGTTTCATTAATAAGTGAGCGTAACATTTGGGTAATAGTCCCCTCATTAGTATAAATACGACGCTATACCTGGCTGAAATTTCAGGTCCTATTCGTTAGACTTGGAAACATGAATGTATGTACATACACTGTATCAGATAAGGGGTGACACAATTATGTTTGGATTGTGATTGGCCGCAACCGAATAGGTAGTTTTCCGCGTCTGATGAACAGGAACTGTCAGTCGCATATTTCAGCACCTTGTGATAACTCACGTTGGTATATAAGGGCAGTCAGAGAAGCAAGGTGTATTAAACATCGAGGCATAATCGAGTCAACTGTAATTATACATATAGCGATATATCGTTGCATTAGAATTATATTAGAAACATTGAAGAGCATTTTGTGAAGCATGTAAATCGCGTAAGTGTCTTATTGTTAGACAAAACATCAATTTCAATGACGATTATGAATCTATATTACATGAACAAGAATTTTACTGGATAACAAGTTAAATCAACGTATTTTGGGATAAATGGTACAAATTTTGAATTATATATAATTACATATGTACATATAAAACAATTGTATCATTTTTATAATCATTTTTACACATTTACCTTCTGTTTATTAGAGATTTAAAAAATTCGTTACGTTTATCAATAGTTTCTACGAGGGTTATTCATTTTTGATGGCATGAATTTATACTTGACTTTACATGTACTTATGATACTTCATATTATCCAGCTATGCGTTGTCCTTAGATTAACGTTATTTTTACTTTCAGCAGTTTATTCTTGAGTACCGTTAATTGAAATCGCAACAAACCTTCGCATCCATTGTTTCAAATTATACTTCGGACATCTGTAAAAGAAAAAAAAGAAAAATAAAGACGAAATAATCGGAAAATGACTGCAGGATTGAAGACAATGGAGTTATTACGATTAGGACGACGAGTTCGTCGACGTTTAAACGCACGAAATGGTGAGTAATCGAAAGGCAAATATTGTTTCCATTGAATTCGAATCGCGATATCATCAAATGATCCTTGATAACACACCAAACATCAGTTCGTTTAATCAATCGCCTATGAGTTTTCGCACGCGATACTATTTATACCGTATTATTGTCACGTTCGTTCGTAATTGAATCGAAATATAAATTTTCGTTTGAACTTCTAAAATTTTAATTCTTTTCATTTTCATACTTTCCAGCCCAAAAAAAAGCAAAGCTTCGATTTCATCGCGTCGTTAGATGAGGACTAACAGGTGTTAAGTAGAATTAGTCCTTGATTTCGCAATTCTTTTAAACGTACTTTATACATACAAGGAGAATTCATCAAGCGTCCCCTTTAGATTTTAATGAGCTTTTAAATGTTGATAATAGATCCTTCTACATATACTTGCATATACATATAGTGGAGTATGCTAGAACGAACGAAATTGGTTCCGAAACCTCGTTCGTTACATGTTCAAGATTTCAAACAAAATTTAGGAAAAAATTAATAAAAATAATAACTCTAAATAATTTACCTACGTGATCCCTCTTTATGCATAGTCAATGAAAGACAAGAATAGTTTAAAAAAAGAGATTAGCACGTTTAGTGCGGACGTCGCAGATCCGTGTCGGCTGTATATCGTGCATATCTTGGCAATGTTCGTACAAACCGAGCCACACTTAATTAATTTATATTATTAATATCATTTTATTCACCCAGCAAATGTCCATGGGTTCAATTCACAGCGAACATGTTAACAGATGTTTCTGATTTCAAGGACCTAAAAAAATAATTAAACTTAATACGTGTTTATAAATTACAAATCTAAATATCATTTGCATAGATAATAGTCAAATAATTCATATTTTATGCTATATTATTGCTGAAATTCGAGTACTATCTAGTATTACTTCACTTGTTGAATAAAGCACATGCGCACATACACGCGCTGACAATTCAAACACACGTTATATGCGCTTTACACATTCATAAAATTAGCAGTAAATGTCATCCAACTTGGTTTGAGAATGAAAACATTAATATGGCGCCATAGAGTATACAATTTAAAACCTTTATCAATGTTATGCAAGTTTACCGTTGTTAAATGAGACTATTATTAAACTGGTCAAATTAGTTTGAGGATTACCTGTTCATATCATTTTATCATTTGTTTACAAAGGTGTCGTATCGTTTGATGGTTGAAACACTCTATTATACTATACTATACCATATGTATAAGTTCCATTACTGATGTTCAGCTCATTCTTCCCAGTTATGAAAACAGATAATTGCGTCATTGTTTTGAGCGATGCAAGTTTTACTTTTCAAGAAGAAGGATAAAAGCTTCTCGCCTTTTCTATTCATTCAAAGATTATCGTTTAGTGGAATGAATATTCATCTGTTTTTTACCGTGTACATACAGGTAAATCGTTCATTTTAATCATTACATTTTCCAGATTTTCCGCTTGTTACGTGACCTAGTTTCTCTTCTATCCCTCTGTTCATCTCACAGTGTGATCTTGATATGACCTTAAATTTCACAATAAGAAGAAAATAGAATCATTCGACTTAAGCTTAAAAATATCAGGCCATCACGGCGCGCCGTGCTTCGCTCCCCGCAAAAATGAATTAAGCGTAATCGATCATTTTTTACCGATTTTTTTTCATTGTCGATAAAATAAAATGTTATCATAGGCAACAATTATTATTGACTCACCCTGCATAACGGGCTGTATAATTGTTTCCTAAAAGCATACCGCAAACAATTTTGTTTCCTGTAATTTAAAGCATTTCCTGCCGTTACAATAAATCATACCTTTTCATATTTCTTTCTTGAAACGACAGAAACGTTTAATAATTCACAGGCGAAACCGCGAAATTGTAGAGACGGTTTAGTACGCGCGTTCTTTGTGGTAAATGCGTAATGAACGTACATACATATAGGCGAGGACCTTATCTCGCGTACGATTACATAAAAAAAAAAAACTATTGAAATCGTTTCTTCGTCGAGAGAGATGAACGAGAATTATAGTACCGATTTACTTGTAAATATCGCGAACGAACGGTATCCGACTGTCTTTGTGCAGCGCAAATTCGAAACTTTTCTCTCTCAAGATCGTTACTCCTATACTTGTTACGTACTCAACAGTTCTTCGAGTTTCATAGTTGCTAAAACATTAGGGAGAGAGAGAAAAAAAAAAAAAAATACGGTAAAAACTGTGTAAGATTAAAGTTGTTTTCGAACCATATTGTAACATTATACCTACATACATCTTTTGCAAGTATCAATAATAATGTAATAATTAATCAATGTAAATTTGATTTTTTTATAGTGAGCGATCAACTTCTCGCTGACGGCGAAGAGAAAAGGAAAAGGATCTCCTTGAACATTGACACGAAGATGTTGAAAATTGGATTTCTGGGTGGTGGAAAAATGGCCCAAGCTCTGGCCAAAGGTTTCATTCGAGCAGGTAAAAACAAACACGTACCCGCGATGCCATTGATACTATCATTTTAAGTTTCAAGAGAACTATGCTGTACAGGGCGTTCCACGTGCTTAATTAATAAAAGAAATTATTACTTATAATTTGCAGGATTAAGTAAAGGTGATATGATGCTGGCCAGCTGTCTTCCAAACGACATGGGTAGCATAGAAGCGTTTAAGGTGAGTCGAATTTCTCCTTTTACCAACGTGTCAATAATTCTTCTTGTTATGTCGGCACAACTTTTCACTGTTGCATCCTGATAAAAGATAAAAGATAAATAAGTAATCTTAGCGTTATCAGTTTCAGCATTTGCTGTGAAAAAGAAAAACAGCAAAACAATAAATATATTTTGTTTGTTCGGTAAATAAATATGAAAGTTGTGAACCAGTTTAGTAAATAATAAGTAATAATAAGTTTGATCGTTCGTTTCTCATTGAATAACTATTAACATAAAAAGCTGGAAACAGCTTTTGGCAAGTTTAATTCAGAATCATTATCGTATTGATAATAATATCAATCAGTGGTTTACAGATATTGTACATACCCCGATATTTGATCGATCTTTAAATCCTTTATTACTTAATCTAAACTGATTGCTCGATAACGTTCTTGCTTTTGAGATCGTATGTACAACTTGAATCGTAATATTAATTGCTTATAAACTTCGCATCAATTGTTATTCCTCGGTCATTATCGGGTCTAGGAAAATTTCCAATATCGTGTGCCTTATCTTTGTTTCACGATAACTCTATGGAAAACATTGCAACTCTGGAGTTTAGTTTACCTCAAATTTTTACATTTACCAATGCTTTTTTATTGGATATCTTGACAGTAATTATCATAGATGTTATTATTTTTTTTATTATTGTCCTTCATTGTAATTCCAGGAAATAGGATCAAACACGGTACATTCGAATGGACCAGTCGTTGATCACGGTGATGTTCTAATTTTATCGGTAAAACCACAAGTGGTTCCGAAAGTTCTTCCAGATTTAAAAAACTATAGGAAACTTTTACTGTCTATTGCTATGGGTATTCCGCTGTCAACACTGGAGAAGGTGATTGTAAAATTTGAACAAGTAAATTGCAGTAATTAAGAGATTAGAATGGCTTACGTTGTGTACAAGATTTATCGTCAGGCGCCGTTTTATTACTGAAACGTTTAATTTTAACTTAGGCTCTTCCGCAAGGAACGCCAGTGATAAGGGTGATGCCAAACACCCCAGCCCTTGTGGGCTGCGGTGCAACTGTATATGCACGTGGAAAATCTGTTGGCGATAAAGAGGCTGAAATAGCAGAAAAGCTGTTTTCTGCTGTTGGTTTCTGCGAAGAAGTTCCTGAAAATGTAATTGATCCTGTCACTGCTTTAGCTGGCTCTGGACCTGCATATGTAAATTTCAACACAATTTGTTATTGTATATTTATAAATCATTGACATATTTAAATTGAAAGATAAATATAAAAATTATCCTCTTATTCAGGTATACATGATGATAGAAGCTTTAGCCGATGGAGGTGTAAAAATGGGTCTGATGAGGCATACAGCGTATAAATTAGCTGCCCAGACTGTTCTTGGAGCTGCTACCATGGTGCGAGACACGAATACCCATCCAGGACAACTGAAAGATGACGTAGCTTCACCAGCAGGTTCGAGGAGAATGAATTTTATATTATCCAAAATATTTGTCACTCTCTTAACATTTTTTACTTATCAATTATTTCTTTCTACCTCTTTCAGGGTCTACCATAACGGGAATTCATTATTTAGAACAGCATGGTTTGAGATCAGCAGTAATCGGAGCAGTTGAAGCGGCAACGAAACGATGTAAAGAAGTTAGTTCATCTTCAGAAGAAAGACAGGATTAATGATAATGGAACTGAAATTCAATAACGGTTAAAAAAGCTGTACTGTAGTCAGTTAAAGTTATCAAAAGGAAATTGAACCGTAAAGATAATACGCTTTAACATAACACGTCCACGTTTAATTCTGCAAGTTTCTATTATGCATAGTCCATAATTTTTTTTTTTTTTTTTAATACTTTGTATATTTTGTACATAATTCTTTTAAATTACTAAACACTAAAAAACTATGATTTACTGTACATTCAATGCGTAGCAATTAAAAATATAGATCTGTTATTTTTTTGACAATAGCATATTTTATAATGAATGTTACAGTATATAAAAATATATGTAAATATGTTTTGTATTTAACATTTGTATATTTATGCTTTAGCATAAAACGTGTAATTATATTTGGAAATTCGTTCAAAGAACATTTCATAATTATAAACTTTAAAAAGACTACAGAAAATATAATACAATATAATATAGACTAAAAAATATAATATATACACTAGCATATTGTAATCGACAAAAAACTATGTGTCATTTTGTACTCCTATTTTGAATAGATTTTAATTAGCACACATTGTGTCAAATATATTGTTATGTAATAACGTTATTTCATACTATTCACTGAATACTGTTTTATATAAAATTTTAAATGCTGAACTTAATATTAAAATTGGTAATGTTAAACGTAAATATTTGTAAACATTTCTATATGAAATGTATGGCAACATTGAAAATGAAGAATTTTTCATTATACAAAAAAGAAAAAAATAATGGAATTATTTACTGGTTATAATCGTCTGGTTTTAAATAATACCTGGTAACTGTTTGCCATCTTTAGATTCTTCTCGTTCAAAACCAAGATTAAATTCCGTCTTAAACATTTCCCTGTAATAACTTTCCTTAACTATATCACTTTCAGAAACGCCTTCTTCTTTACATTTTAACACATAAAGTTTATGCATAGCGGCTATACTTAATCTAGAGTCTAGATATCCTTTTTCTATACGATTTTTTGGATTTATCAATTTTTCCGTTGGAAATGATCTAATATGTTCGCGCACTCTATCCTTAACACTTTCGCTCTTTTTTGTTTTTGGTGTATGCTTTCCTCTTTGGTCTGGCCCTATAATTCCTCCAGGAGATATCCTTTTTTTCTCCATTACGTGTCGCACAAATTTCTCAGACACTGAAAAAGTACTTAGGAACATGCACTTACACACTGTGATAAACTCTCCTTTTAATAAAAGAGAGTAAGTGAAAGTAACTTGTCTACGATGTTCCGATTTAACATTTCCGCGACACCGAGTTCGTTGCTTTGGAGATTCCTTGACTAATAATGCAACATACTGTTTTCTTTGTTCCCAGCTGCATGTTTTCCAAAAAACATTATGCAACTCTTCTCGAGATACTTCATCAATTTTTTCGGTACAACGTATGCGACATTTACAAGGTGGCCCCATGGTTTTTGCTGGTACTATTTTTCCTATGAATTATTAAGTTTCACACGTAAGTCTGTGTCTTTGAATTTTCAGATTTCTTCTAAATAAATTAATCAAAAATTACCTCCAACTCCAATGTATTCTTCACCTCTTAGTCTAGCATTCTTTTTTACATTTACTTTCCACATTTCTGGATTTTTTGTACGTTTTAAAGGTTCTCTACATACCTTCATTGTTTTTGATTTTTTCAATTGTTTAGATTTCATAGGTTTTGTTGAGTTTAACTCTACCTCTTCTAATTGATCTGATAACTGAGCACTTATGCAGTGATCTGAAAGAGAATAAATATAGATTTACAATGTTAAACTATACCACAACCGATAAAAGTTTCCTCATCACTGTTTCTTACTCATTAATGAGCAATTTGATGAACGAGCTATTTCCGGTTGATACTCGGATTGCATTACTATATTTGTGATCGACGAATCTCTCCACCATTGAATATTTGTCGATATACCAACTGGAATACCTATTGAAATTACAATGAAAGTAAAAGTATATAAACAGTTAAACCCTCAATGCACGAAGCTATATTTTATCCTTTCCCTACTTGCCTATATTATTCTGATATTTATAATAAGGTGTCTCAGATGATAATGGCTGTTCTTGATTTATGTTTAAATTTTGTTCGTTGAACCAAGGTTCTGTTTCTTTTCTTATCATCTGATCATCCTGACTATGGGAATTTATTATCATCATACTTTGCTCCATTTTGTTATTTATTTTAACTGCATTATTTGCATCTTGTATATCAAGATAACTACTTAAAACATTTAACTTTAAATTCGAGGCAGTACATTTTATCTCTTTTCACATTACTTTTCTGTTAATTATATATATATATATATGTCAAAACATATATCAACATTTTTGTTTTACACTTATTTGGTTACATTTCAGGTTAGGCTGCATTTCCTTGTTTTAAAATCATATGTCACGAAATAATACCCCATTTCATTTCATAGCTTTCAACATCAAAATACAAGCGCATTGCAAAAAATTTTTAAATTTTTATCTTAATAAATTACACGTGTGCTATTTTCCAGAAAATATAATTAAATGTAAAAATGTTAAATATGTTTCTTAGCATCGTATGTTATACATATGTATAGATAAAATTAAAAATAGGTAGATTTAAACAGAAGGGGGCGACACAATGTATTAAAAATTCTTCCAATCACATGCTGTTTTACTAATTTAAAATCATGTTATGGCGGTCAGTTTCGAATTCTTGTGTTAATTCATAAACAATAAAAATTGGTACAGAAAGCACTGATGATTTACATTAAATTAGTTACAAACATAAAAATGTATCGTTTATTTGTTGTTTTCTTAAAAGAGAAAGCAATAAATGTATAATGGTAAAAAATAGTGCAGAGATTCGAAATGAATGTTTGTTAGTTCAAATTTGAAATTCTCGGAATACCGATAGGTGGCAGCACGCGATAGTATTATGAACGGATTTGACAGTAGAAAATTTGATCCGAAACGTTCGACAAGTGGCGTTCGGTGTTAAAAGTGTAATGTGCGGTACGTGTAAACAAAAGTGTGTGGAGTTTGTGCAAAATGTTGAGCGAAGATGACGCACGTCTGTAATAAATGTTAACCTCGTTAAACAACTTTGTGGACGTCGGTTTCAAGGAGTATTTCTGTTACCGTCCGAACGATCAGACATTACAACTTGCAGTTTGGGTGAGTGTCTTTTAGGTTACGTATTGAATTGTTTTAACTCTAATCTTGTTTATTTCAATGATTTATCACATCCGTACTGTTTTGTATCATTAGAAATTCACTTCGTTCATACAATTTGGTCAGTAATCACATTGTAAACTAGAAACTGAAATACCTTCTTATGTCTGTCATTGTCATTTGCTTTTTCAATTATCACCTAACTTTCTTGACACGCGAAGATACGTGCTCAGCATTAACCTTGAAAGACAAATTTGTTAATAAGTATACGTTTTCGAAAATGATTTTGGTGACATCACGTATATCTTGCTGATAAAAAATAAGTTTTATCTATATAGCTTGGAACATTTATATGTAATAGTTTTTATTGTTAACACACGAAGAGTTTGCACTTATTTTATTTCAGTACCATTTATACATACATAAGCGTTACGTTTTTATTGGTCGGCACAATTGATTCGGATGTACTTACATAAACTTTATCGATTTAATTGCATATACATATTTGTAGTTAAGTAATTGTCATTAACACGTGTGTTTTATGTACAATTCTTATGTACATATATCTCTATTATTACTAACAAATGATTTTGATAATTACATTACGGGGGGCTAAAGGTTGTTTACGTTAAAAGAAGAAAATATTAGCAGACCTTCGATAGCTCAGTTGGTAGAGCGGTGGACTGTAGTTGGTTCGTTTGTTGTATAGAGACATCCATAGGTCGCTGGTTCGAATCCGGCTCGAAGGAATTTTTTTTAATTTTTCAAAGTTTCATTTTTATCGCTATTATTTAATTCATAATGTTTGCTTTCTTTTCGTAGTTATAAGATATTAATTTTAATTAAATTGTACTGTAATATAGCATAATGAAATCATAAAAATAGTGAGTATTTGTTTATGGTATTAAGGAAAAATGTTGTGTCCATATTCTTTTTAATATTTTTTTTTTTTTTTTCATTTTGTTAATCTCGATATGATTAGTTATTGCTCTTTTTGCTGCATCAAATACTTGCTGCCCTCTGGAAGTGCAGTTGCATATTATACATAGAACACGTGTTCTTGATGATAACGTAGTTTGTCTAACGAACGCGTGACATAATTAATACATAATTAGATGGATTAAAAAATTAGATTCGCAGAAAACAGGATATAAATCTTTTCTAAGTTCGAAATAATCGGTCTTCAATTAATTTTTCAATGGAAGGTAGCAAGTTGATCGAGGTGAATGGTGAATGGTGAATAGTGAAGTAGAAAGAAATCAATCTGCCGTCCAATATCGCGTTGTTCATATCAGTGTGCGATGGGCTCACGTTAATTTATCGTCTCTCAGCTCTAATCGTCCTTCGTAATTTATTACTAGTCTGTTAATATTTATTGGTGGCCCGGCCGGGTGTATTGTAGCCACGAAATTGCTTATATTGTTGCCTGTTCGCTTGATCGCAATAAATTATTTGCCCGCTGAAGGTGCGATATCTGACGTGTATCCGATAGATTGCAATTGTAGACGAACAGGATTTGATGATGCTTCATATCAGTACGCTTTGTGCTTGTTTTTGTGCCGTATCAATCGTCGACAAAGTCTTACAATAGAATCCAGGGATATTTCTATTCTTTCGATCGAATTTTTATGATTGATGGGAAAATAATATGGTGATATATGTATGTTCTATGAATCTATTATAATTGAATAATAAATTATAAAGAATTGAAGGAACGTAGACGGTCGAGATGGCATCTTCTGTCCTGAATCACAATCACGTGGAAATCAATCCCTAACAGATAACGGCTACTCTACCACAATAACCACAATCAGGATTAGATAATGAACGAATCGTTTCGCGCCGAGTCCGACGATTCGCTCGTTCAAATGTTTGTCTAGAATTTCGATGCTGGCCAATTGTTCGGGCAACGACGCGACACGACGCGACACGACGCGACGGGCGTAACTTCTCGTCATTTGAATAACAATAATCGCGATTGCGTGTCGCCTAGCGAAATATGTACTCGTTCATCGATACATCGCATCGCATCGATTGCTGATCTATTCAACTCTGCTGGATACAATTGAGAAATATCTGAAAAATAAGATAAAGAAATTAAAGTGTTCCTCGTAAAGATTTCACTGCTCTGGTTTATCAAAGATGCATCTCTGTATTTAAGTAGATTACGCTTAACACAGCTGATTATGTTTTCAGTAGGTGTCTAAGCAATTGTTTGCCAATGAAATATTTTCATAATTTCGCTGCGTTAGCACGCTTTTGTTCGGTGGTTGGAATTAATTTCGACCAGGTGGTCGTGGAAATTAAAACGGACCCGTGTTTTCCTATGAATTATTAATTATTCACGCGTTAAACCATGCTCGCACGGATGAAATCGTTTCGGAGAATTGCGTTTCGCTCGATTCGGTAGGGACAAAGAATTGATGGTGTGGGCTGAAATTTTAGTGGTTCCATCATGGAATATTGCAACTAAAATGTAAAATTGTTAAAAGCGTTTCAATTAGTTAAATAATTTAAATTGTTGGAGGTGAACATGAATGTCCAGTAGTAGAGGAGAAGGTGGAAAAGGAGAAACTTGGACAGGATCAATATTGGCTGGACCTGGTATTTGTTTGGGACGCGACTCAGAAGCGGATTGCACGTGAACACGGCGCGGCGCGGCGCGCCGCGGCGACGGAATGAAGCGGGGAGGTTGGTATCCGATCGATTCGGGATTGGAGCTCTTTCATTAAATCGAAAAACGTCTTTCCTCGGTCGTGAAACGTCTCGAACGATCCCATGGAACTGAACTTAGGAAAGTATTAGTGCCAGATTTGAACAGTGCGGCTTCGGTATATTTTACGGCTTAAGAAAACAGGAATTCCTGTAGATAGATATTTTGAGCGAAGGGAGAAATTGATAGGGATCTTGATTAAAATTAGGAAGTTGCTGGAAGCAGGGTGTAACACAGCAGGCTTTCGACAATCGTTTCGGCTCGTCGTTCGCGATTTGCATAACAGTAAAGATCTCCGGTTTCCCCTTTATACACGGGGACACGTAACACGCGGTCGTTGGTTAGGCAATTTCATTAACCGCGAATCTACTTCCGGCGGGGTTACTCTTCTCGAGGAACGCGATACAACCTGGAGAATTGCATCACTGATCACGTAACGTTACAGCTTCTTTTCAAATAAGGACATCGTCGTTGATGTTTCCCGAGCGTGTCTCTGCTTTAGCGAATAATGGATGGATTCGTTTTCATTTCGTGAGAATCTGCGCTTCGTTGCTTGAATGGTTAATTTCTATTCTTCCTGCGTAATTACCGTGCACAGGTAAAAAGAAGTTGCTCAATTTGGAAAGAGACGATTCAATCTTTACATTGCATTGGTCGGACAGTGAGTTCTAGATCTTAGGTCCTAGAGTTTATTTATTCCATGCAAGATAAATGTAAATCAGTATATTTCAGTAAATTCACGACTTCTATTTCATAGAAATCATCCTGGAATACATATGCTGTCTTCGGCGCAGTAGGTACCTATAAATTCGAATTGTGAAATTTCTTTCGAGTCGATTCAAATGTATTCTCTGGCGTTATCGATGCACCGATCAAGTACAAGTGTATGTATGTAAGTACACCTATGCTTTTTGAACAGATTTGAGCAAAACAGTCACGTATTCGACAGATATCCAGCTGTTTTTGATTCCTCGTGACTAGAAAGGTCAGCTGGAATAAGCGTATCTTGTACTATCACGGATCTCGACAAAGCAACGAGACCGTTAGACATTCGATTTCCTTCGTGTCGTCTGTAACGGTGACGCCAAGCTTTATTACGATTCCATGGAGGATGGAAAATCACTTTGCTTGAATATCGTGTCGTGTCAGGATATCGACGTATGATAAGCATTGTAAATTTACTTTACTTCTTACTGATAAGGGGAAGTCTATTAAACGATGATAAAAGATTTTCGATTGATTTTAAATTCAAAACTCTTAGAACTTATCATGAACTCGTGACACATCAATTCTAGAAATTTTAGTAGGTAAAATATCTGTAAAAATCAAAAGAAAAGTTTTCAAATTCGTTTCTAAAGTTTTCCATCAAGTTCGTAAAGTTGAAAAAATGCGATATATTAAGTTAGAGATGATTAACTGAAAAAGTTAGAAATCATTCGAAAATAGCAGAAATATTTTGTTTGATTCCGATCAAAGTGGGAAGTAAGTAACAGCTACTTGAAGATTCAATGAACAAGTACTTAAACGGTGAAATACCAATAAATCGAAAGTATTCGTGCAACCATTCTTGGCACAAAATGCAAGCGTGCGAGCACCTTTGCCAAAGAAGCTGATGATCTTTGTCTCAGCGAGCAATAAAGATGGCAATGCATCCGAATTTCCTGTGGCTTTGCCACCATTCCATCGGAGAACCTTCCAATCGACCGAAAGATTAAATTCTTTCGCCTCGAAACGCAGCGATTTGAAATCTTCAGTTTCCTATCAATTTTTCTTATAGCGTTGAGATGTTTCTGCTATTCAGCGCGAAGTTTCGTGAAAAATAAAGATTTCTTCTCTATTTCTCGATCTTTTGTTTTTATCTATGTAGCTTCGCTGGAATCGGTAAGAATAAGTAATAGCAATATTACGAGAGACTCATTCCCAACTCGTATTACTCAATTGTAAGATTTATTTATGAATATTAATTATGAATAAGCGATATTTAAATATCGCTTCGTTCATCGAAGATGAATTGGTCGAAAGCAGATTTTCTTCGATTTTGTTCGAGTTAATTACATGTTTCGTCGATAATTGCACACGAGATTGCAGAATAACCAAGGCAAGATAACGCGTGTACGCACGAGATACATCCGAGCAGATTTCAAGAACAAATGGGCCAATTCCCAGGTAGGTCATAGGTTGCCCTATCTACAGGTGTGTCCTTGTTCCACGTTTCATGTTCGTCTTGGGACGCGTAGCTACGTGTACGCGTTCAACCCCTGACAGATAATTACAATGATGCAACCGGTAGATACGTTTTACAAAAGCACATTTTAGACTATGTATCCAATTATTCAGTCTTCGACGATAACATAGTGGGTACATACTTGAATCTTCCTTGCAGCCAGAGATTTACTATACGATAAAACGGTAATTAGAGAAAGCAGATATGTAGTTGCATTCAAATTTTCAGCTTAAATTGCAAATTTCGAATCCTGTATCTACCTGGATACCTATGAAACCTAAAATTCAACAGGAAACACGTAGGGTAACAAAAGCGAAAAGAGTCTCTTTTGTCATTCTCCTCGAGAAGTTAATTACCATCTTGTCGAGGTTTCGTTCAATGAAATTCAATGAAATTCAATGAAATTCAATGAAATCGAAGAAAATCGAGTTACCGAGCTAGGGGATCGGAAACGAGGAGAGGCAAGGTATAGTCACAGTCAGATGGGTAGTATAGTATAGAGGTGCTGACATCCGGCTATATCTGAACGTCGAAGGCTCAATTTCAATTTTCCACCCTTCGAATGCAGACTGCAGTTTGCAGCTTACACCAGGATCATTGCTTTTTTATCCAGGTGTGTGGGTATGCGATCGACAGCCAGGTTGGAATGTGTTGAGGAATAATATTCTACGAGAAGCTTGTTCTTTTAATGGTTAATAAACCGACTCTCGATAAATTTTATTCAGCTATCTCTATTCTCAGCTTCTAATATGTATTCTCTTTCTCTTATTCTGTTGGCTTCGTATCGGGCGTTGACGATCCTTGAATATTCACTTCGTTTAGCCTAGCAGAGCCAATTTTCTTTTATTCGAACGGTCTGGTCTGGCTCGTTCTTCCGGCTGTTTCGTATTTTTCTTCCGATACCAGTGGGGTTGGCGCCTGCCGCTTTTCGCACCATAAAAATACCGTTCTCGTTAGCATATCCGATTGCAAATGCTCCTGATATAATAGGTTTTCTTGCTTTTGTTTAATAATGCCCGATTAGTAGATATTGACTACTAATTTTTATTTCGTCGGAAGCGAGCAATCGTTTCATAGAAGATTAATCAAAGTCTGAGACTGATTGTGAGATGCAGTGAATTGTAGAGGATCGATGAACAAATAACAAAGATACCTACGTGTACCATCATTCGTGGCAATAAAAAAGAAGGAAAAAAAGTGGCCAGTATCGAACAACAGTATTTCATCTGCACGTTTCGCTTCCTTTTTTTAAATCCTTTTGTCATATTTCGTTCGATCGAATAAACAAGAGGAAAAGTGAATTCATCGATGAACCAGTCGAAGCAGATTTGATGAAAATAAAGATAGAAAAATTGTTCAAGGATGAAAAATAGAATGGTAGCGATATATCGAAATTTCTTGAATTTGATGAGCTATCTATCGGCTTTGCTTTTAGCCTGTTTCAACAGTGTAAAAGGTTTGGATAGCCTTTTTATCAGAGAACTGGTAATTGAAAAATATACATACATACATCATTTAAAGTATTTCGCATGTTTTTTCATCTTGTCTAGAATTTACTAGACTCGGACGAGTATTTCAATGCTGGTGCACATAGGTATGTACTCGGGCAAACTTTTCCTCGCCTTCTCTTGCTACGTCTCCTTGATATTATTCCAAGGGAAATTACGTGGATTTTCGAAGAAGCAGTGGGATACATTCGTCAACGTTCGTTCGGGCGAAAAGTCGAATGGGCCATATTGAATTGCAAAGTTTCACGGGTTTTCGAGTCTCCGCCGAGTCGCGTCGCGTCGCGTCGCCTCGCGTCGCCTCGCGCCGGAAGACGGACGACAATTGGTCGACACTCGCTTCATTTTCCTACGCGAACTGCAGCGCCCGGGGAAATTCGACACAGGGAATAGAAATCTTCTTGGCGATGTTGTCGTTTCTTCTTCAGGAAGAACAACTTTGTCACATCTCCACCTCCTTCTCCTTACTTCCTTTTTCTCTATGATTTTTCTAATTTTTAATCTGCTTCTTGTATTTTTTCGTTTTAGTGATTGGACGGAAGACACTTTTTCTCGTAAAGAGCCATTAGTATCTCGTTCGTATTTGGATTCACAAAGCTTCGAATGATTGTAGATGCAATTCCGAGAGTCAGTATCGGGTTTTAGGGATGCTGGGTGATTTGTATCCAGTTCGCTGTCGTTTGTGCCCGTAGTCCGGATCCATTGTGTCTTGTGTATCGTATCCCACAGCCCACAGGTTTCGAGTTTAAGCCATCTAAGATTGTTCGTATCAAGTTTCGCGAATACCGAAAGGTTAATGGTGCGTGCGTCCTTTATGCCAATGATCCTAGTATGTACTTTCGACTGAAATTCCAGAATAAACTGAAATCGTTAAACTGAAATAATTTGCGATCGAGTTTTTATAAAAATAAAAATACGAGTTTAAGGTTTTCCAGTAGGACCGGAAACATTCGTTGATTTAGAAAGGAAAATCCGTACCAGCGAATCGTAGAATCAAACCAAAGGTTTCTTTTTCCGTTTCATTTTCCACGATTCGTTTGCATTTCATTGCAGTTTTATGCAGCAGCAAGCAAATCGTCCCACTGCTTCCTGTTTCTTACAATCCTTTCATTCTTTCTTTCTTTCTTTGTCATTCCTGTCGCTTACCTATTCTATCGAATGAAAATGAACCTAGCTAGAATTCGCCTCTGTCCCTGAAAATATCTTCTAACTTTGCGTCTGGTTACGCTCGTGCCGTTGTTGAACCGTTGTGTTGCCGCAAGTTTGCGTAAAATACAAAATATCGTATTAAAAAATAGAAAAAAATGTTTCTCACCAACTTTTCACACGTTCCATCCTTTTTACGCGTGTTGCTTGTTTCTTTAAACAGTCTTCTTCTCCAGGTAACGAGTTTTTTATCTTTGTCACTTAAGCAGATTCCCTTCTCTCTTTCTTTTCTCGATTTAGGTAGTTACCTACTCGTGTTCCGTCCGCCGGAACTTGCGCGAGCTACCTACCAGCTTCGTTTTTTTCTTATTCGCATCCGTGACCGTTGCGTTACAGCTTTTGCATTTGCATGCAGACGAGTCGTGTTTTCTTCGCGGTCCTCTTACAGCCTCTAAGAAGAATTGCGAGAAAGGAAAAGGCCGGACAGAATTCTAATCCGGTGTGCTACAATTGCTTCCTAAACTTCCCTCGAGAATCTTGCAGTTCTTACCCTCTTACCAGTGTGAGCTTTCTTTCGTAATGTTCGTAATGTTCGCAATGTTCGCAATGTTCAAGTATTTAAAGCTATTCCGCTATTATACTCTATAAGTAGGTCCTAAAATAAAGTATCATTTTTTTTAAGATTATATGTTTATGGTAATTCGAAGGTTTCACGCAAATTCCGGAACATATCGAAAGCACGCTACATCGCCGCTTTGTAGAGGGTGTCGATCGCGAAAACAATATTGTTCGTGACAAACATTTGCATACACGAAATACTGGTATGATGCATATGCAACAGGATCAAAAGCGTTCTTGTTTTCTCGCCTCCCGTTCGCTTTCTCTTCTCTCCTCCTCTTCTCTTTATCCCCAATCCCTCTTTTTCGTTTGCCAATTTGCAGCATTGTTTCTTTCAAGTTTCCTTTCTTTCGATACAAATTTATTTAATCTTTTCTACCGACGCGACGTTTTGATAGGTAATAATTCGTTTGGTAGATTCGAAGCGAATGAACGATAACGAGAAAGAACCGAAAGCTCGTTGGTGATTTCGCGTTGTTCCAAGTAAGAAGCGTTTCAACGAGGCTAGGAACAGCGCAATCGTCCTCTTCAACGTTGGTCCGAGTAAAATACTGCTCACTCGAGGTATTTGCATACTCGAAGAGCTCATATGCATATGCAGCAGCATCGAAAAGTACTCTCGACGACGCGACGCGACGCGACGCGATGCGACGGTGTGTCGCGTCCCTTTAAATTGCACGAACGCATCCTCGACTAAATGATTGAATTTGTTCTTTAGAGCTTTGTAACGTATACCTATACTTCAATAAAAGAAATAAGGTACTTGGCTATTTATTTTGTTCGTGCTATCTACTTTGCTAAAATCCTTGTAAAGTATCTCATCAGGAGCCGTGAAGCAACTGCTAATCCCGTTAGACATATTACATGCACGACGGAGTGTCTTCATCTTTGCATAAATTAGGCATGGGACGGTGTGTATTAAGCTCTCAATGCAACCGAGTATTAAATTTACTGCTGAGAAAGAGAGTGAGGGAGAAATGAGGAAGTAGCGGTTGGCGTAAGGCAGAGAAAGCAGGTACATCATGAAATGGATAGAGAAGCAGGTGTAGAAGAGGGATGAAAGTTGTCTGTCTAGGAAGGGTAGAAGCAGCAGGAGTTGATTTTCAATCGAAAAGTCGACACCCGATCCCCCTCGGTGGCCGATATCGATGCTGGATAAACAAAAACAGAGCAGGGTGGTTGGTTTGCTGGGTGAGAGTGAGTGGTGAGGGGTTGGTTATCGAGTCGAATGCTCGGCGATAGTATTAGTAGGCGAAGAGGAGAGAGAAGAGTATGTAGTCGTCGACACAAGCATACATGTATGTATGTAGGTATGCCGACCACGTTTCCTTCGAGCACCATTTCGATTAGACCTGCCTACCACCACTCCACAAACGTGCTGGCTCTTTCGATTTCCCTGCTGCTTTGTTCGACATTGTTTTTCAACTTTTTTTTTTTTCACAATGTCGATTGGAAAATCGTGTTTCAATTTAGATTTGCGAAGAAATTCATTTTCGACTAATTTTGAATGGATTTGCAACGAGTACCTTGTATAACAATCAGTATAATTGTTTGTTACTAGTTTTTCGTTTCTATTCTCTTTCTCTTTTGTCGTTCTCTTTATCGGAAGAACAGAGTTGAAACTACGTTCGTGGAGTCTGTCGTTGCTACACGTTTATTCAGAAACAAGTACGTAGAAGAGACGAGTAACAGATTCACCTCGAGGCGTGCATTTCCGGCATCGAGGACACTGTTTCAGAACTCCATCGGCGGGAAACTTTGTATTTTATCTAACGTTCATTTCCAAAATGTAGTTGTCGAACTGTATTCACCTAACATAAAATTATTCCTTTCAAGGACCGCCTTGAGAATACGAAAAATCACGCATTGATCGCAAGACATCGCAGAGAAATTGATTGCGAGTACAGAAAGTCGAAAGAATGAAGAAGAAAAAAACGTGATACCCCTAAACGACAAACTTCACAAGTTTTCCTCGTAATCGGACACGATTTTTTCGTTGGCGGTGTACGAGGATTCTATAGAAAAATATTTTCCTAGTTTGCAGTTACTCTTTTTCATTCGGCACGTATGTAGAAGGTAAGCTGGAGGAGAGATTTCCTTGGTTTTCTGAAACTCGCGGGATTCGCCTGGAAATCCTCTCGTCGTTGAAAATTAGCCGCTGTAAATCGCACGCTTCGCTCACCCCTTTCAACCCCTTTACCTTCTCTTTCTCCTGTACATTCACGGTACAGTTCGTTTTCGTGTCTGGCATGAAACATTAGCTGGAAGTTCGCTCGACAGCCGCCTTTTTATTTTGCAAACTCGTTACCGCCAAATTACCAGCGTGTCACTACGGCCAGCTTCAAAAGCGATTCGGCTGCTGATGTTGAAACGAGACCACCTCGTGATACGATGCGATGGGAAGAAGAAAAACATGCACAATTTTAATTACCGATTGGACATCCTTTTGTAACTGATTGTACTTTGAAGAATAGGCTGGTTTGAATGAACGAATTCACGGAAAGGACTTCTAGTCTGACGTGAATTTTGGCTTTCTACTGAATTTAACGAGCATTGTTTCAACGAGCAGTGCGTTTTTTGGTTGGAAATTGTACCGGCGGGTTTTGCAGCGAACGATGGCCAATTTCCAGCTTGATTGATGCTACAAAGATGGTAGCAGAGGTAGAGGTCGCGTATCGATTGGATTGAAAAAATATTAGCGAAATATACCGGAGGGTAAATTCGGGGAATAAAGGTTGATTTGAAAGGGATATTGGAATAGGAGGCAGCTGTACTTGACGCTACTTTTAGAAATTCTCGAAAGTGATTCCTAATGAACGGTACCTACATTTGAAATTCAAAGTTGGTAGAGAGACTTTAGATATTATATTAAATATTATAATGAATAGAATATCTTCACGAGTCTTACATTTGCTGTAATAGGTAAATTGTTGATGGTAGATATTTTTCATATCCAACTGGTAATTTCGATTTTTTATTCAGTCGCCTCGACGAATACGTTTCGCTATTTACAAACGTTGAATTCACTTACGATTAGAAAATTGAAGCATAAACTGGTGGACGCGATGTAAAGGTAAAAAATCCAGGCGGAGCGGAGCATAGAAGTTTGTTGAGGGGGATTTTGCAATTTTCATGTCTGGAACGAAGGGTAGCCGAGGTGTGAAGAGGTAATTTTCTTGCCTGGTTACGGGAGACGCGTGCTCGAAGCTTCATACGTTCCACAGAGGATCGTTGACGAAATCGGCCGACAAGTTATCAGAATATTGCATTCGCAGTTTTTATTTTTCACTACTGACTGCCGCTTTCTCTGTTCTATAAACGAAATTAAAAAATGGTGGACACTCGTCGTCATATTGCAAGCGTGGAAAGTCGATTCGATGGCTTGGTCGAACTGATTTTTTTGTTGGATGAGAATTTAAACACTTGTCTTCGCTAGAGGGTGGCTTTTTAAATTATTTCAGTTGATGTATTTTTATACTTTCCTGGTCAGATTCAACATCGCTTTTCCTTTGGTGATCGAATTATCTGGAGGTGAAGGAGGAGGTGAAGGAGGAGGTGGAGGAGAATAGTTTCGATAATCACATTCAAAGTGTTCCAATCTCCGTAAAGCCGCGTTGAAATGGTGTGTGCGCTTAATCGAGGAAAGGTATTGATTCGTGTCGATGGTTATTGGATTACCCCGATGAAAATCCCGATTTCTCGCCTCTTCCTTTAATAAGCGTTAAACGTGCTATTAACTTTATCCATTTTTAAGCAGTGCTCGCGGTGGGTCAAAGTTTATCGTTTAAATTCCGGACACCTCCAGCAGAGGACTAATTTGACAAATTCTTTTAGCTTATAATCCGTGATATTACGTCTATTACAAGATAATTCATTCATTGAAACTTGCAATTAGAGGCCACGTCTAATCGGAATTATTGCGATGCATTTGATCGAGCTTGTTACATTTTCCCCATTATTGACGAATTAATTTTCGACAGTAATGACCAGAATGCAATTTGTTTGTTTATTTGATTTATCGCATAAAGGAGGATGAATCAGCAGGTAGGCAAACTAACGCAGATGAAGGTCGTCATAAGCTGAATTTGGACAGCTTAGCAAATCAAACCGCTTATGTTATAGTATTTATCGTGGAATTAATCGCGACGAATGGAAAGCCGGCGATCGTCGATAAACCCTCCTGATTACGACCCAACAGGGACTATCGTGATCGCGTTTAAATCGGATTAAAGCCGTCGGCCATTTGACGGAAAACATTCGGCCTTTGTCGAAGGCTGGCTTTTACCCAGCAGCAAGCATGCATCTAAATGAGTTTCTATGCTTAACCATTTCGAACGTTAAAGCTTCTTACGATTAAACGCACCGTGGAAATTCTTTCTTTTCTCACCATTTCTCTGCGATCTTGTTGTTTATAGCAATTTAATTTATTCGAGGCTATTTATTTAAGAAGGTTTAAAGGATATATTATACACATACATATTTCTTATCATTACACCTTTTGATTTATTTCTCTTTTTCCCTTTTAGAATTTCCTTTTGTAATTCGTAGAAATTCGCGAAAGCAGGAATTAGTAGGGATTTGAAAGGGATTTTAGGAAAGCTGGATTCTCTGGGCACTAGTAGAATTTTGATGAATTTAAACGTACCTATTATTTCCACAGATAGCGGTTGTATTTAGTTTTAGTGTTTAACAGTGTTGATTCGTTTCTTTGTTGAAATTTTCACGTTGGAAATGAAATCGTATCCCGGTCGCGTGGATTGAGTTAACCCGAATTAGTCGAGGCATGGAGCTAAGCTCGTACATACACATCGTACATATAACGATCTAAGCAAATCGGAAATTTGCCAACGTTCCAGAATCAGAACGCCTTGTTGAGTGCAGTAGCCGGTACGGGGGACAGGCATTCGAGGGTCAATCGACATTCCGATCAAAGCAGTACGAAGCATCTACGCAGCGTTTTCATTGATTCAATGTCGATAAGCTCTCTGAAATTAAAGTCAATTACCCTTGCATCGACTTTGCTTTCGAAATTGCTGATCGGGATCGAGGAAAATTTCTATAGCCATTTAATTAGTGAGAAATCGAAATAGCGAAAAGTTATTCTTCATTTATCGCGTATTTGGCTTTTCGAACGAATCGCAAAAAAAAAAAAAAAATGATATACAGTCAAGAGGGATTATCGAAGGATCGTGAATTCATTTCAAGTTGGACACGTTACTTCGCCGGTATAAATAAGAATTTCCAGGCTGAAATGTCCTCTCGTGGAATCGAATATTTCCTTTTCTCGAAAGCTCCGAGAGCTCGACAAATATTTCCCAAGAATTTATTCCGCTGGAATAGATATGTTCGTCTGGCTGGCCGATACCGAGTACCGACGACGATTCGAAATTGTCCAGTCGTAGTCAAAGGTGAAACTCCAGTCCCTTTTCTTGATTTTATTTTTGTCGTATTTCCTCCTTTGCGTATTCCAAGGGTCTCTTATTCTGTTTATCGTCAAGAGGCATGCTGCGACTCGTGATTCCTTCAGATGATACTTATTTCGAATGTATTACCATGAAATATACATACGGTGACTTATTTGCTGGACGTGGAATAATTCAATTCTATTGTTTTATGAATACACCGCTTGAATTATTCTTCAAGTGTATGATAAATGCATCAAACATAATAAGTTCAAGAGCAGAACACGATAGTATTATCACGAGTGTTTGTTAATTTATCCTGTTAAATTGATTTCGTTAAACTGGCATACGATTTTTAATCGTCGAATTTATCGAGAAATATGACGGTAGATTACATCGACGCTGTACGAATCAGCCACGATAAACGGAGCGTTTGTTTGCCGACCACGCAATTATTAAATTAATTGTTACGATTTAATACGAACGCCAGAATTGATCGTTTACGTGACGCTCAGCTGATTTTCTGATCAATTTCACTTTATTTATATCCTACAAATGAAATTACAAGGTGTTCTAGAGCGATTTTTGATAACTTCTAAGAATTTTCACGAGTAGTCAACATTTTTTTCGACAGTTTGATTTACTCCAATAGTTTGTCAATTGTGCAATAACAATTTGTTTGAACGTTACTTTCGATTCGGTTCGATTCGGTTCGATTCGGTTCGATTCGGTTCGTTTCGTTTCATTCTACTTGGATCGGAGAGCTTTGAATTACATTTAAATGGACCGTGTGTAGTTTCGATGGGCAGCACTTTCGAAAACTGCGATACCAGTTGATCCCTATTGCCAATTGAATTTTGTATTTTCACGTTTTCTTCAGCTTTGCTCTACGTTTCCGAACGCTTTAACGAAACCAGTAGGTAAACAGCTCCAAATAGAAACGTAGAAAATTATTAATCGTAAGTTATTATTATAGCTATATAGTTATTATTATATTATATTCTGATTTCAATATCGTTACGAGTTGTTAGATTATTTAAGCATTCCTGCAACTCTGATTTCCCGTTTACGATGACTGCTCAACCACGCTTCCTCTGTTTCGTAATCGCATTAAATAAATCATTAGCAGGCTTATCAATAAATAGCCAGCTTAATTAGCGTCGATTGATAGTAATTGTTAATGTTTATTGAAGAAATGCCAGTAGTTTTTGATAACGCGTTAATTAAAGGAACGAGTTACGGAAGGGAGGTCGTTAATCATTAATTAAATAATTAATTAAATCTCTAGTTTCTTAACGAGACGCGAATCGATCAGACAGTCACAAGAGCATGAAAAATAGGTAATAAATGTAATTATCCGAATTTTGTCCTATCATTTCCGTGGGCATGTTTTGTCGCGAAAGAAAAATGATCCTATGTCACGTGCGAATTTTTCGAGGGTACTTTCTCCACGAACACGTGTTGTTTCATTCTTAATCGACTTTTCGCACGACAATTTCTGCTTGTTGCTCGGTTCACCCCTTTTTTACAGTTTCTTTTGATCGAGACCCTTTGGGGTAGGATTAACGCGTGATCATGGCAATTCCTTGAGTCGCGTAAAGATTATTCCTTTTAATACCTGTGCTTTTGGCACAACATTATGCTTCGAAACGAACCCTTGATTCGAGCATACCACGCGACGATTTTTATTTAGACTGATTACCATAAGAGAGCCAACCTCCATATCACTTTTTATTTTCTTTCTTCTGAGATTTTCGTGACCGTCAGGGAATCGAGGAAGGGTGGTATAAAATTGATGCTAATTTTTCCTTTCTTTACATATAGTAACCACACTGACTTTACTCTTCCATCTTGAAAGTTGTGCAAAAAATTCCAAGTTTCCATACGAAGCGTCGAAAAAACATTCATTTTCTCGATCGCTTTATCCTGCCTGGACAAGGAAGATGAGCGCAGGAGGAAGCGAGCGAGTTACGCAGGGATATCCGGATTCCCTTAATCTTCCATCCGTCATTGACCAAGCCAACGATATTTCTCCGGTGACGTGGCCGTCTTGGGCATAATCACGAGCGCATTTAATCGTCGTCGGCTGCTATGAATCGATCGACGAACACTCACGTGTTCGCGAGCGTCGCGTCGCGTCGCATCGCGTCGCATCGCGTCGCATCGCGTCGCGCTACTGCTATTTATGCAACAGTACACAGAAACGGAGCCGTAGTTGGTGTGTACTGTGTACCGACGGATCAATCCGGATTAATTGAGTTACGGCTCGCGGTTTTGCGGCCGGCCAACGACCGCACGGATATATCCGCGGCTTCCGGAGGGTTTGTTGCCCGGGGACATGCGACTCCCGCGACGACCGTTCTCTCAGCCTCGTTCTCCTCGCTGAACCATTTTCTCCTTTATGGCTTTACCTCGTTGAGAATTAAAAAAGACCAATAATTACATTTTAATATTACCGAACCGTGCAATTATTCTAGTTGCTGAAGATTCCGTTCTTACACGGATCAACGATTTTTACCCTTTGCTTGCGCATCTTTCATCTTCTTAACGAAGAATGCTTTGTAAAGTAATTTCCCTTATTAGAAAATAAGGAAGACGCGTAAGCGGATCAGTTTACTCATTCAACGAAGAGTAACCAGCGAGATTACTTCTCGACAGCTGAGCGTTCTCTTTCCAACAAGATTTTTATTCTGTTTTCAATCTGAAATAAATAAATCTTCTACGCCGTTTTTGTTTTGGTAGATTAAAAATATTTAATTGGTCGTTTCTGTTGAAAAGGTTAATATTGTTACTCTAGGCAGATTACTAGGAATTTTTGTTATTCGTTAGGTGGTCGTTGGTTCTTTTTTCAGAGGTTTCGCCTTAATTTAGCCGTAGTCTTTGGAGGCTGATAGCTCGACGCTCGGGCACAAAGGCCTGTACCCACGACCAGCAGGCCGCTTTGGGCGTTCAGTGTAATTGGCGAAATTAATTAACGGTCTATAAGCGAGTGGCTCGATGTGTCTGTTATCTCGTGTGCGTACACGAGATTCGCTGCCACCAGGGACGTCCACGTTCACAACCTCGTGCTATGGCCCGGCGCGGCGCGACGTTGTCCTTTCTTCAGCATCTCCCTTCTCAGGATCAGACGACCAGCTTGCACTGGGTTGTTGCTGAAAATTACCAGGAACCCCTTGGAAATTATGCTTCAATGATGTTGCAGGCTAATTTATGCGTATATCGTGTCTGCTGTCAGTGCTAGCACTGCCCATTACCCCGCACTTGTTTAATCTTTCAGAGGATTTCAGGTTAGACCATGTTTTTGTACTTCCATCCTTTATGACGGCTAATTAGCGTGGGTTATAGTCCTATTTTTAGCTAAATGAGACTTTATACGTAAAGTGATACCTTGTGCTAAAATGAAATTTGAAAAATCCAAAGCTAGGATAAACTTCGTTTTATCAAGCGCGTTTTCATCCTGTATTTTCTTTGACTAAATAATACCGTATCATCGCGAGCAACACGAACCGTAGAATGCACGTGGTGCATTCACGCAGAGACACGCAAACTTGCGGCTTTCCACAACGCTTGTTTACACTTTCTTCGCTATGTGTCGTCGAGGAAGGAAGCAGATAGAGCACAGCAGTTCCAACCGAACTTGTGCCATTAGTCGTAATTTTAATGATAGCTATATCGTAAAAAGGCCGCACCTATGTATGTATGTAGTAAGTTTATCTTGTCGATCGGTTGTACGAACACAATCAAGTACTAAATCAGATCTTCTTTTCTTCCAGCAATTTAAATTCCAACCAGAAAATATTGCGTGACTTTGGCTTCTGAAAAGTATTTCCTGCACAAGGTTCGCGGCACTTTTGCTTGTAATTTCGTGGCGATCGAAGGGCTGGCTGCGATTAAAGAATCGAACGAGCATCGGTTGCGGTCGCGGTCGCGGTCGCGGTTGTGGGTGTTCGTGTCGCAACGATCTGTCGTTGGCCGTTTGATAAAAAGCACTTAAGCCATATCCGCCCTTTGATCTTGCCTCAGGGTTAGCGTGTTGCTCCCGATAAATCCAGCTTTCCATCTTTCAAACACGAAAACCTCGACGCTTTTGCTTCGTTGACGTAGCTATACTCGATTGTTTCGCGAATTTCCATTTTTCAATGCAAAAGCCTATCTTTCATCGATACCTAGGTATAAAATAGCGAATTGAGCCTGTGAGCTTAATCTTTTCAATAAGTTGGCCGCTCTTTTATAAGCTATTGGATACTTTTAGAATGTTAAATCTTTAAAAGGAAGCACGGATATATAGAAGAGGATTCACAAGGTTTCCCAGAGCTAGTGAATCGACCAATTGCGTGTTTCGACGTTGTTATACACACACTATGACACTAGTTATTAACATTCGCAAATAGCAAGCTGACGGGATTTATGAACGTCTCAGAGTGCAAGCAGCTTCCGCTTCTAATTACGTGCGTTGCCAAGGGTTCTCGTCTCTCGGTTGCTTCGTAGAAAATTGTCTCTGCCTAGTTTTCCACAACTTTTTCCCTCTCGTATTCCCTCGGAGATCACGAGCAACCGATACGAAATAAAAATTAGAAGAAAAAAGGGCGGAAAATCTGTGCGATCCAGAGAGGAACTAGACAGACGAGACGGGGACGGTATTTCGCTGGTAATTGTATAAATTAAAATTGCTGCGCGCAATTGGATCGCTGACTCCATTAATGTAATTAAAAAGCGTTCTAATTAACATTTATTAAACGAACGTTAGCAGCGAAAGAGAGAGAATCCAGCGGGTGGAAGAAAAGAGAAAAGAGAAAAGAAAAAAGAAAAAAGAAAAAAGAAAAAAGAAAAAAGAAAAAAAGAGATGGGACGAAGATCGAGAGAGGAAAGAGGTGTAGAAATTATAGCCAAGCGACGCGGTGATAAACGCTCGGCTGATATAATCAAAATACACACGCATTAATTTGCATAGAAATTGAAACGATATATTTTGCACTAGACCGCGCAAAGGCTACGCTGAAACATTGAAATCGTATTTAATTAACCGCACAATTTTACCAAGCCATTGTATTGTATAATTCTAATCGAGTTTTATTATATTTTTCAATTACGTGAAAGAACGAAATAGACACCGCTGTCACGCGATCATTCGATTGGTTATTTTGCGAGAGAATCGTGTGTCGTTTTGCCGGAAACAACGAACGCCGGAAGATCGATTTTCCAAATAATAATAATAGACTGATTTAATCGTGATCAGTCGCGACGATTAATTACAGGGACACTCGAAAACGAATTGAAAAGCGGATGTTTACTAGACTTTGTTACCATAGATTGATCCCGTGCATTTTCGCTTGTCTAATGGAAATGGATTCGCAGAGAATTTCCTGTTTTCAAACACCTTCTGTGTAAGTTCATTGTCCCTTGGGGTTAAAACAAGAGTTAAAACCCTTGCTTCAATTTTTACGACCCATCTTATTTTCGGTAAACTAGTGGTCGGAGAACACGGTCTAAAGGGATGCATTCATTTTGTAGGACGCTGCATATTTGGATGCAGAGTGCATGTTTCGTTAACGACCGGCAGAAGTTGCTCTAATATCCTAATATCCTATTAATCGCGTATAAAATTGTCCCATCTTGTGTCGCTACGAGGAAGGATACTCACGAGCGGATGTAGCTCGGAGGACCCAACGTGGCCCTTTCGTGGCTTTATACCGAATAAATTGTTAAGTTTGCATCAGCTGCACGTACGGTCACAATGGCCGAAAACCTTTCTACAATTTTGTTTGGAGAATTAGGTACTCGCAGCTGAAATTCAAAGCGAGAAATTTGGAAGATTAGATATTAAAAAATTGAATGGCAACTGTTCTTATTATCATACTGATAATGTAAAGTAAGAAATTAGAATTTAAAAATGAATGAATGATTCAACCTTTGTGAGAAGACCTCTTTAAGTGATCCGCTTCCGACGCAACCGAGTGGTGTGGCGGAAGTGCGCGCTAGTGGACCCAACAGCGTCAGAGGACACACGGAAATTGCTCGTAGGCCCGATGCTCGAATTTGCCATTAAGCTACCGGAAGTGCGTTTGCGAACGCGCCTCCTCCCTCTCTCTCTCTCTCTCTCTCTCTCTCTGCCTCACTGTAAACGTTTGCCTCCTGCGTCTTTTTTTTTTCTCGTTTGCCGACGCGGCTAATTAAATATTCAAATTACGTTTAATTACGTGGTTCGCCCTATTCGAAATTTGCGGTAAATGCTGGCGAATAAACTGAATGTATAGAAACGGGGAATAGTGAGTTTTGAAGAGGAATATTGCATCGAAATAAAATTAGCTGGGAATATTAAAAATGTATCAAAGAGACAGAGAATCATTGATTGACCGACTTCGAGTCTTCTAACGTCGATTTATCGGGAATCCCTTTGGAACGAAGTCAGAAGAGAGTTGATCTCCGAACGATGAGCAATCGGTGGACACAATTTTTGAATTCTCCACGGAGTTCCGTGAATTGAATTCCATTCTTTTTCTTTCCTTCGTCACCGAACGTCGAGTTTGCCTGGTTGAACGCGAATGTTCGAAGATTTGAGAGGCCAAAATCGTGGAACGTGAAATTTCAATGAAAGAGATCGGAGATCCCTCGCTAATGAAATGCATTTCCAGAGAGAGAGAGAGAAAAAGAACGAGAGCCAATGAGAACAGGGATAATAGCGATAAAGAATGGCTGAAGAGGATATTTTATCCGGTGGTACCGAGAGGAATTGGATCAGCTTTTCGTGACGAGGAGATTTTAATGCTGCTCTTTAGTTTTCCTCGTTATTTTCACAGTCTAATGACATCGGCGGAATAAGTAAAATAAATCAATTAAAATTTGATATAGAAATTTTTTAATTAATCTTCGTTGAAATTAAATCGTGGATTAATATGGTTAATCGTCTTCCGGTCGGTAAAGTGATAATGAGAGTTTCGGTAGCGAGGGAAATGAACGTGTTATCGGAGCGAAAATGTAGTATGGTCTGATCAAAGTTGATCTTCGTTTACGTAAATGGCGTAATCAATACACCTGTACAGTATAGCATTCATTATGCTCCATTGAAACACATAGTACTGTATGATTTAGATTCCGAGGATACTCGATGAAAATGAAGTACTGTTTCGTGAACAGATCGAAAACCTACCAGTTATCAGTACATGAATCCTCGTTTGCGTATATGAAAACGAACGTTCTCCATGTATAGGCGGTAAAGTGTTTTTAATGTTTAAACAAAAGTGTGAGGTGTCGAAAATTTAGTTTAGATAATGTCGCTCCTGGAGGTTTTTGTTGCTCTTGACGTTATCATTATCATTTACATTTACATTTCCTTCCTCGCGATTTTCATCATCTCTATTCTCCCTCTTTTCCCCCCGTTTTTCTTTTTCTTCGGCGGTAGCATCACGATAGAAGGGAAAGATAGGTCGAGGTTAAACCCCAGGAGAGCAGCAGGAAATTGCACAGAGCACTCGAGGAGGCCGAGGCGAGAATCCCAGGCCGACGTCTTTTGGTCGTTTCACGTCGTTAGACGGTAAAAGTGCGACGAGAATCAGAAATGAGCAGGCCGTGGCGTGGGTTCGGTTTACGGCGAAATCGTCCGACCACTGACTATGAGAGCAAGGAAATTATAACTGGCTCCGATCCCAGACACTCTTGCTTAGCCTCGTTAGTCTCCTTATCCGTTATCGATAACAACCTCTTCATTCCTGATACGAAATATCTGCAGAAAGTTATTACAAATGCTGCCGGTTAAACGATTCACGGTGGCCAAGCAGGGGTGTTCGAGTGAAAAAGATTGTAAATTTTTCGAAATATCGTGGAAAAGCGAAAAGACAGGTCTAAGCGGAAGCGTGCCTTTTGCTTCTGAAAGAAAACGAAATCTCGTTTTGCCGCGACCTGGTTCAGGGTGTTCTCAGAAATTGGACAAATCGGCAGTGTCTTCTTTTTCCACCGAGCAGACGGGGACAAGGTTCAAAGGGTTTCCGGTCGCTTCTTTCCAGCGTGTTTCCGAGGAGGTTCCTTTGAAACGCATCGAGAGTATTTAATGGAGGAAATGCCGGTAACTTTCGGTGAACCTCCTCCATACGTAGGTACATATAGGTAAATACCGAACCATTGATTCTTACGTTTGAAAAAAATTTGTCAAACCTTAAAAAAGATTGCGTTTCAGTAGACTGTTGATTCACAATCAGAATGATACGGTGGTTGAAACTATAAAAATGTCTGAGAGCAGACGTACGACCGCAAAGGATTGAAGCTTTTAAAGTGAATTTCAAATGACACGCCTTGAATTATCTTGCACTGTACACGTACATATGTAGATCTACATATATTATATTGCTAAGGAAAGGGATAAATGGATTAGTAGCAGTAGCGACTAATCGTAAGAGCGGGGGCGTATCTCGCATTGGATTCACGACATTTACGCCGCGATCAAAGAGAGCTCGAAATTGCGGACAAGGGAGGGAAAAAAGGGTCGCGAGAAAGAGAGAGGAGAGCAGGGAGTAGGAAGCAAAGAGCAGCCAAAGTACATTTTCATAATCGAGTCAAGTACTCCGAGAAGAGTGTCTATTCCGGAATTTTCAGTGGTCTCGTTCTCTTCGTCCCGTCTCGGCTCAAATAAAACGACACATTTTTATCGTCTTTTCTTTTTTCATAGGAAAATTCGTTGTGTAGAAAATTGTTGAAATTACGATAACCAATAAATTGGGTAAATTAATACGAATTGTTCTAATTCGATCAATTGTGTAAGATTAAGCAGAGAGAAGGAGAGAAGGAGAAACATGGCACGAAGCGTCTGAAACTGGTTCGATTTCGAAACTGAATTTCAGTTTCTGTTCGCTATCGAGCAATCAGAAACGCAAGACTTCCCAATTTCTGTATAATCCGGCTTCTCGCGTAGCTGAATATGCATGAACGCGTTCGAGTCATAAGCATTCCGCTACTTAAAATAATTCAGGAAACCGACTGTTCTCCTTCCGTTGATTGCGTTCCATCTGTCTTGGATTCGCAACTAAATACCTTCCTCCAGGAAGGTATTTATTACCGACAAAAATATAATCGAAAATAAGATTTTTTTTAAATCTTCGGAATGATTTAATAACGATAATAAGCCATTAAGGTTAGGTACCGAGTACCGAACTGAAAAATCTTACGAATAAGATGTATTTACTTTCTATCCGTTCAGGAGAAAATAATTTCACTCCCTTTTCGAGTTCATTTATTTCCCCATAAATGTTTTGCTTCTCTGAAAGAAGGATATTTTGTAGGAAAATATTATCAAGAGAAATGCATCGTGCAAAACGCGTTGGTTAACTCTTGACGAATGAAAAATTCGTTCGATTTCGAGCGTTTTTCGTTGCTTCCCGAAGAGAGGAATATCTTGGGAAATTGCTCTCGAGGCCTGGAGGGTTGGAGGGTTAGAGGGTTAGAGGGCAACCGTCTTAACGAGCAGCTCGCAAAATATCACTCGATCGATCGATCTTTCCGAATCCTCGCCGTTCCCATCGAACTTCTCTCGAGCCTGATTACGGAAGCCTCGACGAGGCTCGTGGGTCTCGTGTTACCTCCAGGTAAGAGGGTTCTGCGACCCTCCACTGCGTTTTCAACCAACTCCTTTCCGAGAATGGAACAAGAAAACGAGCGGGTAGAAGGAAAAAAAGTCCGATATACATACCGATAAAGCCTTTATTTTCTCTTTATCGTATTAATATTCTGTCGCGGAGCCTCGAAAACCTGAAGCAAAGCGGAGATAATCAAGAAACAATAAGCCCATAGAGCTCTGCGAATGGTTTCCTTTTTCACGATAGAGCAAAACAAACAGAACAACGAATCGTTGTTGAAATTCGTTTTAATTTCGCCGCTCAACTTCGAGTTCCATTTTCAATATTTACCCGTAAACAGCGGCCAAATAGGGAAAGTGTCGACACTGTAACGACTATATTCTTCTCTCTCACACATTTATATGTATACTCCGTCCAATCTGTTGTCTGGTGAAACAAGTTTCGATTCGATCTAGGGGTTGCCCTACGTGCTCGAGCCGTTACTAAGGGTTAAAAGTCTCAAAGTAGCTGCCCCGTGACCCGGATGTCTCTTAAATTTCAGCCCGAGAAGAATGCTTTTTTCAAGAATATGTTCAGAAAGTAATTTCAAGAAAAATTTACTTCCTCGCTTTTTTCGTGCTTTTTTCTTCCAAGGAACACTCGATCGAATAAGTTTTTTGCCACTTTTTCCTTCAAACAAAGTTACATATATACATTTCTGTTTCGTAAACCATGTTCCCTATTTGATATCTCGTTACGAAATGAAAATTAGTCGGTGGCAAATTGAATTTTCATCAAACAGGCTACGCAACTTTTCAGCCCCATGGACTTTGTAGCGTAGAGGTTGCTTGCCCATGACGATGCAAGTTCTAAGCTTTCGCGATGTCGATGATCGAAGAAAGTTGTTACTTTTGCTAGTTCTATCTCATTCCCCTTCAGTTTACATTCACAGTTTACACGCTAAACAGCTCGAAACTAAAATCAACCTCAATTCACCCTTTCTCTACGTAGGTATATTATCGTTTCAAAGTTGAAAACTCGCATCTGAAAATTAGCTATTCATATTTTTATTATTAATATTATAATTAGATAAAATTCGATAAAACTCGATAAAACTCGATAAAACTCGATTGTCAAGCGACGAAATTGATAGGATAAAATGGGTTTTTCTGTCGCGGAGGAGGGGTTTCGGTGGTGGTTCGGCATAGATCGAGCAGGAGCATCGGGATTCGCGTCACGCTGGAGACGAGACAAGAAAGACCGGAGATAGGCAGTGTGGTTGGAGTTGGAAGAAAATGATAAACGAGACAGGCTTCGATAGAGTTTCGCCGATACACGCCGTGACTGGCAAGAGTTTTCCAAGTTTTTGAATCGTTCGCGAACAGTATCGATGAACTGGCACATCGATAAAACCTTCTACCTTTATTTACCATCCGTTCCATGCTCTAGAAAGATGTTCGACACGAGGAAAAATTGTTTTACCCTTCTCTCCTAAACCAGTCTCTCTTCGCTCGCACAGAAAAATACGATTTTATTTTTCATTTTCCTTTATTTCTTCAATTTCTTTTAATTTCAATTATTGTTACGGTTCTGGATTCACGCAACGGTGAAACGAAGACCACGTGTAATTAAGTATGAGGTTGCTAGGTGAGTTTAAACAGACCACCGATACATCTCTACGGACAACTATAACCCGCTCGTAAATCAGTCTAGTTCAAGCGCTTCGCGTTCTTACTTTTAGAAAATTGTTTAAAACGTAAAATTAATCAGAATGTCAACGTTTATCAAAGAAAAATTTTATACAATATTTTAGAATTAAGTAATTAATTGCTGTAAAAAAAGAAAAACAAATCGTAAATAGAGGAAATAAATCCGTGTCGATTTAAGCTTCGAATCAGCGAGTACAATATTCGATGAAATTCTGTTTATTCGTTTAAAACGCAAAATATTGGCGTACCGACGATAAAAATGGCTCGCAACGTTTTTACGAACCAACAACCACGAAACGTGAAATTAAATTTGTTAGCTGCATACAGTGAACGTTTCCCGGTCGCTTGTAAAAATTGGAAGAGAATAGTTTGCAACATTTTTATGAGTTTTATGTTATGGAATTCCATCTGAAATTCAGTTTGATATACGTCACCTTCAGATTTTTCAGATTTTTCAGATTTTTCAGATTTTTCAGAAAAAAAGGTGTATATTATTTCTGGGAATTTTTATAAAAATTTTTGGAAAATTATTCGTCGAGTTCTCTGAAGAGGAATTCTGGGAATATTCTATTATTCGATAACAAATAATTGATAATTATTCGGTTACGCGGTATAACAATCGTGCAAGATCGGTCTATTAATTGGAGAGTATCGTTAATTATTTTTCGCCGTTGAGAATTATTTGACCGCTGTTAAAAAGGAATATCGAGGCGAATAAATGAGAAACAAATGGGAAATCTGATCGTCGTTATCGAACACGAATATTTGTTTCGCTTGAATCATGAAATATAGTTAACGTTCAAGATTAATTTCACGCTGAATTTCTGTTTCTCTGGGGGCTAACAAATCTCAATTTCGATACGATGCTGATACGATCAGCCCGATTATTTATAATAATCTTTGACCTATTATTGAGAAAATAAAATAATTACAGGCAAGTTATTTGAAGTAGAAACAACGCAACAGGAGGAACAAGAAGAGCCTCTTTGAAAGTAGACGCTATTTCCTGCTGATTGCCCAGACTGTTCCGTCTTCCACGATGGAAACACGATCTTCGTTGCGATGTTTGACAAGTAGGAAGATTACAAGCCAAAGACACGACAGCAGATAGCAGATAGCAGATAGCAGATAGGAGACGGCATGCAGCTTCTCACGAAAGTCGATTCAAGCTCGTCTGTCGAAGTAATTAGTACAAATTGCTCGCTATTTCCTAATAGAGTCGACTGACGCTGCTCTAATTGCTGTCTTCAGAATGTTTATATTTACTCAGTCATCCATCGCGTTTGGTAAACGCGAAAAAGTCCAAGTAAATCCATTCATCTTAGCTATCCAGCGCGCAACACGGAAAGACATTGTTTCGAAGTAGAAAAATTCAATACGAATAGTTGAAAAATCGTTACAACTTGGCCGAAGAAGAAAAATCGTAAATTTGTAGATCCTCGACGATAACACGGAGCTTTCAGGGAATTTTCAACTTTTTTTGCGGAAAGACATTTATGATTCTTGACGGAAAAAGTTTCTATAGAAATGGGTATATGAAAAATGTTATCTTTGAGAGATACGACTTGTTTCACTTGCAGCATATATTCAAGATTTTGCTGCCTTTGTCTTGTCACGTTTTACCAGTACATTCTGCGAATAGAAACGAGCAGAAAGTATCGTATAAATGTAAATTTGTAATTTTTATTTAAATAAAAACAGTGGCACGGTGGTAGCAGAGTGGTTTGAAAGATGAAAAACAGGCGTGAATTCATTGCTAGATTTATTGTTAGAAAATTGAATAAAAGTTCATTAGAGAACGATTGGCGCAAAGGGACTGGATTAACAGAGAGATTTCAGCTTTGTTCCTCTTTAAGGACATTAGGAGGGCGGTGTGGCTCGTTTGTTCGAGCCGGAAGATCAGAGGTCGCAAATTACAGGCTAGGTCCTGACAATGAGTCAAGTGCACTCGCAAAGACATTGCGGTTCGACGAATACGTTCGCATCGGTGTTCGATTCAAGAGGAATCGCTAACGGTGCAGTCGTTAGTTAATTCATCAAATCACGGCCACCACTGTCTAATTAACGACACGTTTGATTACGCTTCGCGACCGACTACCTACTTTGTCGTGTTTCCTACGTTTATAGCTCACCCCTATTACGTATCTAAAACCTGAAGAGGGTGGTTAAATAAATTTTAGACTTTCGTTTCTAATTTTACTTGAATTTTAATCCGTTACTTTTGTTTCGAGGGAAATGGCATGGGAATCTGACATCTCGATCAGAAATCAGAAAACGTTTCAATTGCCGTATGAAATGAAATGAAACGAAACGAAACGAAACGCGTGAAAAACGTTTTCCCTCGCTGCAACCAATCCCGTTTTTCACACTTATCCTCGAAACAGTGGAGGCTTTTAAGCGGGGACAATTAGAGCCCTTCTTTATTATTCGCGCAATGGTAAATGGTTCGCGTGGCCGTTCCGACGCGACGTGTGCGATTTTCCGTGTAACCGAGGGAACGAAATTAGCGATAAATAAAGAACAGGAGGATCAACGACGAACGATAATGAATAGCGAAACGAGCGACGAGTACGCTATTATAGAAGCACGGTAACGACAAGGAGGATCTAGCGTTACACGCGGCAAGGTGAGAAGCAACCCTCGTTGCCAACCCCTTTTCATACCCACCCCAGGTCACCCTTATTTGTTCGTCGAGTCCCGCCGCAAACAATGAGGGAGGATTACGGCCTGTTTACTGTGAATTGAAATTCTTGTAAATTTCCTCTTTGCCGAGGGGGATGTTGGCTCGATTCGTCGGTATTCACGGTATGCCGAATGACTGAAGGATTTCCTAAGATCCGGCACGCAGACTATGCGCTTCGTGCTCTTTCTTCTTCTGTTTCATCGTTTTTTCACAGTGTATGTACAAATCGTGATACACATTGAAAATTCTTGGAAATGGATTTTCACGAGGTATTTTCGAATTACTTGATAATATTGTATGATTTCATTGGAAATCCGAGTCTTTGATTCACACACTGCCACGTTTCATTGTTTCGGTTAATTAGCCAGGGATTATTAATTACAAATCACTGATTGCTTATCACGTTTCAACGCGGTAATACACGATCGATCTATTACGATTGTAACAGATTGCAAAATTGTGAGATCAAAGCGGTGGTTGTAAATTAAAATCTCGTATCGCGTGTTCCCAAATAATACCACTTTATAGAGTACTAGTCGCCATATATTATTACGTTTATCGAAGGAAATATGAGAAAGAGGTTAAACGCTATTCAGCTGGTGAGTATTACTTAAATGTTCGTTTTCATCGCGAATCAAAGGGTATTTTCATTCTCCGCATCGTTGCAACGGAACACGAATGCACTGTCACTGAATACAAATCGTATTATCGTTGGAAATCCGATTACAAAGGTGTTTTATGTTCGCGCTATTGCGAGCATTCGCGTTACTTCATTCTTTGCTCCCTCCTTTAATCCTCTTACACGTTGCGCTGCGAGAGAAAGAAAAAGGGATGAAAGAATGTATGTTCTTATGCATTTTCTTCTTAATACACGAGCGGTTGTCATAAAATTGCCGTTTCCAACTTTCCGTCTGTCTGAACGAAAGGGTTAATTTCCTATCCGAGTGTATTCTAATTCTGTTTCGTGGGCCATCGTCAAAGAGAACGTCCGCGTTCTGCAAATACCGGTCCCTCTTCTTGTCGCTTTGCCCGTAAACCTAATTGCCGGGCCCGGGCTGATCGGCTAGCCAGCTAACACCCACTCCTAACGCTTCCGCACCCTGTATTTCTCGCTATCGTAATTTGTACGCTCAATTATCTCCATTGTTCCCATGATCGGGCGCGAACACAATCGATATACAATGGGCGTTTTCGTTTGTTTGCTAACCTCCGCTTCGGTCCGCCACAAAGCGCGTCCGAACGGAGCAAAGCGTACAGCTACGTGGCTGGAATCAACGTCGGAATCAACGCTGCAATCGGCAGCATAGATCACATCCACCACCACCCGAACAAATAGAAACAGAATGTACTGCCGTTTAATCATTTTCAATGTCTAACTGCTGCGGCATTCTTCTTCCTTCCTTTTACCACCAACTCTGAAGGGTTATTTGTCTTGTTGCTGAGCTGCTGAGCTTTTCATCCGACCTCTTTCAATTCATCCTCCAACGTATTTCCTCAGATTTTCTATCATGATTTCGATCTTTTGATTTGATTGTTTCCAGCATACCTAAAAAATTCTAACTCGTTTTGTTCACATCATTTTGGACAGAAGACGACAGAAGACGACAGAAGACGACAGAAGACGACAGAAGACGACAGAAGACGACAGAAGACTCACAGTGAGCTTTTCATTAAAGCCGTTTGATATTGTCAGTGTTGCAATAGTGTAAAGTTTGCATAGTGGTTTAGAACTTGCTGGAATTGTGGGAAGATCTGGTTAACGCCCTGGGTTGTTGCGGCAGAACTTTCTCCTTAACGCGTTTCTCGGTATTTCGTATCAAAGGTATCCCGTATCAGAGGAAAAAATTTTTATTCGTATCTATGTAAAAATATTTTCGTCGAAAGTTAGAAAGCAGGTTGGAAACGCAATAAACAGACTATGCACCGGTTTGCTCAATTCACAGCCGCAATTTCTACTTCTCCTTTTCGTATACCTTGGCCCGAGTAAATACTTGGAGACCCTGTAGATTGCTCGTCCCCGAGATGCATCGTTTTGCCAGAGACGTTTTGCATGTTCCTATATGTAGGTATACCGGTAAATTAAGATTGCCACTGTTTGCGGAACTCTCCTACGACACCAGCTACACAATCTTGCTCGAGTTGACCAGTTTCGGTCGGGTCGGGTCGGGTCGAGTCGAGTGATCGTAGGTAGCAGTTTCGGTGATACACCGACGATCCTTCTTATCCTGTAGACTGATTAAAAAATAATTTAATAGGATATTTAGGTTGAAGGATAGACGCGTTTCGAATTACGTTCGTTAAGGAAGTTTCGAGTAAATACGCGATCCTATGGTGGAAAAGATCGCCTGACCAAGTTCGACGGCTCATTATTTCCAATTTGAAGGGATCCTTGCCTCCTTGCCTCCTTGCTGACGGCCATTTCGCGGAGTTAGTTGCAAATTACTAGGGAAATTACAACGTCGGCTCGGTCTGACTCGGCCAGACTCGGCCAGGTGTAATTTCACCGGCACGATAGTCGAAATCGCTGGATGCTATCTCTATCGGGGGCTTTAACCAACCAACGTTTAGTTCATCGATTTAACTCCACTATGTATCCCTCGCTTGCCTCCTTACATTTCCACTTTTACTTCAGTTTAGAAAAAATTTGGAAATTAGAAGAGAATAGTGAGTTAAATTTCATAAAAGTTGAAGTTTTCAATTTTGTTTAGTTGTAGAGAGAGAGAGAGAGAGAGAAAAAAGAAAGACAACTGCGCAGAGAGGAAAAATAGAAATCGTAACGATTTCACTTGCGATTTACACGAATCTCGTAACCTTTGATCCACAAATCACGTCAATTAAAGCCCCTGGTCTGTTGAGCCACGTAAATTGGGAAACGTAGCCACGATCGATACGGTTGACCCCTCGATCCCTCGACCCCCGATCCTCCAGGACGATTGTGAACTATTTTAACCTGGACGTTTCCATTTTGCCGGCTCCGTGGTCTCCGCTGTAATTGCAGCTTGCGTTATGCAAGACGACCAGACAAGAGAGACACGACGTAACCGCATTTTGCCAGCGTAATTTCGTGCCGTCAACTTTAACCCTTTGCTCTCGAACCGTGCTGATTATTCCTTACACTCGCCTTACACAGTGGTTATGATTGACGTATACTACTGATAGCGAGCAAGTTCTCACTTTTCTTACTTCGTTTTACAACTAACTTTACGGATATTTCCTGAAGTTTGATATTAAAATTTTGCTCGAGACACTGGAGACGAATAGATAGGAGCAGCGTGAAAACGATTGTTATTTCCTTGTAATCCGTATGCTGCGTCGTGCCGTACCGCGTCGCGCCGCGCCGCGCCGCGCCGCGCCGCGCCGGTCTAATCTTTGGATTCATGAATGAAAAGGAAGGAAAGTTTCATACCGCTGAAACTTCGAATCTCACGAGGTAACGATAAATCGAGAGATATATGGAATAACTTTTTATTGCGGTCGACCGGCTCGTGGGTATAAATTTTCCTCCTCTTGTCATCGCTAATTCAGAACGCGACGAATTGCGTCCATTCACTTTGTTTTATCTTTAACAAATTTTAATGATATCATTGCTATTAAGACCGGAGTATTTATATAATAGTTTCTCTACGTCTGAAGGTTGTTCGATGACGAACGAGACCATCGTGAAATGTACAGCTATTTCATTACTACAATCTCGTGATTGATTGCATCGCGTAGATAAACGCGTCTCGCGTCGAGTTAACGTCAGATATTATTTAAATGAATTATTATCGAGGTCGGTTCGTTCACCGGTCCTTGAACTCTTCTAGATTTCTATCTAGATTATCTATTCTTATAATACCTAGATGTTCCATCTTTTTATTATAAACTTTTTAAATATTTGGGAGTTTTTTCTTATTTCAACCTTTTTCTCTGAACCTAATTCACGCTTCTCCGTGTTCACGTGTTACGGTTTCAAAGTTAAATATTTTTCTGTTTGGTCGTGAAAACATCAGGAAGGAAAGAAAAATCGACCAAGAAATATTTCAACGTTTTTTTTTCCATGATACGTTGACCGTCGTTGGTCGGACGTTTGAGTTATCGAAAAATCTTTTATGTACGATCGATTTTTCTCTGCGATGCGACGCGACGCGACGGTCAGCTTGAAAAATATGTACCAAGCGCGTTTAAATTTCATGGAGCAATTGTTGTAGCATACTTTCTCAACCAACAAAGATTCGAAATTTCAAGCAACTCGATCTATCTTTTAGTTAAATTGAAAACGCCAGTCTAGACGTGATAGAAAATTCAGCGAAGGGCTCTCGTGATACAGAGTGGAAGAAAAACAGGAAACAACGTTACATTTTCCCCATCAACTCGGGGCCCATGAAACTTGGAATCTAGACGGATTCGTCAGCAGCACCGAGCAGACACTCTCGATTAATCCCAGTCTAGCTTGATTCTTTTATTTTCTTTTTTTTTTTTTTGCTTTCAGTCGTTGAAAGAGAAACCGTAGCACGAGGGGCGGAGAAGGCGGTGGAGAAGGGCAGAGAGAAAGGAATTTCGGTGGAAAAGGAAAGGAGGCAAAATGGGAGAGAATCATCATCAACTACAGCAAGAGCAGCAGCAGCAGCAACAGCAGCAGCAGCAGCAGCAGCAGCCGGTTCTTCGTTCGATCAACAACGTGCACAGGTCGTTTGTTAAGTTTATTAACAAGACGCTGCACAGTGTAATTTTGTATTGGATCGACTATCAAGGTCAGGCAGTCAGCTACGGTGTATTGGCACCTGGTGATTGCCGCGATATCGATACGTTTGTCACTCATCCGTGGATCTTCGTAGACAAGGAGACCAGAGACAGGTAGGATTCCAGTTAACTCTTCCAGTTAAGAAAGAGTATTTTCATCGAACTTCGGTAACTGTCGTATTCAGGTATACAGTGAATCAGAAGGACGTATTCTTTCCCGAGCCATGGTTCGTCAGGTATCGAGGGCTAAGGCGAAGCGAGTTGCCGCAAAGATTCGAAAGAACGAACGTCTATATCATCTTGCCTGTTTACACGCTTCGCGAGTTGTCTTTGAGAGCGATCAAAAGGCGACTGACTTATGATCGTCAAGCGTTTCAACTGGACATTCCGAGGAGTCTTCAGCACGAACTGGCGATCATGTTGCCGCGAAACGACGACGAAAACGAGGAAGATGTAGACGAGAACGAGGACGATCATGGTAGTCGAAATTCTTAGCGATCGATCCTGAGTCTTCTTGACCATTCACCAGTAAGTCGATCACACTCGAACGATTCTATTGATATTCTCCGGGGGATCGGATGTATCGAGAAGTTCGCGAGAAAAGTGACGCTAAGGAAATTTATCTTTCTCTGCTTTTCCATCTTCAAAGAGATCCTTTCCAATCGAATTTTTCGGTTTTTCATGATGCAATATTCAGACTGCTATCTACTCAACGCTTCTGAATACACATAGACGAGTTTATTGAGCTTTTCTTAATACTTTATCCTATAGAAACCTCATAATTCGTCAAAAGTCTCGCCAAGTATTATAATTATAATCGTCTTAACGCATCGTGGATTATGTTGCTTTTCTCTCGAAAAATCGCGCGATACGTGTACATACATACTTACCTGTAAAATATGTATCTTATCGTTTGAATCTTTTCTCAAACTCGTCGAAATTCTTGGATAGTTTTTCAATCCTTTTTTCGACAGCTTAAAGGCAATAGTAAATTGGGAAAGAATTTTTGAAAAACGGGTCGAAACGTGCCATCTTTATCTCTCTTATCGTTAATTAGCAATCGTTCGAAAGAATACAGTACATTTATACACAATTTTTATCGAGCTTCTTAATTATTTTGAAACATCATTTATTACTTAATTTTAATATTCTGATCATAGCTAATTAAAAAATTTATTTAATTAGCAATTGTTATATTATCGATTGTAGATCATCGATGAAATCGGTGTTGCAATGAAAACAGAATCAGTGGTATTTTTTACACTTGATATTTTTGTAATCAATACATACTCGCTCCGATCGTTTATAACAACTTATACAGTGGCAATCTCTTACTAGTTCGATGTAAGTTATTCCCATTCCAAGTATATTAATTTTAAAATACTTTTATTAAAGAGTGAACATTCTTTTTTTGTTTTTTTTTTGTTTTTTTGTTTCTTTTGTTTTATTAGAACTGTTATGAAAATTCGAATATTTGACAATTAAATATTCTATACGTTTATCACCCAAATTCCAAATATTTTACGCGTTTGTTCATTTTAAAGAGACACATTTAACAAACGATAAAATAAAGCAATAAAGATATTTCAAACGATATTAGATTTTCATTCATAGTACCAATCGAACAAGATAATGATCCTACATTTTACTATACCGTTTCCTAAAAATCCTTTCAGCTTTCCATCAATCATCATTTCGAATCGAAGAGAAATGAAAAGAAGATCCTTTTCCTAAACGCCAGAAATATAACAGAAATGTCGAAAACAAGAGGATGCATTGTCTGTGAGCCATCGCATCGACCAAAGGGAATCCAAAAGACGATCAACGTTTCCAGAGAGGGTAAATCGCGACGGCTGGTCGGTAATCCAGCCTCGTTTCCGCAATTCGTAAGTAGAGTTAGAAAGTTATTAAACCGTTCCTCCTACCTAACCGTCCTTCCGTAATCAACCATGCGCGGCTATACCTATACCGAACAACTTTCCTTCGGCATGTTCCCGTCTAGCGAAGTGCATACGTGCTTTGATTAACCATTAGCCGAGTAAAATACACTTGGCCACGAAACAGAAACGGACTCGAAACATCTACGCTTTTCGTAGAATAATATCTACCGGCTATTATCGTCTGTGTCAAGATTTTGGTTACTCGAGCCCTTTTCCCTCGTTTGTTGGAAAAGCAAATTTTCATTTGAAATTCGCGTCTTTCGTCGCTATTATACATACGGTACTAACGATAAGTAAAGGACGAAGTGAGGCGAGATCCGTTGATGACGATTATTATCCGCGGAGACGACGGTCAATTAAATACACGGCAAATGGACTTTGGTTACTACCTCGTTAATCCAGTTCGTTCCTAATGGATCTTAAACGCAGCATGAAATGTCACAGAGTGGTGGAAATCTAATGAGCCACCTGCAGGAAATCTTGCAATGGTAACGTTCTCGCGAGATTCATCAAGTAGATCGTTTCTTCCAGTAGCACCCGTACCAGCCACTTTGATCTCATACCTGTCTCGTTTAACGTTCAAACTCTATTTTAAACGGAAGACGAAGACATTAACACTTTGATGGCTCTTAACTTTGACGCAATGAAAAAGGTACTGCTGCATTAACTGCTCGTAATCTTTCCAAGTTCACAGACCTATTAGACTGTTTCTTGTTTCTTGTTTCTTTTAATACATTTCTATATTCAGATTTATTCTAGTTTTTATATTTTTCACAAATATTCCAGATGGTAATGAATTTTAAATAATTCGCACGTAAATCCATCACAGTTTGTAAAATTTCTACTTGCCATCAATCTCTGTCCCATTTAACGCTATATCGAGAGAGTAACGATGAAACGTGTCGATAAATAGTTTGAAAGAAGAAACGTTTCCGGGGTTTTGTACTCGGTTGAATCGTTTGGACGAAGAGAGAAGGTGAAAAGGGAGAACATGGTGGAAGAATACCCTGTTTGCGGTATTCAAACACTCATCGGTTTTACATTGAACGTGGCTCGGCGCACCGGCTCGGTTTAGCTTTTATTTACACACGAAAATACGTTTCGTGACTCGTGATTCGTGACTCGTGACTCGTCACTCGTGACTGGTATCTTTGTCGTGACCCATTACGTATAGGTACAGCTTCATTCTGGCGACTGGGACAGTTCTCTAGCTCTATTTCAAAATTTTGCAAGAAATTACTATTGCTATTTTAATTAACTTAATTAGATGCTTCTCTTTGAATATTGTCATTCGAAAGTTATAAATCTGCCGAATTCTGCTGTTTTGAAAATAGAATATAGTAGTAGATGTTGCAATTTATAAATATATAAAGAATCATTACATATCTTGGAGTTAAATTTTGAAATTGCAATAGGGAAGCTATTGAGCCGTTAATACTCTCATTTTGCGAAATAATATTTTGATACTGTATTGCAATCTACCAACGCGTAGGAAACCATTATCTCGGCGTTAAATTTTCAAATTTACAATAACCAAGTTATCAACCCGTTAATACTCTCGTTATATAAGCTAATACTTTGACGTAGCACTTCGTGTTTCAATCTCTAAGGGTGCAGAGAAGCATTATCTTACAATTAGTATGCAATTTTCAAACTAGCAATACAGTTATCCACTCGTTAATATTTTCATTTCACGAATCAATAGTTGAACATAGTACACTACTGTTAACAAAAATCGTTATGCAAACGGAACCTTTCTTCCGCTTCTCTTTACCTCTCGGGCCGCGATTACGCTTCTGATTTCCCAATACTCGTCCGGTCGATGAACGCGATAAACGCGATAAACGCGATGAACCCGATAAATGAATGGTCGGTGGAATTATTTTCTTCGAACGAACCAGTCCTGATCACAGAAATGCTAGGCGTCCAAATTACGCCGACGCTGACGCTGACGCCGACGCCGACGCCGACGCCGACGCCGACGCCGACGTCGACACAAGCATCATAATTCATTAGACGCGCGTCAATACGTAGAAATAATGAGCCAGGAATCTTGCATCGGCCTCTATTTTCCAGTCTGACCTTAACTTGATTTTTATCGTGTTCGAGCTCGATTGATTACACCATCGATCGAATATTATTTAACTATTTCCCTTGTATAAAACCGCTTAAAACGTGATCGTTCAAACAGTAACATTTAGCGGAACAATTGGAATTAACACACTAGAGGCATCAGAGAGCAAATGTTTTGATTCCTCGTTGATCTGCAAATACCGAGAAAACGCGTTGAATAGAGGGGGAATGATAGCTGGATTTATAACGGGGAGCGATACGATCGAAGTAGGAATAAAAGTATGGTCAGAGTTGTAATGATATAAAGGGTGAATAGAGAACGGTTGAATGGGTCGCGTAGGTATTACGAATATCACGGAGTAAACTAAATAGCTAGACGGAAAGGGAGAGATGAATCTGCGTGGCCACAGGAAATGCCGTTCGCGAAACACCGGTTCACCGTTGTTTATCTCTCGTCGCATCCGTTTTAATGCCCGTTATAATCGCACGGAATGAAAAGCCAATGGGTTCCACTCTTTGACGCGATATTTCGACATTAATCCCCTTCTATGTCTGTCGTCCTTCCCGTCCTTCCCGTCCTTCTCGTTTCGAAATTGTTGCAAAACGAGCGTGAACGTTCGTATAGTAATTAGTTGGCCGGCAGAACGGCCGTTATCGCGTGTTCCCGCATAAATAATGCAATCACACGGGGGCCAAAGGTAAATTACGCGGCTGCTTTGTTTGCTCTCAATGGGATGCCTAATAAATGTTAATTACCAATTACTCGCTTCTCTTAACCCTTTGCCGTAGCGAACACAGGGATCTTTTTTAGATTCTTTCAGGGTTTCGTTTGTCGGTGCCTCTGCTTTTCTTCTTGTTTCAAATAAAAATAATTTCTAATTCGAACAGACGAGCCGAGTAATTGGTACGATGTTTGCGCTCCATCCGTGTGCGGATGGAGAGAGAAAGAGGATCATCGCGGGGATGAAATTAATAATATGAGATTCGTAATGGAAGATCCGCTGGAATTAATAAGCGTCATAATTACTTGGGAAATTGAAAGGCGAACTTAATTAGCGACTTGAAATTTTAAAGGGAAAACTTGTGGGGGTAAGTCCCGGGGGTAAGATGGTTTAACGTTAAATTATGTTGTTGACTCAATTTATGATGGACTTTTTCATTTGTCATACAGGGTTGAAAATTCAATTTTCGACATATGAACCGATTGACAGACAACCGCTAATTAAATTTTCAGAGAAACTTCTTGCCTGGACAATTTCGTGCCTGGAATTTCCATTTTACATTAATTACACGCAGCTGGTTTTGTTCCCTCGCACGCGCTGCTGCGTTCGCGTCCATAGATCCTGTTTCTCACGGCCATATTTAGCCGTATGTTAAATCCCATCGCAAAATTCGACTCCTCTCTTGGTCCGTCTCGTATTTTTTTCTTTTCTCCTTCTAATTTTTGTTAATTTAAATGATAAAAAAAATTAGTTGCATTTCTAGACGAGACGGGGCCGGGGCCGGGGCCGGGGCCGGGGCCGGGGCCGGGGCCTGGGCCTGGGATGCAGTTTGCTTTGAGTCACGATTTATATGTTTGTAAACATATTTACCTGTCGGTTTGTTTCGCATTTACCTTGATTCATTTCGCGTGGATCAGTTTACCGGTGGCTGACCTAATGCGATAAATAATCCGCGACAAATGTCCCTGTCGAAATGTTGATCGTTCGTTATCCCAACAGACTCTGTATACCTAAAGCAATCCAGGGTCGAAGTTGAAGTTTCGATAACAGACATTTCCTCAAATACCTACCGTAAAAAAATAGGGTTAACGTGTTTCTATAGAAATCTTAATTTCCTAATTCGTCGAACGCAATTTGCGAGGAACAATTCGTGGTACACGTCTAATTTGCAGTTAGCCGCACAGCAACTATAAAGCAATTAGTAGCTGTAAATAGATGTTAATTATAAGTAACTGGAAGAAAACGGTAACGCGTCGTGTCGATTGTTCTTCTAATGAGATTTCGACGACCGCGTTCCGTAGGATGCAGTCAACCCCTCTGTTACGTTCGCCACGACTTGGCGATTGCTAATTAATTGGCGCGCTAATTAGGACAGCCTGGCTGGAACGTTTGTGCAGCCTCCCTTGGAAATGTCGAAGCTTCGATACGTACGTATCTACGTCTTGATTGCAGTGCCCTTTATTGAATTTATGCGTTATATCTAATCCTTGTGCGATATATGTAATGCGTGACATGGTTGAAAGTTGTTGAAATTTTACTCCTTTTTCAATTCGATTTCTCGTTTAATAAAAACTCAACGTTTCATGTTAATTAATCATTTTCGAATACGATACAAATCCAGCTTTTCGTGTTCCATTTACGAGCGTATTTTGAAACGGTAGATCGATACGTCTATCGAACAATATTATCAGTGTCAATTCCGTGTCCTGTATTTAGTTGAACCAAATATTTGGTCCATTAGTAGTAATCCAGGGTAACTAAGTTATTTCGATTAAAACGTTGCACCGCGCCGGTTAATTTATCCGTGGATCTTGCTACATTACGTATCTACTTGAAAATTGTAAAATCATTCGAATATCGAGATCGCGATCTCGCGAGAGGTTAAAAGGGGTAGACGATTCGTCGAATGAAATGCAATTAAATCGTTAACGAGAATATTGCGATATTAAAATCTCCTCGAAATTTAACGACTGGAAATATTAATTAAAATACATTGCGATAAATAAATTTTCCAGCATGGAAAATGAAAGAGGGAAAAAAAATGGAGAAAAATCATCGTAAATGTTTACTCGATATCCTGACTGTGTGAATATGGAAAATTAAAAAACATTTGCGGTTGTTTTTATACAAAGTAAATAGATATAATCAAACATGGCTGCAGTCAATCTGCTGGCGTTAAGTATATCGTTGTCAAATGTAATCCTTCGAGTATTGATTCGGCTCACATTTCGCACGTATGGTATTTCCTAGCCGCGTTTCGCGCTAATTACCTCTATACGAGCACATTTACAGCCACTTGCCGTATTGTTCCTCTATCGTTGCTTCGATGTTAATGGATTCGACAGGCTGTCAAAATCTCGACCGGTCGCAAAAGGACTCGCGAGATCCACAGCGGTCGTTCTAATTAGCGCGTTAATTAATTAGCAACCGTCAATTTGCCGTCCGGTATGGCGAGTGATTACAAATTTCCACCTGGACGATATTAAAACTCCATAACACTTGGAAAATTAACAACGTGCAATTAGCGAACGTGTCGAGCATCCCTCCCCGTTCTCAGTCCTCAGTCCTCAGTCCTCAGTCCTCAGTTTCACCCTTCATTTAAACGCGAATTAACTGGTTCGTACTCGTGGACAAATTTTCATGGAAAATCATCGGGGAGGAAAAAGTTTATCCTCTGAATAATCCTTCCTACCAACATGAATTGTCACGAGAGCTCTCGAAATTTTATCCCACAACTAAACTGATAGATTTTAATCAATTTCCAAGGAAAATTTGGGAATAAAAAGAGGAGGTAGGAGGAGGGAAATTCATTGAAGGATAATCGCGGTTTTCCGGTTGCAATTCCGAACGCGTTCACATGTAATACGAATGATGGATTCCCTCGGGGCCAGGGGTTTGTTCGAGATTCGATCGGCGATCGTGTACGCAGGAAATTTACCTACCTTCGACCATCTCTCGGACTGTTGGTGCTTTTTCCTTTGGTCGCACACCCTCTTCCGGACGGCGCGGCGGTCTGGCCACCACCCTCCATGTCTGACTCTTAACCGATAATTAATTAATCGCAGCATCCCCTTTCCGGGTCCGCGGGGATTGATTCTCGTTAGCGCGTCTAACGCCATCCGTTGCAGAAGGAGTGGTTGCCTGCCCCCTCCCCCATTGCTATCCACTGTAAATTGCACTCTCTGATCTCTCTTCTCTGCTTGGAATTCCTCTGCCACCACAGAGAGATTCCAGCGACCAAGTTTTTTTGAATTTCACGACGATCCATCGTCCTGTTGCCCCTTCAAAGTTTTCCCAACGAGAAACCGGTGAAATGAAATTAAACGAGGGATACTTTCGAATCGTACAAATCGATTCATCGATACGCGATGCCATAGCAAATTCTATTTTCAACGAGATTGGAAATTTGAATTAACAAGCATAACGTATTTCATTAATTTAATAAATTAATATCAATATAGCTTTGTTATTGAAAGGTTACGTTACACAAGTTTTAATATAATGTCGAAATTACCATAATAGTATCCTTTTTTATCAATTAGCCTTTAATATTGATTTATCGTAAGAGGAGTTGTACGCTGCGAGAATGAGTCAATTACAATTCATTAGCGACTCGACATCGTATCAGGTGATCATTCAATGATGAAACGTGGTATGCAGTCAGATATGCACATTCAATGTGATTATCCTGCGATTCTTCTGTTAGCCGGTATAATTATCTGAATGTTCATCCAACTGCGATACTAATCAGAGATTTTGAAAGAAAGGTTGAAAATTGATCGGATAGAATAGCGGTAGGTGGATGAAAAATCCAAGTTTCACGAATGCAAGTAGCAGGACTGAACGTATGATCAGACTTTCATTTCATCACCTTTGACCGTGGATAACGTTGACGGGTAAACGTGTACACGCGTGCCAGCGCAGTTTGGCCCAGAGAATACTTTATCGTGCATGAATAATGTATCCCAACGGAGCTGATAGCGCGTGGTCCAACATTTAGGCAACCTGGGCCAATATTGATACACGCTCTCGACGTGTTTCCTCTCTGCTCGCCTGCCGCCTTCTCGTTCGCGCTCCTGCACGTGTATACACGCTTGTTTGTAACCGTTGGCAAGTTACAACTAGTCCTATCCACTATATCTGTTCAGGATGCCTGTGGTGTAACGATTGTGGAGAGTGCGGCTTTCGCGAAACACGAAACACGAAACACGAAACGTTTCCGTAGCTACGTTTCAAGGTAGCTCAGTTTTCTAACAGTAAGTTCAAGTTGTTGAAAGTAAATATTTTCTCAAGTAGAAATCAATGAAGAAATTGCGAAGGTATTTTCAATAGTCGCAGCGCGGTCTGGTTCAGGATTTTCCAGTGAATAATAAAGCTCGATGACACGAGCTTAAAGCTTTGAACGGACAGGCAAAAGACCAAAGTGGTAGGCTGCATTCAGGGGTAAAATAATCCAGGGGATTACTTTCCGGCCATTAAAAGTAACTGACCCTAATGAACATCAAGTGGATTCGAGTTTCCACGCCATTCGCCCTTGGTCCCTGCGGTGATTAACATTTCGTAATTTAAGGTGCTCGACGCGGTTCCCATTTTAAGCGTGAGAGGCTGGTCGCAATTTTAAAACGACTTCGTTCACCCGACCGTGTCCTAACGTAGTACTACGTGTTTTTAAATTTGCCGATAAAATTGAAGAAAAGGAAAGTGTCTAAACGAAAAAGTGAAAATAACGTTAAAAATAACTCTCTTCTTTACCATATATGTACTCGTCAAATGGCTGAACGTCACTCGGCTCGATATTTGCATAAGTGATTCTCGACTCTCGAGTTTCAGCACCGAAAGCGCTTTTTGCCACGTCCAGTTAATTCGAGATCGTTCCGCACACGAATTGTACGTTAATAGTCGTATGGAGCGAATCAAAGTTTCTGCACCGATTTGACTCTAACAATAGAGTCTGATTTCAATTAATTTGTCGATGGTGACATATTGAAAAATGTAGCAGTCAAGTAAATATGTTGAGGAGCGAGAAGGAAAAGCCGGAAAAGTGGTCTCGGGGGACACGCGTTGCTAGTTCGTCGAAAGTAAGTGACCGTAACAAATGCCCGGAGCAATCGAGCCTCGGACACCGGTGCTCCCAAAGGAAATATATTGCTTTGCGGTTTCTTTATCGTCGAAATGTTTCCACGTTCCCCTGACACTTTGGAAAATGATGCAGTCCCATGGAAAATTCTCTCCATTGTTCCCTACCACTCGATGAAAGTTTCTTTCTTGCTCGGGGATTTTCTAGCTAAGATTACTACGCGCTCGCTTTAAATGAAAAATACACGAGACGCGTATAAATTAGCGAAGAAATAGATATTTTTCTCTTTGCCATTGTAAGTACGTTTCTGCCGAGTCTTGAGCTTGAGGGAGTTGAAGAAGAAGAAGAAGAAGAAGAAGAAGAAGAAGAAGCTGTCTTGGGTGGTAGGCAGGCTGACGGAGAGGGAAAACTGTAATTTACATTCCGCTAACGAACGCGACGTCTGCGTCAGAGTTTCCTCGCATCACCTCATTGTTGCACACCACAATGGCGTCCGCGCGCCAACAACAAACACCAGCTCCATGACTTGCTGCGAGCCAAGGACAACAAACATGACGGCTGCAAAGCTTCTTACGCGATCCTGAAGACTTACGTGGACGACAAGTGAGTGCCGCTGTACCATGCTTTCTCATAGAAAACTTATGAACTTTTGTTTTTCTGCATCACGCGTGTAGGATGCTGAATGAAACAGCTGGATTGTTTTCGATTGAAATCATCTTTTCAGTTTACATTTCACACTCTTTCTAATAGCAGATAGAATATAAAGCTGCTGGCATCCGAAACGTTAACCAAAAACTCGTGTTCACCAACTTTTCCAGCCTTCTTCGAGCTTCCTCCTAGAATCCCTCGGAAAAGTGCTATTTTCTCGAACTCGCTGTTGCCGCTCCTTTATCCCGATCCAGGGATACAGGATCCGTTTTTATTCATGCAAAGTGGCTCTCCGGCAAATCCTCGCCAAGTCGTCGAATCCCAGGCTCTTTTTGCGAAAAAAAAGTAGGTACATACTGGGCTTCCACAGTACCAGGGAATCGCTTCTGTGTTTCTTTCAAGAGGTTTCAAAACTTTTAAACATTTTCAAATTGTTGTTTAAATTAACAACAATTACTTTATGCTGAAAATGTTATGGCTCGATAATTGCATAATTTTGCATCGTCTTGTATAATAACATCGTTGATACGATGAATCGATATCGAGCCGCAGGCTACACCGGAGCTTTCGTAAGCAGGTAGCTTCGTTTAAACGGCCGACGTTTACTACCGTTACATAATGAAGCTTCAATACTTGAAGTTAATCAAGGAATTTCTTTCCTCGAAAAACAAACTTGGAAATTCGTTGTATCGAGCCACTGTACCGATGTTGGAAATTTCAAACGAGCAATTAACTGGGTTTCAGTTTTAAGCGTATTCTGTCCGCACCCTCGACACTAACTTTGTTGAATGCCACTTACTTTTAAGATAATTTTCCTTTTGCCAACCCTTTTCCACCGCGAACTTCAACGTTGATGTAACAGTTTGAAATTCATCGAAGGAATTCATTCTCTGTGTTTCATTCACAAATGCTAAACTATTCTTTTAAGGTGGTTAGCTATTTATTGTAATTTCGGACTGTAATTTGTAATAATTCCTTTAGTAATTTTTGACGGTTTAAAATGAAAACCAGCGCCGGAAGGTAAATATTCGGGGTAGATTAATGTACCGCACGTTGTACGCGAAACGAAAACACTAAACACGTACGAGAGAATTTTCATGCAGTTTTTCATAAATCATAAGTAGTTCTTTTGTTAATCCGCTTTACAGGCGCGTTTTGTTCAAAGTACGCAGTTTGAATAAGCCGTCTTGAAAAACGTGGAAAACGTGGAAAATGTGAAAAACCGAAAAAAAAGCTGAAGTATGCCGCGTATTTTTATTTGACAAGAAGAATCTGCAAACAAAACTCTGCGAAGAGATTTGAGATTTCAAGAGAGTAATTTTTCAAGGAAGCATTACGGATCATTGACGGATTGACGAGGGACGATTGGGATGATCGAACCCTCCAAAACTTTAATACCTACATCGTATAAAAATGTTAAACAAGTTTTAGGTCGCTTTTTAGTATTTTTACATATTCCAGCAACCCTTGCAACCCTTAAAGCAAGGTTTCTGGCTTGGTGGCTGCACGTGGTCCGCTTAATCCATGCGGCAATCCAAGAAAATTGCTTGTGTTCGGTTGTTCGTTTTCGACGTTGCTGGATTTTTCTTTAGCGAGAGGCGTCCAACCAACGCCGCTATCTTTCCACCTTTCTCCTTCTCTTTTTAATTTTCTTTGCTTTTCTTTCTCTTCTTAAGGGAAAAGCTGTTGGGGAAGCGGGGGTCTCGTTCTTCTATTTTGAAGCTGCAGACACGGGGATTCGATTACAGTTCCTTAAAAGACACGACGGCCTCTTTGAAAGTTTCGCTCTTTCAGCTTTTTAAAGAAGAGACTCTTTGCCTTCGAGCAAGGCAAACCGTTAATCTCGCGCTTCGAACGTTCTTCTATTTTTTTTTTTTTCTTCTGCCACGTCTGGGCGTAATTACGACGACTTTCCTTCTCCGTGCTTGCTCTTTGCTCGAGAACGTTTTCGTCTTCATCTCCGTTACCTTTACGGGTTGATCTTCGACAAATTTTACTAGTGTCGTTTAACGACGAGTATTTATCGCATCCTTGAGAAAAAGGGAACATATCTCTGAGGTGTTCGTTGTCCCTGTTAGTGTCGTTTGTGGTATGTAAGTACGTCGCCGTGATAGCTCCCTTCGATCGAACGAACAAACAAACGTATCAGTTTATCGTTCTCAAAGGGTGAATATAACGGAGATGTTTGTATTCGTCCTATAAACGATACGAAGCGGTGTAAACGTGCTCGGAAACACAAACAATTAGGATTCGGTGGAGAATGGGTCGTGCGTGATTGATCGAGAATACAGAGCCAGGGAGCGGGTTCCTTAGTTGCGTGCGTTTAGCGTTCAATAGGAAATTTTGGCGAACAGAATCGTTTCGAAACTTCGCCGCGGTAAATTCTGCGGTGTTTATTTTGCCGTAAGCAACGCCGTTCTTCCGGCCATTGGGATGCGATAGCGTTCTCGCGCCCCCGGCCAAATTTTCACGGTAGCTACGCGAAAATTATGCAAGGAAACTGCGGAGCCTGTACTGGTTTCGATGTACTTTGCCACTTAGCAGCCACGAATAAACCAGCAGGAACAAGTAACGAGTAACGAGTAACGAGTAACGAGCACCGTGGCTGCTTGCTCCGTTTTCCAGCCTGTTTCTACTTTCGTTCGCTTCAAATCCTACCTGCTCTTTTCCATCGAGAATGAGTCAATTGATAAAGATGGAACGACGAGAATCAGTTATTTGTCTCTTGATGGTTCGTGGTTAAATAAACGCGTAACTTTCTCAATTGCGCGATCGCGCAATTCACCATAGGCCGTAGGATAAAGAGGAGTTTGTCGCACAGGTCTAAAGGGCAACGATTTCGAAAGCTATCCTATACGATTATTGACATGCCCGCGGCGACGCTGGATTCCACGTCTCGCGCAGGTTTCTCTCCCTTTGCTTCTATTCGGGTAACAGCTTCACCTGTGCCTTCTTCTCACGTCGCATCTCGTTTGTCTCGGGTATTTACCTTTGCCAAAATTTTCAACGTTCAATTTCACTTTCCGTTCAACGCTTCGACAAGATCGTTACAGTTACAGTTACGTTAGCGTCTGTGAAATTTCTGTTCTTCGAAGATATGTAACTCCAAGATTTCTTCGAGCTCGCTCGCGCGTTATTATTTCCCGCGTATCGTTTTTCCCCGACACCATACCAGAAGAAAATCGCGTTCCTACGTTGGCTGAAAAGCCAGATGTTGAAATCCATTCCGTGGAGCTCAGCAGAGTGGCAAGATCGTCGTATTTTCGTTCTATCGGAGTGTCGTGGTAGGAAAAATCCGTCGTATGAAATTTATGTGACTATGCATTCGCGGCTTACCAGGGCCGTCTGTTGCCACCGGAGAGAAAAAGAGAGAGAGAGAGAATGGCAATGCGTTGCGCAAACTTACACGACCTCGCTGAAAAGGTTCAGGATGCTCCAACGTTCCTCCTTCACCTCCTTCTTTCTACCGGCTGCCGAGGATAAATTCTTTATCATCTCTCAACTGTATTTATTAGCTTGGCCAAACATGCTATTTTTACCTGTAAACAAAAGATAATAAAATCTCCTTTTAAATCACACACATCCACAATACATACACAATTGTAAGAAAGGAAAGTTTTTCTTCTTTCCCGTCTGAAGCAGTACGGGAATCGTAAAGTTTACGTTGACCAGACAATTGTTCCAGCCAATCATTCAGTAGCCATCTTTGCGCCAACTTTCTTCTTTCTAATCCTAATTTCCTAATGGTTGTATCTCGTGAAATCGAGACAACAACAGGTGACAGAACAAAGCACTGGATGATCATTGGCTGCGATAGCTTCCTAATCGAATTCGAGAAATCCTACAATGCTCAATGGGCATTCTCTAGCAGTTCTTTTCACTGAACGAACGCAGGCTGTCTTGTAGAAAATAGTATTTACCTATAATAAAAATTAATTTTTTTTTTTTAATGTCACGATGGTATCCTTTAGTATTAGAAATTAAATAAAGGTATCATAAAATAAAGAAATTCAGTGGGAAAAAATTTATCGACGATCCGAGCAATTATTCGACAAACGTAAGATTTACGTTCCAATTCGGTTCTGTTAAAAAAGCAAAGAGTACATATTCGTTTATACGATTGGTCAGAAGAAGAATCATGAAAGCGTCAGGAATTAGGTATATCACGAATTTTTCTGCAACGTAAATTCAAGTTGTTCGATTAAAAGCGCGACGTATTTCTTCCATGTTATCGTAACAACGATAAAAAAAGAGATCTCAATCAAACCGATGCCGGTGTAATTGATTCGGGTTTGATCGATCGTTCCTACCAGTCGAGATGTTTACTTTTTCTTCATCGGTTCGCGAATGCTTCAATTAAATCGATGCGGTGGCATTTCAAAAACGGAAGGAACGATCGAGATCCGTAGCTGGGAGGTTGTGCGATTGCACATAGAAACGATTGTAGACACTCTATGTGTACGTGGTCGTTAAGTAGGTAGCTTGTTAATAAAATTATACGAGATCGATACGCGACGAGTACCTCTTCACCTTTTTATTCCCTTTGTTCGAGCTCCGTGTTCACCGGCTGATATCAATTCCCTGATCTACTTTCCTCGAATTGTCCGTTCACAACGTACGAATAAAAGCTTTACCAACAATCAAATTATATTTTCACTCTCTCCAGTGGGTTTATCCCATTTACCGTGTTATATGTATAATTCATCGATTCCGACTTTCTTTTTCTCCCAAAGAAAGGAAGAAGGAAAAAGTTTCAGAATCAGATTTGGAGAATTAGAGAATAAGCTGTTTTCCGTGATCACTGTGCTTTCAGAAAAATCCTATCATTAGTGGTCACGTAAACTGTAGAGCCGGTCCTTATGGTTAATAACTCGCATTTTTCTCTATCGCACTGGTCACACTTGTTTCCAGGTAATGTTTCCTGGGCTCGGACAAAAGGTAAGATAAGGTCAGCGAACGGGAATCGCATATTTCTGTCTGTAGTCTTGTGGTCTTGTAGTCATTTCGAATCAAACGCGAATAATTACGATTTACCAGCGCAATTTATCGGTCGTGTTTGTCACGAGTTGCTGATAGGAAGTAAAAATCAATAGATGGACGTACGATGATAAACGTCGCGTTACGATGAAAGCCTATTATTAGATAACAAAGTAAATTACACGATACATGATACTCGTACAATGACACGATAATGGAAGAAAAATTAGCTTTAAGAAATCGTAACATTCTATTATTATTACAACGGGCAAAGAAACTTATTGTTAGTAGTACGTGTTCGATACTAATTCCAATAAATCTCGAGGCTAGTTACATGGCTACGGACGATGCAACTATGCGATCGAACCTATAATGCGTGATCGGAATCATCGGAACGTATTGTTACGTGGATAGAATGGATCACGTAGTGTCGTACAATCAGGGAAACTGTCTACATATCCTGTAATTCTGGCGGATGTCTAAACCGGAAGATAAAGGGAGATAAAGCCTTCGAGTGTTGGCAAGTTTACCCTCTCGTTATCCAGTTTTCTATACGAAATCAGTCGCATTTGCGTATGCCGGATTATTATAATCCTATGTTAAAGCGATCCTGTCCTTCTATAGCGGAAGATAACGCAAATCCCATCGCAATTTCAACGAGAATCCAACAATGAGCCGAACTGGCTGGAGGAGGTAGAGAAGAGGTCTACCCGAGGTATACAATGTATGTACCGTGCTGGATCAATGTCCTCTCTATGAAGATGACAGAGGACGGACAGTAGATACTTCTTGCTCTATAGTGTCTATAGCAAGAATGGACAACTCGATGACACTGGGACAGCTCTATTTAATCGCTTGTCCAGGACAGCTTGACTATGTCCATCGTGGCAGTAACCAGATGCCGAAGAAACCTTTCGATAAGACCATCACGGGTATAACCATGTACAAAATGAATATAAAATTTTATATTCATAAAACAATGGCTTCCTTCGGCATGGAGAATGAAGAAGATCCTTGAAAGATGGGTAACTTGAACGAAAGGAGCTTTCCCATCATTGTTACAGTTTCAGGACGAGTAATTCTTGTTTCTTCACGATGGAAGTAAATTACGAAACTTTTCTTCCCGTAGCTTCAAAATAGGTATATGTAACTCGAATAAGCTATTCAATTTTCAATTTGCACCTTCAAAGGGAAGGGACAGGGAAGAATTTGAGAGAAAATCGGGGAAAATCGGGGAAAATCGGGTGGATCGTTGCCTCCCATCTGGCTATAAATTAGCTTTCTCCTGTCAGCGGTGAGTCGTATCAATGATAAATCAAAATGGACGAAGGTGCTGGTAGGGTGCCTCCACCCATGGAACGATGAATAATCATGTGTGAGATAGCAAATAGCTGGCGATGATGGCTGGATAATGGCTGGTCGAGATTCCTCTACCTCTCGTTCGATAATTACGCGAAGATTCCGCATCGAATTTCCTTCGAAAGCTAGAGATGTATCAACCTCGAATCGTTTTTCCAAGGATTTTAATTAATCCGTTACAATAATGGCCACTGTTACGAACGCGCAACTGCTTAACTTCGTTATCCTCTCCGTTTTTTTCTCTTCTTTTTAATTACCGTTTTCCTCGTTGCACATTCTGCTTTTTTAATATCCTGTTATTAGGTTCAAGAGGGATTAAGCGATCTTTTAATTTCCCGGAAACGTTACCGCGAGAAACATTAGAACAAGTGCTTTCAATTTCTTACTTCTTCTCCTAATGGTGGTGGTTTTAATTACGCGGCTTCGTTTGAAGAACATTAACTCGAAGTAGAATCAGGTTTTCTCTTTTTTACTAATTTTTTACTCTTATCTCGCTTTTAATTCTTAGATTATGTAAATTTTCAATAATATGATATGTAAAGCATCCATGGATCATTAACGAGATTTAAAAGCGATTGACAAAATTATCAAAATTATCGCCCGTTTATCGGCGAATTTCAATGCGTCTATCAATAAACATTAATTAATTGTTCGTAATTCATTAGTCAAATGATTCGCAAGAATAAACAGACCTTTATCGATATACAAATTGAACAAATTTACTTAACAAATTAAAATTACATACTAAATCAGATGCGCGAAAATCAGAAACAATTTCAAATTCAATTATTTGGCTTTCCAACTTTTACGTGAATTCGTTTCTTCGGGCTGTTTGATAGTTAAAAAAGAAAAGCCATCTCTATTTTGACTAGATGCGAAAAAAAAATACTAACGAGTAACTAGGTGTGAAGTATAATTCATAAGTAGGTATCAGGGAAACGTCGTTAATGCGACTCATAAAAATTTAACGATTGCCATTATCGTAAAAAATGTGACCGGTCTTGGATAAGCCGGCGAGAATCGCGTAAAAGTCATTTCGCCCGACAATTAGCCCTGAATTATTATGCAGTAGCGCAGTTGTAATTTCATGAAAATTACCCGTGTAACTAGCAGACTTTCTTCTCTTTCGTTCCATTCTTTTTTCCCAGCTACCTTTCGCAATAAAAATGAAATAGAAAATGAACGAAGAGGATTTCGATTGCGTGGAATTTTAAGTTTCTTCTTTTTTTGAAATTATTTTTATTTCAGACGTGTTAAATGAACCTCGAAAAATCAGGTGAAATTCAATGTTTCAATCGATAGATAAAGTCGATAAATAATAAGCGGATAGAGTAATGGAATGCATTGGTAGGCGCTTTTCAAAACGTTCGTCGGTATGATTGACGACAAAACAAATTGTTGAACGTCAGACCAATGGGAACTCGTCATACAAAATAACGTTTCTGTTTGTTAATTTTCCATGTAGGGGATCTCTGGTGAAAAACAAACAAAACCTGTGCTTTTTACACGAATTTCCGTATCGGACAGCGTACACGTTTTCCGCGTTCGATGAGGATCATCGATGCGGAAAATTTTGTTTTTCATGTAGCTCGTGTATTTTTCGACATCCCGTTGCTTTGCACACTTTCGATTATGCTACGGAGAAAAAAGAATGAAACGCGATATTTGTATCGAGAGGATAATACGTTTTTATTGCTCGCATTGAGTTTTTCTATAACGTTATTTTTTTTCACCACTTTGCACAATATGTTGGATATATTTATATTCAACAGTAAATGTTCGGTTGTTACGTTCGATTTTTACACGGTTACCCGGTGTTATTGTTCGAGCGAATCGTTGCGTTAATTGTTTTCGAGGAAACTAATGATTTTCAGTGTTACAAGTTATATAACAGCGTTGGGAGGAAAATATAGATAATTGATGCAACGATACGATCACTGGAATTTCCAGATAATTTAATAGCAATTAAAAATGAAAAATCTGAAAATATCAATATAAAATTGGAGATTACAAATGATAGTAGTTTAAACCGTCAAGAATGTTCGAAATTTTACTACTTTGGATTTCGAAACTTTGATAAAAATATTCAAATATTTATTGTACGCAGAAAAAGCATTTTCCGCTTTAAAACTTTTGTCGCTGGCAAGGGTTGAAGAGCATAGGGTGGTGTTGCTTCCTCCTCGATTCGTACAAACACACTTATTGCGCTGCCGCGCAAGGAAACAAAGAGGAAAGTTGTAAAAAAATCGTGAAATACTGGCAATTGGTGTACGCTCTGTTACCGATGTTTCAAAGCGGAATTTGAACTGTAAAAAAAGAGTAAAAATAAAAATAAAATATAACGCCGCTTGTTTCTCGCATAAAGTTTCACGATGAAAAGGTAATAGCCAGCAGCGATGGGAAAAATGTTGTTTGGTGAATTCAAGCCGTGGTTACGGTTGATTAAATTTTAAGGTAACTGTTCGTTTTGTTTGTTTTTGCTGGACATACACTCGACCTGTTGTATATTAAATGAAATTCCCGCTTGTTAGAGTCAAATAATTTCACGAACGGCGAATTATCGCGGCTCGGTTACGTTGTTCTGTTACCATGAAAATTCATTTCTCTCTCGAATGCTGAATTTACATTTAGTTCGTTCGATCTTGATCTACTTTCCACGCAACACGTTAACTTATTTGACTAATGTTTCATCGTCAGAGTTGGATTAGATGAAATTCTTTGATTATCCTTCTATTGTTTTCTCAAACAAATTGCAGTCGTTTTTTATATTAATCAGTTGATTAGATGGTTCGCAGCGAAGCGGCCAATCAGCAAGGCTGTTCCCCAGGTAAGCCATCGATCTTGGAAAAGAAACTGATGTTACATTGGAACGAGTTGGGAGGGACATTCGTTTCGTCGTAGTAGTAGTAGTGGTAGGTTAAACGGTTAAACGGATCTCGTCGCGACGACGACGTCGAGGCGATCTGAATGCACGTCGTTTCAGTGACGTATGTATACGCACGATGCGATGCGTCCTTGTATGTACACGGCAACTCCTCCCAGGCCAAGCTCTACGTGCTTCCATAATCAGATGCAGCAACGAGCATTCAATTAGCCTGACCGGCTAATACATTCGGCGCACCGTCCACGAAGATCGCAGTCAAGTGGAAAATTTACATCATTCACCTCCTACGGACCAGAGAAATCTGGCCACTCGGAAAAATTACGCAAGGACGTTTTCGGGGATATTCTGTGTTAAAAATTAGGTACAGGATCTTAAAGTTTCATGAAGCGGGATCGAACGATCGCGTTTATCAGAAATCACAGTGCGGAACATCATCGAATAATAGTTTCCTGGTTATTAACGCTACATCGTTTACCCTCGTCCAATTTCCCTGAAATATTCATTACCGTATGCATTACGGAACACTGGGACGGAAGTTTCGTTTGCTAAATAATTCATTCCGTTATAATATTCATATCGCTAGCTGTTTACCTATGTAGGTATATCGCATTTTAGTCTTCTTCGCGTTTATTCAAGATTCGGAAATGCTCAATTGAAGAAGTAATTCATCGTTTCTTTGTCGTTAAACGATCTCTACACTGATTTACAATAATTGAGAGAAGATTGGTACAAGTATTTCTTGTAAAATTTGATCATCGATTAACTAACCGTGTTCATTTTTCTCGCGCCAGCTTTATTCGCTTCCAAGGGTAAGAAAAAAGATGGCGAGCTCAGCGGTGATTTGTCACCTGGACGGTCCACCTTTTCTTTATAAGCAACTCGGTTTACGCATTAATCCTGTCGGATGAAAAAAAACGTTTCAACACCGTGTACCGTCCACGTTTTAGTTCACTTTTTCTTTCTTACCACGAATCTTCCCTTTTTCTTCTTCTAAAACCCTGGTGTTTCTACGCGCAGGAAAATCTTTGCATACACTAGCCATGTATACACGGTTGCGCAACTATGACACGCGAGCTCGTAATTAAGCCAAGCTTTAATTTATTACTTGTAATTCACGATTATTAAACATTGGGAGAAAGGGAAAGCTGAGCCCTGGGGCTAGGCTAACGGAGACGTGTAATTAGTGATAATTATGAAGGCAAACGAACACAGGGCGAGCGACGATGAAGAAGGATGCGGAAGGAAAGAGGCGGCGAACGTATTACTGGGTGCTACGGCTAATAGTCTTGTCACCTTGATAACGCTCTAATCGCTGGAGCGTTGTTTCGCATCCGTTTTCGGCTGATTTATTGAATTTTCTGTTAATCCTGTGTAACGATGCGACACGTGTCTCTACATTCTTCAGGTCTAGCAATATTTGTATCACAGTTTTGAAACGGAACATTACCGGAACAAGGAATTAAGAATGCAAGAACGATTTCCTGCGAATCTAAAGATATATAATGTATACGGGGGCGAAGTAGAAGCGTGCGAAAGCGCATAAATATGCATAAAGGCGCGAGCAAGGCTCGTATCAAGGGAAGCGAGCAGCAAAACCGGGATTAAGCGAAGGAAACGCGGCTTGGAACCGCCTTACTCTCCGTCTTACTTCCGGTTAATGAAACGTTTGATAAAAAGTTGAAGATTACCTACGTTGTACTTGGCTACGATAATTGCAGTGTCGCGCGGAGAAATGAAAGCCGGCCAACCACGAAAAATGATAAAGTTCTAAGCGGCATGGAATGACGAGATTAAAAAAACTCGATTACGATTGCGATTGCGATTGCGATTCTAAACTGCCGGGGCGTGATCCGTTGCGATTTATATCGGGTAGAAATACAAACATACTCGTTTCACTGTACTTGCTATTTTTCAGAACGTAAACACGCGATTCTATTAACACTTGAGTTACGCTGGCAAATTTCAATCAACCGGCTTAATGATCCTTTGCTTTAACGTTCAACGACGCATCGGCTCATTAATTTTTCCAAGAAAATTCAAGAATCATAATTATTTTCGACTAAGCGCCAGTACAAACTGCCGCTCTTTACCGTGAAATGATTTTTACAGCACAAACAAACTCCGTGTTTCGCGTAATAATTCTCAACTACGTGGTCTTCGTCCAAATGAGCAGGCTAAATCAACTGTCAAGCTCGCTACGTTAATAACATTTTATCACGGAAAACGCATTCGCGTTTATTAATTGTCCCATTTGCTGAAACTGCTGATCTTAATTCAAAAAGTTCGCCTCTTATGAAACATCGTTACGTTTTGTTTTCGGCTGCAGAGAATGGTTATACAGAGGAGTATGTATCGTTTCTTTTGGAAACGTGACGAAATAAAAGTGGTACGGCAACTGCAACGTCGCGTCGCGTCGCGTCGTTTGTTTCCAACGAAATATTCGTCAGGGTGGTCGTTGTTGCAGATACCTCGACTCTACTTGAAATTTAAATGAAATATTTATGCGTTTGGGAAAACAGCCTCGGGAAAATGTTTACGGACTCGTCAAGCTATTCTAATTCCATCCGCATAGTACCTATGCATCTGATTATGAGAGTACATAGTTTCGTTTCGACGATTTTAATTCAAGAATAATTATTACTTGAACGTCGTTTTTCCAACTTATCTGTATTATTATCGATTCTACTCTATTATTAATCAGCTGGTCATTTGGACGGTTCCTAACGAGAAAGTTAACATCGTTCAAACGGTGGAGTTTCAGAGAGTGAAAGAGAGAGGAAACTGGTATTTACTGCAAATGAACATCTACGTGCAATTACCGCTTACATCGGTGTGTACACAGTGGCAGGAGAAAAAACGCTGCGTTACTTAGGGGATTACGCGATGCTCCTCCGTTCATCCGGCTCGATAAAATCGCAAATACACGATCGCGACCGCGCCAGGGAAAACGGTAGGGCTTAACAAAAGCGGCGGCAGGGGCTGTACATTCCGAAAGATTAGCGACAAAGAGACCCTTTGTCACAAACTTCTATCCAACCGACTATTTTTTCTCTTTACCGTGTCTCTTTCGTTGTTCGTCTCGCTAATTCCTCGTCCACCCTTTTAACCCTTCGAGACTCGATACACGTGGACTATTCACATTTCCATCCAATTTTTTTTTTTCATTTTTGAATCGTTTAAAAAATAAATCCTAGTAATAGATCATTCGTGTAACGCGTTTATATGGTATGTATGCGCAGCGTCTCGCGAAAAGTTTTCGGTTTCGTGTGCATTTTGCCAAGGCAGGTGGTAAGGACGGCGCGACGACGCGACGCGCGGTGCTATGACTGGAAAGACTTTCACGAACTCCTAAGAAATTAAAGTTTCTTCGCGGAACTCGGCAGTAAGTCGTTCTCCGTTCTCCTGTTCGTCGGTTTCGTTGTCGTGGTGGTCCTTGTAGCTGCGGTTTCGCCGGAAGTCCGAACACCGTGCGAGGATATTGCGGCAAAATAAATCGACCGTCTTACGTATGCGTCGACTGAGAGACATTTTTCCACCTTTCTATCCTGAGATACGGCTGACAAACGTGTTGCGTTTCGAATCAATCAAATCATTTTAATTTGGTCGAGTAATTAAAATATAAAAACAGTTCTGAGTGGTTCTTTATGTACTTGAGTATTAATCTACAGAAAAAAAAGGAATTTTTCTAATACCAGCACTTAAAGAGCTTGAAAAGGGATTACGAAAATTCACAGAGAGAAAAGTAAACGAAAATCCTGAAACTAGCCCTTCGCGAAATTTCATTTATAAAAGAAACGCAGGTGAAACAAGTAGAATGTCTACAAGCAGAATTTTTGATACTTAAAAGGGTGCAAGGTAACGAGAGGAAGCGAGAAAGAGCGTTCGTACGAAGAAGGTGAACGGGAGAAACATAGGCAACCGGATGAATAAGAGAAAGAGAGACGGAAGGAAAAGCGTGCACGGCGTACGGAGGTAATGAAACGAATCAGTAACAGAGACGTTTACTGCGGCGCATGAGAAAGAAAACCGCGAAGAAAACTATTGCGGAAGGGGACGGGTGAAAAAAAGTGAAACGATTACGAGGAAAATGAGGCGTCGTGAAAACGAGCACGAAATGAGACGAACAGAGAAGGAGAAGGAAAAAGACAGGAAGGGCGTTTCATGGAAGCGGCTGTGACGGAAAGAAAAACGTCTGACCAAGAAAAATGGGGCAAACAGGAGGGAGGAAGAAAGGTTAACCGTGTTGACTGGAACAGCGAAAATGTCTCTGTGTGTAGTACGACACATTATACAGTAGTAGCTAACAATTACTAACACTGCTTTCAATTTTTTGCACCCTTATACTATCGAAACTTTTAAAGCACTTTGAAATTTGAAATTTCTTAAAGCCACGATGTGTAAAATAGGTTATAAAGGTAAAGGAAAAGGACGAACGAATATGGGGGCAGGTGTAAAAACGACCAGATAAAACGACGTACTGACAGAATCAGGTGAAAGCTCGAGAGATATCGACAAGTCGGACACGTGCAATTGCTGTCGATTGTTCGATTTGAAAATCGCGGGCTTTGCGGTAGAAAGGTATCGGTAGTAAAAATTTGAATTTTTTATTAGCGAAGGAATAAAAGAGTTTCATATTTTGTAATAAACGTTTAAAAAATCCGTTTCGCACGTGTAAAATCCCGAAGGAGAGAAGGAGAGAAGGAGAGAAGGATATTTGGGTGTCGAAGGGATAGAGAAAGAGGTTGAGTGGTGGGGGTAGTGGCGGGTATGCGCGCGACGCGGGACGCGCGGCAGGGGACGCGTGGCAACACGTTTGACGCAGCATCCGCGTGAAGTCAGTCGGCTGTCGGATCTCGTGCCGTGCACGTTAAAGAAGGGTTGTTCCTTGTTTATAATCGGTTGTGCCAACACGCCGTGAACCGCGTGGTTTTCTACGGGAGTTATTTAAGTGTGTTTTATCCAGTGCTATCGCGTTTACCTTGTTCTCTTCCATACGTGAATATCTTGTCGACGTTTCGGAGCAACCAGAAAACTTGAGTTTTGGAGCAGTTCGATGGCTCGTGCAACGTGACAGACGAGGAAGGTCATTGGACAAGGAGACTACCGGTGAGTCAGCTTCTCATTTCATGCGTTATGATCGCATCGTTGAAGCTCGTAATTATTTTCACCGAAAAATACGAAACCAGACACTTCTTGTTTTTTAATTATCTTTGGAGTAAAATCGAGTTTGAAACTTCCAGTTCGTTAGACATTTCGCGGTCGGTCTATGCCGGAGATGTAAAAGCGTAGAATAAACTTTGTCAGCGTTTAGATAGAACTGTGGATAGAAATGTAAACCGTGTAGTGCCGCGTTATATTCAACGAGAGACGAGTTATCTAGTTAAACCTCCGACGAGCAAAGTCCTGCTTTCCTTTACTGGCAAAGGAGGAAGAAGCGCATAAAACTCGTGAACTATGTTAAATGCTTGTTGATCCGAATTCCGACGTGAATTCAGATCATCGCGTGAAAACGTACGAGAAGTATCTGGTTTGAAAGAAATTCAGCGGTTCGTCGAATCGAAATGTAGTGTGACTTAATAAACGCGAGTGACAGCCGGCGGCACTGCAATTGCGTTGTGTCAGCCCGCCGCGTCGCGCCACTCCATGCCACGCGCGTCACGCCGCGCCGCCATGCCAGTGTCACACGAGATATACATACGTTCTATACCTATTTCAACGTTCGTTGCCTACTTTTCTTTTAGCGATATGATACACGTATCGCGTTGAAGCGTTCAACAGGGACCGAAACATGCCCTTGCACTCCTCCTATATTCCTATATTCTCGACTGTCCCATTTTTATGTAGTTCCCGTGACTTGTGACGTCTTAAAATATGGAGCTGCTCTGAACCGCGCTCACCCACCGTATCCACTATTTTCAGAGCCCCGCGCTATTTTTGTCTCGCGCCACCCTTAACGTAAACACATTTTTAACCGGAATTCTCTTTTAGGATACGTATTATTGTAAGAAGCTACGTTTGTGTAGGAACTTGTTTTAAAATTTTCAATTTTATATTTTACGCTTCTGAAATCGTGAGTTTTCAATTTTACATTAAAATTCCTCGCTTTTAAAGTCTGTCATTTTGTTCGCCGAGCGCTTTATTGTTCCATTTATCAAAGGTCCAAACCCTTTAGGAGTTCTCTTTAGAATTCCTCTGGATTTTTGAATCGTCCATCGAAACTTGGGAAATTGTTGACGCGCGAAATTTCCATCTGCTCCCTCCCCTTCTGCCCATTGCCAGAAGAATCGATAATTAGATTCTTATATCAGCAGAAGTTTCAAGTAGGCGTCATCCTATTAAGGCCGCGAAACATTTCTCGGCTCAGTGTCGTTGACTCCCACGAAGAAGGAGAACCCGGTTCGTTCTCTCCAACTTTCTTGCTCTTTTTTTACTCTCGTACCACGTTCCTTCGCATCCCTGTCGACGATAACGTGTCTCGTCTCGTACCTTTGCTTTCCTTCAAAACATTACTGCATTGCACCCTCCGTCCCGGCCAACGTTGTTTTTACTCGCCTCCACGATGTTTGCCTTACGATTGCTCTTTCCAGAAGTTTCGACAAACTTTTCGTTGCTACGAGGAAAAAATGATCATTTCGTTGGAGAATTCTGGTAATTCTACTTTTTATGCGACTTTTCAAACCGTTCAAACCTCCACGTTCATGGAGGATGTAATTTTCTTGTTATTCTTGGAATAAAGTGGTAGAAACGGTTGGTGTTTCTACGAACGGCTCCATATCGTCAAGTCAATTCGAATAAAAAATGTTATATAAACGAGCAAGTTAATTCGCAAAGAGTAAGAATAATGATTATTTCATTTGCAAAATTATTGTTTCGAAAAGGTGTTTCTCTAGAATACAGTTTGTTCGAAGAATTTTGTACATGTTGTTTCAAAATCAAAGTTTCAAAGTTTCAAAGTTTCAAACGAAATTCGTAAAACTGCGTTAGATAAAAATTCTGCTAGGATAAAGTTGGAAATAGTTGGAGCCGTAGGGGTAGTAGCCGCGGTTCGTTCGGAAACACGATTTTCCTCCCACCGCACCGATTTCACTGCATAATCCTCTCGGGACTGCAACCCCCGCATCTTTCCTTTCGATACTGAACGAAAAAAAGAACATTTTTCTCCTTGGTATATTTTTGATATTTTCAAAATTGCCAATTTACGTGTATAATTAATATTTCGAGGAGACTTGAAAAATGGGGAAAAGAATGCGTTTCTTAGAAAGCGATCGAATTGGTTCTCGTTGGAAATGAAAGATAAAGCGTGGCAAAGGTCAAAGGGGAAATGGATTGTCTCGCTGACTACATATCTGCTATTGCACTCCCACAGAATTATGTCAGCTGGAAATGTCCTTTGAACCGGTTGATGCGTCTCGATATCGTTCACTGTATTAAACCGCATAGAGTACTACATAGTACAGACTACAGAGCAGCTTTTATGGGTCGAATCGTGGTATGCGATGGCGTCGTTGCTTCAGAAATTTATGTGCCGTAAATTTCATTAGATATTGCTCGATATAAAACGAAAAATGATTCACTGTTTTCCTTTCAACGTTTCGGCAACGAAATCTTCTGAAATACAGAAGACGTATGAAAAAGATCGTACGCGCACCATCGATACTTGCTTTATCAAATTTTCTCAACGAAAGAGTTTAACAAGCAATATCGTAATTCAGATAGGTACATTACATATTCAGAGAAACGGGAGTTTGCCAGTTTTAGAGGGCGAGAGTAACTTTCGCCACACCGAGAATCCCGGAAAATTCTACGAATGCTTGAATGAAGTGCTTCTGGCGCCTCTCTCATAATCGTAAACACTGACGTGAGAACGCCGCTGGAAAACAAACTTCTGCCGTAGCATCAATCCTGTGATAACGCATTTAAGCTCGGGTTAATCCGCATTGTTATTTCTTTCGCCGGTTATTACGGAAACGTGGTGCGATCCTGTGCACCGGAATTCCTCCTAGCACCACTTTTTCGCGGTTCTATGCGGTATCGCAGCCTATTCTTTCCTGCGTATATGTAATGGAAATTAACATGTTGGCTGGTACAGTTAAAATACTTTTATTCTATTTATTAAAAGTAGAAATAGTTAGTTTCGAAACTTGAACCTTTATAGGTATTTGCTAATTTCAGGTATTAAACTATTCTTTCTTTGTAAAATAAAAGATTAATTTACGTATATGTATATGTCGTATAAATTGAGATATACGTGTTGTACAAGGAAAAATAGCCCGGAGGCAAGGAGATAGCACTTGCTCGAAAAATACTCTCCACGGGACAATAATCGCGAAAGACAGAGTTATAGGGGCTAAGATAAACGTAAGAATGGTAGATAGAGTGGTACTGTCTCTGAATTATTACATACTACTTCTCAAATGTCTCGGAAAATATCTTTTTATGCGAAAGAGTTGGATGGATTGGTCGTTCGTTGGTGCTTTGTACAGCTAGTAGAATAAGTATAAATGATACGGTGCACGAGTAGTAATTAATGTTAGAATTTACGTGAGTTATCGATCACGGAGTGGTAAGGAAATCAATGTCGTAGCCTGACTCGAGTACACATAATCAAGGGTCAAATTAATTAACAGGATCGTGAAAATTTATCGCTGAAAATTACCTTGGTAGCAACACGAGCCCTCATTCTGTTCTAATAATACGCGATTAAACGAGCCGCATTCTCCGACCCACTTTCATCCACCCTGTTCTAGTACGACGCCACTTTCCTGGCCATCGTTAAGAGTCTCGCGAATGAAAATGAATTTCAAGACCGCGAAGAACGTTCGACGAGAGTCCTCTCGATTTCGTCCTTCTCCTCCTCCTCCTCCTCCTCGTCCACGTTGCCAATTGTTTGTGCTTGCAGTTCCATTCGAAATTGTTTCGAAATTCACGACGCCTGAAGAGGGTGAGAGAGGGTCGTTCGACACGGTTAAGGCCGTTTTCCTTTATGTTAAACCCGACGATACGGGCTGAAACGAGCTACTGAACTCCACTTTGCTCTCTTATCCTCTCAAAGACCTTGCTCAGTTTGCCATTTTATTTCTCTTTCTCTTTCTTTTTCCCTATTCTCTATGTCTCTTTCTTTACACAACACTTGCGTATTTTGTTTTTCGCACTGTCAGCCCTCTTTAGTAATCTCTTTTTCTCTATCTTTTCATTACTTTTCGTTTCGTTTCGTTTCGTTTCGTTTCGTTTCGTCTCTCTGACAATGAGAAGCTGTTACGTCTTTTTTCCTCTTTTTCTTCCTATTTCGAAATTTTTCTTTCACTATATTAACTATTCCGTTTGTATCCGGTGTATGTACTTGTTTCTGTACAGAGTGGACCAGGTTGGCTGTTTTTTGGTTTCTCTTCCATGTGTGCACCACTTTTTACGTTTCTTTCTCATCTACAACGTTTTGTACTTGTTACCTGTTGTCTCTTCCGCTTTACCACCCTTTTTTTCCCCTCCATACACGCTTCCGTAGCCTCGTACGTCTCTGTTTTTCTACGTCTCGCTTTTGTTCACTTGTAAACACGTTTTTCACCCTGTTTCGCGTGACCTTAACTACCCCACTGTTCACTGTATTCCTCTTTTCCATGTCTTTGTACGCGTAAAACTTTCCGAAGTGAAATCGATTAACCCTTGCACCACTTGAAATTCACTTTTTCTCACTTCTTCTCACAACTGTGACCAGTGTACTTTATTGTTCTCTATTTTGTCGCTTCATGTGCTCTCCTTTTCCTTTTCTGCCAAGTGTTCGTCTAACAGGCAATTGTCGAGGCGACGTGTCACCCTTGATTCCTCTCCTTTCTTCCATTTTCTCTGGCATCGTATCTCTTAAAGTGTCCGTAAATTTCATCGTTTCTTCTATAAAATAAAAAGTTCATAAATCAGTGTTTACTGCTACAGTAGCAAACGTTCGTAATCGTTCCTTTATAAATTATTCGTAATCTCGTTTGCACCATTTCGAACCGATTCGTCAGAAAACTTGGCTGGTTTCGGTTTTCGGTATTCGGTCATCCAGGGTTCAAGTAGAGTTCAAGGAGATAAAGGTGGAGGAAGATGGGGCCTAGTTTGAAAAATTCACCAGTCCCTGTCGTAAAAACGGAATCGAGATTTTACGAGTCGAAATGCGAAGGTGGAGGCGTGTATGTATACATATACTCGTATGTAGGCTTGTACCGTTGCCTCGTAAATAAAGACGCGTTTGCTGAATCACGGGGACGTAGCAGTACGTTTGCTCGGTGTTTCGTGTCTTGGCTTGAATGCAAACCATCTGCAATTAGACTCCGAAACAGGAATACTTGAATATGCGTGGCAGGTAGGAGTTGGAGTTAAAGGGAAACGGAGCTGGAAGAAGTTTCATTAGGGTGATAGGGTGGGAAGGAGATGGTCAGTGGAAAAATACGTCGAAACGGCTTCGAAGTTTCAAACTATGACTACAAATTCAAAGAAACGTCTTAGAACAGGAATTTCAGTGAAATTTAAGGGTTGATCTAACTCTGAGGGTAATATCTAAGAAAAAAATCTTTTTCCTGTTTTTCCTGTTTAAACGCGTGCTTGTATTTAGTTGGATAATTTTGAGCAAGTAATACAATTAAATCAACAGTAATAATTAATAATTGTAGTTTGACGTCCGAATATTGTACTTGGTAGACCATTAATTTGTGTTTTCCTTATTAATTATTCATGAAAGTTGCCGCTACTAAAGTATTTGTCCGCAGCGACGCGTTAATTTTCGGTGGAAAATCGTTTGGTATAGCCGAACGTTGTCCAGTGCGTGTATAACATCGAATTAATTGCAAATAAACTCGATACAAGGATAGATCGACAGACCAGGCGCGCGTTTAACGGTAAACCGCAAATTTTTCCAATAATTGACGTGTTTTACATCGCTCGGTATTCGTTAATTATTATTTATTTTACGATTATCATCGAAATATTTCGTAATCGTTTATTCTGTACTGGTAAATCGAGAAAAGTAAGTAGGAAAGCAGAAAAATATATTAAAAATTCATCGTAGAATATCGTTTTTTGCTGGAAATGTTTTATTCAGGTTTTAAACGCGTTAAAAGTTGTCGTTGAAATATGGAAATTCAGTGTTTCAGCTAGCACGTGGTTCATTTTATGCAGGTGAAATTCTAAACGCGATTTTCCGGTAAATTATCGAGTACCGTCCGCTATCATTTTAGTGAATCATTGTACCTACGCTATACGCTAAACGCTATACACGAATCACCGCTTCCCGTCCACGCCGACTAAACCGAGAATACGGTTCCTTGGTAATCGAATACGTGAATTCAGTTATCAGCTGGATCACGAATTGCATTTTTCTGTAAATCACTGTCTAGGAATACGGCTCGCTATTTATAGCAAGCTGAGCTCGACCGGATCGATAACCCAAATATCAGCGAATTCAATGTGAATCGTCGAGTGTTGAAAGATAAAATGTTTTACTAATCGTAAGTTTTTTTTTTTTTTTTTTTTTTTTTTATTACGTTGGAAACGGTAAATGGTTAAACACAATGGCGAAGATAAGCGGAGAGTTTTCTTTGTTTCGTGGAAAAGTTGGGTGGTTGGAAAACACGTAGCCATTTAGTCGGCGCGGTGCACCACGGTGCACCACGGTGCTGCGGCCACAGGTTGTTGATTCGATTTTGGTTTTTCATCTTGCTCGGTTCGAATCGTTCGCTTTTCGTTGCGCATTTAAAACAGGAAAGCCTCATTCTCGTTTGACGAATAGACTTAGACTGTTACTCGAAATGTAATTCATGCGGGCTTTGTGCCGTAAAATGCATCCCGTCGACGGCCTGCAGTTCGCCTAATACTCTATTGTTTCGCAAAACACGCACTCGAGTTGGGGTAATGCTCTTTCCAGACAAGGCTTCCTCATGGATTTTCACTTTTCGCTACCTACCTTCTTCTTCAACGATTCAAATTATATCCTTGGTACAACGTTTCATTCACCCATTTGTAATTATAAAAACGCTTTATTTTATCAAGATTTTATGTAATTTTCAACAAAGATGAGAAGGTGAAGGGTTTCAGCAATCGTTGCTCTCTTCTGATTCATCGACCGATGAACAGGACCTACCGTTAAATATTTTCATGAAAATATGCCCTACAGCTGCGGGGGCCAATGTCTAATAATTATAATAGAGAAAGCTGAAAGGATGCGGCATTCGAGAATCGTGAAGGGATTTTTGGTGGTTCGCGTGGTTGATTAAGAACCTGACTATTCGCCCTCTCGAAATTAAAGCTTACCAACCGTACCAATCGGAATTATAGATAACCCTCTTCTAATCGAAATATCGGTCGAGTCTCTATTCACCTCTGAAGGACAGAATTGTCAGAATTTTTTCTTGCTCGATGAAACAAAAATTTGATCGAACGAATCGAGATTTGGATTTCAAATTTTTTTTCTTTTACGGATCACTATTTCAATCGAATAAAAGCTACCCTGGATACCAACGAATTTTTCCCTTAAAATTTTACAAAGGTTTCAGTGAAAAATGTATTCACTTTATGGATTTTTTGTTTCTACAAAGCGAGTGGAATACGTAGTAAATTTTCATCTCTTTAGGTTTTCCTAGAGCTATTTTCATAAATTACACGAATTTCATCTTCTGAACTAAATAATTAAAATTTCCAACGCTACGTTACAGTTAACGTTCGATAATTTATCAAAGAAAGTCGTACACACTACGCTATCGCTATTATCACAGCGGTACCACACCCAAATACCATAAATTTCTTGATTACTCGTTACGACGAGAAGTAACGTTGATAACGTATTGAACGATTAAAAGCAGATTTCATGGAGCCAATAAAATTTTCGAGCACGTTATCAACTATTTTCCAATAAGCAGAGATTGGACGTAGTCGTGTTAATCGTATAACGTACGGTCAAAAAGAGGAATCGGGTGGGTTAGGGTCGATTTCAGGGCAATTGGTTAGAATTAGAAGGAAAGGGAAAAAGTGGTGAAACGAAAGGATGGGGTTGTGAAAGGAAACGCGTGGTGGTCGTTGAGAAGGGTGAAGAGAGGTTACGAGCAGAGTAGTAAAACTGAAATTGTCAACGACGAATCATCCTCTGGAATATCATTGAAACTATTATACGGAAGCAGCACAGAAGGTAGCTCGTTGCTGAAACTGTGCGTACTTTTGCTAATATTTGCCAGAGTGCACGTATTTTCATTTTCATATATAATATTAACACCTTATAGATAGCTCCGCCATGCTTCATTCTGCTATCATCTATTATCCATCTGTTTTCTAACCTCTAATATCGTTTCCTACCATCTACCACTGTACATACACCCACACTCTCCTGTTTCTCAGAGTAGAACAACCGCCATAACATTAATACGAATCACTTCCAATTACCAAGCAACTAGCCATCCAGCCATCGAACCATCGAACCATCGAACCATCGAACCATCGAGCGAGCTGCCTATCCATTACCGGCCAAGCTTCTTACCCTAAGGCGCAATATCCAAATGTCGTTGAGAAGGCCGGCGGTTTTGATTAAAATCTAGTAAACCGTAATCCATTAGCGTGATTAACAAACGTCAGGGAAGCGGTAAACTAGCGGAGCATCAAAGCGGTTGCTTTTGAAACGCATCGAGCACGGAGGAGCGTCCACGCGTCGCGACTTAGACGCCTACGCGTTATGCAATGCGATGCGATGCGACAGTAGAGAGGGTGGCGTCTTTCCATGGAATTCGCAGCATCCTTCGTTGCACGGTTCGCTGGGAAGAGCCCTGGAAATTGGACGGAAGCAAAGGGGAAACCGAACGTTTCCTGCACGCGGTGGAATTTCATTCGGCCACCGTTCGATATTTAAATTCTAGTTTAGATCTATCAGTTGTGGATCAGCTACCGAAGGTTCAAAATGAAAAACTCAAAATAGAGTTATTTCTTTAGTCTAGAATAGAAAAATTAATGGATTTGATGTTTTTTGCTCCATGCGACACACGTGTCTCGCTTTAGAGTCTCGAACCGGAAACATTGATCGTTAAGAACCCGTTCTTTCTTTCTTTTTTTATTATTCTCTATCGTGCATCCTTTGGGGACAATTGATGGTCGATGGCGGATGATGGTTGCCTTTGATCTTGAATCCTATTTTCCGTCAACGCTGCTTTCCTCTTGGTCGATCCTTTAGATCCTTCCGGTTCGACGATCTCGTCCTCTTTGACACCCTTTGAGATCCGTTTACCCGGTGTAATTGTAATTCTTGTTCGAACGGTGACAATTTTTATATATTATACGATCGAACTGCCCATCTTTCCGGGCTCTTCCTCCTCGTCAGATTTTCAATTTTTCACCTTTCTGTGGAGAATATCTGAAATTTTTTATAAAAAGTAAATTCCTATTTCGTTCTTTTTTACTTTTTTTTGTTGCCATTGATACCATTTGCCATCGAGTGATCGCGAAACGATCGTGTAATCTGAAATTCTCGCCTCGTCCCCGAAGCATAGACTCAAGTATTTTTCTATTTCGCTTTCCGCTCACGCTTACTCCTTCGAATACCACGAAAAACATCGACGTCTACTTTGTTTTCCACGCGTGTTGCGTAAAGCTGTATCGAGCTACGACGAGATGCAATATTCAAAAGGATATGCAAAAGAGTTGCGTGAGCCACGTTGCTGCAAGTCTCGGTGAATGTCAAGGAATTTAGGGATCTCTGGGTAAGTTTAGTGATTCATGACAGAATAGGAGATAGATCGGATCATAAAGCGGTTATTTCATCTTAAAGGGTGTTATTTCATCGAACGGAAATCTCCGCGTATGCTCGTAGGCGACGTTTACGACGTTTACGACGTTTACGACGTTTACGAGGTTGCATGCGACTGGTGCGCGTTTATCGTTTGTCGATAACCGGTGAAATAAACCTCTACCTAGCCCTATTCTTTCCGAAAGTCGTTTTCCCGGCTAATCGGATCGTTATCCGATTTTTACTTTCGTTTTCAAGGAGAAAATAAGCTTACGGAACGTGTAATTACATTCTAATTACGTTGCTCTGCCGGTGCATGTGATTTCAGTAGTAGGTATCTTGCTTTAATTACAGCTCAGCTAACTCGGATTATTAATTAACCCTGTTAATGGGTATAGGGCCGAGGTTTGAAGGTTTCAAGCTTATGTGCTTTGTAGTTACCTATTATAGTTTCAACTGCATAACATTTTCGTTTCGGATCTAATCCCTATACGGGCTTTCGACCATTCGTTTCCTGTTGTTCAGTAGATATCGTTGCTCGTGCTCGTTTATCATACCATCTGGATTCTCCATTCCAAATGATGTCAGATTCGTCACGCTGAAATAGCTTCGAAATTGTCCAAGAATATATTGGGTTATTACATAGATAATATATAGCGTTCGGTAACTGAAAGCTAATTTATTTATGTAACAAGCCAATATTTCAACGCGTAATAGGAGCAAACCACTGCAGGAGGTGGCCGTTCCTTTCCCCTTGAGAACACCCCCCATAGGACGCGCCCAACTATCCTTCTGTCATGGAAAAGCAACTTTTCCAGCCGTCATCCGTTGATCTAGTTTTATTTTTCAACTGGTTCGCTGCAGGAGATTTTTGGTCTCCAAGTTCCGAAGGGAACGTACTTTAATATCTTGGCGAAGATCAAGCATCGAATTCCAACGGAAATAGTGCTATAAATTGAAATCAGTGTCGGGGCTGCAAGATCTTTTTCATCTTTCTCTCTCTCACTCTCTGTTCCTGACTGATTCTTCTTGATGGCTTTTCAATGCTATCGTTTCGTTCTCTCTTCTTTTCCTTTCCTTGCGGTTATTGTCATAAAGTGTACCAACCAACGAGGCGAATGCCAGACATTCCTGCCGTTTTCCTGGCTATGTCCACCAAAATACACGGAATATTGCCACCGTTGTCCAAGGATCGCCAAACGTTCTCGGGAAATAACGGTGTTACTTGCTGGGAAGGCAAGAAATTTCATTCTTATTGTTAGTGTGCCATGGACGCGTAGTAACGCTTCGATTGAATAACTGAAACCTCGTTACATCGATTAAATTAGCTGAAATCCACCGAACATTTCCAGCTCAACAACACTTCACTCTAGCGTACGGATCATCGACAGATACTGTAACACAGTTTCCAACGTGAACGAGCCACTTTGGTAGATACATATCATCGAATCAATGGTTGAAAGAAGGGGGGAAAAAAATTCCAAGCCGGCAACCGGCCATTGAACGAAGCGAAATCAATCGGTCGTCGCGTCGCGTCGCGTCGGTTGGATTCCCGTGCATTCTTCGAGCGGTCGTTCTCGAGGAGCCCCACCTGATCCCCAGGGGTGTTCTCGTCACAGGAAGGGTGGAAAAAAGTCCGTGGTGTATAGAAAATGGCGAGAATGCGATAGAAGTTGGTAGTGAAAAACGCGGCGATATTCTCATTGCATATTCAACGCGAAGGCACGTAGGTACACGCGTGTACCTGACACTGCAAAGGTAGGAGGAAAAAAAAACACTTGTCGATGTAAGCTGAGGTACGAGCTGGAAAATAGAGGCGGTGCGCTACGGTGCCCTCTAGCATGCGTTTACCAGCAAGTATGATTAAACGGTTAGACTGCGTTTTGCTTTTCCTTTGACACCGCTCTTTTTTTTAAACGTTCGTTATCCTTGCAATTCTAACTCGTGTAAAATCCTAATGACCCAATGTAAATGTAACCCGCTATGAAAATAGCAGAAAGGAGATAAAGATAAAATGAAAATAGCGTTGAGGGTTGAAATATCGAGAAGGTAACAAGAGCGGAGGAAGGACAATGGTGTGTCCCCGTGTAGCAGAGGCATTGTTCTTTTATATTGTTCGATAAATACCCGTGCCAGCACGTGCACGGGCTGTAAACTGGAAAAAACAGTGCGCGAGAAGGGTGAGGCTTGATGTACGAGCTGAAAAAAAGTCAGCCGTAGATGGAGAGGGTTTGTCCGCGAGGCTACATATGCAAACGCGAGGTTAAATGTCCACGCGGCGAGAAAGAGGGCAGGGGGCGTCGACAAATTAAAGTGATTTATTTTATTTTGTTGGAACTCGGCATTAATCTTGCCGCGTATAGAGACGCGCAAGATGTTGGGAAATATCCTTCGGGCTTTTATTCAATTCGAGATAGGTATTAACTTTAAGCCGTGTTAAATTTTTATTTCCATCTCGATGCACACGACGATATATATCTTTTTCCATAATTCTTCTTCAATCATGCTTTGAATATTCTCACTGAAAGGATTGGAAATACTTGAACGAAGAATGGTATCATTTAGACTTTTAGACTGTTGATCTCCCCATTATTTCCACCATGAAAGTACCCATGAATGTGGAATTTGATGAAACGAGAAAATAATCCAGTGCCAATGGTTCTTGCTTATAAAGCTTCGTCGTTGGAAGAAAAAAAAAGGGGACGTTTTCGATTAATTAAGCACGCTCGTCAGTAGCGTCGAACGAGGGCGTAAGGGGCCGTTTATTCTCGTTGGACGGAAATCGAAATAAAGTTGTCTAATTTGTCGTACGTCCGGTTCACACTCGGCCGTTGAACACGGTTTTCCCGCGTGGCAGGCATCTCCGTTTCGGCTCGTACATCAGCCAAGACAGCGAGCTAGCCGAATTTAACGCAACGTTGAATAGAACGATAAACAAAAGTAAGAACGACACCAGGGATCCGCTTAATTTTACCCGGGGCTAACAATTTATTCCGACAATTTTCATATACCGTTTTTCTTTTTCCTGCTTTCCTCGCGCAACGCATGGAATTGTATCGCGTTAATCGTGATTTAGAAATTGTCGCGAAGCTTGCGATTTATTTGCTTTTGCTGCTTTTTTTTCCTTTTGTATTTTTTTTTTCTGACTGTTTTCAAAATTGTGACAGTCTGTTTGACAAATTCCTTTAATCCTTTAAAAAATAGTTTAATACGGCCTGACACCATTCGATGACACAAAGTGTTTCTAACTATTGAACGATGCAGTCGTATATAACTGTCCGAGTAAAGGATAAATGAAACATTTCGTGGACATTCGAAATGAAAGAGAGGAAAAATCGTTTGCCGACGATAAACGATTAAGTTTGTTCAACCCCGTAGAAAGAGCCGATGGCTTCGAACGAAGACACGATGTGTTGGAGCATCGAAAAAACATGGAGACTCAGAGACGAAAGTATACCGAGTCACGAAGCAAAGAATCGAGTTCGGTCAAGGTAAATAAATGGAAGTCCCTGGAGGAATTCAGCCTCTCGGAATCGGTTGAAAAAAGAAGTCGCCAGAGACGAGAGAAGCTCGAAGTAATCTGAAGCAAAGATGGGCCAAAGGAAACTCGCCCCTCGACCCTTTTCCGTTTCTTTTCTCGCTTCTGTTGCCGGAAAAGAAACGCCTTTGCCTGCCATTTTCTGCGCATTGTTTTGCTAATTGTGACTGTGTCTCCGTCATATTCCCACCGGAAATGAAAATTTTTACCCAAGGCACCTGTTTCTAGGAGTTCTCCCTTCTTCTTCCCTTTTCTTTTCTTTTCCATTTTCCGCCTCGTTTCCTTGTCTTCAATTTCTTGCTTTGTCTGCGGAACACGCGCGAAATTAGAAGCATTTTAGCCGCTTCCTAGAGCCTCGGTTTCTTCGTTCGCGAAATTAAAGTGGCTCTCTGCTCAGTTTTGCGACATTTCTCGCGCCATGTCGGAGATTTATGACGAAATGCTCGCGGAAAATGCACGCGTGCGATGCTAAAACTTCCTACTAAATAAGTATCTGTACTTTTTCTAATATTTTAATAATTATCTGTTACAGATTAACCAAACACTGTTACACGATTCGAGCTGCGTATCATCGAGATATACAGGTATTTATACGAGAAAAATCATTCTAACTTGAATAAAGGATATTTACGTATCCATTTACCATCTATATTATCCACAAAGGATAAAAAATTTAATAAACACGGGAATAATAATTCCAGTCGAACATTTTTCGATCAAACAAAAGCGGAACTTCCAGTGTAAAATAGCAACGATTTGTCAAAAAGATTCTTCGCATAGAACTAGAAAAATCTGGTTTTTCGCGTGATCGGGCGAAAGGATTTATTGAATTTCACGTTGAACGAGAAATGTATTCGGGGTAAAGGGTAGAAGGATGGCGGAGTTGGCTGTCGTCGATTATTAAGTACAAGTAAAAAAGGTAGCCCTTTTCTGCTTTTCGCTCGCAAATCACATAGCTATTTCACTGACAGGACCAAAGACGACGACGACGACGACGACGACGACGATGTTCGTGAAAAAAGTAAAAAAAAAGAAAAAGAATAGAATCGCGTATTGTAGAAAGGGCGTTATAGTTGGGAGCTGAGGTAACTCTGAGCCACGAAACAAAAGATGGAATAGCCGCGGGGCTGATAAAGGGATCGCTGATATTTGGAAAAACGAAATCGACCGGTCGAATTCGATATTTCGAGCCGGCATAGGCGCGGTATGTACAACGCGATGCAGCCCGGAAAACTTTTGATATTGAGACGAATGGCTGGCGGGTAAATGTAGCTTTTCCCGAAAGCAAACAACCTGCTGCAAAATGTGTTTCCACACGACCTTTGTCATCCTTTTAACTTTCTATCTGGTTAGAAAATCGCAAAAGTTTATTAACAGACATTCTTTTCGCATCGAATGGTAGTATTCGATTTTCGAGCGGAAACCGAAAAATTTACTAGAAACGTAGAGTTCCGGTGGTTAACGCGCGTCCGCGCATTCGCAAACGATGAAATATCGAGGAATAATTCGAAAAAGCGTTGACAAAAGGTGAATGCGGAGAACAAGGATGAACGATATCGAGCCGGAAAAGATGAGAATCGATCGAGTTCCGGAGTTATTTCGTTATATCCGTTTGCGCGGGCTTTCGAAGTGGACCGGCATGGCAGGAAGTTTATAGGATTAGTTTGAAACGAGTCTGAGCGAAGAGGGCGGAAACGAGATTCACGCGACGAGTGGATACCAGAGATTATTTTATTCATTTCGAGGTGAAATCGGATGGTTGGATGAAATTTTTCTCCAATAAAACTAAGTCTAATTTCTTTCGAAATTTAATTTCGTTAAAAATATCTACCCAATTGCAAAAATCAATGATTACAGAGGTTTATTATTCGCGTGTTCAATTAGTAGTATGTAATTACAGAATAGGGAGGGTGCGAGCCTAATTCCGTGGAATGGAATTGAAGAACAGAGGCCTAATGGGGAAACTTGGTGTTGGTGCTTGTATGTTAATATTTTATTGGTATACTAACCGTAGCTCTCTTACACTGCTTCTACTTCCTTTAGTTCTGCTCTAATTGTTTTCTACTACATATCTCTTATTTACCTCTACTCGTTTTCATTCGTGCTTCTGCATACATATTTCAATTCCATTCTAATCGTTTCCGTTCTAACAAAATACGACAAGGATGAACGAAGCATTTACTTGATCGACAGGAAATCATTTCCGTGAAAGCTCTGTTCGACAATGGAATATTTTTGCGACGGAAAGCGATGCGTTTGCTGCGGAGTATCGTTCGGATTTTATTCGAGGTCCATTCTTATGTTAATTTATCAACGAATGCGAACGAATGCGAACGAATGCGAACGAATGCGAACGAATGCGAACGAATGCTCGGTATAATGGAACACGGATTTATAGCCTGCGATTCGTCACGATGAAAGAGGAGAAAATTATCGAGAAATCGGAATAAAAGAAGAGAAGAAGAAGAAATTTGTAATGTTTTTCTTTTTTTACGGGTAAGTTTGATTGCGAGGTTAGAAATGATTTTACGAAGCAACCTAAAGTGAAAGAAGAGCTGAACACGAGAAAGCAAAGAAGTTAAAGGAGTCGAAGGGAATTTTTGCGAAATCAAGAGCAAAGGGGTTTCGAGGGTCTCAGAGGAGTGAAACAAACGTTGAACAAGTTGAAGGGGGGAAGCTGGGAAAGCTGGGAAAGCTGGGAAAGCAGAGAAAACGTTGAGGCAAAAGTAAAATAAGAAAGATCGCTCGATGAAACCTGAGAAAATTGTGTGTGATCAGTGGCTGTGGTTTCGAGAAACTGGCAAAGAAAAGGATAAAACGGTTCCAAAGTAGAGGCCAAATTAAAGAGAAGTGCGATCAAAGAAGCCGGAGAAAGAGGCAAGAGGAAATAGGAAATAGAAAATGGAAGTAAAAAGTAAATCGACAAACTTGCTAACAATTTTTTACTATTGAATTTTATTTCTTTTTCTTACAGTTTTATTTATAATTCGGTATCTGGATTACCATCTGCGAAATCACGGATATTTATAGTTGCAAGCTGATTCTGATGCAAATGAAGAAACCGTGCCGTAGTGGTCTCGTCTTCTGATAAAGTCGTTTGTCCCGTTTGCTGGGTGTGTTCCAATTTAAATTATCTAACACGCTCTTCCTGAAGCGATAAGCCCACGTTGTCGGGAAGAAAGCAAGAGAAATGGCAAAGAATCTTTTACTGGCACGTTTACCGAACAAATGTTATATAAAATGAGATTTAAGAAAAATTCAGATTTTCATCTTGACCTGGATACGTAGCTTTGAAAATCGTGACAAATGTTTGAATTCAAATCGATGTCTCAGCTGTGTTTCGATGTTTCGATGGTTCGATGGTTCGATGGTTCGAGCTGTTTGTTGAACGGATGGAAAGGATCTACTGCATTTGTCAGTAGGGGGTACGCGAACTTTTTCAGTCTAGCGACGCCGCCAGGATAATTGCACGAAATCGCATAATCCGGTTAAGGGGTGCAATTTTGTCGCATCGAATTGAAGCTTTTGATTGCATACAGCATGTGTTGTTACGTGTGCCGTGTGTTTATCGAACGATCGCGAGAGCAGCCGAAAATTACGGTCGTCGTATAACACCCCTACGTGGCGAATAATTTTTAATTTTTCATCCCTCTGATGCGATCTCGGTATGCTCGAATTAACGGGTTTACCTATATACCATATATATACAATATATATATATATAAACAAATAAAAAGAGGAAACGAGCAAACGAGAAAACGATAAAACGAAAAAAGAAGAAAATATGACAAATAGGTGGTGGTTGGGTTTGCTCGTTGGTTGGCGTTCGTTCAACATTTTCGCGTTTATCTCCAATATTTGCATTCGCGTTTAGAGTAGTTTGCGATGAAAACTGCACCACGTTTGCTCGAACCTCTTTTACTATCGATTATTTAAATCGACCTTTACCACGCTTGCTCAATTTTCATCTGGTTTACTTGGCAAAATTCATCCCTTGTTTCTTTGTTTTTCAATTTTCTTGATTTTTCCTATTGAAATTCTTTTTTAATCTGTTAACTGTTTTTTAATACTGGACATCCAGTATATTCATTTGCATTTTCGCTCATCTTCTCGTTAGCCTATTGGCTGATATTCCATCTTCCCCTTTTCCATAGCAGTGAAAAGCGAATTTCAGCATTCAGTCTCCTCTTGGCTCGTTTTTTTCCATTCGCCACATTTTTATCCTGTGCCCAGCCTCGTTTACTCGTCCCTCTGTTAACCCTTCTCCTCCCTTTCTCTCTGTCGCAGGCCACTGTTTTCGTTGGAAATTACGTCGACAGTAATATAAAATGCGTGGGTTTATCCTTCCGGAAGTTTGACTCACTCTTTGTATTTTCATACGATAGGATCCTTTGCTTGTCCCCCCATCGTTCTTCTCTTTTTTTCCTCTTTGCTTTTTACTTTCTCTCGGTTACGTGGCAATCCAATTACCGAATGAAAAAATGTGAAGAGTCTCGTCTCTCGTCTCTGTGCACAGAGGGAAAAATGGATGATAATGTTATTATTATTATTATTATTATTATCATTAGGAAGAGGATAGGGTAGAATTTACAATGACGCTATGATCGTTGTTATTGTGAATTTTCGTTGCGTATGGAATGTAAAAGGTGTTCAGAGTTTAAATAAAAAAAAAAAGCGATACGTTTGAAAGAATAAGGAAAAATTTCAGGGGATAGAGTTGAAATAATACATAGGCAAGGTTGCTAGAGAAACACACGTGTCAGGCTGTCTGTTAAAAGATGCAAGATCCGTTCGTATGGTGTTCTTCGGCTGGTAGCGCTCGCAGGCTTTGGCAATATTTATCATCGCGAATGTGATTCTCCCTGAACGATTTCGAACGCATTAATCGTCGATTATTAACAATATCGAGGCGAACAATAGCGGTACAAGTAGAGCGTAATAACACGCTACCATAATGACGTAATCACGATACAGTCGACCAACGGAGAATATGTCACTCGCATTATTCGCGATTAATTTACACGTCGCGTATTGCGATTTACATGGTTACACACAGTTTACATGTCTCGCCGTTTCGCGAATCACCTGCGAACCATGTAATTGCGATATTGCTGTAATATGTACCTATATGTAACGTAGAACGTGGTAATACGAATATGATGGAATATGATAGACCGGGTTAGATGTGTTGTTCTTGTAATAGTAATCATGCGACATTGACATAATAATTTACCATATAACGAACTAATTTCATATTCTACGATACTTGAATTTTTGATAAAGGATTTATTTATTACTCGAAAATTTTCATACGGTTTTCATGAGCGTGATCGTTACTAGCGCTCTGTTTCATCGAACGCCTCTCGGCAGCCGTGGATTATAATTAATTAAATTCTTAGGATCGTTGTCCCTTTGCTCTGATTTCCGGGCCAATTACGAAATCCCCGGATTTGCTGCCGATTCAAGCCACCTACGTATCAGCCGAGAGATCCGAGGAAATAGATAATCGCGGAAATCGGAGGGAAAATTGCGGATAATTTATCGGGTTCTGGCGGAAACGGAACTTAACTTTGCTCAACGTTTCTTGCTCTCCTATCCGATTCGAATGCGTTGGATAAGAGAGCTATGGAGTGAATGTAAAGCTTTTTAATTGCAGACCTTTGTACGTATAATATTGGATGTCTATTTAAACGGATGTCTAGTTAACGGAGTAGCTACATTTGTGATAGCATCTACAACAGCAGGCAATAAGAGCTGCTAACTAAACCGATAAACTTTCAACCTGAAGGGTTTCCAAACCCTTTTTTACATGTCATCCCCTTTCAGAATTAAATTCAATTCCTCGTCCCCCTTTTTTTTTCTACTTTACCAACCCTCGTCTAAATCGATTAAGCCTTCGTCGGGGTTGCAAGTAGACAGATCTAGCAAACCCCTATTCTAGATTAAACATTTCCACAAGCTCGAAACGTTTCTATTTGCAAATGTAAATCTGAATTATCCCTTTCCTAAAATTACCATTGCAATCAATTTTTTAGCATAATACTGCAATTTGCTATTTCAAAAGGACCGAACGGGTGTATTTGACGTAGCAATTGGTCAAAGACTAGGTGACGAAGGAAACAAGCGAATTGAAGGGCAGTGAATCGATTGCGTGGGGTCGCAGACCGGTCTGACGTCGCGCAATTTGATCGTGTCTCATTAAAGTTCGAAGGACGACGCTTGGACGTCGCGTCCCGACGCGTTGCTTCACAGAGCATCCGTGCGGAAGACGGTCGGGTCGGTCCGAGAACGAGCAATCTGTTGAAACTTGCCAAGTCTAGATATATACAGGTCAGACCTGGTCTGTACGGTCCGCGAGACCAACAAACGTAGGTAGCTTCCGGTCGCCGCATCATCCGCGAACAAGCTTGTTTCGTTTCTAGTTTGTCCGGTGATTCTCGTGACTCGTACCTTTTCGGGAAACGAGACACAGAGACTTTGCTCTGACGAGTCTCGTGATTCTGGCCCCGTTCTTTTTCATGCTATCCAACCTGGATACATTGGTCCGTTGGGTCGCAATATCACGGACCAGCGAGCCTGCCAACTTTCTTTCTCTCTCTCTCTCTCTCTCTTTTTTTAATTTTGATTCTGTCTTTTTTTTTTTCAAAGAAGAATTTTCTGTCATAGAAGTGTTTTTTTAGGGATCTGTGTAATCTACGACTATGATTACGACGTAAAAACAAAACTATCTCGAAAACAGTAGTGAATTATGATTACAAGAGGAGGTGTAGATTATACGATCTTACTATCAGGATCCGTGTAAACTGTGGAATGGTATTACTCGAACAAGAAATTATTACAAGAGCGGGAGAATTGGTAATTAATGGAGGGAACCGGAACGATAAATCGCGAGACGAGGAAAAATTTCTTGCGACAGCAAATCGACTATCGATTCGGCATAAATTACAGAGAGGAAAACAAGCTCGGCTGGTCGCCAGTTTTCCGTTGACTGTGCGTGAACAAACAGAGATAAACGGATGATTTTCTGCGAGGAAAACTGGCCGGATATTTATTAGAGCGTAATGCCGCGGTGCGTGGTCGTTGGCGATTATAATCCCGGTGAAAATGCCAAATTACTGCTCCGGTGCTCGACCGATAATACAAGCGAGGCTTTTATTTATAATAAGTTTAGCGATCGCTTCTGATAGCTGTCATCGTCATTGATAGCTGTTATCAGTGAAGGGTTAAGGTGTGACAGTCGGACAAAAGAAAAGTGTGGCCAGGTGGGTCGATGAGTAATCGTGGCACGTTGGCTGGCTGGTATATTGGCGCATAAAGTATAGGAACGACAGGAATATATCTTGGTCGTTGCTCGTCGACTGTGTACCCTCCGGTTTCCAGGAACGGTGTTTTGCAACCGACTGCGCCAGACTACATTCACTTTCGAGGGTTATCAGCGGCTCCCTTGGGAGAGGGTCGCTTTGTCCGACGACTGCCATATTTCAAGGGAACCCCGTTGAAAAGCTTCGTGTACCAACGCGTCAACTACGTGTACTACCTTGGTCTTACTACCGGCCATCCTTGGCCACCATCCGTGTGCCCTTGACAAATGTCCGCATTTCCTTTTTTCAAACACTTTCTACACCCCTTCGCCCCGATTCGATTTTACTTTCCGTACTTCTTCCTGCCCGCTAGACTGCTAGAGACCTTTCTTCAACGTCCGTATTTTTCATACGAATCGATACAGGTAGTACACCTCGATATTTCGCTAGTATTCTTCTTATTAAACGGCTTTCACCTGGTTATTCTTATTTGCTCTCGTTGATGTTTTATCTATGTATTTAAGGATAGGCTCTTTTTAATAGAGAAATTTATATCAAGAAGAATTCCTAGAATTCATGGCGTTTCGTGGGAAGACGGTGTTGAAAAATTGATCAGCCGTCAGTGCATTTATCCCAGAAATACTTTCGTGGCTGTTGTATATCTTTTTTCGACCAACACGTGTCGGAGAAGAGAAGAAAGAAAAGAAGGTGGAAGTGAAAAAACGAGACGATTCGTTGCAAGATTTACGACGTTCGGTGCAGGATAAAGAGAAAGAGAAAGAGAAGGAGAAGGAGAAAGAGAATTTCTCAGGGTTGGATGGTTGGAAAATCCGTCGGTGACGTGGAGCAGCTGGTCCGTTTTCATGGGGTTCGAAATCGTGTAGCGGGTTAATTTTTAAAAGGGTCAACGAGAAACGATAGGGTCCACTCTCTCGTTTGCAGGTTTGCGATGGAATTGTCGATTGTCCAGGATCGATGTTCATGGGGAAGGAAGGTCTAGATTAAGGCGACTGGGATCTGGGAAACTTGAAGAATCTGATAACGGTGTTCCTTCGAGGCAAGGAAAGATTTTCTTCTGGGTATCGTAGAACGGCGATGCTGGTCACTGAATGCTCGCGTGTTTTAAAGCGATTCTTCTATCGTGGGCGAAAAGTAGGTTGAAATGTTTAGGAGCTGGAAGAGAAGAAATCGTTAGACGGTCATGGAGATATCGTAAATTGTAGGAGAAAATGTTGGTTATTATTTTAATTTCTCAAGCAATCCGAGTAAATATGTAGACCGTCTCTGTAAAATGTAAGAACTATTAGAATAAGAAACGATTGGAAAGAAAAAGAAAAGGCATACGAGAGGGAGGGAGGTTAAGCATAGAAGCTGGCTGTAATCCCAGTCCCTTGGTGCTGCTGGAAGGATCGTACAGTCTCGCGGTAATCCTGGACTAGAATCAAGCCCTGAACCGTTCTTCGTCACACGACCGAGCAATCCTAGACTCCTGCTGCCGCGCAGTCCTCGTAAATCCATTCTCGAAGCCGATCTCGATGCTCCACTCCTCGCCCTTATCCCTTTCTCTTTTCTGAATGCTTCGAAATTGCCAAAATAATGAATGTCTTCTTAAAATAAAGATGGCCAAGCTCAATTTTTTTTTTTATAGGGACACGCGATTAAATTAGAAGTATAAACGTTTTAAGATTATACTAATTCTGCTCCGTTAAAAGATAACGTTAGGTTTATCTGCAAAATTGAGGCACATTTGATGCTGGTAGGAAGGATCGTTAAATTGTTGAAGGTAGGTCGTACGTGTCTCCGATAAGGAAGAAGGAGCCTTTGATATAGGTGAGATCCCGAGCGAATCCATGCATCGAAAGATTTCTTTTGCTCCCTCGAAAGAGACGGATATTCCTAATTTTCTCCCCATGTTCTGCTCGTATATGGCGTTATTACACGGAATAACGTTCTTGCTGCCAATTTTTCTCCTTCCTCGCGTTCCCTACGTATCCTATATTATTTTGACGCTGTTCGTGGAATATTCATGGAATGGTATGGTAGGAAAAAATTGTAGATCCGTAGTTGCAGTTGTGGATCAGTGTAAACGGTAGCATTTATGGAGAAGCAGAACTTTATTGCTACGAGATGTTGCCCGGTTTTACATCATGTACCGAAATAGTTTGACGCTTCTTCTCTACGGATACAGTTAAAATTATCTTTCGTGTCAATCTATCTCTTATTATTAGTCAAAAATAAAACTGTTTTTACGTAGATCCAATTATACCAAGACGTAAGTTAGAGTGTAGATAGGATTTTCTAAATTAACTAACTATTTCAATCGCGGACGTCTGATAGTTTTCAGGTCATTTTTTGTCGATTTCGCGATCTCTCGATCTGACGTGACTGGCAAGTGAAGAAATGATTGCTTTATGCGATGAACGAGCACTGCGATACGTTCGGAAAGCGGATTACGATAACATGATTTCTCTGACCCTCCCCTCCCCTCCCTTTGCGCTCCGTCCGTTTCGTGAAATATCGTGAAATTCTTCGAGTGGAAAGAGGACGAAGCGATACATTGACCAACGGCAAGAAAAGCATCGAAAGATATGGGTGACCCGAAACGACAGTCGTTGAATTGGCAAGTGTGACCAGCTCTAGTGGAACCTTTGGAACCAGCGAAGAATTGAACATTACAGAGTAGCCTTGTCATCGCGAATTTAACTCTCGATTATATCGTTATCGTGGCGAAGAAAGTTGGCGAATAAATCGAACCGAATCGTCGTATGCCATCTTCCTGGGGCGTGATTCGAATCGCGTTACTTCTGGCTAGAACTGTAACAGTCAGACTTACTAAACAGTTAGAAACAGCATCTGGCCTGGTCCGAGGAAAAAGAATCGGATAACATTTCCACGCGATAAATTAATCGAATCGAGCGTCCTACGCGCAACTTCCTCTTTTTCCAGCTTCCACCTCGCCTCCACTTTTGTTGTTTCGTCAATCTTCTTTGCTTCGCTCGTACATACATAACACCGAGCATTATGGAAATAGTAGAAAGAATGCCTGAAAGAGCCTTAAAGGATTCGAGCATAAGAGTGAGAATGTCGAGAGAAAAAAAGAGTTATTCATGAAACGCAGATTGCCCGGCTTTTCGTTTATATTCGCAAACAGATTCGCAGGACAGGATTTATCGCGGTGGGCATGGTCGAGAGGCAAAGTATCCGGAAAATATCGTGTGTTATTCCTGTGACGCGGTTCGATAATCTAGCAGTGTACCGGAGGAGAGGAATTCTTCGCCAGACTGGACTCCATTAAAAAGTTGCCGGGAGGAGAATGCAGGTCCAACGGTGGAGGAGCATTTTGCTGGCTGGACTTCCGATATTCTCGTATCGGGCAACGATCGTAAAAGGAGTGATTCGTATTCCAGCCGTGTCGGGAACTTTGCGATAATTCGATGTCTCGACGACTGCAAGAGCAGCAACAGCAGCTTCTAGCCCCCGACCAGCGTCATCATGGTCGGACCAAAGCGGCCTACGTGACTTTTCCGCTTCCCCTCTTCTTTCCTCCACAACTCCCCTACCTTCTTCCAATCGTTTTTCCACCCTTTTTCTGCTTTCTACATCCCTTTCGAAGAATCTACTTTTTAATGCTTTCGACACACGTCGCCGAGTCTCCAAGTTATATCCAACAATTAGTTTTATTTCATTCGTAACGCTAGCCACCTGCCTTTCCACAATTATTTACCTTTAATTACTCTTCGATTTACCCGACGCGCGACGTGTCGATACTTTTTCGATACAGGCGGTTATTCATTTATCATAATGCTCTTCTGCTTTCCTGTTTTTCTATTTTTCTTCGGTTAAATCGCTCTAGCTGTGTTGTTTCCTCGATCCCCGGCTTCATATTTCAATTCTTGTTCCTCCATTTTCTTCTCGGATTCATCATGCCGACAGAAACGATTGCAATTTGTCCGCACGATATCGTGTTCTAAATTCCGTATTCTATCATGCCGCGATCCTTCCTGTAATTCTTTCCATCTTCTCTCCACTCTTTATCCTTGTTACTCCATTTATATTTATGAAATTCAAATTCTTTCGTGATCGATCAATCTGCCTTACCCCGATGTGTTTCGTTGCTGGTTCGATATGAAAACATTTTCATTTACGATTAGACTATTAGACGAAGGAAAATTTGAATTAACAAAAGAAGAATCCAGTCAGAAATCGTTCAAAATATGTATCCTTTTTTCTACATTCACAATTTTCAGCGACGTTTAACACCATTTCCTTTTTCTTTCCTGTTTTTCCTCGTTAGGTTTCCCGCTCATTTTTCTACTCGCACTAGGTACAACAGCTTCTTTTTCGTTCGTTCCGGTTTCTCTAAACTCTAAACGGTTCGGTCTCGTTTCTCGCGCGTAATTTTCAAGTGGAATTTCTTGGTGCTCCGCGCGCCGGAACGAAGAGGGCAGATTTTTTCCTAAAGCTTACCGTGCGAAAGGTTAAACCGACTGCTATCTAGCGGAGCTGAAATTATCGGGTAGAAATTGAATCGCGCCTCGTTTAATTTCAACCATTTTCTGTTCGCAACGTCAAACGCTTCTTGTTTCTCGAGAAATACGAATTTAACGTTATCAAAGTAGGTGCAGAAACAGGAGATAGTAATTTTAATTGAAGATGGAAATTTCTCCGAAAAACATTGTAGAATTGAATTTCAAGTCTACAACTTTGCCTTTAAATTTCTAAGTTTCGTGTGTCGCCGACCTTTCGCCGACGTATTCTTGGTATCTATGTACATATGTATATAGGGGCACATTACTTGAGGAGTTCTTTGAGACAGAGAGGAACTTGATACATTTAACCGGATAATCGCAACGAAAAATAGCAATTGAACACCTGAATCGAAATTCGTTAGGCTGTAGGGAGGCAGAGAGAACTCATTTTGATGAATTCGATTAATCAAAGTATCGATTCGTTCATTTGGCTGAATCGAATTTCATGGCGAAACGTTCTTTATCGGTAATTTCAAATAAAGCGCTTGATTTGTCCTCTAGAACAGGAGGAATTTCCGTTGAATCGAAGTTCTGTCGTAATTGTGCGTAATGCGATTATGGAAGAATCGTGTCGGATGGAGTTCCGATAAAATTCAATGCGAATAATTTTTTCTTTTTGCCCGCGACAAAGTTCGATCATTAATCAAGTTTTTCCGCTTGATCAGGCCTTTGAACGAACTCTGTCGATTCGTTAACGAATCGGGTCGCTGGATTTCTCCGATGTAATGTGATTTTATTGGATAAATTTTTCAACCGAGTATCTCGAACCGTAATAGTTTAGTAAAGAAACCGATTATTTCTCCGGTTACATGACGGGAATATCGATGATATTTGCTGGAACCCAGTGAAGATGCAACGGAGGAAAATAAAATTTCACAGCTCAACTTCTGCTCGAAGCTTAAACATTGATTTACCGGTTATTTTCTGTTGCTTGATTTAATATTAAACTTTATAAATATTTCTCAACCGGTCAGAAAATGGCTGGTTTAATATCGAATTTCGAATTTGCGGTGGTAACTGATTTCACCGATTTATCTCGTTGCATTTTTGATCCCGCCTATCTATTGTATTTATTTTAAAGTTAAAAATAATAAATTGGAAGAGTAGGAAGAAACGTTTGGTTAACTTTTCTCGCGTGAGTGAAAGTCAGGTGAAAAAGTTGAACGCTTTGTTCAGTGTATAGGGATTGGAAGGATAGTTTGGTTGGACGGCCAGGTAAACGATCTCTTCTCGATGTCTCGACATTCCGCGTAAAGATTCATGAAACTTTGTTATTTCAAAAGTTTTAATGCTTCTTCTTTCTTTCGTTCTTTCGAGCGACACTTTCTCTGTTCGGGGGTGTTGCTAGACAAGAGATAGTAGACACAATAGTGGATCGTATCTTTTCCGAGTTTCCGGGGCAAGCCGCGAATATCTAGCGAACTTCCGACAGCGCAGAAACTCATTTTCCGCATCGACGGCCGCCGAAATTGTCGTGATTTGCCTGCTGGAAAACGGCCCGTAAAAATCTATGGCTCGGCTATTTTCTCTACGTTCGACAAAGCCTCTTTTTCTCTCTTTCAGTCCATCCGACAAAATCTTTTACAATGGTGCAACGCGATCCCTTGTTGCTCTTAAAAATCTTTGTATACGCGTGTTTCTTTTCCAGTGTGTAATATAAAAGACATTATCGACATTATCGACATTATCGCCAAACGAATCTGATAGAAGGGCGACGAAGAAAGGGGTAACTGAAGAACAATTGATAAAAAAGAAGGGTAAGAGGGGTAGGGAGAAGATAGCCGAAGAAATGGGGAGGAATGGGATAACAAATTGGCCGTACGAAACGTGCCAGTTCAGCGTTTTATAAGTTTCCGATGGGGAATAGAGAAGAAGCCCTTCAAGGGCCGTTTATGAGAAACGTAATTTTTAAGTAATATTTCTTTCTATTTTTTTTCTCTTCTCACAAAGATGTGTCGCCGCGGTCGGCTCGATATTTTTCAAGAGGCAATGGATACAAAAATGAAATGAAATGAAATGAAATGTTTCCTTGAAAAGTATTTTCTTTCTTCGTCACATATTAGGTAAGTACTCCTTGTTGAAGGAAGCAATTTGTGTAGAGTATTTGCGCGCGATGGGCAATCGAAACGTTATTGTCTACATATAGTTTCACTGACACAGTTCTATCCTTATCCGATTTATTTCCCCGTTAACTGTGCGTTTGCCGAAAGATAAAGCTATCGGAATTCTATTACTTATCGTTAGAAATACTTTAACGCGCTGCGCTGGCTGGAATTATTGCTCGTGTGTTTGCCATCGAGATAATTCATTAAAATAATAGGTAATTCTGCTTGATTCAGAGTTGAAAATAAAATTTTATTTCCGTTCGTTTGCAGAACTCCGTTATTCAACCTCGTTGCTTTTGTTCGCTTCAATTTTGGTGAGTACGAATTTTCCTACATATAATTTTCCTTTCTTTTGTTATCGAGATTCATATTGTTGAGTTGCATTGCGTTTTCCATGTATGTAAAATAGAAACTCATGCCTACATATGTATATACTAATCGCGAAACCGTCGAATAAACGCTTATAAATGGAAATAGTCTCTCGCCGCTTTTGTCGATCGAAATAAATGAGTGAAAATTGCTGCACCGTTCGCGCATTCCATATAGAAATATCTGATATTTCAGTGTCCCATAAAGAGATTAAACTGGAACAATCTATTTTCGATGAAAGTAAACGGGACAGGTTTCGCGTATTATCGGCGGAAACGACAGCGTAGCGAACTGTTTCGATCTTTGTTTCGCGTCGATAACAAGAAAAGCATCGTTCGAATGTGACAGAAATCGATCGGTTCCTCGGTTCCTCGGTTGCTCGCTTCTCTTTCGAGACCGTTGCTCTCTCGTCCCCTCGAGCAGAAATTCTCCGGAAATGACTGTTCCTCGTGTATGTTCCGGCAGTCAGTCGACGAGATTTATCGCGAATTTTCGTGCCTCGATCTAGAGAACCGGTCCAAGCTTTCGCATGCACCTCGATGCACTTTCGTGCATTGCCACGCGCATTCGATGCACTCGTACGATAAAGGCTAACCTCGCCTCGCCTCGCCTCGCCTCGCCTCCCCAATAATTTATACGCTCTTTCGGTTGTAATCCTTTATTCTTTTGTTACAAACTTCGAAATTTGCTTCAATACGCGTGCATGTTGGATGAACGAAAGAAAAAGAAAGGAATTTTTCAAAATCATGCCAACACGTTTTTTTTCTTTGAGGCTGATAAGAAAGCCGAAATTTCTTGGACCTCTGGGACCTGAAAGACTCGAATGATTTATCATCGATGCACGCGTGGATGAGGATAGATTTATGCGAAGCAATAAAATCAGCCTTGATCCATGGGCCACATAATGCAGGTGATGCGTTTTAAACACTGTCGTCATACATACACTCTGCTCCATGAATACTACGTGTCACGCGTGATGTACGAGCTATTCTTATCGTGGAAATCATTTTCAAACTGTTCATAACCGGTCCATCATTCTACATGGTTTATTAGACAGGACCAAACTCGTATCAAGTAATTTTCCCAAAATTCAAGTAGATCCATTTCCAATTATTAGTCTCTTCGTATAGGTATGTAGTAGAGATAGTAGATCTTGAATGTTTTAGAGATAATAAATGCGAAATATTTTCGGGTGTATGAACGCGAACCTTGAATCGTTGCATAGAAGGTTACGAGGGGATTGCACCGCGTTAAACTTTCTCTCCCCATGCTTTTTATTATTTATTAACGAAAAAGAAGCGAGACGAGGGTGAAATCTCGTCGAAAATATCCACGGATTGAAGGGTAGTGTAGTAAAAGGGGAAGGGTGCACTCCCCTTTCCTCGTTTTCTTCTCTCTCGGTAACCACTCTGTCTCCTTACCCCTCTGCGTCATCCCTTATACAGCGTTGTATTGTGCGTGTCCCATTGTGTCAAGTCCACGAGGGTAGCTTCCCTTTTCCTCCCTCTTTTTTTTCTGCTGCATAACCACCTTACACTTTCTCCAGCCAGATATATGTGTGTAGGTAGTCTCTTCCTTTTCTTTTCTTCGGTATCCTTTCTTCCGGTTTCTCTGCGCGACTCTTTCGTGGGCGTATTTGTTTAACAGAAAACAATTGCAGGAATATTTTTTTCTATAAGGCTAATATTCATTTGCATGGAAAAATTTTCATTCAAGCATAAAGAAAAAATGATAAATGAAACATTCGCGTTCCATGTTTTGGAAAAAAAAGAAAAAAAAGTATGATCGTATGTAATAAAATGTACAAGTATGTAAATAAGTTTTTCTCTGTATGTTTGTTCGCATTCTTTTCTCGCGCATACCCTTCTGGTCGACTATATTTTTCATTCGTCGAATATTTTTACGCAATTTCATTTCTCTTTACTGAACTACCACCATCTTTCTTTCATCTTCCGTTTCTTTTTCACGATCTTTTGTTCTGTTTTCCACGGTCGTTCTCCCTGCACGGATTTCGCTGCTTCCTTTTGCATCTTTCTCTCCTCATATATTACTTTATAACCTAGCCACCCTTCCCATTTCTATTTCGCTTTCCTCTTCTTTCCCTATCTTCTGCTTGTTTCTGCCCATTTTTCACTCCGTGGGGTTTCTTTAGCAACTTCCCCTCCGCTTCCGTTCTCTTTCTCTCTCTTTTTTTCATTCCTTTACATCTTCTTACCACTTCATCCCCTTTCTCTATTTTCGCATGCCAGCCTCGCATGTCATAGTTGATTGCTTTTTTTAACCTTTTAATTCGCGTTTGTATGTATGTTAACTTTCCTCTTAACATCGTCGTTTCACGTTTCCTCATAACTCAACCACTTGCCTACTAAATCATCCTTCTTTTTTCCTACCTTGTTATCTACAACGTGTTACCTCGTCCGTTTTTTTTCACGTTACCACAATTTACATTCAACCCTAGATATACCTTTGTTACCTTACGTTTTTTCTGCCACATTTCTCACCGTTTACTATGAAAATTTCTGCCTCTAAAATACTAAAAATGATTTTTTTCCAAATATCAATCTGTCAGAATTCGTGAAAGAAAGAAACGATGATAATAATATTAAGGACGCGGAGGTGTGGGTGGTTGTCGGGCAACAACGCAGAATGTAACTCGCTGCGAAAGCGGCATCGCAGAAACAAAAGATTCAATTTTACAAACACGCTCCGCGTGTTCCGCTGCCTTCTCTCGCAATGGGGGTAGTTTTGCCATACTAACGAGCCACCCCTTTAACTTACGCGAACACGAAACAGCTCCCGCCACCCCGTTGTTTCCACACCCCCTCCCCCTTTTTTCGGTAGTAACAGGCGTCTCCTCCCTCCTTGAGGGGCGAAGAAGGGACTCGGGGGTGTTGTTTCAAAGAGCAACGGGGTGGCGGAGGAAGGAGGAAGGAGGAAGGAGGAAGGAGTATGTGGCATAGCAAACGGTTGGTTAAACTGTAAGGAGGTGCAAGGGAGGAGAGAGATGAGGAATGAAGAGGCAGTGTAATAAAGAGAACGGTGGATGAAAATTGATGAGAAAGAAGGAAATTGGTGGTGTAAGAGAAGCAGAGCAGCGTACAAGATGGAACGTTTTTGTTGTTATACTATTTTGTGCAATCGAGCCGCTACTTTATGCACCGTATTCGGCGATCGAAGAGACTTGGTCACCAAATCGAAATTGCGTTTCTATCGAACGACTTAACGAGCCCTGAAGTCGAACAGCTTTATCCTTCGCTAAAGAAGAATGGATCGAATTTCCAAGAACTTGATTGTGCTTTATAATTACTTTGTCGAGTAAGCTCGAGTAAGGTGTAAACCATCTCAGCTTTAGTTGTTGCTTAGAATCGTGTCAGAGATTGTTCAAAGTGAAACAGAAGCAAGAAGCAGAACAAGTAATCTAGCCCTGAAATTTCAGAAAACCGCGCGTTTAGCATCTAATTTCGCCACAGTTATTTCACAAGTTTCGCGACAGTGGAACGGTTGTCTCGTGCTCGCAAACCAGCTCGAATTTTAATTACTACCAACTATGTATACGCGTCTGCTGGCTTCGTCTCGTATAATACGTTCACCCTCCTGCGCGACACGTGCTCGTGAAAAAAAGCAGGGGGGTGAAAGGGCGGTCTGGACAAAGGGATCCGCGTCCGCAACGAGGACTGTTATATCGAAACGTCTCCCACGAAGAAAGAAGGGTGTCAACACCGAAATTTATTTACCAAGTTGACAGACAGACGGCCAAGCTATATTATTTCGTACACTGGGGACAGAAAATCCGATATGAAACGCGAAAAGTTTTCCTTCCTTTTTCCGAAACTCTAATTCGCGAATTGATCGATATCAATTGGTCTGCTCCGTTGTCTAGAAGGAGGTCGATCAATCAGAAGAAACCATTAAAGAAGCTAAACATCCATCGACCGTCTCGGAGGATATTAAATTGATGAACGAGCCGGAAACTTAATTTATCGTACAACTTAGGATCGGTGAGTTTCAGGAAAATTGACGGCCATCGAACGGCCTTTAAATCGAAGTTGGTAATTGCTCGCCGCCGCGCCGCGCCGCGTCGCTTTTTTTGCGATCGAGCTTGTATCGATGGAGGATTTTCGCGAGTCATCGGCGGATCATCCATCTTGCGAGAGAAATGGAATCGGACAGTTTCGCGAACTCCCTTCCGAGGGAAACGTTGTTCTTCGTGCGACCGCGGAAGCTCGCTCTTTCAACTCGAGAAGCGATTATCCTTTGATTTAATGCAGATATTCGAATGGTGATTGCGAGACGGCACGATAATTGTTATATCGACAAATAGGTTGGTTGCCGTGGAATGGGAATCGAATCTTGGACTGTTTGGCCAGTCGCGTTCGATTCGAATTTATTCGCAGTCAATTCGAGCAAGGGAAGTGCTTTTCTGCTTTCCCGCTTTCCCGCTTCATCAGCGCGATAACCTCCAGCTCCGATTCAGCATTTTGTTCGTTACAACGTAAGAAAACAGGAACGAGGTGAACTGCCGTTATACGATCTGATGTTGGAAAACGGGGAGATATCTTAAATCGAGGGATGCTTGCTTTTATCCGATTCCGATTCGAAAATTAAGCTTCGTAAGTGCGGTTTGCTCCGCGAAACGGTCTGCCGGATCTGGGGAGTGGAGACGATATCGTTCGCATAAATGGCGACCATGTTCGAAGGATGTAACAGAAAACCCTTTCCTTTTTATTATAATAAGCGCTACTATGAAAATGTTGATTTTCACGTCTTATTTACGTCCTCCTCTCTACAAAGCAGCACTTGCGATCATGTCGCAAACGAATACGCCTTTCCTTTTTTTCTTTTTTTCTTCTGCCCGTTAACCTCCGTCTCGTCTGTGAGTCGCGGTAGCAACACCTTTTGTCTTAGCCCGCCCTTCCTTCCATCATTTTAATCTTTATCTCTTTCCGGTCTCGTGCTCTCCGCTTTTTTCATTCCCCTTTTGCTTCATCCCTTTCCCTCTACCCTGCCATCTGTTGACCTTCCTGCTTTCGTCTACCTACCGACTACCGCTATATTTTCTTCTGCTCCAGGCTAGAACTTACCCTCGTCTCGCCACGATCGTTCTAATGTTTCGATCAGCGACAAATTTTTTCTCGTTTACTGATAATCGAGGCAAAAAATGGTTGGCTCGGTTCCTTTTACATCGGCGCGGTGCGGCGCGGCACGGTACGGTGAAATATCGTGGCAATAACGAAGCTGCCAAGGAAACGGCTGGAAGAAACGTAGGAGAATCGGAGGCTGAAACGCGGCAGCAGCCAGGGTAGCCGTTCGAGAAGAGACGGTTCTCGAAATTGCACGTAACCGTGGTGGAAAAAATTTGCCTCTATTTTCCACGGTAATCGTACGGTGCTCTGCTCGTTCTTGCAAATGGAAATCGTGGCGATTAAGGTGGTCGATAACGGCGAAACGATAGCAAGTGGAAGAAAGTTGAGGAAGATATTCGCTCGGCAATTGTGCTGGCCGAAAGAGGAGCAGTTTCTTACCGGGTTCATCAGTAATGTTCCAGTGTACTTCTAGTAGACTGTAGCAAACTTTTATTAGAGCGTTACCTTAAACGATTCATACTAAAAAAACGAAAAAACGAAAAAACGAAAAAACCACTAATCGTCTACTCGTTGTTGAATAACAGCGATCGGTGTACATATTCCGATTGCGTCGTTCGTCACCTTCGACGGCAAACAAAAGCTGTACACTTGATTGAACGGAAAACCGACGCTACGCGACGGTGAGCATGTTTGCGAAGAAAGGGAAATGCAAAGAGAGAGGAGGGAAAGCGGTCGGTTCGCGGCTGTTCAGAGGCTAACGTTCAAAGTGGAAGGAGGAGAATAGCCCGGAGGCTGGCTTTTCCCGTAGGAAACGCGGCGAGCACTGAGAGCGGATCCGAATAAGCGTGAAACCTCGAGGAAAATCGGGAAACAACCTTGCCGTTTGCAAGACGATGGAAAGTTGCCATCCCCTGTGGTTTCGTTCGACTGGGCGGTAATGCACTTGGAGCAACGCGCATACACGTCGCTGGATCTCTTCGAGCGTATTGCTTTATATTACCGACGATTCGCACCAGCATCGGAGACATCCGGCTACCATATGAATTATTCCTGGATACGCCGACCACCCGACCGAGGTGCCCGCGAAAGATTGCCTTTACATCCCTTTTATCTTTTGCGTATTCGGTATTTGTAATTCTGTGCCGCGGAATCTTGGTTTGCCTTTCAAATTTTCATGAATTCTATGATAATTTGCGATAAGTTAACCAGCGGTGAATATATTCGATAATGAATCTATTTTGTCGCAAGTTCCCTGCAACAAACTGCTGCTGAAAGCTGCACGTGGATTCTCATGTGCCAACGGAAACCTGAAACTACGCTGTATTAAATATTAGATGTGTATGCCGTTCCTGCGGTACACAGGTAGATTAGTATGTCTGTTACACAATGGGTCGGTGTATTGGTGGACTTGCTATACCTATGTTGAATCTATACAACGGTAGCCCTACTGAACTATTATGAACCGACACATTATTGTGCCCGTTATCATCCACTGCTTCTATACACCCAGTGGTTTTATTGAACCGTCGACCCATAGATTATTACACCCATTACAGAGTGCCAACGTGTAGTGGTAGTCGTTGTTCGAGTGTATTCCCATGGGTCATTATCCTACTTCGAAACGCAAAATTTCTTGCGATTCTATCATGCGGAAAATCTAAATTTTGGAATTTTTTTTTTTCTTTTAAATAGTTGGTCGTGCCAAGTTGATGCTCTTAATTTCTAATAATAAAAAAGTTGCTCGGTAAAGGTTGCATGCGGAAAGTTAAAAAGGCAGGGAAAAGAAGATGGTGCAGCATGGTGCAACGAAGAGATAAGAAGAAAAGCAAGTGCAGTTTGGTAGTACACGTAAAGCACAGGTCGGATCGATAGACACGAGCTACCGGAAGATACTAATCTCCGTGCTCCGTGCTCCGTGCTCCGTACTCCCCAGGTTTTTCTCTGGGTGCGAGCAATGCTCGCCCACCAGCCTAGCGAATCGTGAATGATCTTACGAGGTGACTCGCGTTGCACGTTGCACGTTGCACTCCCTTGAGATAACGTCGCTCTTCACAAACCCTTCGTCGCGTCGGACGTTACGCTTTTTTGGTGCACCCGTTTCTCTTTTCCCTTTTTTTTACTTTTACTAATTTATGTTATATTCTTTCTCGCTACTTGCTTTAAAAAAATTCAACAGTTACCGAATTGAGGGTGTTCAAACGTGGTGCTGATTGCTTCAGTTTTTTTTCACGTTTCGAGGCAGGATAGAGGAGAACGCGGTACAGGCGTAAGCTTCTGGTTACACTGGTGGATTTACAAACAAAACGTCGTCCCTTTTAACAGCGGCTTATTTCAAGTAATACAACGGTACGGAGAAAATTCATAAACATTTTCAGATGAACGGTCGCGCCCCGTTGAAAACTTGCCTGTGGAGAGGCTGGCTTTCTCTTTCCTTTCTCCTTCTCGCTGTTTTTTATCTTTTTTTCTTTTCCTCTGATCCGACATTCGAGAAACGCGAGGACCGCGTGTCTGCTCGCGATAACGTTGCTCCAAAGAGATTCGTTCGCGGATTTTAGTGTCTTTTATGATCGCGCCGTTACGCCCTCGCAGTTTTCCTGAGCTCTTCTTTCGTGTAGGAAAGTTTTTAAAGGTTCCCTCCCTCGTAAACTTTGCCCGGCCTCGATTTTATCGACAACCAATCGTCGGAGCTGTTGATTAAGAAAAATTGAGGATGCTGTTCTTGCCAGGATCGATTCTTCGGAAGCAACGGGATCCAATTATTTGGAGGAGATACTTTTTCATTGTCTGAATTTTAATTAATCTGTACGTTAGCTATTTCAACTCTGTAGGTAATATGTATAGCGGTAAATTTAGTAACAACCGTGTAGATACTCAAAGTATCAATTAATTTCCGAGCGGATAGAGCTGGCTCGTAAAAGCTCGTAAAAGCTCGTAAAAGTTGGTAAAAATTTAAGGATATTTGGGAGTTGTGCTCGTCGGGGTTAAGAGTGAATCCCCAGGGACAAGAAAGATCGAGAAGAATTTTCCTTTTTATCATCTATTCGAGGATGTTTGAATTAGAGCCAGCACGCGTTGGATGGTCTGGTTTTTGTAACGATTACCGTGTAATAGGATTTGGGCTAATTAAAAATCGATATCTATATAGCCTTTTTGCGTGACACGCGGTCGCGACGCAATGCGCTTCTCTGCTAACGATCCTAATAAACTGTTGAGTGTTCGTCGACGTTTTCCTCGGGAATTTGTTGCTTCGACTACGCTGTAAATCGCGGTTAATTGCCACTATCACTTACCGGCATAAAATCCCACCAAACCAGGCTAGCTTTTTTATTCTCTACACTATACACGATATGTCGGTACTGGCCAGAGGGCAATCGCGATATTTTACAGAATCGCAATTCCCAGAATTATCCTATCAGTTTTTCGATTGCACCAAATAAATTCGTTTTAATGTCGAAAATGGGAGCTTTCGAACGATGATGTACGTTAAATACCTACCGAATCAAGAGTAATACGTATCACTGCTACTACTAAATTTCAATTTTATAAAGCCTGTTTTAATCTCAAACGGTGGATGCTGGGGCGTACAAATATTTTTATATTTTTCATTTTATTTTTTATTTCCTTCTACAGCTTCTGGAACTGACTAAACATGGCGTCCACCATTCGATCCTTTCATTCCTCTTTTCAATTATGCCTACATCCGCTGTATCCCCTTACAGGCGAACGAACGATATAAATACGTTTACAGACAACACATCGTTGCTCCGAATAAACACACGATCCGTCGATTCCTTTCGCGAGACGAAACAATACGATTCCCTTCCCTTATCGCCGTCGACGATTCTACGAATATCGGAAAGCAGCGGGTCGGAAAGGGGCGGGAGAAAAGCCGCAAGTGGCGCGCGACGAGGGTAAAAAGAGATTCCTCCTCTGCTTCTGCATGTCTCTACGTGCGGATCGGGTCCCTTTCGTCGCGACGACGCGCGACGACGCGACGCGACGGTTTTGCTGGAATTTATGCGAAAGCAACGGCGCATAAACGTACCTCGTCGTTGGGAAAAAGCTGGATCCTAGATTTCTTAAACGCAGCTGCAGATTTCCCTCCTGTACATTCCGCGTGCACGCGCTAAAGCTTTCTGCTCGAGACAGCGAGCCGAAGCTGTTGGAGTCTCGCTCGTATGATATTACTTTTACGTTCGAGCTACTTTCATTTCTGATTCTTATTCTTCGGTCCCGTGAAAATCCCCCTTCGCTAAGTTTTCCCTTATTCGTTTCATAAGTTATCCAACTGTTTACAAGTAGTATATCTATCATTTTTCCCTAGCTTTTTCTTCATTTCCTTCTTAGAACGGTAACTCGACTTCTTTGCAGTTACCTATATACCAAGACTGAAACTTACTTGTTCGCAAGGAGAACGACGAAATCTCGGGTCAAACGTAATTTCGCGAAAGTTATTACGAATGTAGCGGCACGGCCTGACGGCGTTCTCGGGTTGGGCGAGATTGAAATTCGAGGTTGGTGGCTAGCAACAGGAAGAGGAAATGCTACCAGCCAGAGGACCAATGAGAAACGTCGCTCAATTTTTGCCAATTATTATTCCGTCCTCGAGATTGCGGCAAGAAATTGCAGCGCGGTTTTAAATAAAATCCGTCTTTCTATGATAGTCTCTTGTAATTTCACTGCGACGCGACGCGCCAATTATTATTATTATTCGTAGCATCTTCGTGGTTTTAAGCAAAAATTATATTCTCTTGGGTTAAACGTAATGTTTCAGGTAATAAGGAAAGTTACTCAACTAGATAGGACAATTTACTTTCATTTGATAAACAGTTTTTATGACTTTTATACGATGCATTCGCAGAAAGTAAATGGATTCTATTATGCATTCCGTCAGTAGGAAAATATGAGGGCGAAGAGTTAGAAAAATGTCATATTTCAAAAGATATTTGAAGTTTGTTAATAAGGTTTGCGCAATTCACGCGTGTCTACCAAATATAGATATATGAAAAAGTTTTAACGCTTTAAAAACAGATATAAATTGTTTGAACGCGTAGAAAGCTACGTGGCTATCCTTCGTTCTCTAATGAAAAGCATAAAACGAGGGTTTATGAAATCTTCGAATAGCTCTGTGAATAAAGCATAAGTCTCATTTGGAAGTTTGAAACGCCTCGTAAAGCGTTCTGCTTCGTATAGTTTAGTCCGTTTCAGTGATTCCTACCATTTCAAGTTATGAACTATATTATGTATATTTTCATTTTAAATTACCGTCTTTATTATACATATATTCGTTCTCCTTTAAACGCTTTTGTCCATTCCCGTTTGCATCAGAAATTTCTGCTCCCACTAACGTAAAATCGTACAGTTGAAGTTTGCGCGTTTAATTTCGAGACACCGTACGTAGATATTATTATTAATATGTCAGACAATTAGGGCGCATTTAGAATTTGCAACTATGCTCGAAGGTCACGCGTCCCCAGAGACAATTCGAAGGGTCCGCGTACGGTGTACTTCTCCCTGATAACCTTTTCAACCCCTAAGCTATCCTCTCCTTTCTCTCGAGTGCAACAGACCGTAGTGCAGAGAAGCGTGAAGCTGGTTAATCGCACTTACAATTAGCCCGACGACCTCGTGGTTCACCCTTAACACCGCGTGTTCACGCGTTCCAACCTTCAAACTTGCTTCTCCTTTTTTAATCAACGTTAACCTTATACTGAAAGAATAGATCGTTGGAACGATGATACATACAGATTTTAAGAGAAATCTGAAAGTTCTAATTAAAACTCGGTTCATTTTTCTACCTGAGAATAAAGTCTTTCTCCAACAAGGAGAAAGAAAAAGTAACGTTCGCGTTAAAAATTCAGCGGCAACTGTTAATTGAAGGCTTGAAAATTCGAAGAGGGAGGACACAGAGGTTGGTCGGACGAAATCGAAGAGTTTAAGAGTGGCGAGGATGGTCAGAGAGGAGGAGTACAGAGTGTTGGAGAGAATGAAAAAGTTTCAGAGTGCAGGGTGCTGGCAAGTATCAGAGGATAGAGAGTTTTCGAGAGAAGCAAAGAGTAGAGAGTGTACTGCTGCGGAGTGTCGGGAAGCACGGAAAGAGTTACAAAGAGCCCTCTGACGCATAGGAAACACTGCTACCACCTTATTCAATAGAACGTTTCACCAACAAATGAACCTTGCCAGATAATCAAAACAGAAAACGTAGTAAGTAACGAATTCAAAAATGAATTTACAAAGAAAGGTAGTGGAATTTGCTGTGCGATTTCATTTGTAAAAATTTCAACAATTCACAGAATTCCATAATTAGTTAAACAAGACTTAAACAAACGGTCTGCATTTACACAGCGATGCAAACATAAATTGGTAAATAATTACACGAATTCGTAAACATAAATTGATACAGATCACTTATTTAATCGTACCACTGTTTATACACATCCGCCGCGTAATTAACTGAATGATCTATAAATCTACAGTTGAATAGAGTCGCTACTGCATAAACACAGTTCATCATCGTAAACACTATCCGTTTAATCGTTGCACTAACTCACACGAATTTGCAATGCAAAACAACTACAACTATAAACAGCGAATGTTAAGGAGTTACAGTGTTAGACAATACTGTTACATGTTTCATGGTTAACGGTTCGAAGATAGATCATTCAAGAATATGTCCCGTATGTTAATAATATAATTTTATCAAATAGCTTTATTCGTTGTTTCGAGAATAAGATTAATTAGTAACGATAGAAAATATTATAATTTAAAATGAAACGGTGCAAAAGTCGCGGGATCGTGGTTCATAAATTGCACAAGATTAATTAGAACGCGATGCTCGCGAGCTGAACATTTTAAGCAATTCGCTTGCAGTCGTGCGACCATCTGAATTATTTATCGAACCGACTGGAGGATCCAGGGAAAATTTCAGCCAGCCAAAAGGATGAATATTAACATTGCAAGGACTTGTGCTCATTTTTAAATGAAAAATATACGAGACATCCGGGCGATAAGTTGCAGTTTCTAACAATGTAAAAGTTAAATTAGACAAAAAGGTCTTACTTAGGAATATCTTAAAGTGTGGATGGAAAATGAAACTATTTTCGTGGTAAATATTATATATTTCATTTACTGTTACACACAACTCGACGACGACTTACCGTGGGTGCAAGCCATAAAAACTGCAATTGTCATCTGAAACAGAAAATATTTGAATTTTTACAAGTATCTAAGCTTCCAATAATAAATAGGTACTGCAAACGTTTTTTTATATTATTGTCCTCCGTGTAAATGAATGAAATTTTATCGAATGTTCGGCTCGTTGGGGCTTACTGGTTAAATCTTTTTATTGGAAATATTATTGCACGATCTGATGCTTAAATGGTAAAACAAAGTAATAAAATTTCATGTGATCCAACCAGCCGAACTCGAGTTCTTGTTATTCGAATATCTCGGTTGTACCTACATATGTATGTATGTATGTATGTATGTATGTATGTATGTAGGTTCTAGATTAAACGTAATTCTACCAACGCAACGAGCAGGAAAATGGTGACACAGCGAAAGAATTATGGAAAGAAATACAAGCGAACAAATTTATCGTTCGTCGCGCGAGAACAGAAACATGTGACACAAAACCGATACGTGTTTTTTCCTTTTTTTTTTTTTTCGGTTGTTTCTGTTTTTCGCGTTCCTGTTACCGCGTGTCGTCTATTATCTTCATGGTCGAGTAATTAAAGCACGTTTTTTAGTCACGGTCGGTAATTAACGAAAACTTCAAACGATGAGAGGAACCGCGGAAAATAATGGCTTTGCGTTTTCGGTTGTGTATTTCGCAACAGACTGCGTTCGTTGTTGCACGGGAAAAGCGTGTAAACAAAAAAACAGGTACCGTCTACTGTTGCGTTATTTTCTACGGTAAACAGGAATCTCATATGTATTATATTTCATTTTTGTTAATGATATAATTAGGCATTCTGTTAAAATAAATGTACACTACTACTATTATTAGAATATTATTTGTTGTAAAGCAGTCGAGTAATCCAAGGTGCATACGAACTCGAATCTCGAATCTGGAATCACAGCGTAAAAACGCTTGAGCATACCTACATATATGAAACTCGAGAGAGGGAAACCGTATGGGACTTAGGATACAAATACGCGGTTTGTCGCGAGTATTCCGTTCGCGTGTCTCGAATCACTGCGTTCCCCGTGCGATGCTACCAGGCGATATTTTCTTCACCCCTTTTCCGCCGATTCAACCTTTCCTTTTCCTACCCGTCTGTTTCTTCTTCTCTCTCAAAGTTTTTTCCTCGCAAGCCGGATGTAGACGAGCTGTCCGTGTAGAATTCGTGGCACGTCGTGCCTTAGACGGGCTGCAGCCCTTTCAGAAACGCATTTGCACATGACGAGACGGTGCTGCGATGGTAGGAACGAGGCAGATGCTTGATAAACCGGCAACCTTAGAGAAAAAGAGACGGTGCAGAGAGCAGGAAAGGACAGATCAACGGTGTCTGTCATCGAAAAGATGTCACAGAGAGATGAAAAAGGGGATGGCCAGCTTTTTCTTACGCATCATACCGGATAAAAGGTCTTTCGAGCAGAAATTCTACACCATCATTCGTTTCCTGCCGTTTGCGAGCCGTCAAATTTTTATTTTCAACAGAGGACCGTTCGCAAACTTATGTACCTATCATCCTATCTATCCTATCCTATCGAAAATTTCGCTGCATTCTGTGCGCTTTGAAACAAGCCAGTAAAATACTTCGTTAACGTTGATGAGAAGAGACGAGACGAGACGAGAGTAGTGTTTCTTACGGCTGCGGTAACGAACGATTATTCAAGCCTGTTGGAAAGTTGCCTCGTGCTGCTGCAGTAACTTCGAAGAAGTAAGTCTAAACTGATCCCTGACAGAGATGCTGGCTGCTTCTCCTCGTTGTTCATGAATTTATTGGCTGCACGACGTCTATAAAATCGAGTAGCTCATATTCCATGAGAATCAGCCAGTTTAATACCCCGAGATCGTGTACCTTGTACCGTGTATAGTGAATAGTGTACAGTGTACAAAGAGGAAGAAGGAAGTCGTGCTTGCTTAATAAGTTAAGCCGAGAGGGCAGAGATTAAGATGAATGAAATCGAGCCACGATGAGGGAAGAAGATAACATGGAATGGTAAAACGCAGCTGCAACTCTGTGATAAAGACTGAAAGATCTGTGGAATAGCGAGGAGAAAGGGAAAGGTTAAGAAGGATTGGTAAGGGTAGAGATGATAAGATAGAGGAACACCAAGCAGAAACTACGTGGAAAAGGAAGACTGAGAAACAGAGAAGCCAAGCAGGGAAGTAAATTAAAGGAAAGATCCTCGACTCGGTTCCTCTTTTCTTTTTTCTTCTTCTTTTTTTTTTTTTTTTTTAAAGGAAAAGTATTAGCTGCTACAGAGCGGGTAGAGAAGATGGCAGAGGACAAAGATCCGAAGAGAAATAAAAATTATGAAAGGAAAGGATTTTAAAGATTTAAAGTAACGTTGGAAAGAAACAGATATTTTTGTTTGCCACGGTAACAAACAACCGTGTTTAGTATGAAATACAATATAGGTAATATTGTAATACGAATTATTATACAAAGATTAGAAGAAATATTAAGAGAGCTTCCGCGCAAGACTCCAGAAAGATTAAAGAACGACTCTCAAAATGTGGGAGCAAAGAATGCATTAAGCAAGAAGCAAGGATTATTCAAGATAGATGTGGGGAGAAACGTAGGAGCTGCGAAATGATAATTTCAAGAGGACGATGGGCGGGATTTCGCGACAAAGGAGAAAGAAATTTCAGACGGATGGCTGCGGGAATAATGGCAGAAAATGTTATGGAATCGCGAGGCATAATTACGGTTGGAAAGATGTAGATATTATCAGAATCGAAGTTTCCTTACACGACAAATGTCGAATACTATTTTTTAAAGTTAACTTTTGCTTTTTCTGATTGCAGATTCTTCAGAAACATTCATCGTTCAGAGGCCGATCCGTTAGAATTAGGGGTAAGTTTATTTTATATTTTTATTAAATCCTTAATACGTAATACAAGCTGAAAGGTAATGACTTTGCATGAGAAAATAAATTTAGAATGAAGGACGAAATTTAATAAAATCGAATTTCCATATAAATGGAAGGATTCTGTTTGAGGACTTGAAAGAATTAAAATCTAGAACGAGGCGAATGAAGAAAAAATGATAATTAAATTGTTTCACTGTTCTCGTTCTCTGTAATATTCTCTGTACAATAATTTCTACCTGTGTTAAACCAATTAAATTATTTAATCTCGTTGCACGACATGAAAATCGTATGCATACGAGTTGGTACAACCGTAGGAAGATTAAAATCCAAGTAAATTACAATGTTAAACTTCATTAAACATTTTCATACGTACCTACCCTCTGTCGTTCGTCACTCGCAAATATTATTTCACTCAACATTTTCATTTTATATTCAATTAACGTTGAGTAACAAAAGAAAAATGGAAAGAAAATCAGAAAAATAGGTTGGTTATCGAACCCTTACGTGGGTGAGGTTTAGGCTGTTATAGGATAAAAGTGTCGATAAATAAAGCTGTTTGTTGGTCGATTTGACGACCGCCGTTATTTGTCTGGATAATCTGAACATCGATTTGTTTGACAGGAGGTATTCGATGGTCTCGGTTATCCCGGTCGAACGTCGAAAAATAAATTTCTCCGGTGGCGCACGGTCCGCCGATAATCAGATTAATTAGCTGAGAAACAGTTTTGCGCGTTTGTACGACGACGCTAATCGAATCGACGAGGGGGATCGATAGTCGGTCACCGGAAACCGACGTTGTCCGCGCTCCATCGGCTCTTCTCGCTCGATATCCGGTCGAAATTATTGTCGGCCGCACGCTCGTCCCTTGACGTTCACTAAACTCGAATTATCTCGGCAATTTCGTAAATTATACCTCGAAATAACGCGTTCTTTGTTACCGCGTTTCATGCGTAAATTAACGCGTGTCATCAAAAACTGATTAAACAAAATTTCACTTGATGTTGATCAACTGTCAATTTTCGTCCCGTTATCGGTATTATTCATTCTAAGAAAAAGTTACGTAAATTCCATTTTTTTGTATCAGTTAGGTAAGCTCGAGAAGAATGAGAGAAGGTGATCTTCATTTAGACATTGAAACGTTAAAGCGTGTTTCTTTTCTGAATATAAAAGCACCGCTTCTGAGAAAATAATAATGCCGTTTTATAGGCGAGTCACGTTGCGCAAGTGAAATTGCTCTAATTTCTAACAGCAGCATACAGCTGTCTAATAATAACCGTGGTCTCGGTTCAGTGCTCGAGAAGCGTGATAAACAGGAGATCTTCATGGATCGCGAGTGTCGGTGGTGGTCACAAAGAACTGTGAACTGCACACTATGGACTGGAAACAGTTTAATAACAACTGGAGGGTAAAAAGTGGTAGAATGAAGAGAAGAGAAGAGAAGAGAAGAGAGGTTGGGCTTTTGTTAGAAGCCGTTGAAGAAGAACTGTACGCTTGAAGATTATTTTGGATGCTCTGTCGTGGCTTTATAAGAGACGCGCTGTGAGGGATGAGCGAACCAAGGCTGAGATATTAAAGCTTCCTATTTCGGGGATCTTCTTCAACGAACATTAGCCATAGAAATACTTAGCTGCGCGTGTCGGAATGTTCTTAGCCGCGTTTATTAAATTTTCAAACTTTTCGTGCTTCCGATAATACTGTAGGGATTACTTTTTAATTTTAGAAGGTAGACGACGATCGTGAACCAGTTACTACTATTACTGTACATATGTTACAAAGGACTCGTATGCCCAGTATACTATTTTCTTTTCCGAAAGAGTTCCGTTAACAATTCTTTTCAACAATTTTGCTGCGTGGTACCTTCTTCTTATTCTCGACAGAAATTCGAACATTGGCCAAGAGTAAGTAGTTGAAGAAGAGGAAAGGGAAGAGAAAAAAAACAAAGGACACGGCGAGAGGAAAAATTACCAACGTCAAGAAGAAATCCTACGGGGAGACAGGAAGTACAAAGCCGCGTTGAAAAAGCGCGCCGAGTAAAGAAAGAAAAGCGCGGAACGAAGGGTTGGGAGGTGACAGAGGGGTTGGTAAGAGATAAAAGAAGACAGTGACGTTTAAAACGCTCGAAGATGCGCGGTTGTTTTCGCGAACGGACAACGGTGGCCAGAAAAGCCACGGTTTACCTGCAGCTTCCGTTTTCCCCTGCCCCCTGTTTCTTTTAACTGTCAGTCGCGGAGGAAGGAAAGCCAGTGCTCGCAGGATGATAAAAGCGGTCGTCGACGTTGGAAACGCGGGAAAAAGCGTGATATGAATTATTATCAAACGTATACACACACACACACGCAAACGGACAGAAATTTTCTGTTGCTCTCTGAGTGCGGAGTGCGGAGTGCAGAGTGCGGAATGTAGATACAGCCCTTGTTTGTAACGCGTAAATTTCGACATGGCGCGAAGGGTGAATTCGTCCCCGGGCTTCGGAAAGTTATTACGTAGCTCTCTTCTACTGTCTCGTTAATTATGAAAACTCTCGACCTTTTAACGACCACCGCACTGCCTGTTTTTCTTTCATTTCTTGTAGAGAAGGAGAATTTATGCGTTAAACAATGAAACGGTATCGCGAAAAAACGGGCTAACCCCCGTAGTCATCGCGTGTGATATTTGATGAAAAAATTAATTCTTTCTGTCTTTTAATGCACCTACCGTATAAGCTGATTTGCTTTGCCACGTTAACTGAACTGATTACCGTCAGTAAGTAAAACGATCGATCAAGCAGAATCTAATTGCTTCGATGCTAGCAGTCTAATTAACAAATAGACTACCGGCGCGACGGATGTTCGATTGCTTCCTAGATACTTGATGTCTCTCCGAGTCACTGTGAACTGCTTGCAACTTCTAAAGACTTTGCTGTCTAACGATTAAGGATGTATCAATCAGCGAGTTTAATGGAATGTACACTGTTCAATTGACTTTGGACGCAAATACTTTATGCTCTATGTTATATCAACACTCCCTATATAATAATCTTAATTATGGAATTTCTTAATAGGTGTGTAATAAGAAAAAGCTGCTTAAGAAGCGAAGGTAATTTGCAGTAAACGTTTGCGAGGTCGCGGCAAGTGATCCTCGAAACAAAATCACGTCCTCTTTGCTCGCTGCCGTAACCTTAATTCTTCGTGGAAACGTTCGGGTAACGAGTGAACGCGTGCACACGCTTGCGCTCCAAAGCGTTCGCAAATTTAATTCAGCTGCAAAACACTCGGCAAACTAGCGCCGCTCCTGTAAACGACCGGCGCAGATTTCGTCGCTGCTAGCTCGATTTTTACCTCGAAACGACAAATTTTTCATTCGTGTTCCGGAAGCTTGCGGGGAAAAAAAAAAACGAACAACGTGTACAGATTATACCGCGAATTCCGTTAAAAAATAATCGCTGGTACGGAAGTCAGCGCAGGAAATGGGATGAAAAGTGAAAAGCCGCGTTTACGCGTTCATCCAGTTTGCGCGATCTGACTTGTCAAATCAAATTTGTACAAGTAGGTCGTTACGTACTTTTATAACACCCCGTTAAAAAAATTTTCTGAATCTTTGCTAAATGCAATCTAACCGGAAAAAAAAAAGATTTGCAGAGATCAGCGCGTCGGTGGTATCGGTCGATTACAAAGGTGGAAGGACGCGTTAGAAATCGCGAAATTAGCATTTCCCCCGCGGCTGTTTCCGATTTTCACGCTCGCCCCATGACACACCGGGTTTTGCAATTTCAGCGCGGAGCAACTGCGTTGCGGTAATCCGCAATGGCAGCCCGTGCGATATCGCAATTATGACGCTTTTGAATAAATTAGTGTAGCGTCATGCGTGGCTGTACGCCGCGTTTAACTCGATACCCGGTCTCTCTGTCAGCTGTCCGACACTGCTAATTCCTTCTCGATTCGCAACCGATCCATTCCTTCTTTCTGCACTATCCCCACCTGTTGACTCGATAAATCGTCTAACGTCTAGTTATGAATTGAAAAATTGTAATAAAAAAAGGTAGAAAAGGTAGAAGAAAGATTCGTCTACCGAAGCTTATAAGTTGAAAAAGAAGAACGTTATCGGTAAAAGGATAATTGTATCGCGGCTTGGAAAAGTACGTCGAACCACAGAGGGGTAAAAGGAGGGGGATGATCGCAGGCCGTGTTTCACAGGCCACGAACGTTTCGAAATCCCCGTTATCGCGTTATCAGCGAGCCGATCGATCTACGCTTTGAAAAGTTTCCCCTGTTGAAACGAACGTGAGCTCGTACATCGGTCAGCTCGTTTTATCCCCGATGATAAACGCGTCGCAAGGGGCATCTTGCGTGCGTCTACCAGAGTAGCATGAGGTGCATTATGCACCACGCATAATACCAAAGAGCATAGAGCAGAGAGACAAATTGGAGGATGAAAGGGGTGAGAATATAGCAATACGGAGGAAGGAAATAATAAAGCAACAGAGCGGCACGGCCCGAGGGAGGAGAAACGGGATTACAAACAACCTTGGTACGCGTCGAAAAGTGGTTTTAAATTGATATTCACCGCCCTTTTCCACCTTCCTCGTGGCTTTACTTACGCAAAATTTCAAAAGTTCAACGAAAATTATCTTTTTTCTGTTTATTACGAACAAAGGTCAAAGAGAGCAGTGTCAAATTGAAATGAGCAGGAATTTTGTTATTTTTGCTCGGTTATCGTGGCAAATTGGTATCGTTACGATTAATTTGGTAGCAAAATAATGCAATAGCACAGAACAAAGGGCTGTCACGAAAATATGACGCTCGCAGCGGTCTGTTGTTATTTGAGATATTATTAATGTCTCTCTAGTGGGCGGCTGTTATTAGCGGAACAATTACTTGCTGCGCGGCTTGTTTAATGTAATAAGCCTCGATATATTATGTATAGTTTCGTAATCGCGACTGGTTGATGGGCCACAGCTGAAAGTATCGAATTCGTAGCTGAAACCGTGCAGGGAGAAATTGTTTTCCCGTCGTTGCGGATTTGTTAATTACCGGCTAGGTGGTACAGCAACTTGCCCTACGATTAAATTAAATCGCGGCGAAACTTTAGCAACCTTTGCTGCGAAACTCTAAACAGCTTTGTACAGTGGAAATTACCGGTGTGCTTCCTGACAGAGAAAAGTATACGAAGTGTGGTAAATAAAAAAAGAAAAGAGCGGTGTAGAACTTGTAAATTGAATTAGAAAATGTTTGGTACATCGACTGTGCGCGTTTGTCACTTTTATCCTAATAAGCCGTGAAATATTTTTCAAACATTGTCGGGTAGGAACTGAATTGAAAGGATTTGAATAGAAATTTTCCCCAAGAAATCTATCGGATGATATAAATCAGGAGCTCGTTAACCGGCTCTCGGAGTTATCAGAATTTTCTAACGCCTGCCCCCGCAAATAAGGTTGATTTACAAGGCTGAGAATCGATGGGGAAAATGAAGGGGGATATAGCGAGTCGGGGTCTCTCCGGCTGGTGAATAGCACCGTAAATCGCGACCCGGTCTGCGATTCAAGCGTTGGAATCAGCGAATAAATTCCCCTGGGTTTTCCAGCTTTATTTATTCATTTATTTGCTTATTTATTTACTTGTACAAACCAGTTGTACTGAAGCCGGAATTACGAGAACGGGTAGGCAGGCGAAGCCGGCGAAATGGCGTGTTCGCTGGTGCAGCTGCGCGCCACCGGATATGCAACCGTACTCTAATCTAAAATTCATTTTCGGGATGAATCTGAAATGAATGCGCGATACGCTAAGCGTATCCAGCCGGAAGTCTGCTGTCGCTGGAGAAAACTGCTGGAATTCGAGGTACGACCACCATCTGAATGTTTTCCAGCGAATTTCAAGAATTCATTTTTCCACCCTGAACACGTTCAGACTTTCTCCTTGCAGAACGCGTTTTCTTTTTTTGTTATTTCACTTTTTCGGAATCGTAAACAAACGCACAGCCAAGGAAGTTTTTCCACGATTTTCCCATTTATTCTTCTGGGATCTTTTTTGAATTTCTTTTATTTTTTTTTTTTCCATTCCATAGGTACCCTTTGGATTTACAATTATTACGTGAGTACTGTTCGTGAGTAGAATCGAAGCCTTGCCGCATCCTTCGAGTGATACGCGCGTTAAGAGACAAATGAAAATAATTCTTACTCGTTCAATCTTGGCGGTATTCTCGACTAATCCAGATCCGCGCGTTCGATTTAATTCGCTGCCTGGTCTCTGTCAAAGGAAACAAGCTGGAAAAAAGAATAGAGAAGCGAGTAAAAAGGGATGGACAGAGAAGAAAAACAGAGGGAGTGAAGCCACGGAAGCAAAGCACGGTGATTGTCCGTTTGTTGCGTGGCTGAAGAGCGAAGGTACGATTCGCATTGTTCCATCGAAGTTTTCGACGATTGTTTCACGGAACGAAGCCGATACACCGTGCAATGAGGGATCGGGAAAATGTCGGCTCCGTTTGAAATCTCCTTCTTCCAGGCCTGACTTTTCCTTTCTTTCCTCGCCTGTTCGAACCAGCTTCTCTTCCCCGCCGCGCCGGGAAAATACTGATCGAAAGGAAGGAATGTTTTTGGCTTCTTTGTTTCGCTATGTTTATTACGACCGCCGTCTATTACAATTTCAATTTTTCACTTTCGCTCTGAAATTAAATATTTCCACAGTTTGACGAATTCCGGTCTGAAGCGTTAATCACTAGAGACCGGATACTTGATACATACTAATAAGAAGACAAAATTTATCGAAGGACGAAGCGGAAGTTTATTCGAAGCCGTTGAAATTTTCCCAGCTACTTATCGACGCTATTAACGAAGCAGAATCGTAGGATGCTTGGAGGGCAGTGGAAAGTTTTCGATGAAATACTCTTGGTGGATAACCGTAGACAGGTGGGCGTATATATGTGTTGCAGGCGCACTTGCAGCCGCACGTGCACGCGGATATATACCGGTATCACTTTGCAAGAAGTTTAAGTTTAATTACTGGCTGATACGAGGCTCCGGTTCGGAGCTGTTTACGGGAAACTCGCAAATGACCCTGGACACCGCAACTTTCAAAGCCCGTGGAATGTATTAAAAGCTTTTCGAGAACTTGACGAAAGTTTACCTAACCCGATCGTGATGTCTCCGGTAAAAATGCACTTGCTTCCCCCCCTCCCCCCGTGAGATCATTGATTATTTTCGAAATTTCGTCTGTCCTCGTTAACCTTCTAGAAACGCGGGCTTTTAATTGCTTCTACCGTCTCTGTCTTCGACGTCCTCTCGAACTCAGCCCCCGGTATTTCCCACATATTTTTCTATTCGTTCTTTTTGTTATTTCCGGTTCAGCTACCCCTGCGCCGACATTTTGTCTCCATTTTCCAGGCAGTCTGGTTCGAGCACGTTATTTACTCGTTGCGTGCAACGAACGGCTGAATGAGGGAGAGAGGTCGGAACGGAAATAATGATTTAAGCGAGAAACGCGTTGCCGATCCGTGCCGCGTGAAAATACTCGCGGTTGTTTTTCGGTCGTGAAGCTCGCGCCATTCTCTGTCTCTTATTCGCCGCCCTATTTTGTCCCTTCGTTTGCGTTAGTCGCAAACAGGGGATGAAAAAAATGGCTCCGCCATCGAGGGTGTGCACCAGCGACGTGCTGGCTCGACATTTTTCTTCCTCTCCCTTCTCCCTCTCCCTCCCTTTCGTTGCAACGCTACGATGAACCCGCAAGCTCAACAGATGTACTTATTTCCTTCCAAAAAAATTTCATTTCTCCTCGTGAAAAAGAAGAATTTTATCCCGAGGCTGTTAACGAACTCAATAATTAGGTTACTTGGACGAATACTTGGAAAAAAGAAATCTTTACACAATTGATCAAATCCGGCAGTTTTGATAAAAAATTTTCGCGTACCATTTCGAGTTCTGTCGAGTATCGGTCCGCAAAATTACTTTAGCTTTTTGCTAGCGTCGCAAAAGCGTAACATTTGGTCCTTTGAAACCACGCGACACAACAAAGCACTCGCAATTTTTTTTTCTTTCTTTCTTTTGACAGAGAGACGCGTTTCTTTTTTCTTTTTTCTTTTTTCTTTTTTTCGAGCATCGGTTGAAAGGTGAGCACGATATTTCGAAAATTCAACGACAAGCTACAACGACACGGGTCAGGAGAGAAAGCTTCCATGGAAATTGAAAACTCGCGAGCACCCTCGTGTGCTCGGTCTGTTCGCGAATAAAAATTACACGGCCCTTGTTCGCTTTGTGCCAAGGATTACACGAGCGACCACGATATGAGAAATTCCTGTTTGCGTTTGACCTTGTTCTTCTCTCTTAACACAAATTCTATTAATCTACGGTCTAGAATGCTGATGAAACGCTAAAAATCTTCTTTTTAATGTTCCAAGGAGAGTTCTTACGTTTTGAAAAAGAAATGAAATGGTAAAATGAATTGGCTACGAGTTGAACGTTCGCAGACTTAATTTCTTTGTCGCGTTAGCAATTGAAGGAGACGAGTAGTTTAAAGAAAAAGAGGAAAATAGCGGAGAAAGAACGTTTGTGGAGGGAGGAAATCCGGAAAGCTTTTAGCTTGTTGAAAAGTTTCACCTGAAATTTTAACTGTTAGAGGAGCAGTTTGTTAAGAGTCACGTTCCGCTTCTTTTGTTCGTTCGTTTTGTGCGCGGTGTCCTCCACTTGGTTCGGTCAAGTTCTTGTTGAAATTTTTCCGACGCTAATTTCTTAGATTTGTAGATCGCACACCAGGAATCGATGAAATTCGAAAGGCGAAAGGCAATCGTGTCGAAAGAAAATGGAAAGGAGGGGAGAAAGTTTGAAAAGTGGAGGTTAACGAGTTCGAGCAAGCGGAATTGGATGACAGGAGAAAAGGATGAAGGAAGAAGGAAGAAAGGCAGAGGAAAACAGAAGAAGGCAAGATCATCCGTCGCGAATGAAATTGGCCGCGGGCAGAATGCTCGTGAAACCGTGAAATTACCATTTTGAAGCTCACGCCCGCTTTTAAAGGCATCTTTTTGCGCGATCTGACACCGGTTCCCCTATTGCTGACATTCCTATCTTTTCTATTATCGCTCTCGACTGTCGACCCTTCGAACAGCTGTATTTTCACGATGTCCCTCGAGTGAAGTTCTCACCATCCGTGGCACTCGACTCGAAAACGTTCAAAGACATTAAATTTCGGCTCAGTTTTGTGTAACGTTGCTGGTATGAAATATACGTGATCGAAATCGTGTTGCCAGTAGTCTAGGAAAGTTTGCCAAAGCGTTCGGTGAGACGAAATCGAGCGTCTCCCAAGTCCCTAAAGTTCGCCGAGAGGATGAAAATTAGAGAGGAGGGAGTTTCGAAACATCAATGTCGCCTTTTAACGTCTGCCAACCACCACTGGAGCCCTTTCATCCATTTTTACCCTCCCTACCACACCTCGTAACGACGCTAATTACGCGTGACCGCAAATTACCTTCCGGCCTTTTCGTAATCGAAGCGTTTCAAAGCCACCTTCCAGGGAAATTGAACGTGGCCATGGCCACGTGTGCAAGAATCTCTACGATAAAAAGGTTGAGTAAATTATCTAATTATAATTAACTAGGGAAGGAAAATAAATCTCTGAGGAAAGTTTGTACGTATTCACCGAGGGTGCGCCTCTGTTTTCTCCTTCTTTTGTTCGTTGTTTCACGCTTCCATCGGCAGAAAGGAAACAATGCTCGTTCACAATTCGGCAAGTTGTTCCTTTTGAGAGACGACTGACGGCGATTTGTTGCTCGAAATTTTCTATTCAATATTTTATTTGCGCGTTCGTTCGTTCGTTCGTTCGTTCGTTCGTTCGTTCGTTCGTTCGTTTATACGTATTCTGATCGAGCCAGTGATTTTTCCAGTGCTATTCAACGGGCAAGATGAATTTCGCAGGTGTTTCGTTTGCGGAGAATCAAATCGCTTTGCGAAATCGAAACTCGAAATTGGAAAAATAACAACACCACCATTCGCGTGTGTTGGTATCCTCAAGATTTGAAGGTTCCTTTCAATTTTCTTCCGTATTTTACAGTCAATATTGAAAATTGAGCCCTTCGAATACATACATATACAAGTGTAGGGAAGAAAAATATATTAGCATAGAATTTTGAAGCGCTGTACAAAGCACAAAGTGTAATAAATCTTGCATACCATGGATAATAGGTACGTTCATTATGACATTCCAAATTTAATATTCCCAAATGAGAATAGTGAGGTAAAATTAGTTAATAGAGAACTGATTGAAATTGCACGTAAATTATTCTGTTGGAGGGAGCGATTTCTTTCGACAAGACAAGTAGTATTCTTGCGTTGTGGTCAGACCATCTTCTCGCGTCCAGAGACGGTTAAGTGAAAGGTATCGATCAGTTGCGCGACGCTCGATGGAATTTCATAGAAAATTTCGTTGGAAAGTTCTGATTTGAAAGAATGAAAGAAAGGAGAAGAAAAGCAACCGCGAAACGATCCGTGTCGAAAGCAACGACGACGTTACCGTTCCACTTCATTTCAATTAAGTTGAAAACAAGACGGGCTGGGCGGGGCGGGAAGGAGAGGAGAGAAAAGCGAGAGTCCAGGGAATACTAGAACAATCGTACTACATTCCGGCCGATTCACCACGATGCGATGTTCCGACATGTCGAAGAGAGAAAAAAGAAATTCAAGTGGCCGTCGTCGTTGAAGCAAAGGCGGAGACTCGCTGCTCTTTTTTTTCCTTTCTTACCCCTTAACGCGACCAGTCCTTTCCTCTTTTTTTATCTTGCTCCTTCGTCTCTTTTACACCCTGCTTTCTCTTTCTCCTCGAGTTCCATTCTTCCGGGGTGGCGCTTAATTAACGCCGTCCTTTCAACGAGATTTCCGGGAATCGCCTTTCGCTCCCTTTTTTCCTCTCTGCAACCCTTTAAATTTCTTGAGAACCGCGAAACCCTTCCCTGAGAACTTGTAAGAATTAATTTCATTCGTTAAGGTGCTGCAACCACTCTGATACGCTATTGTAATTTTATTCTAATAGCCTGTACAAGGTGTTCCGATCGGTAGACTTATCAGAAATTTCCCTTTCCAGCGCCGTACGCGGTAAACGTTAATTTATGCTCACGAGTTTCTGTGACTGTATTACTGGAACCATTAGTTCCGCTCGTCCCGCGCGAATTTCTCTGAATTGCGTCGGCGAATTTCCCGAAATTGCTGCCCGATACGTGAAATTCAACTTGCCGCGACTAATCGTGCCACCATCGAAGCAAATTAGTCGCCGATACAACGCGTTAAACAGAATCCAATACACCGAATGCGTCTCTGAATGAAATCTTGCGTTTCTTTAAACAAATGATGCATTTAGGTACCTTGGAAAACTAAAAGGAGGAAGATTGATTGAAAAAATACTCGAAACAATTGAATCGGCAGTAAAGTCTTCTTTGAAGCACTTTCTTAGCGAATCGGTAGCGGAGAATGATAAAAGTTTGAGAGGCCCTGCTGGAAAGTATGATACTGCCGGCGGTAACCTCGTTTCGACAACAGTTTGAAAACGTTATTAGAGTTGGTTTCGAGCGAACCGTGTACGGATAGGAGGATAAGTGGAACGAGTGTTGATCAAAGTGTGGTCGGCCACGGTGAATTACGTAGAAATTATTAGATTTACGTTGGTTGGACCGACAACCGGAAACGTATTTCCGCGAACGACCCTTTCATCCCGCGAATCGTTCCTTCTCTCTCAGCCCCCCTCTGGCCCCACTCGTTGAAAAAGCTTAAAGAAGGACCATTGAAACCGAAGAAGAGCCGTTTCCGAAAGTTCGTAAAACGTTAAAGGGTGGGTCTCTCTCTCGCTTCCTCTTCCATCCGCCAACTGCTTTTCCTTTGAGAGTGAACAATTGGTGGGGAAAAACCGTGATTTTTTTCTACAACTTCTCTTTCCTCCTTTCCCTTTTTCTCAGTCTTGTTTTCTTGTTAGAGACGGAATCGTTCCAAGTTGACGTAAACTTCCGTTGCAAACGAGAAGTTGTTTTTTTTTTTTTTTTTCTTTCTTTTTCAGAAAGAGGTAATGGAAACGATATTGAACATTGACAAAATTTCTTTCAAACTCGTACCGCTTCGATTAACGTTTATTATAATTTGTTTCTCGTATATTTTTTCATCCACGAAGATGGTGCTTTCGCGTGCTCGAGCTACCGGTTTTCAACTTTCGAGTGGCCGTGAAACGGGAACAAAGAGGTCGAAAGAGCGCGCAGTCGAGCGAAGGGGCTTGGAAGCGAAGAGACGTGACGAAATAAATGGTCGTACGGGCGGGCAGGTGTAAGTCGCCCAGCTCCCCAACTTTAATCCTTCGTTTGAAAAAGTTTGAGCGCAGCGAGGGTGTAGGGGGGGCATGGCAGCACGTAAACTCTCGCCGGAAATGCATCGACGTACCGTAAACGCGGGGCCTCTCCACCGTCTGCGAGCCGAACGAACAGCTCGATTACAGAATTTTCTTTTTTTTTTCTTTTTTTTTCTTTTTTTTTCTTTTTTTTTTAATTTGCGATCGAAACGAATGCTCGAAACTACCAAACGAACTTTCCACGATTTACAACGGGGGGTCGCGTTCGATTCGCTTCCAAAGTTACGGGTTAAATTCGGTAATGACTCACGACAGTAACTAAATATCACGAGTGTGACTCGATGTTATAAATCAAAGAGATTAAAGAAGTAGTATCTCGAGTACATCGTTTTTATCCTTGGCATTTTCTTGGAGGAACGCGTGGAACGTGGCGGGGAGTTGCGAATTGCCGTGAAAGGAATTTTAGGTTGCGACGTTCCCGGTGAATTTGAAGGGTTACGGAATGCCTTGCATATTACACCGTTATTTACAGACACTCGAGAAACGACGATATACTTGGGGGTTGATGAAAATCATCAAGGTATGATTTTCGAATGGAAACTATGTTTGTCGTGATAGCGGCACAAAATGGTTCTACAATTCGGGTGGAATATGACGATATCAATTTCGATCGTGAGCAAACTTTATCAAAGGTCGTGTGCCCTGTCCTGTTTGTATCGTCCGTTTGATTCGAGCGAAGCTCGTTCGACCGAGACGTTTGTTCGTCTACTCGCTACTCGCTTCGATTAAACACCTCTCGCTTCGATCCTTTCCCAACCGAAAATTAACCAAAATAATTATTAAGTATACTAATTAAAATAAAAGGAAATAGCAAAAGGGGTTAACCGGCAAACATCGAGACGCACCGGCAGAAAAAAGACTCAGAGGAAAGTTTGGCGAAAACGTGTTAAAACTTTGAAACTTGAAATGCTAATGCAATCACGGAACTTTTATCGAAACAACGTTCGATTCGAAACATCAGAGAGGCCCCTGATGAATTGCGATAATCGAGTCAGACTCGATCGACTCGCGATTAAATTGTGAGCTCGAGTTTTACCTTGGCCCGTGGCCCGTGGCCCGTGACCCGTGACCCGTAGTGTTCCACGTTACGATAAATCTATCCAAAAGGCGGCGATGCGGAACTGGAAATTCTGTGAGTTAATAGTTCATTGTGGGGGCGTTAAGCACTGAAATTCGAACGTTCCAATCAATCCGGCAACATCTTTTTTTTCCCGCGCGTGATTAATTAATAGTCATTTATCTTCATTTGATCCTCGTATTCATCAGCGATCGAAGCACGAACTGATGAGGTGAAAAGAAAAGTAATTCAAGTGTTTCTGAAGTGACAGCGTTAGCGTTAAGCTACGAAATACAACGTCTTGTGTCTCTTTGTTGGTTGCAGAAAATCGTGGAAAATGAGAAGCAGCAGGATGTTGACAGTCGTCGTGATTCTGATCTCGACGACGACGACGTTCAATGGCTGCTTTGCCGAGCTGTACACCGCGTTGGCGGATATGGAGGAGCTTCTGGAAACGGAAGCGGTTCTCATCGACACGCTGAACGGGTATATCAAGGCTCAGGAAGAACGTCTGGCTACTCTTAGAAAGTGAGTTCTATCATTCTGATTAACTTCTCTCTCGTTTCTTTCGCTACTTGTCCTAGTTACTAAATATAGCAAATGACTGTAATCAACGCTCATTTCCTCGTTTCACGTCTATCTTTATTGGTGTATCACGAACGAAGACGGAAAACGATTCGTTTCGTCATACCAGACGGTTAGATGTAGTATAATAAGAGTAATAGAATCGAAATCAACTGTAGAAGTATTTGATCAAGAACTTTTATGATGTTTACTCAAAACCGAATGGCTTCTCGTTTTCCTCGAGCTCGTATTTTTCAATAAATTTCACGATTCGTAGACAGAGGGTCGTTTGAGAGCGGTATCCCGGTTTCCTGCCGAGGAATATGAGCTTTGAATGAACGGTCAGAACTAATTAACGAGCAGGAGAATCTCCGTCTGTGTCGCGGTGAATGAATAGCCGAAGAAGCTAAATGAAAACAGATTCGTCGCGCAAACGCAAGATTTTTGTGTTTACGAACTCCAAAAAGTTCATGGAACGCCACCAATCCGACGTTCGGTCGTTTTAATTCCGCCAGCTCGCCTCTGACGGAGCCGCTCGATTTTCGTGCTTTCAAAAAAGCCGCGTGCCTCCACGTTTTCCCGCCTTTCCGCTTTCCGAGTCTCGTCCCTTTTCTCTGTCGTCCGTTTGTAGATTAAATTCATTGAAATTACTGACTTTTATGCCGATCATCACTGTGAGTATATAATTATAACAAGATTTTACGGCGGGTTATTAAACCCGATCGAGATCTGCATTAAACGCTAAATCCGTATCCGTAAATTTTCATGGATATTCGGAACGGGCAATTATACAGCGGAAACTCGACACGGGATTCAGGCAGGGCTCCAGATCATCGGTTATTCCGAACTGTTCGATGATACTCTTACTTACAATTAGAAATAGCCCGATATCATTTCACGCCATCGAATCGTTTATTGCGAAGCTCTATCGTTGTCCAGTAAAACTACACCGGTTTATTAAATTGCCGTAGAAACGGTCTCTATATTTTTTTATTTTTAAATTAATAACGAGGAAAGAGACTAAAGCGAATATTGAATAATTTACGTGGATATCTTTATTAGAATCGCGATTAAAATTACACTTTCAACGTTTCATATTTTACAGAAATATAAATTATATTGTATATTAAAGATTCGTATTCAGGCTCGTGCGTTCAATTTTGAATCGCACGATAATCCGAAATCCAGGATTCGCGGCACGTTGCAGTGGATATTTTTTTCCTGGGGTTACCAGACAAAAGTGCGAGGGAAAATATAAAAAAGATTTCCTTGACGGTTTCTTCTTTCTCAGGTTCGGCCAAGCTCTCTTTTACCACCCTTCCCTTCTCCTCTCCTATTTCCTTCTTTACGTTTTACTGCCGCTTTTTATCTTCCCCGGGGTGTGATTTGGCGCGTTGCCCGACTCGATACCGATGCCTTGCCCATTTTCAGGGCAACGGGGAAATAAGAGGACCCCGAAAAACGTTAAGAACGTGGCTGGACCGCAGTTCTCTATCTTGAAATTCTCGTAGAAAGTGGGATCTGCAACGATCTAGTTGCTGCAGGTGCAATATTTCCGGCACTCGAGCTGTCCTGTCTATTTTTAATCCAGCAACGCTGTAATTGCTTCCGCGAGAAAAAGAATGACGCTATCTTCTTGCTGTTCCATTATTTCTCTTCATTCAACTTTCTTTGAATCGTGTATTAACATATACCTATGTAGGTTTTACGATCACGCTTATGGAGCTGTATTTGACACTGTAATCGCAGTTGCAGTCACGTGCCAAGCATTCTATACGAGTAACGTTTGCCAAAATTTCCTTCAAATGCCGATCGTTGCTGTCAATTGCATTCAGCGCAGGCAAAACGTGTCGTCGATCGAAGCGAAAGATATTTTAAAATGATAGAATAGAATCTGGAGCATACGATCACTGGTTATTCAGCAATTTTGTTATTTTTCCTACGCTCTCTAACCTGGCTAGTTTTGAGAAAGAATTGTGTGAATTCCCCCGAAGGATTCGAAATCTTTTCTTAAAGGATCTAGGAAATCGTAATAGTAAGAGAGTAAGAGAGTAAGAGTAGGTCGTCTAGGTAGAGATATATCGTTTGAATGGAGTAAAATTTCGCGGTGCTGGAGGATCAAAAGATACCTAAGTTATCCGATACGAGAGCGGTTAGGTTGGTATTAGCGAAGAGAATCGAAATGCTTCCGATCGTTTCGCGAAGTCACGCGTGAAAGTTTCGGACAGGAAATTCCGATCGGAACTCGGATGGTTTGCTGGATATTAAACGGAGGACGCGTCTTTGCTCGCTAGTTTCCAAGGAATCTGTTATAGGTGAAGCAGCAGTAGAACGTGATCGTACACATAGCTACTAGTTCTTCGCAATATTGAAACAGTGAGAAAAGGATTAAAAATTCCTTTTATCGAATAACGTTTATCGTCGTTGAAAGCTTGAATAGTCAATAATTATAGAATGGAGTGGTTGGAAGGTTGGTGAATAGAGAGGAATCGGTAGGAGACTAGCGTGGAAATTGTGCCGCGTTTAATTGCTCTTTTCTTTTAAATAGAGATTCCGTATAAAAATCCTTTGATAAGGATACCGTTGAAACGAAGATTCGAGGAATCGGATTCGAGTGCTTCCCGTTGGAACGACTCGTTTCGCATTAACCCCTTCTGCGAACGAACAAACGAACGAGACTGTCAGGTTGTTACGGACTCGTAGCAAGTATTAATTGCTTCGTTTCTCAGCTCGCGTGCGTAAACGATATCAATTAAAGCAACGAACGAAGCACCCAGTTGATAATCGCTTCATTATTTGTCTCGACTTTCGTCCACGATATCGTGATCTCTCGCTCGAAACGAGTTGGCGTTTTTATACTTTTTTCTTTTTTCGTTTTTGTTTGTTCATCTCTTCAATGCACGAATGAAAATGTGCAGATTGTTTCTGAAAGGTCATTCCAGTCTATTTTGAGCACACTACATCGTGTCACGTTCGAACGTTTTCAATATAAGCGATTGAAATGAAATAAAAATCGTTTGAATCGTCGATTGATTTGAAACTCGATCAAATTTCAGATGTAATGGAAAAATGTTCGAGTTGGAGCGGAAAATTTTCGATTGAAAATGGAACGTTTTCGATGTAAAAAAAAGTATAAAATTACGAGAGCCATTAATTGTCTGAAAATGATTAATTTCGAAATTGTAATTGGTATTCGATATAGTAGATAAAAGCAGAGCGAAGAATAATGGTTCGAAAATCACGGATACCTGACACTGGCCGTCAAACTGTTAATAAATAAAGAACGATCGTGGCTCTGCCGTTAATTACTTTAGCGAATTACGGACGAGTTGCCAGGTGGAATTAAAACAGGCCGAGTTTCGTTTAATTTGATTGGCCGATGATCGAATCGGAACGCGACGAAATCGAGCGTATTTATCCGCAGCACCGAAACCAAGCGGACTCGACAAATTTTGAGCAGCGCGACGCAGCGCGACGCGACGCGACGCGACGCGCCAGTTTTCATATTCCAAGAGGATATTCCAACGGGATAGGGTAGAGGGAGGCCTTCTACGCCTGCCTCGATTTAATTGAATTGTTACGCGCTCGCAAAATTGCAACCGAGTGTGTTTTTCAGAATCGTTTACAAACTAGTCGACGATACGTTCCCTGTTTTAATTTCATTTCGATATGGACGTTGAATTACCGAGCACGCTCGAAACAGAAACACGGAAAAATCAACTCTTAACACTGGACCACCACTTTGTGTAATTGAAGATACATCGGTAATCAATTTCTTTTTTTCTGACTCTTCCTGGCACGCAAGTACTTACTTTGGACAAAAAATACTTTTAAAATTCATACAAATAATACTCGACTTTTTCCAGTTTCGATCGCGTTCTATTTGCGTAGCAGATGTTTCGTAAATATTGCAATTTATCGAAGAAGCAAACCTTGAAAAAGTAAACTGCAATGTTTACAAAACGGCGGCTAAAAAAACAAAATTCGAAACTCTGAAAATGGTGGCGAATTGATTCACACCATCGTGCAAGTTTCGCGTGTAGAAACAAGATATTTTTACATTTTTATTTAAAAAAAGATGAAATCATCTGAAAATTCGTGATGTATAATAAATTAGTCTCGATTAAATGGTACATGAAAAAAGCAGAAAAAATTGGTGTCGCGTTTGCTGAAAAGAATTTTGTGGGAAGGATGGACGGTATTTCGTTCGATATGATCGAAACGAAATCGACATATCGCAGTTATGCATTCTGGGAATTTTCGAGGGTGGGACGAGCCATCCCCAGAGACCGGAGACCGGAGACCGGAACCGTCCGACCGTGTTTAATTGGAATTTCGGTGGCGGGAAAAATTTGACGAACACAGCTCTTCGCCGCTCACCGTTTGCCGTTTGCCGTTTGCCCCGTTTGCCGTTCGAAGAGATCGATTGCAAATTATTCTCGACACGATACGCGAAGTCAATCCCCTGGCAGGCCGTTGAAATTTTCCGAGGCTTGTAGCGTGCTTTAACACGCGTTCGATTAAACTCGGAGCCTAACGAATCTCGCTGGCAACCGTCAGTGTCGAACATTGCCACCGCCCTTCATCCTCCAACGACACCAAGAACAAAGCTCGAAACAAACTTGTATCGTTTTGTTCCACAATTGCGATTGATGAGAATCGATTGAACCTGGCTGAATTGATTGATTGATTGATTGATTGATGCGAAAATCATTCATTTTTTCAAAGCATTCCCTTTATTGTTACTACACTGCAAGTAGACTGTGCGATATGTTGGATAGGTTTTTTATTTATTCTTTTATCACGGACGTGAAAGGGTTAAAAATGAAAAGAAAATGATAAAAGCGGTCTAATTGCAAAACTTTGACGACGAGTTTGCTTGATCGCATCGATGAGAGAAAGGATTGCGTTTAAACGACGCGACGCGATAACTCGTCTTTCACGTGATTAACGAGTTAATGGCGATTGAACGAGGAAAGGGGAAACGATGAATATGAAAGCAGAGATCCATTCACGCTTTATTTCTTGCTCGATTTTCAATTGCTAATGGATGAACGCGTCCACCCGAGATATCTTTACATCGCAATTCTCCCTTGATATGGTTGATCGAACGAATCGACGAGCAATTTGGTATTCCCTTAACGATTCCAAGATAACAAGAACGGTCTTCCGTGTAATTTGCAATTTAAAATTACCCTTTTACATTAGTCCCCGTTGTAATCACTTCGATTTTATACGTTCACTAGGTAAATATCTATTCGTACCGGCTTTCGTTTTCTCCCTTTCCAGCAATCTACATTGGAAAACGCGAATAAAAAGCGTTTTCTGTAAACGTTCGAAAGTAACCCTTCGAATGGAAGTAATTTCTTTTCAACTAAAATATTATCTAATTGTAAATGAAAAATCTATTTTAGAACGTTTCTTTTTGCTAAAATTTTCTTCGAACGCGAAAAACTAGTTAGCACTTGTTATTATGTCAGGGCAAATTAACATTATCCGTGATATCCTTGGTGTCTCTCTGTTACCATAACTCGTTGCCAACATAATTTTATCGGGGCCACGGTGCGGGTAACAACATGCTGACACAGTGCGAGACAATATCTCGAAGCAAGTGGAACCCAGAGACGCGGGCCGTGTGTCGCGTATATGTACATAGGAGGTACGTGTAATCTCTGTACCAAGCATGTATATTATGTACACTATTGTTCATAAGTATCAAGACGTTTCCTTATTCTTTGAAATAGAACAAGTTTCGATAGGTTTAAATAACTTTTTTGAAAAAGAAGCAAAAATTTTAACGAGAAGTACGGTAGAGAGGATTATCAAGGGAAAATTGTCACGTGTCGAGTTACACGTATGTGTCTTGCGTACGCAACAATGCTCGGGATGTATATCAAGCTGTGCCTGTCATCGCCGTATCTAGCTTACCCAATATCACCTCGGTATTAACTCGCAAATGCCTGGCTGCCTGATACAATTATCCTCGTCTAGCCTCGAACCAGCCCTAATTAACCAACGATTAATCTTTAAACTTGCCCAAGACCAAGTAAAGGTAAACTCGTCCCCTCTCTTCAACTACCTTCCAACTTGCCTCTTTCTTTTATCTCTTTTATCTCTTTTCTCCTGTTCTTTCACAACGAAACTTTGGCCAGAACGCGTTATCCGCTTTTTGCAGGCCACCTATTCGAATCTGCTGCTTCGAAAAGATTTCGTCAACGATGCAATTAGAAAAAAGTTCTAATGATCGCGTCAGCTTCGAATTGAAGCGTCTTTAAACACATGTTGGTATGTATATAACGTGTCTTTCATGGAACAGAAACGAGGAGGAGGCAGCGCAGCTGCGGCCGTACAATACATACGTGTATGTATGTACAATATATCACGACCCGTTTTCTCCGATATAAATATGGATGGGAAGCAGCGTAATGTCGCCGATATAACTCTCCGCCTACAATAAGAAACGAGGATGCACGGTTGAAAACGTTAATGCAACCTTGTAATATTTCCGCGTTTTACTTCGATATTGAAAACGACCGAGCTATGTATTGCTTTCCGAGTCTGTTCTCTTCGCGTAGTAATACCTCATTCCTCGAATAAAAACTTCTCTAATGTAAGTATTGTATTATAAAAAAAGAAATCTCGTCGACTTCTATCGTGTAAATACGTAGCATTACATACTATTATTCTATTTATTAGGGAATTTTTAAAGAAAAGATTATTTAGCCGAGCAAATATAATACCGGTGAACTGAATGGTTATGGAGTTAACTTGAAAATTCTTAAGCGTCGTTCGTTTAATTAAAGCTTGAAAAGCTTTTTAATTAAAATACCAGAGAGTGTTAAGTGAAGGGTAGCAATGTAGGTAATTCAATTTAACGGCTGATCAAAAGGTGGAGAAATTACGCTGAAAATTCGTTGACTTGCGAAAGATTTTCAAATGGGAACAAAGGGATCGCGGGAATTCTGAACTGTGCAGAAATATGCGTGCAGATACATTTTATCGGTAGGTAAGGTTAGCGGTGAAATGAAAAATTACTATGTCGCGATCATGGAAGTATCTACTATAAATTCCGCAGGCTTGGTCGACTTGTCGTCCCGAAACATCGAAGCCAGCAGTGACTACAGATACAAAAAACTAGGCATGCCTTTATTTTCGAGGGATCATGATTTTCGAACTCCCAGACACCTTCAGATGAGATTAGGTCTGCATGCAGAGAGCAGATCCGGTATGATAATCGTGTCTGTTTTACCAGTCCCTCCTTTACCGTATCTCAGACTGACATTTAAAAAAACTCAATTTTCAGGTGTACTTACGTATGGTCATCCTGCCTGTCTTCCCAGTATGTACCTCTTTTGCCATATCTCGTACTCACGACTGAAGACACACAATTTTTAGTCCCTTTCGTTTCTGTTTTTTTATTCTTTTGTAAATTAGTGCAAATCCGTACAAAATTAAACAATGATTATTATAATTGTTTGACAAACTTGTATTCATTTCATGCACCTTGGTAAATAAATCATTTTTAAAGAGCAATTGAGTTATCATTTAATTTAGCCAATTTCTTTTTTAAGTTATTTACTTATTACTCTCAATTTCTTTCTCCGCTGCATCCCTTACATCCCAGCATCCCTTATATCACTCTATCTCTTACATCTCAGCAACTCAGATATTTCTACATTAAATTTTGCAAAAATTTCGGCTCTCTAGCGGCAAAAATTTGAACTAAATTTTCGATGTCGAATCAGCGCCCTCTGGTTTCCAAAAAAGGAACTAAAGTAAGTCGAAATTTTGGCCCTCTAGCGGAAAAAATGTGAACTAAAATTTCGATGTTGAATCAGCGCCATCTGATTTCGAAAAAAGGAACTAAAGCAAGCCGAAATTTTGGCCCTCTAGCGGGAAAAATGTGAACTAAAATTTCGATGTCGAATCAGCGCCACCTGATTTTGAAAAAAGGAACTAAAGTAAGCCGAAATTTTGGCCCCCTAGCGGCAAAAATGTGAACTAAAATTTCAATGTCGAATCAGCGCCATCTGATTTCGAAAAAAGGAACTAAAACAAGCAGAAATTTTGGCCCTCTAGCGGCAAAAATGCGAACTAAAATTTCGATGTCGAATCAGCGCCATCTGATTTTGAAAAAAGGAACTAAAGTAAGCCGAAATTTTGGCCCTCTAGCGGCAAAAATGTGAACTAAAATTTCAATGTCGAATCAGCGCCATCTGATTTCGGAAAAAGGAACTAAAACAAGCAGAAATTTTGGCCCTCTAGCGGCAAAAATGTGAACTAAAATTTCAATGTCGAATCAGCGCCATCTGATTTCGAAAAAAAGAACTAAAACAAGCAGAAATTTTGGCCCTCTAGCGGCAAAAATGTGAACTAAAATTTCAACGACGAATCAGCGCCCTCTGGCGGCAAAAAAAGAAACTAAATTTTGCAAAAATTTAAATTATTTTTCACGAAACTTTACTTACCTTTACTTACCTTTACTCGAACCAGTAGCTATAAGTATTTTATTTATCATATATTTATTATAAGGGTTGAAAGGATACAAGAGATGCAGGGAGAATTGAGGAGTGTAAGGGATACAAAGATATAAAGGGTACAGAGATGTAAGGGATGCAGGAATACGTATAAGTGACGGAAGGTTGAAAACAAAGACGTGTCTAGTCTTGTTGGATCTGTAGTCGCTGAAATCAGCAAGAATATTGCTGGAATACCGTCGATGCTGGTGGCGATGCGCTCCTTGTTAGCGGGAAATTGAGTTTAACTTGTAATCTTTCTTTACTTTACCTTTATCGCTTTATGTAATAAGTAATATCATAGGCAAATTATTTTAACACCTTGCTTACCCACCACCCTTACGCCCTATTGCAAGATTCCGTGTTTAATTTGAAGGAAATACGAGGAAGATCGTTGAAAGAGGATCGAATGAAAAGTGTTCCCTTTGTTTCGAAGACGACCGCTCGTAATGCTCGCCAGAGTGGTCCTTAATTATCAAAATAAAAGCAAACTGAGCTGCTTTGTTCGACTTCGCGTCGGCCACATTCATTCGACGCGCGAAACTGAAGCCGGCCGCGTTTTTTTTCAAAAGAATCGCTCGAGTACCTTTCGCTTTTCACCTGCCTCTTCAGCTATTCGAGGGTCGTCCGTGGCTCGTGACCATTTCACTCCTCCAGCTGCGAACGCGAGCCACGAACCGCAAACACCAGGCAGACGCGTTCCTTTTGTTTCCGGCTTTTCGTATATACAAATAGTAACGAGAAAATATAGCGCGCCTTTATTACAACCGAGAATAAATATCAACGTAGAGCGTGGAATGCTGCCTCTTAAACTTAATGAATTTTTACAACTGCTAGAAACCAAAAGGAAAAAGGACGGATAACTTTGGGGGTGACAATAACCAGAATCTTTTTCTGCTTGGTGGAAGAAAATATATTTACGTATGTTATTTATGTATATACAAATCGATCGATTATCACAAAATTCTGCCTGTACAACGAAGAGTATAAATGTTCGAGAAAGAAAAATTCACAGATTCCCTTTCAGCGTTCAATGATTCGTTCGAATGAAAAATAAATGCTAAAAACAGATCTAAAAAATAAAAAAGGAAAAAAAATAGGAGAAAAAAATCAGTATAGTCTACGACGAACAGCAACTTTCGAGGGCAACCAATCAGCCCGGAATACTAGTTACAACAATTAAATCCATTCAAAGTTAGTGGAAAGTAGGAAACATCCCGATATCTCTAAAAATCGACGCGTCAGTTGAAAAAAGTCAGTTCAATTTCGAGTGGAACTGGTATCGATGATACCACCGTGTCTCGTATCGGTATAATGAAAAATCGGATAGAGCATCGGTACTGGCACGTACTCGACCAGGGAGAAATTGTTCCTTGGTACAAACTCTTGCGCCAATGGGTTCAATGGCGTAGCCAATGGGAGTTCAGGAATCTGGCTGAGATGATACTTGAGAGTTTGTTGGTCGGTGCCGTGGATATCGGCAATCTCGAGATACCTTTGCCAAAGCTTTCGACAGGAGCCGATCGTTAAGAGGGCAATCGGGTCTCCGACCACTGCGACCAAACATTTGGCTCGCGTTATGGCTGTATTTAACAGCCTCGGATTCGTTAGAAACCCATAGTCCTTCACGTTTCTCTCCGCCGAGTATCTGCACGAGTTTCTCGTTCGAACGATGCTGATAAACACCGCGGTGAACTGTTTCCCTTGAACGTTCAATACCCTCTCGACGGACACGTCGAACAGCTTGCGATTACGTAACTCGACTCGTATCCTTTGCACCTGTTCCGCGTAATAAGATAAAACTCCGATCGATCCTTCCCCGTATGGTCCCCAGCAATCCACCGGCCAGCTGTTTTTCAATTCTAACACGCGATTCACTATCTCGTGCGCCTCCATCACGTGCACGAATCCTGTTGAATAGACGCCCTGTCGCAAACAGAAAATAACAATCATCTCATTCAGAATATAAAAGCATCGAACGCGATCATCTTCTTTCGTTCGCGTAAACGTACCTGTACTTCCTCACCCTGAACGGCATAGAAGGTCAACGGTTTTAATACAGGATGTTTCATCAATAAATTGTTACCAGGCTTTACGACCCCGTCGTAAAACATTTCGGACGTGTACTTGATGATGTCCCCGTGGGCACGGTAATTCTGACAAAGATGTATCCTGCACGGATGCGTTGGCGGATACGTCCCATAGATTCTCTCGAGCAGGGTCACCCCTAGACCTCGTTCGTTCGCCAAATCGCTATAAATTTCTGGCGCTAGTTGCATCTGATCGCCAGCCAGAATTAGACGGGTCTGAGGAGTGGCTAACGAAAGGGGTATAAGAACTTCGCATTCTAACGCCTGAGCTGCCTCGTCTATCACTATATGAGTGAACGACAAATTTAGGCACGTTAATGAACTGGATGTGGTCAAAGTGGTCACGATCAATCCGCAATCTTGAAGATCTTCCTCGGTAGGATCGCGAAAAGTCCCGTTATCTTTCATCAGTGTGTACTCTTGAACCACTGGATGTACCTGAAATATCGCAATGAAACGAAACGAAAAAGGAATAACGCATCAAGGAAGACGGACAAGTTTCATCTCCCTAGGAAACGTACCGTGTTTCTAGCTCGACCCTTGTAATAAATTCTGACGGGTTTCAATCGTGGATATTTTTCCATTTTATACCAGCAGTCGAAAAAATCTTTCACGTACAGATCGGCCGCGCTATTGCTATGGGTACAAAGTAAAATTTTGTATTCGGAACTGCTGGTAAGCAAGAGTCGTAGAGCCTGAGCAATGGTAAACGTTTTTCCTGTTCCAAATGGTCCGAGTAACAAAATTGGTGGTAAAGAGATCTCAATAGGGGCTGTGATAATTGCTAGAGCTCTTTTCTGTTCGGTATTAAACAGGCTATGCTTGGTATTCGTCTCCGATAGATTGACAGTACCGATCTCTTTCATATCTCGATGAGCTTTGTTTAGAAAAACTAGACCTACGTCCGGCAAGCTATCTACAGCTTTATGCCATTCGCAAGAAGGCAAACGATTCAGTACAAATTGCAATTGCACTTCCAGATCTGTATTTGCCACCAAATGTAACGTGTCTACGCACATTTTCGACAATCTCACGTATACGGTTTGCGTACACTTGTCTTCTATGTGCGCCTCGAATATTATGTTCGAATTATGATTCTTGAAAAGTACTCTATTGCAACCTCTCAGGAACAGTCTTCCGCTTTTTGTATCTTCTGTGATACTACGGCTTAGTGGTAACTGTGATAAAAATTTATCATACATTTTGCGTTTTATAGTTTTCAGTTTTCGGACAAACATGCTATATGTATATGTATGAGTATACTAATAAAAAGCAAAACTAAACGTATCTATGCTATCTGTGAAAATAGAAAAGTAAGAGAGAAAGAAAAAGAAGCGTATAATAGCTAAAAAAAAATTCGCACCTGAGCAAAGAGCTCACCAGGTGGTGCATATTTAACGGTAGTAGACGCATCACCTGTGGAAGCCAAAATATAATTGCAAAGTAGGCGCATACACGTGATTTCATTGTATCTGGCAATTTGTTCGTGTCTAGCTAATTCTTCGACGGTAATCAGTTCGTGAAGACGACCTCTATAATTTTCTGGTGTTAAGCGATCATCCGTAAGGGATTGTTGAGTTAAAAAGAAATTATTTTTATCAGGATACGGATATATCATAGCCAATTTCTCTTCCCTTGGATCTTTTGGTGGCACAAACGGTGATTTAAATCGACAAATTAATGTTGTTTCATTGATCCATGTTTTTGGATTCTGCGAAAACTGATAGTTGGTGGCTTTGTGAATTCTTGAAAAGTCTTCGATTGGCAAACAGTCCACGCACATCCTCTCGAGTATCACAGGATATTCTCCAAAATAAAAAATAATATTCTGGCGATAAGTACCGTACTGATTGGCAACAAAACATATTTTCACATAATATTGTATTTTGCTGCTTCCATTTCTTTTTGCATTCATCGCATCTAACTCTGTGCTACACCATTCTTGGCCGTTTGTAACTCCAATTTCATTGGTATTGTAGAAAACTGACTTTATAGCAAAATTCCTACGGTTCTCGTCCAAAGTTAATGCTACTTTTTGTAATTGTTTACCTAGATAAAGGTAATAAGCTCTATCACATTTCTTATACTCTGCAGTTAAAACAATTTTAAAGGAATTAACATAGTAAAGAAATGTTACAATTAAAGATAACAATTATTCAAATATTGATCGTTAGACTCTCACTGTGCTTCCACGCATCGATTTTGCAAACAACAATAAGCAATTGTTAACAGGTATAAACACCTATAAACACGATGAAAAAACAATGGCACTTACCACGCGCCAGAATGTGAAAATTCCAACAATAAATGACATGACAACAGGTCGATCGACAACAAAGATTGTTATCGGGAACAATTAACACGTCCTCCGATTGCTTACAGACGATTATTTTTTCAGGATTTTTCGATTTAATCCAATCGCGGTGGACCTTCTCGGCGAAGCTGGAAAACTTTGTGTTTCCATTGACTCTAAGCGAACAGTTAGCCATGATGGCCGCTCCGAATTCTGAATATCTTCCGAAATTCGAACACACGTTGCTTTATTAGAACACAAACACGGTTTTACATTTTTTCGGCACAATATAACTGAAACCTAACCCAGACACAACAAACACGCAAATTTCATAGCGCATTTTCGCCGTACCATCATTCCACGATGAGTACAACGCTTTCGACTACTGACAGGTCAGTGTTCCGTTTACGCAGCCGCAACGCGAACGCTATCGAAGCGCTGCGCCCACCATCTTGCGGCTACCGCAGGATTTCACAGCTTACCAACGGTATCCCGACCTTTTCGACGCCAGATAAGTAAGATGTACTAGTGACTACTTACAGATGCAACAAGACTGGACACCCTCGGATGAGCTTCGATCAAACTTACATCTACATTTCATTTATTTTATCATTTTATTAATTTTATTAAATCATTTTATCCCTCGGCTGACCATCCCTTTTATTTTATTCGAAATTAGATTAGAAAAGTGCGTTAGAAAAGTTGAAAAACAGAAATGAGAAACTGGACGCGAAACGGCCTCTCGCAAGTCGACACGCAATCTCATGGAAATTCCAAAGAAGATTCTCATGTAAATCGCGCCACGTTATTGAACCACCGGAAGTGGCTAAATGACGATCGCCATTATCCATGCGGTCTGTTGAAGGGTTTCCAGGGTGAAAGGGAGAAAGAGAGAGTAGAACGAAGGGTGGCGGGATGGTTGAAGAGTCTCAACGCGTAGGGGGTGAAATGCAGAACCAGAGGAGTGGAATCGGTGGTTAGCCCCGGCGAGTTGAAAGCTTTCGAATCGACCATTTCGTGCGTTCCTCCAGGTATTCCCCTTGGATACCAGGCTATTCCATTTACCCCGACGCCACGAGAAAGAAAAGAGGAGGGAAAAAATGGCAGGAAATCTGGCAGTCAGGAGAGCTGACCAGTTTCCTACTCACACCAGGTAAACTGTTTGTCCGTTTTCGAAACTTTCCTTTCCCCTGGGCCCTAAAGAAATATAATACAACGTTCGACGGCCTGTCGCATTTGTTCCGAGGATATTCGAAAGAGGCGTGTGAAATGGGCTACGAGGTGGCTTGCTTCAAAGTAATCGATACATGTATCTTCCTGCTTTACGATCACAAAACTTATCAGTTACCTACAATTAACTCGTTACTGCGAGAAGCAAGAAATGTTTGCTCCAATTTAAAATATTAATCGCAGAATTTGAACAATGAATTTGCAATATAAACTATACCATTGAAATAAAGCCTCTTTTTTAAAGTTGCGTTGAATAAATCTATGTCGCGTTCCTCCCGTTGAATTCTCGACGGTAACAAATCGGAAGAAATCAAAAAATACTGAAGCAAAAACTGGGAAGAATAGCGGGAATATTTATCCTTTTCAAGACATTTCCGACGTGAAAAAACCGAAAGAAACAATTGCTTCCTTTTCGCGAGGAAAAGAGGAAAAAAAAGACTTGGCTCGTTCTTATCACGGAAATTTTCTATTTACCTCGTTACGTTTCACGGATCGCTGGAAGTTCGCGAACAGCCAGCGACAACGGGTCGTGAGTAACCCGGTCGACGATAAATTTATCCGTGGTTCGCGATTTAAATGACGAAGCTCCCGGATAATAGAGGTCTCGATAAAAATATACCAAGAAAGTCATTGTTGTTCCAGAGCACGAACAATGAGAAAATAAAAAGAGAGATGCGAGTTGCTAGAGGGTGCGCGCGAATCCTGACTCAACCCCGTCTTAAGAAAAATCTCCCAACTGTAGCAGAGCCAATATTCTCAAGTTGCCGCGCACCCCTAAAAGAAACGCTAGCTTATATCGCTAATTAAAATCTGTCGCGTACGCGATCGCTGGAGGGTGACTACGAAAAAGAGATAGAGAGAAAGCGTGGAACGTGGAGCGTCCGGCGTCATCGAAAACGGGGATAGCAAGGATCGAGGGAAAACGTTGAAATCGCGCTAACGAGAGGATTCGTTATTGAACGGAGCTGGAATATAAAGAACTGTCGTTATCGCGCCTCCAACGTGTTCCCTCGGGCACGAGGCAAATGTGCACGATACGGACGTGTACTCGAGGCTTGGTCACTTTTTTAATCGACTCTCTGCACCGTTCCGTGCCACCCCATCCCCTAACCGGCTTACGTATCAGTCAATTATTAGGAAATCTTTTTTGCCCTTCTATCAATTGGTTCGCGCGCGTACATCCCGAAAGAATATTCCCTTTACTGAAGCAACAAAATACACCATGTGACAATCCAGTTTTCAGACTGGCTTGCGTTAGGAAAAATTATGAAAGTTTTTTTCAAAAAATCACTAACGTTTGTATCCTAAATAAAACATTCCAACCACGATACGCGTTTACAAACGAACAATCTATTACTCGTGAAATGAATTTCTATTCCGTGACCAGACTCCGCCGACGCGTCGGAGTTTAAACAAAATTTTAATCAAATCCCCATTCAACGCCGACGACGCGACAACAATAGAATTCAGTTAATGTCTCTCCAACTTTAGTTATTAAACGTTCGAACGGTTCGTTTCCTTCAATCCGCTGCGATTCGAATTTTCTCCATGAAAATCGTTAGGTAACTTTCCCTTCGCATTATCTTCTTTCAAACGTCCCTTCGAGATACCTAAAGGCTCATTAATTGAATATCAGAAACACTCTTCTAGTTGTCACTCGCATGCCTAAAATCAAATCGACCGCAATGGAAGAAGCAAAGTCTAATGGAACCTCGAAACAGGCGCAAACATCCGCTAGTCGCGATAGGTCGTAGGGGGTCGAAAGGATGTATCGATTCGATGCCGGACCGCTGTTAGTCACCGTAAGTGACGAGGTGTCGTATAAATTAGTCGAATAAACGAGCCAGGTGCGCTTGACTTTACCCGTTCACCTGACATCCGCAGCTGCGACGAATCACGACTAGCTTACATCCTGCAGACAGAATTTCGCCCCGCTCGACCCAAAGAAATACACTCTTCTTGTTTACTTTCAATCAGTGGCTCTTAATTACCTTTACTCGTAGTTAAGTTATGGAAAGGGAAGTGTTGGAAGTTTGGCAAGAAGTAACGATTGAAGAGGCGGGGGCGTGACATCGAGTCGAAAAGGGAGAAAGTGTTGGATCCCCGCAACGCGAGATAACAGAGCGTGAAAGGCGTCCGTGTCGGTGGCCATTGTGTCGCGCCGGGGACAATAGCGTCGGGGATGTCCCTATCTTCCGCCACCAAGTTGATATCGCGATCGAATCGCGGTCCAATTGTAATTGGATACTCCGCCAGACATCGAACTGTCTGCGAATAGAACGAAAGAAATCCCTGCCGACTTTATCGATTCCAATTTCCCCCTTTAATTGAGAGCTACTCGATCCCTCTTTGCAACTCTAAGCAACGAGTTAACGATGATTTATCATTCTTCAAGTTATCATTTTCCCACTTTTCATTTTTGAAATATTTTACTTAGCAAATTTATTCAGGAAGAATTTGAATAAAACCTCATCGACGAAAGAAGAAGGGCAATATTACAAGATTAGCATAACATGCGGCCCTTATATTTTGGGAAAAGAAAAAAGAAAGAAAGATCTTTGACGAGTTGCATGGAAACCGAAGGAAATTTTGACATTTTCATGCGATTCGTCCATCAAGATACGGAAACCGATTCGAGCTGTATTGTATTTCGAGCGTGCTTAACCGTTTCGTGACTAACGCTCCTCGTTTTCGTCCCTGAAATCATTTGCTTCCCACATTATCCGAGAAAATGCAGCTTTGCAATTTAAATTGCAACCGTGTTCCGGTTTCAACGTCATTTCGAGTTTCATTAATCGTTTCTTGTTTTCGGAAAATAATTGCTGCGAACGCGACGCGTTTCGGATCGATTCAACCAAACAATACAATAGAATTCTGGCGTAAAATGTTTTCATTCAATCAGAGATTGGGTTTTCGAAATTCTCTGCTGGGCGTTTCGATAATTGCTTTTGCGTAAGAAAAATATAATCAATCGGTAGGTGGATTGGAAATACATAATGAGAACGAAAGATGTCGCGGAGCTAGCCAATATTCGACGTGTCAATTAAAATAACCGACAGCGAAGCAACAGGATAATAATCAAGGGGTTCGCTTTTCCCCTTTTCTCGTATTGGGTGGCGTAGGCAAAAGTGCGTGGTCGTCGAAATTCGCAGTGGAGGGAAACCGCGTCGAAAAACAGCTGACGCGTGTTCCCGTTCACCGTTGCGTTGTCCCCGACTCGGTCAATTATTCCGCGACACTGGTAAGTACGTTGATTAACAGGGGCGAGGAAGATTCCTGGTGCTCGGCAGGAAGCAAAACCGGCGTGGCGCGGCGCGGCGCGGCGCGGCGCGACACCAGGATAGCGTGAGTACGTGTCGCGGCCGATGTACGCGGAAGATCGCGTCCCCGTTGAATCAAGATTTAATCGAATAATTCTCTTGGGATCTAATGGCGGGGAATAATTTATCGGATCCCGAGAGCCTAGCTTTCCTACATTATTAACCCTTTCGTTGCGAACCACACGTATACACCGTGTTCGCTAAGATATTCAATAAACTTTGCCCTCGTGTTTAGCAGGTTATCGCGAGCAGGGCTTTGATAAAAAATTAAAAAATATTGTCTGTGATAGAAGGAACGTTCGATGTCAGCAATGCAAATGATTTGTAAAAATTGTAGAATTGATTCGACGTACATTTGCTGAATAATTGAACACTTTTACAAAATGTTCATCGATTTTGCGGAACATCGCGTTTAAAGAGTGATAAACCACTTTTGTGCACGGATATTTTAATCCCTTTCAAACTGAATTCCCTTTGGGAACAGATCGGTCTATGAATAGAATTTGGTTTACGCGTTATCGGTGTTAAACGTGATACCATTGAACGCTGGTAAAGGTGTAGAATCGAAATTTCTGTCAGCCCAGTGGCTGGTAAATTTAAAAGCATTTCCAAGCGTTTGAAAAATACAATAAATCAATCATACTGCGCGTATAGGCTATAGAAATTTTTAAAAGGTTTATCGATTATTAAAACGTAAGTAAGCGTTGAAATATATTTCGCATGACTATATTTTATCCTGGCTTTTTCCGCAACAGGCTACTACGCCAAAGATAATGGAAGTACAAATGAGGTACTTAGGACGAGGAGAACAATGCGGAAAGTTTCGCGTAGCGATACTCTAAAATGCTAAATGCATCTACATCCGTGTACTTAATCACCTCCTCTAGAATTTTATTCGAAATGCGGGAAACAACTTACCGAAATTATTCCCCGTCGTAGCAGGCTGCACCCTCTGCTAACAGAAACCTGAAACCAAAAGAAATTGAACGTTAATTAAAAATTCCTCGTGATACGTTGATACACGATACTCTTATCGCGAAACAAAGTTGGCAAGATCTTTTTCGATTACATCGATTAGACGCGACGGTGTCGACCACTTTCCAGCGTCCGTTAAAGAAGCTCGAACAACGTAGTCGAGCCGGGCCGTGAAACTTGCCATTATTTTAATTGCTTCCATCGCATCGGGGCAAACGAGCCGCAGGACAACTCCGTGGAGACGGTCTACGATGCCCGTAAGGACACGCGGTTTTCGCAGACTTTCCTCCGATTTCCTCTGACCCCTATCTCATCCAGATGAAACCGGCTGAAGTATTATCTTAATTGGAACCACCATTAAGCTCAACCCTTGGATTATTCCCTGCCATTTTTCTTCCTCCTGTTTCTTCTGGTCTACCACCAACTCCGTGATCGATATAATTAATTTTAATTACACCGTTCGTGTCGAAAAATTAAGATTTAATACTTTGAAAACGCGTTCATCGTTCTTGATGGATCAGGCAATCGTTTAAGTGACCATAATTTGCATCGGTAAAAAATACAAAATTGTTGGCGATATTTTAAAAAAGTAATCACTCGCTGTGACACGGTAAGCTACTCTCATTCTTACTTACTTGCGTACATTATTTGTCATTCTCATTGTCCACATTTATCTATATCGTGTGACTACGTGCATTTGGTGCATACAGTTTCTATGACAAATAACTTCAGAACACCTTTTGTTACCGTGAAGTGTAAGGTAACCCCATAAATTGTCTGACAGAACTTCCAGCTTACTCTATACAGACGACACGCGTTAGAAAAACATTTCCATTGTAACCATTTCATTCTCTTTGCAAACTTTTACAGTTTACCTATTGTTTATCTAATTGAAATTACTGAAATTGAAGAAAATTCAATTTCAATTTCAAGTTCCTCCAATTTTCCAGCTTTTTCTTTCTACCCAGTTTATGGCCATTTCGAACGGCACAGACCTCTCTAATAGATAATAAATTTTCGCGTCAACACTTTGCTGTCGTTCGCATACAATAGCATTCCATTAAGTTGAAGAAAAGAAGAGAGGCCGATTTTCATCAGGACGATTCCATGATGGAAATTGCAGGGAAAGGAAGCATGGAAGTGACGCAGGCGACGCTCGAAATGCTGATAATTGTGTCGACACGACGCACCTTGCACAAATTGCACTGTATTTATACGTGCATTTACCAGCTGTTACCAGCACCTATTCGGAGTAACTTGCGTTGAAATATTCATTTCGATAAGAACTGTTTGCTTCGGAGTGTCAAGAATGAATTAATTGACGCCAGATTTATTTTATTGTTAGAAACAAAATTAAGGATCTACTGAAAGCTCAGTAATTAATGAAAGTACTTAACTGATTCTCGTGTTGCATGCCTTTAACTTTAATATCGTTTCAACAATTAACTCGATCCAGTTTCAAACTCTGCAGCGTAACCAAATCATTTATCATTCATCAGTCAGTTCTACAAAGATATCCTCTCAATCCGGCTTCTGGTTATCGTAGGATAATTAATTATTCGTCTGATTGTCAGTTGTCAGTCGTCGTCGCTAGCCGCGATCTAATAGTTTGGAAATGTTCTTGAAAAGAATGTTCGATGGCTTGAATAATTTCACAGGCCAGTGGAAATCGAGCGTGTCGACGTTAAAATACTGCTCGTTAGAGCGTTTCGTCAACGCGAACGACTAATTCATCCCCCTCGTTAAAGAGGGATGCGAGGTGGTCAACCGTGATGGCAAGCAAATTAGAACTTTTCGTCCGTGTTCCAAGGCCGTATTAAAATTAACGCTTTAATTGATACTTAAAGCTATTTAACATTTTTCATATTTTCTACAGAATTATCAGTCAAAGTATCTGGAATGGGTTGAAAAGAAAGAAAAGGTGTAAGTTTGAGGGAAAGATATCGTGTAAGGATGAAAAAGAATCGTTATCTGAAATAGTAAAGAATAGACAAAGGAGATAGTAAGAAAGACGAAGAGGAGAGTCAGATGGCCGATAGGAAAGGACAATTTCATTTCGAAAGGCAGAATGTATTTTCTGAATCAAAGATCCCCCATGGCGATGCCACGGAGATGGTTGGACGCGTTTTCTTTCGACTGTCGTTTTATCCGGTCGTTCAACCACGAGATTGAGAACAGTGGAAGGGCGTAGAGAAGGGCCATTTGCGTGATCGGTTCGGTCGAGATAACGAGAGGGAGGGAGGGAGGGAGGGGGGGTAACGTTCATGCAAATGCGATCAAAATGGAAACTCGGCCGAAACAGAACGCTTTATCGTGACTTTAATTCGACGTAATTCGTAGCGGATATGATGGCCAGCATCCGATACGGGTCTGATTGATTGACCGGATCGGAACATTCTCCACCAGATTCGCGTTATCGCTTGGCATTCTTGCGTTGCAAATGGAGTTTCAGATTATCGATAGCCGGATAATCTACGAGGGATATTCGCCAATTCTATCGCTACGATATCGTTCGATGCATTTTCTTCCTAACATATGTATGTGCATATAAAAGAAATTAAAATTTCTATTTTCTAAGATGTGAAATTTTATCTGACAATGAAACGAGTTATTTAATAGGCGTAAGATTTCTAGTATCGGTCTATCCTATCTATGCAAGAACGGGGTGAAAACGGACAATCGTAGAGGAATTAATCAGATTCTGGTGAATCTGTATGCGAACCACGCGCCTCCCCCGTCGGACGACGTATTATTACGTCGAGGAGGGATGGCCAGTTCCCTGTTGGCTTTTCCACGCGCTAGAACGATCTTCGCGAATTATCTCTGTCCCTTTAGGGATGGAGGGGTCGGACTGCTCGTTATCTACGTCAGGCAGTTATTGCCTATTACAGGCTGGCCGGTAAAATGGAGAACAGGACTGAATAATTCCCTCGTCATCTTGCCAAGTCCTTTGTATTTCTCTTTAAAGGCAGGAAACCGGTGTGAGAAGTGGTGCACGTACGTACAGGGATTATCGGTCTTTGTTCGGAAACGTGATCGCAAATGGAACGTCACGAAACACCGGGATCTTTAAATCGTTTCAACGATACGATGAAATCTGAAATTCCTTATAATCTTTATCTCGGGACTAATGTAAATACGTAAAACGCGGGAGGAAATGGCGCGAAATAAAATGGTCGTTGCGCAAAGTGTCGTGAAAATGTTCCTTGAATCGCGAGGCACATTTGCTGAATTATAGTAAAGAGGGGAAGTTGCAGAATAGAGATAAAAGGAAGGTGGCAACCCCCTAGCCAAAAGGAGATTCAATTTAAAAGGGTGTCTTTTCCATACATCGAATCTCTTAATGCTTCGTGGTTTTTGTCCAAGAAAAAAAAAAAAAAAATTTTGTTCGAGCCAAAGCACGAGTGAATTTCGTACGAACACGTTTGAGTAAGAGAAAGAAAATCTGGTTGTTTCAGGAATGTAGAGGATTACGCGAGAGAGCACGAGGAAGCTTCGAGGAACATTCAGCAGTACCTGTCGAATCCAATCAACGCTTATCTGCTTGTGAAAAGACTGACCACCGATTGGAAGCGGGTCGAAGAGCTGATAACCCAGGACGTGGGCAAATCTTTCGTCGCGAATATCACCAGTTCACGAAGCGACCTTAAATTCCCAACTGACGAAGACCTTAATGGCGCTGCCGTTGCTTTGATGAGGCTACAGGACACGTACAAACTTGAAACTGCACAGGTCGCCAGAGGCGTGCTGAATGGAGTTCAATACAGCACCGGATTAAGCGGTTCGTACTTCACTTTTTTTCTTCCTTTTCCTCTTTTTCTATTAAATTTTTTTATTTCAACCACCAACTCAGTGGCAATTCTAAGAAGAATCAATCGTTCCTCGATCTTTTGTGTCCTAGACTGGTCTGACTGATAAATCGTTGAACCATCAATGGAATCGTTTAATAGCCAACGTAATCAAAGGAAGAAAAGAATAGTGGAAGAATTTGCAGATTATTTTCTAAAAGGCTTTCAGATGAATAATTTAGAAGGTTTTCCTCGAAACGTGTACATGGCAAACATAATCGTGAGACCTAATTTCACGATCCAGCTTTTATTCAGGAAAATCAACACCGCTGCGAAACGAGGCTTTAATGAATACCTGAGACGAGATTTTTTCAAAAGCGTTATTGTTCTCTCGGAATTTTGTACGTGGAAATGAAGAATCCTTTTTCCATTTTTCTTTCAAATCCAAAAATCCACTTTTATCAGCTAATTTTAATAATTGTTCGTTAAAGTTACAGAGTAAAAGCTTCTCCTTGGTGAATTATTAAATTTATTGAGCCAAGAGTAAGGTTGAAATGTTACGAATCGACAGGGATATCGAGGCTGCCGATGTTACCTGTACTTAACGATCCTCGGCAATGAATAATTTACGTGATTTCCTTTTTCAGCGTCCTATCCCCGTTCTCTGCCGACCTTTCGCCAATTTTGCTTCGCGAAAATACCGTAGCAATTCGCAGTTTCTAATGTCACCGACGACGCGTTTCCTCTCTTTTATCCCTCCTTTTATTACCTTGGCTTTTCAACCTTTTACCGCGACAGCAGAGTGATTTTTATCATCGATCCTTTCTCTGCATCATTTATCGAGCACGAAAGAAGAATTCGATGAATATTGAATGGAGGAGAAATTTATCTCTTCTACTTTTATCGTTCTTCGAGTTCGGGTCAGAATTCCAAATTACAAAAGGATTCGATATTTTAAGAATTCCGAACGAAATGATGAATACAAATGAATGAATGCAAATGAACTAAATCCAATGGTAAATTGTCTTCCCAATCTATTTTCCGCTTATCATACAAACTTTTGGGAATATTTCAAAGTACCGAATCGTCTTATAAGATTTAACATTCAAGCCTCTTTTCGACGTTCGTTTACGATCAAGTTATAAACCAGTGGTCCCGTATTTTATATAGCCGTTGCAATGTATCTTCTTTATGCGATTCAATTTGCAACTCCATTACAGTCGCACAAATCCCCCCGTAAACCTCGTTTTATTTTTTTGAAAGCTCTTATAACGAAATAAACCTAGACGCCGAACGTTGAAGGGAGACGTTTGTTTTTAGAAAAATTAATTTAGGTGTACTGTAAAAGAAAATCGAAAAATATACTTTGATATTTTCCCTTTTCCAAGCAAGTCTCCTGAATCCACTGTTGCGTCTAAAAGAGCGGTAAACGGTGAAAAAAGGATAGGCAGAAATTAATTAACGAAGCAAGCTTTTCTCGTAAAGGAAAAATGGAAAGAGAAAGGAAGGGATAAAGTTCCATGGTTTGACGCGGCGCCGGTTGGAATATGTAACGAGGCATTGAGAAACCCTTAAAGTTTCGTTAAAACTTTGCTTCCTTCCGGATCGTTCGATTCAACCGGGCCAGAAACTTGGAAAAACACGGAAGCTTTAGTTCTCTTCTTGTATTTTTTCATTTTAACTTTCAAATTTTCAACACAGCTCGCTCCATCTTCCGCTGTTATTGCGAATGCAATTATGATAATCGAGTCATGAATTATACAGGGTGGGCTTCCGACGCGTGGAACAATCAAACGCCAGCAACCATCCTTCCACCACGAATAAGTCGAAATCGGACCAAGCAATTTTTTTCCCCCGATGGTCTCTTATTTCAAAAAAAATTATCAAAAATTATCAATAAAAATTATCATAACGATGATAATTAGATATTTTTCTCTACTCTCTTACAGCTGGCGATTGTTTCGAGCTAGGACGGCAGTCTTATCACAATCGTGATTATTATCACACTGTTTTGTGGATGCAAGAAGCTATGGATCGTCTTCAGGAAGAAAAGAACGCGACCACAACTTCGAAACCAGATATATTAGAATACCTAGCCTTCTCAACGTACATGCAAGGTATACTACAATTACATCTTGGGTAATCAATATGCAATGGCATATTGATTACCCAAGATATGCTATTAAAAGATACGATTAACATCTAAATGATCTATTAAATATACAATTATGTACATTTAATTGATACAGATTTATATACGTTCGGTAATCGATATGCCATCGCGTTCATAAGCATTTAAATATGAAAATTGAACAATCTACATTGTACGATCTGAAAAATGATATGCAAATAACATAAAAGCTTGCGACTGAAACAAGAGAAATGTATTATAGTAGAAAGTCGTTTGTTTTAATATTATTTATTCGTTTCGCTTGGTTTTTTGGTTGTTTTACGATTTTACATAGCCGATTTAGTGATTTAGAACAGAAGTTTACGAGAATAATGTAGATGGCTAGCGTTCGTTGAACAAATTGAAATAACAATCGCATCGCGGTTTTCAGCTGACCTGACAATGAGGACGACGGATTCGCTAGCAGAAAAGTGAGAGAAAATAAAAAATTATTCCACGGGCCCGTAAAAAGTCAATAGCGAAACTGTTATAAATTAGAAACTAAATTACTAACGCGTCCGTGATGTTGTTCTGAGGTTACAGAATTTACAGATTGCTCGCGTTTTTCTCGTTAAAAATCCGATTGTTCGTGAAATATTTATTCTCGCAAAATAGCAGCTAAAATTGTTTCGAACAAAGGTAAATAATTTTGCGGTTGAACTCCATTTGGAACGATTAAAAACAAAACCGAGAGTAATAATTTATACTAGCACTAACTCGTACGACCAGAAACCTGAAAACACATTTCATGGAGATGCAAATGTTTTTTATTTACAATAGAACGGTTAAAAATTGTTGAAACGGTATCCTTGAATACTTTATTGAAAGAGAAGAAAGTTTCCAAGATATTGAAAAAACACTGATAAAAGAAAGACAAAGAAAATGAAAAAGAAGAAGAAGAAGAAGAAGAATGAAGGGAAGAAGAAAGGGCCGAATAGGGGCGTGAATGAAACTCCGTCAATGTCAATAGGTACTCCCGTTGTCGTGCAAAGTTCTGATAGAAGGTGGAAATAGATTTAATGTCCGTGAAATCAATTTCAAACAAGCCCGCGGGAAAAGGTATTCGAAAGAACTGGAAGGGAATTTAATTGCCATCAAATTTTACGTCGTCGGACGTTGAAGTTGCTCGGTCGGTTAGTTTGTTTAAAGCTTCATTAAAAGTTCGTCGAATGCATTACGACTCGATTGCTCTTTCTCTTTCTCTGCCGTTCGCTTCGGCGAAGATCGTCGAAACGCTGACGTTCTCGGCCCTTTCCACCGTGAAATCGTCGAATAGCAGAAGTGTAGCGATTCGTTAATAATAGGAAATTTAACGTTTTACTCGTTCCGAGGAGATTTAATATCGAATTGTGTAAATAACGGCACGTAGCCTTTCCTTCTTGCCGCCACAACCGACGCCACGTTAACTCGATTTACTAATGAAATTTATTCTATTGTACGTAGGGAACGTGGCACGTGCTTTAAGCATGACGAACGAGCTTTTGAAGCTTGTACCAACCCACGAACGAGCCTTAGGCAACCGTGCTTATTACCAGAAGGAAATTCAGAGCAAGGCGAATCAGTCGAAGAAGAAACGCGGCGAAGACGGCCAGGACGACACAGCTGTACCCGCTCAAGTAACATACATCCTCGCCGTCAATTATACAAATTATTTCCAAACAATTCTCAATTTTCAATTAATTCCTATTTTTCTAGCACTTTACGGTCGTTGAAGAGAAAGTGAAAACCTGGGACGAAATGTCGGAAAGGGAACGATACGAGATGCTGTGTCGCGGGGAAGTTTCTACTCCACCGGAAATACAGAAGAACCTCAAGTGTCGTTACGTCGATCGCGGTATTCCGTTTTTGAAGATTGCACCGTTGAAGGAGGAAGAAGCCTACTTGGACCCGAGGATTGTCGTTTACCATAACGTGATATACGACGATGAAATTGAAACGATCAAAAGAATGGCACAACCAAGGGTATACAACTGATCCCATTGTCGCTATATGTAAATACACATATATTTATCCCCCTTTATTAAATATCAATTTTTCTTCTTACTACAGTTCAAACGTGCTACGGTGCAAAATTACAAAACTGGTGCCTTAGAGATTGCAAACTATAGAATTAGTAAAAGCGCCTGGCTGCAGGAACACGAGCACAAACACGTGGCAGCGGTGAGCAGACGCGTGGAACACATGTCAAGTTTGTCCGTAGATACAGCAGAAGAATTGCAAGTGGTTAATTACGGTATCGGTGGCCATTACGAGCCACATTTTGATTTCGCAAGGGTGAGTTTACGTCGCTTGAAAACCTTAAGCGACTCTCGATACGCGTGATATTAAGATAATCCATTATTTATCTTTAGAAAGAGGAAACGAACGCGTTTAAGAGTCTAGGAACTGGAAATCGTATTGCTACTGTTCTCTATTATGTAAGTACTAACCGTGCTTAGGAATCCTTGCACAGTATATCAATTTTCTAAACCGTTTCTCTAGATGAGCGACGTAGAACAAGGCGGTGGTACCGTTTTCACGGCGATCAACATCTCCCTGTGGCCTAGGAAAGGCAGTGCTGCATTTTGGTACAATTTGAAACCGAACGGAGAAGGAGATTTTAAAACTAGACACGCGGCTTGTCCGGTGCTTACCGGTTCCAAATGGGGTATTTCAACACGTTCACGTAAATTAGAATTTATCGAGAATCGAACTAGTCTATTGAATTTTTGGATTTCATTTCAGTGGCGAACAAATGGCTTCACGAAAGAGGTCAAGAATTTCTCAGGCCTTGCACTCTTGAAAATCAGTCGGCAGACGAAGCTGATATCAGGCACTGAATCAATCTCTTGACACCCGGATCGACGATGTCAGTGAAAAATGAACACATGACGGATGGATTTTTATCTTTGTTCACGATGCACGGCCAATGTGAAAAAGTGTTGTTTTAACGTTCAACGATGGAAGGGAACATTGTTTTATCCGTCGTAAGAGGAAAAGGAGAAATTGCGGCACGAGTATAATAAACACGTGAAACGATATAACTGAACTGTTGTAATTTTTGTACAGAGGTCAAACGATAGAGAAGCAAATCCGGAAGAAGGAAACTGTCAGCATTTAATGAACATTATAAGAACACCTTTAGATTAGAATTCCAAATTTTGGAAAATGATTAATTTCAATCCTATTAAAATATTTGTTCGTCTCATCATTTCATCGTGTATTATTCTTAGGCATAACATTTTTACAAAAACGCGCAGCATATAACTGATAGTATATACGTATTAAAGATTAAAGCAATAACGAGTTGCACGTTTTCAGCCAGTCAGTTCATGTATTAATTGGGACTCTTGTGGTTGCATACAAAAAATGGCAAAAAATATAAAATAGTAATTGCGAAAAATGTGATCCACCTTGACAATTTCAGTTCTTTCCTAACACACAGATTATTCAGATTTTTACAGGTTTACGTTGATTATGCAAACATACTTTCAACAGCATGTACTGGCAAGGTGGATTCCATTTTCCATGCATCTATAAAATATGTACCTAACACAAGAACCTCAACATTTTAATCCCAGTAATTAACTCGATTAACGTGAAGATAAAAGAAAATGGAATCGAACATTCCTGTGTTCATCAAAGAGTATTCTAACTAAATCTTTAACAGTATCGTTCCTTATTCTACGACACGTTTCACCCTGCTAACAGGGTGCTCTTGTAAATAGTAGCGATATATGTAATAGCCGAGAAGCGTTTCATTAGAGATCCAACATCTTGTATACGAATCGCTTGTAAAAATGGAAGAAGATGGAAGAAAATAAAAGAAAAGAGGAATGATAGAGACCGAGTTTACCGACGGAGAAGCGCGTCTTTTTGCATCGTGATACCGACTTTAGAATTAAGTAAGAAGTTATTAGTGAGCTTAGATATCCGTCATTGTCGGATGGAAAATCTATTGGAGTAATTAAAGTAGAAAAATACTCGAGTAATCACGTAGTACGTACCTTAGATATCGCCACCGTTCATCTCGAATCATAATCCTCGTGTGTGTGCGTGTGCGTGTGCAATAGCTAGCAAGCGTCTCTTTAATTGTTCAGTGGCCAATAGTTTTCACGAGTCGTTCAATACGACGCACGAAATTAGATAGAAAGCACGAGAAACACATTTGTACGGAGAGGAACTCGAGTAAGGTCGAATAGGAAACACAAAGGACGCGTAGATTCGACGAAGTCACGTATGTTCAGTTTACAAGAAATTTCGAAACTTTTAAACGCAAACACTGATTTATATTTATCGCGGAGTCACAAATATACACGATGATTCTAAAATTCGCACTTAAAAACGGTAAATTCCGCGAAATTTCTAATTTTTTTAAGCGCGAAAATTCACACGACGTACGCGAAGTAGTGCGGCTTGAATCTGAAGCACATACTGCGTTCTAAAGATGGCTGCCCAACATGGCGGATCAGGGGCACGTTTTGATTGGTCCGTTCGTTACCAACAGCAGCTTTCAACCAATCATATCGAATCTTTCGTTGATGCCGAGTTACTGTGTTAGTATACCTAAGCGAACTGTTCAAAATCGTGCGACGTTTGAAAAGATTCCGGTGTTTGTACCTTTAGTCTTCGTCAAATGCTTTCCTATTGTGTTTAAGAGTGCACGATTAACGGCGTACGTGATAGAAGAGTTACGATGTTTTCGGTACTTGTGAATGACGGTGATTAATTGAATCGAAACAAATCCTCGCGACTTTGGCAATGCTACACTCAGAGGTTATTCTTCAATAAGTTTTGCGTGGATAAACAGTCGATGGGATTCATGGAATCGTTCCAGATCTACTACCGTGTTAAATTCATCATTGGTAAGCAATTTTTGTATCCATAACGATTGACATGTAGGAAATAAGTTTTGGCGGGAATTATGAACGCTGTACGATGTACATAACTCGTGTAAGCGTCCGAACGACCATATCGCTCGTTTTAATGTCGATTTTTAAATTGATAAAACACTTAATCAATCTGCGTTTTGATCAAATAAAGCGTTAAACGCTCATTGTTACGATTCATTGTTATCGTATTGTTAAGTAGAGTGGGCTGAAGTAGTTCACTTCACAGCGATTGTTCGAAATTGATCAATCGCGAAACTACGGTGCCATGGAGTCACTGTATTTCCTACGTAACATATAACCTGTCAGTTCATTTATAACGATCGTTACTTTACTCTATCGATAAGCTATAAGATAATGTCACGCAATAAACATTTACAAATCTCAATGATTGGATGCTGAATATTTAATTAACTCAAAAAAGTCGACATGCTCCTTTAAAGTTTTTTTTAGTAATATTTTACTATTTTTATGCAGGAGTCTGAAACGAATAATTTTTTGAATCAATACCATTGTTATCCCGCTACCAGAAAATTAAAGGAAGAACAGGATCTTGTTATTTCTCCCTGTTATCCAACTTTCGTCAACCGGAAAATCTGGTTGTTGCGCCAAACGGAGCTTTTCATTCAAGCTCGAATTTACAAGGCGAACTTTGACATTTACCATTCGAGCCAGGCCACGATCACGCGTGATTGTCTCAGAAATTGATTTCACTAGGGGAAATGACAAGATAAATAGGATCTCTAATCACCAAGCATAGTAGACTCTCACCGAAGCCTCTTTCAGGAGTCAGGGTATCCTAATGCATGCATAGATCGCAATTTCCCATTGAAACCGTGTTACGTAGACGATTCCTCGTCTCCTTCTCTCCCATTGGAAGCACGAACGCCCACGGAATGGTACTCTGGATCGATCCGTATCCGCCCATTTTCCTTGCTTGTACGGTCTATCTATATCAGTCGCGAACAATCTACAATCTACAGGATACCACCAAATTGCTGATACAACCGAAAATCTGATGATTCTACGTGAGAATAAAAATTGAAACTTTAGAAGATTATGTGAAACTTCATAACTATAAAATGAACCGAGTTATCTCCGTGGCGTTCGTTGCTTTATCAGACCAACCTCCATCGCCCTTATGATTTCGTTTCTTCTTCTTCCCTTTGCTTCCATTCACGCTTTTTTTTATCCACCTTTTCATCTCAGCGTGGGTGAACTAGCGACTACGAGCTTTTCAGTCAGTCTGTCAGTCTTCGTCTGATGAATGTGTCGGGAAAATGAGGGAAATCGTGATAAAAGAACGCATTAGAGTGGAACATTCGGACGAATCCCATTAGAGAATCCAACTGAAAATTAATCACTCAAAGGTGACTTCAAATTCAATTGAAAATGTGAAGGTTTTTCAAATGAAAATATCTGGCTATGACTCTAGAGATCGTAAAACATTTTTCTTACCTCAGTTCGCGTTTCATTTTTTTTTTTCATTTAATTTTAAGGTTCACCGTTTCTGGTCGTATTTCTCCAGCTACAGCACGTTCCTTTGTGCCTTGCTTTATAAACTTTCCCTTTGCATCTAGTTTTTCCTTTTTCCGTTATATCCCTTTTTTTATTTTTTCCTCGAGTTCCCTCGACGAGGCCGCGTTCGTTCTATTTGCACAAGGATTAAAGTTGCTGCTCGTCCTTCGAGTTCGAACACTCGTTCGACTTGCTTCTCATTCGAGTTTCCACTTCTACCGAAGTTTCGATAAAAATTCCAATACGCGTCGGGAATCACTTTTTTACAAGAATTTATGCCGTTGCCAATACATGTCTCTTCATGAAAAAAAAAAAGAGTAGCCGATCGATTGGACAAATACTTTTGTTATTTTTATCAATATATTTCATATATTGCTTTAATAGAACGCGTATTGCGTAATATGTTACATAATCGATGTTACGAAACCTCTGGAGATTATTTTGTAAGCTTTCGTTTCGTTGTTATAAAACGTAGATACAAATTTATTCTCTGAATAATTGTACCTACTTTAAGGATATACGAATAAAAGAGAACGAATTTTTTTTCAATCATCCCAGTCTATTATATTGAACAATTCTCGATCGTTGAATTGCTTACAGATAGATGAAACCCAATTGTATAGATTCGCTACAGAAAATCATCTCGAGTTAAATGGAACTCCTTGTTCGTTCCAGTTCTACACAACACAGATACATTCTTGATAATTGCATTGTTCGTGAACTGATACATTTTAACCTGATTTCCGTCGATTCGAATTAAGGCTTTCATTGAATAAAAGGATATTCCTCTATAAACGATTCCCTTTCTTTTACAAATCACATAAATAAATTTAGAGTTTAATTAACGACCGAGAAGTAATTGCTTTAAATTTAATCTTTTATAACGTTGGGTTCTACTTAATATTTTATAGGTACCGATATGTTAGGGAGAAAAAGTGGAGTCTGGAGATTCGATGACGTACAGAACTTAAAAATTGTTCCCTGCGTCCCTGGAACTTAGAAATTACTCTTTTTCCTCAATCTCCAGTACCTTTCTGGCACAATGCTCCCCTGTAGCTTTTATAGATACCAATAACTCGTTTGAAAGGTCGGAGGCGATGTACAGTTTCATTTAAAAAAAGCTACTTTAAGGCATAATCCCATTTAGAATAGCATCGTTTTATGGTAATTTCATACCGAAGATTTAATGCCTGTTAGTTAGTGATGCATAGAGTTTGAGCAAGTAAACACAGATAAGAGAAGAGCGCGTTGCAAACGGGATTACACTGTGCAGAGTTCCTTATTAAATTTTTAACCATCTGCTTGCAATTCCTGCGTAACTTTCCATAATGCAATTACAAAAACCAAGTTTCCCATCGCCAGGGGACTATCATCGATTGAACCAACCGTACCCCTGGCAAGTTTCTCATTAATTCAAATTTATCGGCAAAAATGTCCTTTCGCCGCGACCGATTGACCTTTATTGCCGCATGTGTCTACGAAAAGGGAATAAAACTTTGATGAATTTATTCGTTGAAAAATTCTATAAAGTTTTTATCGTTTAATCTTGAAATTTACTTTAAAACGCTAAATTCCATTGAATCTGAAAACATCCGGAAACGATCCTTCGAATTTTCAATTCACCATAGTTTCAATAGAAGCTCGTGCAACCGTGTTAACCAGTTAATTTTGCAAACAGCCCTACATGTAATTAAAGCCGAAATTTGAACACCGTACCGGCTGGAATTGATTAAATCTCACGGTGAACTTGATCCCGTTTCTATAGGGTAGGTCAAAGTTGAATCCGAATATTGTGGATAGAGAGAGGCGATGGAAAGGCAGCGATCTTTGGTTATCTGGTAAACGCAGGCCAAACGTCCGTCGTGTCGGCCACTCGAGCTATCCATCGAGGCGAGTGCATTCACGATAAGGGTCTCCAAGTGCATCCGTGCACGAGATCCTGTTGCCGTGTTGCACATCGTCGAAAATGCTGCTGTTGATATTTCAGGTTAATGAACACATCGACTTGCTACAGGTGGAAACGATCCATGCATTATTCCCTAGTATCGGTTAACAAGAGAACAGTAGAGGTGGAAACAGCTTTATGGAAAATGTACTCGTGCGATCTTGTGTAACCAGGGGGAAAACGTAATTCTCTGAAACGTGGCAAGACGTTTCGAAATATACCCCAGTGAACTGGGTACACGCTGTTAATAATAAACGTGTAGGTCCTTTTTTCTTTTTCTTTTTCTTTTCGCATTAAACTTAGGAATACTTCATCGGCAAAAGAGGTCGTTCTGAAACAGCGATTAAAAGTAATTAAGAATCTTTCATAACTACCGTCTATCAAAGCTGTGCTCGAAGGAAATTTCACCACGTTTCGCAAGAAACTTCTTTAATTTAATCCAGTTGAATAGTTTGGAAACGACCAAGCACAAGTTAGGTGATCGCGTAACGTTAGTTGCTTACGAAATCTTGGTCGATATAAAAAACGAGTGGCTCCATTTTCACGCTTCTCATCGATCAGGTTTAAATCTAGCCAAAATAACAGACCGAACGGAATTAGGTGTATTGATTGATTATTATTTTATTTCGTGAACCGTTTCGGGAAGTCTACCCCTGGCAACTTACGACGAAGCATTTTGTTTTCCCAATATGGAATATTGTATGTACAGCCGGCGCGGCGGATGATTGGGAACTGGAGCGAGACATTCGTTTCGCGCTTCAAGGATTTCTCGACAATTTCGGCCGTTTATCTAACGAGAACCTGCTGTTTGTGATCCTTTTATTCGCGAAGATAGTTCACGGGCGACGTGACCGCATCGAGTTAACAAAATAGATACACCAGACACCAGAGCTGGACATTATTTTCATATAAATCTATTTTCACCGCGACATTTAACGCGTTAATTATCCAGAAAAGTAGAAGCAGCTTATAACCGCGTGGTCGTTTCCGTTCGAGTTCACCGTGAAAAGAGACGCGCTGAATGAAAGGATGTATCTTCCTTCGTCCGTGAAGGATAACGCGAAATGAATACTCATCGAACAAACGGCGTTAAGTTTCGCGTGTAACAAATTAGGCCACGCATAACATTGCCTCTGAATGTGTTCCAAGAGATAGGGAAAGTTTCACGATGACAAAGGATCGCGACTCTCCATTGTTCCATGGTTATACACGTCCAATTCCATTACAGTTTTTCCACTTACTATTTTCCAATTTGCTCGCATCGATTCTTTGTGTCGAACAAACTACGCGCGAGCTTTGTTGACACGTATTCATTCCAAGTTAATTCCTTTGAACGTGGAGCGTTTTAGCAAGTATTAGACCCTCGTTTTCTTTCCTAACTACGTGTGTCATCCTTCTACAGGTACGTTAATTCTCATGGGAGCAGGTAGAAAAATAATTGAATTAGGAAACGAACGAACGAGGGTAATTCGAAATGACTAACTTTGCTAAGAGATTAAAATACATTAATTAATAACTGAAATTTTGTACATGCACGATAACGAATCTACGAAGTAAACTGTTCTTAATTAAACACATTTATTGAATCTTTAATCGCATAGGTACATACCGTCGCGTCGTCCAGCGCGTGACGAATATATATATTTATATATTTTTTTATACATTACATATGTATATTTATATTATATATTTATATATTTATTTATACGCACATAACATAGACTCACACGTTCGCGAGGAGGAGTGAAACGATCGATTTTCATCAATGCGTGGCACGTAATCCGTAATGAAATCTTTCAAGGAGAAGATTAACGTTGCTAATGATTTCGTCAATCATATTCTGTGCTGTTAAAATTACAAGGGCGTTAAATTTCATGCTGGTTGCATAGATCACAACGAAAAAGGAGTTTCCAAATTTCCTCCTCGGATGCGCGATATTATCAATAGGTCGATCGCGCGTAAATAATAAATAGATAGAAGGTACATTGTTCCGCGAGGCGGAATTCGCAGACGCGTCTAGAAAAATATAGATGTGGGACACACACGTACATACAAGATGTTTCAGAAATTTCGTTCGCAAAAGACAGATGCACGGGTAGTGTGATGTAATTGGTCGAACTCGTTCTCGACTTCTAAACGTTAAAATTTTATATACTTTTATATCTCTAATTTGCTTCCCATCGCGGCGTGTAATTGTTCCTATCATCGAAACTGCTGTTCATTTTTCTTCGAATCATCCAATTTTTCGTCTAAACTGTGCGAAGGATCTAAATTGAGTTTCCAAGAAAATACGAATATTTTCATGTACCGATAGCACATTCACGGATTGTATCGAAGGATGATTTGGCAAAAAAGTAATGGCAACGGATTGATGGGTAAAAAAATGCAACATCGATAGACGAGAAACGTGTTTTCAGGGTGACACGGTATTAATCGTTAAGCCACAGCTTCGAGCCTTAGAGAACTAATATATCGAAAAGGTCACATCGATACACACCAGTCGACTGCTGCTATTTTTGGTGTACCAATCGTTAGCCGGTACCGCCTAGGTGTCTTAATTACGCGATAGGTACACCAATGACGTGACAGGTGCGTTACAAAAATCCATCGTTGACTATCGCTATCTACCCGATGATCTTTCGTGCAGTCTACAGGAAAAAAGATCACGGTAAACGCGACACATCGGAAACAATTCGAACGATGTAACTCGCTGTTGTGATTGGGATTCTACCGATTATGAATGACGGTGAAATAAATCTGGAATATCATCAACCCTTTTCTACACGTTTAGGATATTTGGGCTCCAGAGTCTCAAAATTATGGATAGCGAAAGTTTCAGCTAAATTTTTCAAATTTGAAAAACAGTAGGTATACGTAACGCGTGAAATAATATTAATAAAGTATTTTCTCAGCGAAAGGGTTGATGGATAACGTAGAAAAAGGATGGGTACGAAATCTATGAGGCTATGAGGTTTGAGGTTTCAAACATTCAAGTATCGTCGAGAAAAAACGATATACATGTATGTAGGTACATGTACATATATGTACTTGGCGTTTGACACAGGTACAAGTGCGCCGTCATCGATTCGCTCAACAGTGGAACATCTGCGCTTAAACGGTTTATCTTGTTCCTCTTGTGTTTTATGTAACTCGACGAAATCTTCCATTTTCATCGAAAACACGTTTCCTATCTATCCTCGATATCTTTAACAACGAAAACCATGCGACGCGTAAACCGTTCAAGTGTTCCACTGAAAAGTACTCAATGCTGAAACAACGAGTTACTTATTTTTTCTAGCTACTCGACAATGGGAGAACTACTTAAGTGGTGATAAACGTTGAATCACTGAAATTTTCATAAAAATATCGATGATGGAACTTTTTAAAAATTCAAAAAAAATTTCTTTATCTTCGACTTCTCCAAGATGACGATTATAAATAGAAAAGTGAACTTTAAAAATTTTTACCTTAAATTCTTAACAGTATCCACGACATTTAAGAAAGAAAATTCTCACACTGAACCACTTAAGTATTCTACTTCGAGTAACAGTATAGTAGAAACAACTAGTTATTCCCTTACATCTGGATCCCTTTGTGGAATCAGCTCCTCCCTCGACACGATATCAAAACACTGTCCAACCGATCGTGGCACTATTCTTCCTTCAAAATTCCCTCTTGGAGAATCTTTTCCCGAACCATCGAAACTATTTCCATCACGCTCTTCAGACTTTTCCGACCTCGTTTCTCCTTTCGAACTTTAAACGAGTTATCCTGTTACGTACCGTCTTCCATCGAAACTAGGATCGACAGGAACATCGTATCTTCTCTTATTTCATTCCTAGACTGATTTGAAATTTTCTATAAACAATGGGTTGAAAATAAAAATGAACAAAGTATATCTCTCGTTGGTGTAAATTTCTCATAGAAGAAACCTTCGATCCTCTTGCGTTGCATCTCGGTTGGACAATGACGAACGATCATCGGTTTACATTGAGACAGTGTGTTGTTATTATTACAGGTTTGTGCTGGCTGTTTCTCGTATTCCTGTTCGATATGCTTCGAATATCAAGGTAAACACAGAGAGAGCGCGTGACTGTTGGTCCTACCGGTTCGGACCCCGCTTACACGCGGGTCTCTTCTTAGATTTCATAATTACGAAACTTGTTTACAACCTCGCTCGGTGCCTCGGAATCCCAACCGAGATCGCGACGAGCTCCGTAGTAGATGTTCGCACCACCCTCTGAGGCTCTTCTGTGTGCGTTCGGTGGCTGCACCTTTCCTTGGCCCGATGAACCAGCTGCATCGCCGGAAGTGTCCTGCAGCATGCGATCCTTCGTCTTCGGTGTGCTCCAATGCATCGACTACGAGGTATCATATTCCCCTCTCTCAATATTCTTTCTCTTTTTCCTATCGTGCGAGAAATTTCTGGCTTAATTTATAACAAGGGCAAACTATTTTTTTCCTTTCTCTAAAGAAATTCGTGTCGTTCACATTTTGCGCCAAGAAATTTCTCACACGACTTCCCACCAGAGTCGTCTTACCGTCTTCATTTAAATGGATTCCAAAGGGTTTTTTTATCAATTTTACTCACTTGCTGCACGTTATCCTTCATCCCAAGCCACTGCTTGTAGCTAATTGCGATTCCGCTATGCCTCCACTTGTCGTAGTTGCTTCTTCGCTCAGGGTCGCAGAGAACCTCTTTCGCGTGCTGCGAGAAAAAAAATCGCGATACGATCATGGATACGAGTGGATACATTTGATCGTAATTACAAGGTAAACCGGTGTAAAAACAGAGCAATTTAATTTCTCGATGAATCATTCCAATCGAGTCCACTACGAAGGAATAGATCGAACGAACCTTCAACTGCTGAAATTTCTTTTCAGCTTCCTTGTCTCCCTCGTTTTTATCCGGGTGATACTGAAGCGCTAGAACCTTGTATTCTGTTGTGATTTGTTCCACCTGAAACATTAAATCGTCTTTTCGTCAGACTTTTAGCACTAGCGCTGATATGACGAATGCAGAATTATTTCGTACGTCGACCCTTTTCCAAAATTACATTTATCTCGCTTTTCCTTTCTATAGAAATCTATCGATCCCTCAGGGACTGCTGCTACAACGGGGTAATTTTTATTTCAACCAAATACACAACACATTTCTGTCTATATTGTGTTTGCCCATTGAATTCCCCCGGGGTCGTAATATGATTTCTCTATTGTTCACATGGGGATCGTGTGAAATTTAATGTAAAAATTTGAAATTAATGTCTTTAAGAAGAAGACGTGTTTCCACTTTTCATTTTCCACGGTGTTTGCGAGCGCGATAATCGAGAGGGATATTCACCCTTATCGTCAGTTTCTCGAGTTAATGGAAACGAGTGATATTTGCCAGGCAATTTAATAAATTTGCCTAATGGGAGTAGAGTTTCTTAATGGAGCAGCAAGGCGAGAGACAGGCCATCGGTAAACAGGCAAACACGATCACTCATTAACCCCCACAGCTTTTTATTTAAAGCGACAAACGTTTATTTTTAGAAGATCCTGTGCGATCGACATCGGGGGAAAAAACAAGCTGACCGATGGCATAAATCCTTAGGAAGGGTCAGCAATGACTTTTATGCAAATTTAATGACGATGTATTAATCGACACGGTGTAATTCTAATAATACAATCGGGTTTTCAATGGTGAACGGTTGAAAAAGCGACGTATTTTTGTCAAGTTAATTGACAGTCGTGTCAGCTGTGATCGATGTTAATCGAGAAGTTCGGCCAAAGTGCTAATTAATGTTGTGCCCGACGCTGATGCAATTATCCCTCTGTGACGCGCTCAACGGTGAAGCTAATTAACTCGGCATAACTTCAGAAAGCATATTAAATCTGTACACCCGATTAAACATGCATGGAGCTCCGTGTAATGTGTAATAGAAAATAACAAAAATAGTAGGTAACGCACAATGAAAAGATGATTGAACGATAACAAACGAGATCCAACAATAAACCTTTCATCCTTTTTATTCTTTGTACGTATTTGGTGCAATTCATGGATATAAGCGACGTGAGAATATAAAAGTAAATTATGCTACCTATTATGAGTGTTGAGGAAACTTGAAGTTTTACGTAATACACGTAAATGATACTTAGAAGTAATACACACAGCAAAAGGTCACTTCGAGTTTCCTTTTATTTTCTCTTCCGTCACAAGTATTTTTCCTACTTTGATTAAGTTTCTGGAAACCGAGGAAATTTCTCTGATATGAATTCAGTTTAAAAACTGGGCGTATTAAAAAGAGATTTTCTCTACTAATGTAATTTAAACGAGTATTTTATAAAAATAATATGATAATAATGGGCCATTAGGAGGTCACGTTTCATTGAATATTCAATGTTAAAGACGTTAAATATCGCAAGACATTATTTTTGTTTAGGACATATATTTTTACAGGCAAACGTTCCAAGAATGAAATGAGAAAATGTAGCTTACCGTCGCGGATTCATCGCACGACAGAAGAGCATAGTAATCCTCCTCCTCGTTGGGCTTATAGTTGATGGCGTCCTCGACGCTCATTTTCCCTCTCGAAATCTCCTCTTTACCTTTATCGTCCCTTCGACGAAAACTGTTTTCCTCGAATCAAGTGAAATCCAGGAGGTTCGAACTCCTAACCGGATATCCTGATGATGTTCGATCTCGTTTCGTCACTGGTGGTTCCGTTGATCCTTCTGCTCGTTTCGAGGATCTTTCGCGGCGTTGTTCCTGGTCACCTGTTGCCGTGTCGCGCGTCGGACGCTCGAGTGAGCCGAACGAAGGAGTACCGTGTCGCAGACCCGGAAAGACCCGATTCCCGGGAAATTTCTCGCGTGTGCGCAATCCAGCCGCTATCACCCTCTCCTCACCCTTCGCTCTTTCTTTCTCTAACCAACGACGATTCCGTCGATCGTCGTAACCCTCCTTCGAGATGTTCCTGCGCACTCTCACCTGGTCCTCCCTGTTGGGTCAACGTGTATTTTCGTCAAAATTCGACGCAATTTCTTGTTTAGACAACGGGCTTGAGGGTTGGTCTTTCTTTTTTTATCGATAGAAAAAGCTTTCGATTGTTCGGTCAGATTCGAGAAGTTTGATTTGTAGTCTAGTCTGGCTTTCGTTTAGAGAATACAGATATTGGCTCGACTTTAGCGATTGAAGGGATGATTCTTGGAGGTCAATTGTAATTTTTTTGCTAAAAATATTCTTGGGATAAATGGCAAAGATTTTTCATCTCTTTTTTCGCTTTCGATAACAAGTTTTAATAACTAAGTCATGTCTTATTGGTATCTTTGATTAAAAAAATGTTAAACAACATAAATTGTAAAAGTGATTAATCATGAAATTTGTAAATTTACAACGAACTGTATTATTCCTATTAGATCACGAGCAAATTTAAACAGGAGATATCTTTGCAGAAACAGGAAATCCTTGTTTCCGTCATCAAACCAACTGTTTAATGGATTCCCCTAAACGAATAACCGAATGTCGCAATTGATTAACATGCTCCGAGTAGAATTCGATAATCCATGTCGCGTTTGCAATACGAATCATTGCGTCATTTTCATAATCGTATTTGACCAGCTCCAAAATTCGATTATGTTAATCAAGTATCTATTTTCTGAACTCACTGTTTCAATCCCTCCTCGCAGATGTAAAATTGTATTGTAAAGTTGCATTAGAGTGGAAGAAAATTTCCTGTTTAATTTTTCCTTGATTCTGTAAGTTGTTTACAAGAATGTAATTTCTAAGAACACTCTGTAACCGCGTGAAACACAGTCGACTAGAATCGATGTCGACGAATACTGCGTCTTGATTTTACGGGATATTCCAGAGGCTTGTGGCTTTCACTTGCGTCTCTGTGACCTCGAACCTTGCCTCGCTACTTTACCGACCGAGTGATCCAGATCTATAGATCTCAGTCACGTGCTACTGCTAGCTTTGCACCGAACGCGTCTCTGTCGATCAGTTGTTTCGATTAACGAAACAAAGATCGTCTCGTCGCATCTTTTAAGAAAAACAGAATAAATTCTATTAAATTCGTCGAACGCATTGGCAGAAACGACGAAGGCGTAAAGAAACGTTTGTTTCTCGCGGATAATCTTCCCCAAGCTCGTACGTCATTAGAAATTCAAATTTTTCTTAAGGATTATGGGAGAGGTTGGAGAGAAGAAGGCACCAAAACGTGACTGAATGTGTGTAAGTTCATTATGCATTCGTCTCGTTTCCATTGAAGACGGCACTGATTATCGGTACTCTCTGCTCACAGCTGTTAAGACTATTGTCTCGGAAAGCTGTGGAGCTTTTAAACGAGAAAACCTCGAGATAAGGAGCTCCATCGACCATCCTTTGTTTTTAATCCCAACCGAACTTATCTTCTTCTATACCCTATACTTTCTGAAATGTCAAATACAAGTTTAGCATAATTTTGTATAAGCAGAGAGTACCGGAAACCGAATAGGCGGGCACGGAAACGTGTGAAACACGTGTCAGCCAAGTGTCAACGTTTCTTTCTCGGCGAATCGGCAAGCTGAACGACGGTCATAGACGGTCACATTTTTCAACGTTCGAGTGTGCAGCACGTGACAGCACGTGCCATAGTCAGCTACGAACGTTTCTCCGAATTTAGGAGAACCGCTTGGTCGTTTCGCCATTCCCATCCTGTGTTTTGTTCTCTTAGAAAGAATGGAGGTACGCCTCGTAACGCGACACTCCACCAGCTACCACCAATAAATCATTCCTACTTTTAGACTTTAGTCAGTCTTGTAAACTCTTGTTGTCTTGCCAAATTTAAACTTGCTTTTTCCTGATAATTTATTTCTTCAAATTTACGACCCGTATCGTAAGCAGAAATCTAAATCTTTTAATAAAATATAGAACACAGAATTCATATAAATAAAGGTAGATGAATAAACCATGAACATCTTGATAATTTCGTGCATCGCAATCCAGGATCATTATTTTGAAGCTTTTTATTGCAATTTCCTTGGTCTTACTCGGCTCGGAACGCGAGCGATATTACCGATGCTTGTCGGTTCGATCATTAAAAACGATAGACGGTTGTTCACCGTGCAACTTTGTTACAACAGCTGTTATTAAAAATCTCCATTTTTCGAATGGATCGTCTGGCCGATTACAAGTTGGAGGGAACACATCGAAAGGGTTACAGTGTTCTAGTTCGAAAGGAAACGTAGCCCTCGTCTTCTGGAGGAAACACGCGCTCCGCTCTGTTTCCGTAGGCAGATGCGTGACAGACACGCAAGCGTGCACGCGCGCGTTACTAACCTTACCCTAACAACTAACTAACAGATACATTTTCTATCAGACTGTTCTCTACTCTTCGCTAGGGATGTTCAATCTTTTATACTTACTAGTAAAACCATCTCTATATTTCTTTAGCGATACCGTACTCTTCCTTATATTAATAATTTTTTCATTTTGCTGCGCGTTAGCCTTCGTGAAACGAGAGGTTGATAGAAATAATTTTTGAAAGAGCTAACGTTGCTGGTTCGCGGCAGGAGGTAAAGTTCGAAACCGAATGTTGCGGGTAATTATATTTAGTGGAAGCGCGCGTGTGTTGCTCGCCTTTCGAGGAATATACCCCTGGTTTCCCTTTTACGCTTGTTCGCCGGCATGCACCGTCTCTTCTTCAGGTTCTCTCCTTGTTTATCTGGAAATAACGTAGCTGGCGCACATGGGCGTTTCTTCGGGCATTGCCAGATGCGTGGGTGGTGGCAGTGAAGAGAAGAGAGAAGGAGAGCACGAATGACGGTCACATGGCATCGTCGTGGACTCTTCTTCTGCTCTGACTTGTCAGTATTCCGTGAAGTGTTGTGCCGTGCTTGCGTGCGCTTCTCTTCCAGCTCGAGCCCGCGCACCGCCAGCCTTTCAAACGCTTTCAAACGCTTTCAAACGCCTGGAAAAACGCCCTTCTTCCGCTCGCACCTGCAACGCGACAGACCTATTCGTGGAAAACTGTGTCACGGGAAATTGGATCGCAGATATTCCGCTCGGGGTATTCAATTCTAATTACTATACTCGATGGAAGGATTTGGAATTGTCGCCGCTGGAAATTGATGCTACTGACAATGAGAACGAATTTTTCCTATCTGGGTCAAATAAAAGGTTGAGGGTCTGTTTGGATAAAGATAGAGGCTCGAAATTTATTTACATTCAAAGGAAATGACTGACCAATCGTACTAATTGTAATCAGCCGAGTCAAAATAATGACGAACAATGGAAAGATTTATTGCTGGATATTGATGCAATTGGAAATGAAACAAAAGGTTAAGGGTCAATTTGAATAGACAAAGTCTCGAAGCTTGCTTGCATCGAAAGGAGAACAATGCGGCCAAGAGTCATCTGGAAACTTACAGGATTGAACAGAAACTTTCAGAAACTTCGTCAGAAACAGTAGCAATTGTAATTATCTACGTTGAAAGAACGAAAGGCTCGGTGGAAGGATTTAAAATCGTAGTTAATGGAAATCGATGTAACCTGGAATGAATTTTTCAAATGTGGGTCAAATAAAAAACCCAGTGGGAAGTCAAGAGTCAGTTTGGAGGCTTATTTGCATTCAGAGAGAAAAAGTACCGATGAGAAGAGTTAGACAGAAAGATTCCTGCAATTTGAAGACGAAGTTAGATGAAGGAGATGAGTCTTCCGGTGTACAACAAATTGGGGTTCGTTTCCTCTTAAAATTCTGTCGATGACAATGTCATCGAACATATAAGCATTCCGGCGTGATTCGATTTCGGATTCGTTTGAATAGAAGTTTGGAGGCCGATCCCTCTAAAGATAGCAGTTCGAAGGTCTTCGCGAAAGAATTTGGCTGAGCCATTTTGGGAAGTTCGCGAGGGGAATTAGGAAACGACACACAGGAGCCTTCGACAAATTTTTCAGGATACAACAAAGATTATCTATAACATTGTTTAACGTTGTTTCAACGAACAACGCGAAAGTGTGCTTCAATTTCACGCGCAAAAAATTGCGGTAAAAAGGGGTGTTATCGAAAGGGTCTCGTTACGTACGAATAATGCTACCTTTCATAACTTCCTTCCCTGCCTTCAGACGGATAAAAACATCTGTAACTCCAAGTGTGTTTTCGAAGAAACTACGTCTCCATTGATTAATTGCACGTTTCGAGACTCTGCTAACTTGTCGATCCGAGACGCCATCAGAAAGAAAAGGGAATCGTCAAAAGGAGATATTCAAAGAAGAATGGACATATGGAATAAATTTAACCAATCATCGGGAGAAGATTGAAGGTAAGACTTGTACCCTTTGAGAAGCACTTTTTATCAATTCCAAGAAGAATGTTGATGATTTGATATTACTTTAAACCGGGTTTATTTTCGTCGGTGTTCAATAAGCGAAACAATTTCCTAGCTCAACAAAACTACATAGAACGCGATTTTGTTTTAAGGGAAGATTATTCGTAATGATTCGCGGAACACGTGGACGATCAGCTGATGGAACCGGTGTTGCATCGATAAATGTCACATTGCGTGTTCGTTCATGCACATGCAATATTCACCAACCTAGTTGTCTCTAGTTCAGTCATTCGAATGGTTGTTTTTCGAATGGTTGAACGTGTCGTAATCGGGCAGCTTTTCATCACGTATGATCCAGCATGGAGTACTTTTAAGGCGTCCGCATCGAGAAATCTGTACGAATATTCCATTAGGAATTAGGCAGGCAGCTCGCAGTGTATATTAATAGATCGAACCTGACAGCCGAACCTAACCAGACGCTCGAACGTTATACGCGAAATCGTTTCGTTCGTACCTCGCTACCGACCTCGATGCGAGTTATATTTCTGTACGTTTTATATAATTCTTTCGGATTTTCTACATTTCGTCCGAGTGTCACGAAGGGTAGAAGCTTCAAGTGCACGCTCGGAAATAGGATCATCGAATTGGTGTTACGTAAAGAAATGGGAAGGGTTGATTAACGCTGATTGCGACTCGACGGTCTCATCAGTAAGTCAGCACTTATTTAATTATTTGTAAATTTCTTAACATTTACTATAGAGTTCTATGAATCTCGAGTGTTTTACTTGAGAGAAAGGTAAAAATTTGCAACGTGCATAAAATGCATCGGCCTCGACGTAAACAGCAATTTTCGCTAAAACATATTTGCGTGAAGAATATTCGAAGCGGCGTTCTACGCCATTTTCTACGTTCTATTTTATTTTTGCCTCAAGGTGAAAATGAAGTTCGTCGATCGCTGCCGGGTCAAGCTGAACTGCATTTAACTCGTGTGTAGCAATACCTACGTAAGTACGCGATGCACCTGCTGTTATGGACGATGAAAAAAGCAGTGCATCCGGCGATGCACGTGCTCTTCCCTTTCGAAGGGGTGTGCTCGCGTTAACTTTTACTCAAGATCGTTCCTCTAAATTAATTACTACGGAGCTATGTAAATGAACAAACCGTGCCCTTTCTTCGAACACTATTATTCCTTCTACTTCAACGAGTGCACGCGTGCCATCTTCCTTTGTTCGTTATAACACAAATGTTATTACATATTATTAGATAAAAGTTTCCAAACATACAATTGTACGGATGATGAAAAATAACAGAAATGGCGAGTAGTAATGATCGAAATGAAAGAACCGATTATAGTGATCACGAGGTTAACAGTAATAATCGTATAAAATGACAGCAATGACCACAACGATAATATAACGGAGACATCAAAAACACCATTAAAAGATGACAGTCTCAATAACGTTAATAAAAAAACAAGTACATAGTATCTTGTCAATCGAAAGTCTTCCTTACTTTCAGTGGTCCAATGAAGGTTTCAATTGAAAGCTTACTTAAAGTGGTGGACCACCTTGTAAGTTAATACATACAGGAAAACGATAATTATCGATCTAAACAAAGGAGCAACGAAGACGTCTTTCTACGAAATGTTTCTCGAAAGCGAAGGAAGAATCGCAAAGAAGTCGGTGAAAACGTTGTCGCAACGAATAGGAGACAATTCATGCATCGCAGCAACGTGATTCGTCCCATCAGCTGATCCATTTGGACAGGGGAGTAAATCAGAACGTGCTCGAGCTTTCATGGGAACGATAAGCCGACAGTCTCTCTTTCTATCGTTCTCCTCGTCCATCCTTTCCTGGCAAGCTCACCTCTCTTCATCTTCGTCGGAAGCCGCACGAAAATAGCGACAAATCTGATTGCAGCAACAACCAGAGAGTAACTCGCGAGCCTCGAGCACCTTGCCCAAGGAATTCGAACGAATTTTCACGGAAATGAATTTCAATTACATACAGTTGGATTAGATTGATGGATTCCGCGGTGAATGCCTGGTAATTTTTCAATTAAACCACGACTATCACGGTGATATTGTTCTCCGTGGCTTGTAAATGAAATTGGAGGGAATTTTTAGGGAAATCAATTTCGGTTGCATAGACTTTCATTAGTTTGATGGATTTCGGGATGAATGACTGATTACTTATCGATTAATCCATTGATTTTACGATGATATCGTTGTTTCCGTGTTGCAAATGGAATTTGAACGAATGTTTCATTGCTCGAGAAGATGGGAAGTGAATATCTAGTATGTAGGAGAGTTCCAAGATCTCGCGCCAATATCCCGATAAAACATGAATGAAACGGTATCTACTCGATCCATCGCATCCCCCTTTACCACCCCGTCCGAACACCATAAACCTGTCGTGGTTGTCGCGCGACACGCGTCTCCCTGCACCGTTCGCTCTAAATATAATATTCTAGCGTATTTTCAGCGATGAATGAAACGCTCTCGGAAAGCGTATGGGGTTGGCAAGCATCGAATCGAGGTGCAACGAATCGCACCTTGAAAAAAAAATCTCTCTTTTCTTTTGCGTTTTCGCTTCCATCTGCCGCCTACGCGACAGAATTCCGTTTTGCTGTGGTTATCGCTGAAAATTGATCGACTCGTTCGGCAAGCGATTGATTGATTGATTGATTGATTGATTGATTGATTGATTGATTGAATGGCGGGGAAAAAATCGGAGAGAAATAGGCAGCTTTGTTTAAGAATACTCTTTTCAGTGCGTATGTAGGAAATTGAATATTTCTAGGGTATTGTATTTAAAATTGATAAACTGAAAAATAATGTAAAAGATTTTAACTGTCGGAATGTGTTTCTTTTTGCAGAATACCGGAGCGACAGGAGTTTCTCGTACAAGAGGTCACGATGGCAGTCGGTAAGCTTTTACCCGTTCTTGGACCAATCTACGCTCACGTATCTCGAGGACGCTTTCGTACTCGCGTCACGCGTTTTTCGCATAATCGCACACGTTCCTGTATCACGAACCCGGCTACCGCGTATTCCGCTCTGACGATGCGCTTTTTCTATCGTTTTTCATTTCCTACCAGCCACTAACGTAAACAGCATCTCATAGTATTTCTGTAGACGAGTCCTTGATCGTCCTTTCAATGTTGCCATTCCTGGAAATTCAATATATACCTGTTGTCGATTCGAATTTTTTAATTGTTCGACCAAGTGAAACGTCGGTCATCGCGATAACCCCTTTCCATCGTACAACGAGCTGTGCATTTTAAATAATTAAAGTTGTCAGTTAACCCTATCGAAAGGGGATGAATAATTTATTCCACTGTTTGGACTGATAACGATTCTCGAAACCGTTCAAAGATCTTTCAAGTTGAAGCAGTAGCCTCGACGAGTCTCGAAGAAGCTTTTTAAGTTGTTGAACACGTTCGTGGAATGCAACGGGAGAAATCTTGTGAAAAGATTTTGATCAGTCAAATTCGAATTCGTAGGCGAGCAGCGTGTTTGGGAACCGTTCTCGATTCAATTCACACACTCCAGTCACGTAATCGCTATCGATCATGCAAATTTCACAGATCTCTGGCAATTCACCGACGCTGTTCGAGATGTAAATTGTTCGTTGTTTTATTTAGAATAAAATAATTTCAATACTAAGCGTTTCAAACGCACCAAGAATTGATCGTTGAAATGGGGTAAAAAATGAAATTGAAAAATACTTTTACGGAGTTTATGTAAATGTTGAAGTTGACAGGAAATTCGGTTGGTGAATCTTCATGACTTTTCCTTCCTCTTGACGAGGTCGATTCATCTTCGAAGAGTAATAACGCGTGGATCGTGAACGACGTCGGAGGACTTCCGGTGCCGTGTAAGTACTTACGTCTGCCTCGTTCTCCGCTTCTGGTTTATGGGGTGGGGGACAATACAACGTCCGGTCCATCCCCCCACTTTCAAGTACCATTCGAATCGTTCATGGCGTCCTATAGACATCGTGTGTATCTCTGACCGACCAGTCTCAGGTGGACCTTGTATTCGTCTAGTCGCGAAATTTCAATTTTTCTATCGAATAATCAAAAATATTAGCTAAAATATTAGTATAAAATTGTATGATTTTAAGGTGAACAAAGTTGGTCGTATAGAAGTTTGTGATTAGATTCTTGTGATTAATCAGTGACAATTTTTGTTTGAGTCAATGATTACTTTTGCGAGCAACAGGTGTGCTTTTATGATTAGGGAATCAATCGTTTATCGGTGATGTTTCACCACACCACGGGTGAACTTGGACCAATTCTTTAGAAACTCGTACAGTAAAGTTTCTGTTTTCGGAAAAGTTATCCTTGAAGAGTAGAAGTAAACAGAGCATTGGTCTCGCAAGCGATCCATAACCCATTAGACAAGAAGATTTCAACTTAGACAAGAAAATCCCATATCGAGGAAATCTTGTATCGCTATTGAAAAGAATCTTATCAACTTCAATTGATCTGACTCGTATTACCTCAAGTGTAATAAAAACTATTTTCAGTGGCATCAGTGAACTTGAACGATCATCAGCAGAACGAAAATGCATTCTTCAGAAACTTATTAGCTCCAGTTCGTTTAACTCGCATAAAACCAGTTAGATCACAGCTGAAGTGTAAAAGCAAACGGCCTGATGATCTCGTAAACGATCAACAAACAGAGAAACGAAAGCGTCCTTTCAGAGATTTCTATTTGAAGAAATAGTCTCTATGATTTTCGGCCCGTATGTTCACAGACAACCCCTCGTATTTCTCGTTGTCGAGCGGTGCAGCGTCGTCGTCGACGACGCCGACGTCGACAACGAGCCTAGCCTTTTCACCGCCTTCTAAAGGGCCCTCTGGCCTGACGGCCCTTTTCCGAAGACGGCCCTGTAAGATGGGCGCAACTTCGTCGGCGAGTGTACTCTCCACGTCGACGACCAGCACCCTGATGCACCAGGAGAGTAATCGGAGCAGTACGTCAGGTAATTCGACGCCCTCGACGCCCACCGAAGAACGCGTCCCGATGCTGCCTAGAAATGGGATGCCTCATTGCGGAAACGGACCTCCTTCGAATCAAAGAAGAAGCTTCAGGAACCTCTTCAGGTCTGTCAGCGCGAATGCGGATAACGAGAGGACTCAACAATTCCTGAAGGGCGATCCACGACCTTCTGACGTCGCGCCACCTTCCCCGTATCTGCCTCATAGGTTCGTATTTTACCCTTATTCGGAAAAATTGCGATAGCATACGCATACTGACGTAAGGTCTGACATTTCCAACAGGTCGCATTCTCATTCTGAAAACGACAGGAGACGACCAGGACGAAGTAGAGCGGTGCTCAAGTCAGCCAGCGAACTTTTGTCCAACGATATGGTGTACTGTGGCTTGGCTAGGGACAGCCACGATCATAACAATGTCGATGACAATGATCACGACGAAGACGACGACGACGAGGATGATCAGGACTCGAGCGAAGTATTCGTGGGTGTCGACGATGCTAGGTTAGTAATCACAGGAATTAAGTTCAATGTTATTCTCAAAATACTTGGCAATAAATTAACACGATCTTTGTCTTTCAGGTATTACAACCTGTCAGCCACCCTGCCGGCCGCAGGCTCGGCAGCAGCAGGACGAAGGAGACACTCGATCGGCACGTTTCTAGGCAAAGATCGAGCTACCTCGACTAAAGATAGTCATGGTAGAAGGCAACCGCAAGGTTCAACAGCCCTTGTAGAACCAAACACGATGGCACCACCTGTACCAGTTGACACAGTGGACGGTGTTCATATAGAGGACAGAGCAACGAGATCCTGTAGTAGGACCAGGCGTAGACGTCATCGTAGCTCCTCCAGTAGGGGTGAGTACACGAAGAAAGACATAATAAGCGACTGTATTAGAAAGTATTAGCTCTTGAATAATCTCAGAGGCTTGCAAGAGCTTCTGCAAGAATCGCTAGTTAACAACTAGAGTTCTCTTCTGGAGTAGTTATTATTTTGATTTAAGCAAAACTGTCTCATCGCATCGATGAGCATGCCAACGAGACTTAATTGGCCGATTAAGAGAGCTTAGAATCGGCCAGACAGCAATAGATTGAGTAGCCAGAATGGAAGACTGAATGTCGCCGTTGATTCTCACGAGAGGCAATGGTCGGAACCATTGGATCCAATATTCGTCAAATTCGTGCCTATTCTTTCCTCCTTGTCGATCAATCGCGATGACGATTATGTTAGCCACTCGAGCCTGGTCGCGTTCCCACGGGCCAGATTTCGCTTTGCAAGCCCGCATGCCCCGTTCGAATCACGTACAAAAGCCTCGTTACGAATTCGAACTGGCATGGCGGCGACTCGATTTCGATCGACGCCATACGATCGGTTCTCCGACCCTTCAATCGATTCTGGTAACCACCTTTCCCTTCGACCAATAACGTCTTGTAAATAAAGTTTCAATCGATTGAAACTTGTCAAACTTGTTCCAAGTCGTCTCAATTCGAAAGGGTTAATAGGTTTCCCTGATCTAATTTGAAGGTAATTATTCAACTTGAAGAAGTACATTCCCTGAGTGGTTTAAAATAAAGAAATACATACAATTATTAAAAATATGGGAAGCAATTATAGCATACTAATTGCAAGTAGCAGGAAAGGAAGATTAAAAGTAGGTTTAATTAACGCGTTAACGAAACGATCTAAGGAAAACTGTTTCGCACCTCCCTAAAGATCGTAAAAGGATAATCAGCAAATTGAACGAGCTTCTCACCTCGTCTAATTGGATCTTCAGCGACAGTCTTGTTTATACATCAAGGAAATGAAACAGCAAAGTTAAACGAGCAGTTCATTTATCAACAATATCAACCGTCACCATTTAAGATCGTTTAAATGTACACTCACCTTTGAGACTGTTTAACAATTTAAATCATTTGATATAATTTAAGAGAGACAGACTATAATTATACAAAGATTATAAAATGTCAGTTGCGAAACGAAAACCACGCGATTCCCAGGATTGGCGGGAATCCTTTTAAAATTTCAATTAGGAATCGAGGTCCTAAAGGATATCCGGTGATCTTTGATCGGCTCGCAGATAATCTTCGTCTGTGTAAAGACGTGTGTAGAAGACGCCGAGGGCCCAGGATGTCCCCGGAAGCTCGGTACTTTTAGTATTCGTCAAACGAGCAGCGGTTTTCCGACCTGTGCTCGATCGAACCAGCCGAAACATACAGGGGGACAGATTGTAAAATTTACGGCCATACGTGACCCGTCGATCGCACCGACTGAAACACATTAATTCCACGTGATCCGGCCGCGGCTCTTGGAACTTATGTCGTCCACGTGTCTCACGTGTCCCTTTGTTGTTTCTTAATTAGCGACCCTCGCTTCCGGAGACCTCGCGACACGGCAATTGTGTTTTGTTCAAATATAAGTTAAGTAATTTATTTACTCTAAAAGAAAAGTTAAGTTTTTCATCCAGTTGTTTAATAAACTTGAAGAATCCGATTAAATTTAAATAAGCAACTTCAGAAGAAGATTGGTGACACTTTTTCAGACTACACGGGAGGAGAGTCCTTTTTCTCGTTCTGCTTTTAATTAAAGCCAGAAATGAACCGTGGATATCCGCGCAGCAGGGCTCCGAGAATCCTCGATTCTACGAGTGGCATTTGTAATCACAGGGATTTACAAGATAAATTCAATTGGCAGACATGGAAAAGAGGGAAAAATAAACGAAATCGAGATTTATTTATCAATTATAAAATATAAGTTTATGAAAATATTTGAAATATAGGAAAAAATGGAGGATAGGTAATGGTGCAGGAATGTAAAGAGCTCGACAGTAGCCGGATTATCGTTGTCTGGCCTTCCGTAGCGGAAGTTTTCGTTGGTTTGTTGACACTGTCACGTCATCCCGTCCATACGACCAGTCGAAAGGATACACTCCACTTTACTATATTTTTTTCTCTGTGCCCATGGGGTCGCGACGGGACGGGACAGGACAGGATAAACTGTGTATGTAGGTACAAGTCTGTCGAAAGAAGCCGTGCATCCGGCTCTGCGTAACTCGCACCATGTTGCATCCGGACGAGACGTTGTCGTGACACGTTGTCCTCGTGCGTTCGTTCAAACAAACCTCGTTGATTCGTATTCCAACTTTACGACACGACCTGTCATGTTTCCTTTCGAAAATTAGTGGTCGTGACTTCTAAACACCATCAATTCTGTACGATCAAAAGGATAGGACAATAGTAGAATTATCATTTTCTCATCTATGGTACATGATAATTACGCGTGTTCAGTGAGTGGAGTTACACAATATTGTAATCGTACATTACAAAAATAGTATTCAATGTCGTTTGTGTAGAAATTCGACATAAGGAAATGGTTGTTCTCGAGTGCATGGTTGCGGAATGATAATTAATGATTCTGTTTCGCGTGACGAAGCTCGTCCGATGGCATGTTAAGTAGACAATAGAGCAGGTCGCGTAGATCTGCTTGGAAGATGCCGGTGTCAATAACCGTGAAATTAAGCATTCCATCGGCACATACCTCTTTCCATCCGCGTATATATTTACCGGTTATACTTCCTGGTGTCGACCGAGCACGATTTCCGGTCCCACCCTTGCTGGAACTTCGTTTCCGGAACGCTGCCGCTCGATTTCCTTCTCTTTCGATTGCTCTCTTCACTTTTCTTTTATTTCGCGTATTTTTCGATTAAGTATGTAAATATGAAATTTGAAATTCTCCTTCGTCAGGGTTATAAAGCAGTTCGCTCGTTAATTAATCCAAGTTAGCTATTAATTGTTCACACCGTCGATATTCGTGTTATTACATTAAATGCAAATTAAAATTAAAGCTTCTTTCCGTCGTGTCAGGATGAATGCCGTCTTCCGCTTTTTTACGCGGTCTCCGTAGTAAAGAGAGATAAGAAAAAGTAAAGGGGGAGGCAGAAGTCTTCCTTTTGCCAGCAATTACTCTTAATTATCCCTCGGTCGTCCTTCGACTTCATTAATCGCGCTAATTGGACTGGAAGAGGAAGATCCATAAGTCGAATCGCAAATTATACTCGATTATAGTTACCCCTCCTGCTTAACAAGCGATTATATTTCGATCCGTTAAAATTTGTTTTTCTACCAGACTATTTACTGATACACGAGAAACTAGGCAAACATCCGGAAGCCGGTTAACAGACTTGAATCCTCTTATCGAGTGATTCCTACCAGGCACCCGTTGGAATAAGCTTCTTTCCACATTTCCCTCAACGCTTTTCTGTATATTTTTTAGATTTTTTATTATCGAAGCTAATAGATTTATAATCCCCCGATCTATTTTAATCGTAATACCGACCAGAGACAATGTAGAATATTAAAATTAATTTTACAAAAGGTTCATTACCTCGTTTCACTGTTGTAATCGCTTTCATTGAGGGTATTCAATTATAAAATCCCTATTATGCGTTGATAAAGGGCGCGGACCTTCTAAACGAAGGTTAATTGCCATGAAAAAAGAAAGAGAAAAGAAAGGGCGAGCGATCGTTCGAAAATGATTTCGAGGTCCAATTTTGATTCGTGCCCTGGAAAGGGATTCGAGATTGGAGTTGGAACGATCATCAAGTACCTAAACGAACTCTGATTGGTCAATACGCGATGTCCGGCAACTGCGATTTATTCGGTGAACCGGAAGTCCACTGTTGTTCCTCTGTCGATAACTCTTGTACGAATGTCACGTCCATGGCAAAGTGCGTGCACGATTTCCCTAACGTTTCGAACAAATGTTTACTTTTATCTTTAACCAAAAGGTACCGACATCGTTGCTTAAATTTTCTATTAATCTTTTTTTCCATATCGGTGCTCCTTTAATCAGACGTTTTATCGAACAGTATACGCAGCAGTTCAAAGATACGCATACGATTTATTGGAAATAAATTATGCAACGGAAGCGAGGTGAACCGTGTTTCTGTACGGCACGGATTGCGAGCGATTTAGCGACAATCATCGGTAAATACCGCGTGAAATGTCGTCGCAGCAAGCGTCGCGACGCACCCTAACGCCGGTATAAAGTCCTGCTCCTATTTCTGTTTTTACAGCCGCCCCTTTATTATTTTTATCCGGCTGCCGGCCGCTTATTTTCGTGTTCATATGCATTTTCTACGGTGCGCCGACTCTTCTCTATTTTTACTATTTCATCCGTGAAAAAGTATCTCACCAACGACCGATGAATTTCACGCGAATTCGACCCTCCTCGATCTCTTCTGAAACATTCGACTCGTTTCAACTTATTTAGGTACTCCTCGAGCTTATTACGAGTTTTAAATAAAACTTTTCAAATTGTATTTTTATTATTCTTTTCGAGGCTTTCGTAGCACGCATAATTTTTCTTTCTAATTTTATTCAAAATTTCATAAATTCCATTATAAAATCTCTGCAACCGTGTTTTATCTTCTTCGAGGATTGCATAATTCGAATAGTTGCTCTTTTATCCTTTTGAAAGAGATACGATGTTTCAATGAATTTAATAGATTCTGATATTTTACTCGTTTCAGAACGTTTCTATCGATACAGAAAGAGATGTAACTTCGAGATAGCGTAAATCCGCGCCTTCCTATTTGCTCTTCCAAGCTTAGAAAAAGATACGAGTCTGTCACGATAGGAAATCTTTTATTTACCTATTTATTTTAAGGAACCTTCCCGTATCTCTTAAAGTACCTTTCCGTTTCTCGTATTAAAATTCTATAATAATTGTTAGTTGAAACAATTTTGCAACTTTAGAAACGACGTGATTCTTGTTCACAAAAAAATTAGCAAGTTTTATCAAAAGTTTCACTTTACAAGGGAACGTAAACCAATAAGATTTGCATGTTTAATGAGATCAGTCTGCTTCCAGACTAGCTAATCGAAACTTCTTCCCTTTGTTTCCATAAAGAGTTGACCGCCTACGAAGATCATGACTCGGAAAGTTTTAAGCTCGTTAAGACTCGGTCTTTAAACTTGCAGGGTATATAACCAGACACACCTCCGTTGTTCCATAAACCTCGTAAATTATATCCGTATTTTCTAACCTTTTAGAAAAAGTTTATTTTACTTTGAGCAAATTGAAACTTTACTTGATTATACAAACCTAGATCAATCTCGATATATGTACTTTACATTAGTAACTTTGTGTTTTCATGTTGAACAGCATGAAAGTTTTTTATTATATAATATCAATGTTAATAAATGTTAATTTCTAATGGAAAGTAATGTATGCTGATATAAAGGATCGAAACAGGAACAGATGTCGTCGCCTGGCATGACGAGATAATTACCGATTGATTATCGTCGATTAAGTTGATCAGCGCGATGCGTATTAATTATTTCTGTCGCACAGTGTCGATCAATAGAAAATTGAACTTTAATCAACAACGATGCCGTAAATTACAACATATAGTACGATTCAATTAAAAAAAAAGATTCGAATCCTGTATGAAGAAAAAACCATTGTACAGCGGTGTCTCTTTGTTGCCTATTTTCAGGAGCAATTCGATACGACACGCCACGTGAAAGGATGAAAATATCACAAAGGATTGGCCCTTTTATTATCTCTCTAAAATGTATGGCTACCGTAGATAAATTATCTGACTATAGCTCGTCCACACGTTCTGATCGAGATAGTTGTACTATAACAAATAAGGGCCATGGTAATTTTTTTTCGTTCAATTCGACCTTGCGATTAGGCTTGACGAGATAATTCCGATTTACATGTCTCCTGCTAGATCGAATATTCTATCCTCTTTTCACAATAATTCTGTCGTTATATTATTATAAAGGATGTGGAAAATAATGAATACCAGAATATAAGTCTGTTAAGAACAACTCGTACATCAAACTGAGGCGACAGATACAAAATTAGCAAAGCTCTTCCTCGTGTTGACCCTCTTCTACTCTCGATTATTAATCGCTAACCATAACTGCTTCATTAATCGCCGTTTCTGCGTAACGTTGAACGAACAACGTGAAAATTTATCTGCCGTTATTTCTTCGTCTGAACAGCGTACGCTTTCCAAGAACGAGGGAAACTCGCGTCGTTTTATCGCTTTCCGTTCTCTCGAACATGATTTATAAGTCTACCCTCGTTTAAAGAGACAGACGTCGCAATCGTTGTAATCGCGATCCTGTTGCCGTTGTCGTTTTCCTGCAATCTGCGATCATGAGAAAATCACCATAGCCAGCCCGGAAATGTTTCAGAGATTATATCCAGTTTACATCGATTGACAAGAACGCTGTTGGAGGTACGAATATTTCTATTATTCGTCGTTTATCATTCTACGCTCGTAAATTTAACTTTCCACACGCGTGTAAAAAGGGCTTTTCTCGATTAAAAGGAACGGACACAAAAGCACGGTAGAATATATCCATAAATCAGATTAAATAAACTGGATGACCCAATTAGTATAGCGTGTTGTACGAGCAATTAAACGAGATTTCTCCACAAAGGCTTAACAAGCTTCACGCGAAGCTAACACGATGTACAATTTCAGTTGAATTTCAATCAGAAACCTTATCAAAGTACATCGAGTTAAAGTTCAATCTACATATAAATCGGTAAAACGAAGAAGTCGACGTATCGTTATAATTGCGACTGGTTACCTGTTTACAATTGAACGAAAGTGTCGGAGCAATTAAGGATACAAAGACCGGGGCTACTGAACGTCGGTAACGCTTGTAATTAGTCATATTTAGCAACGTGGAGAGATATTAATCGCAAGTTCGTGGAACGAGCGAGCAGAAGGTCTGGCAAACAAGGTCCTGGCAACACGCAACAAATAACAGCGACACGTTTCGCTTCGCTTTTCTACGCGATCATTACGAGCGTCCGAGTGGAAATATACTCGCCGATACCAATCTGAAAACCGTTTTTCCTTATCACCCCTCTGCTTTCGAGAAATTCAATTAAAAAGATAAATGTATATTTTCAGCAATTAAAACAATCCGCGCGTATGCGGTAGGTAATATCTAATGTTTAATTATGAAAGTAATTAACATGTAACTTATCGTTAACGATGTGTAGTCTCCCTTGCCTACGTGACAATTTTAATTTTCTTAACGAAAGGGTTAAGCAGCGTTTCGCTGACGACATCTATTCATCAAAGTTCCTAATATCAAATGGTACTCGTGATTGCGTGCAACCTCCTAGACCTTAAGACGATTACTCTCCGCTTTGATTCCAATTGAACAGACTCAATTTCTGTATTAGAATGGTATGCGAGGCTCGAGCACTGGCTCTAAACGAATTACTGTCGCGGCACATTTCGGCTGTCAAATAAAATGTTCGTCCAATTAAACGTCGACCAATAAATATTGCTTATCAAAGTTCAAGGTACATAATAAACAGAATGCTTTTCCTCGTTTAAAAGAAGAAAAAATGAAATAAAAGGACGTGAACTCGTAACCCTTTTATGAGAGCAATTTGTTCTTGTAGGAAATACTTGACGAGCTCGATTAGATTGTATGGAACTTTTTTAAATCGTTTATGATTAAGTTACACTCATCTTCCCGCAGTAAAATACTTGGAAATAATCATTTCTCTAATCGTTGTTATTCTTTACCGCGCTTCGAACAATCTCTCTGCTTCTTTTTATGGGAGGAAACGCTTTCGAACGGAAGCAATATACTGTAATTGGTGTCCTTTAAAAACTAGCAGGAATCTTTGTTTCTACCGATGAAACCCTTTATGACATCCTTTCTTTGCTTTATACAAGTTTTTTATATATGATTAGTAATTGTTAGTTTCAATGCATTTTTCTCTTCAGTTTGTTCGTGGTGGGCCGAAATTATGTGAATCATTGACTGTTGTTTGTACAATCGTGCGATCTGCATGTAAAAAGAAAAACGTAGCGCAGTCTCCACAGTCTCAGAACTGTCTAGCAAACGGCAGCCAGCTCAGCGGCGGAAATAGGAGCTCTTAAAAAGGGAGCCGCCTAAAACCCACTGGCTGAAATTTCCATTTCTTCGTGAATGGGCTCCCTGTTCAAGGTTTTTCGTTGAGAAAATCTCTCTACGAAGCCTCCGAGATCGGGCTTCCACGTAAAGTGTTCCTACTTTACGTGTGAAGATGCTTTGTGCCTCACAAGTCGGTATCAAGTGCTTTGAGCACCGTTTAATTTCATTTTTCATCGCTTTTCGGAATAATTATGGGATACTTAACGATCTTACGTGGGGTGATTCATTCTACCACGAATAGTTGGAGCTATAAAGAATCAAACTGTTAAAAAATTTTACTGTTTCATTGCAACCCACCTAATCGCAAAGAAATCTGACAATAATTTAAAAAGGATGTTTATTCTATGGTTACAAGTTATTTCTGTAGCGCGAAATTTCTATTTGTTTAGGATACGCGAGTTTTCAACGGTTTACCTTATCTCGAACGATAACAGCGTCCACACTTGGACGCATCTGCGTCCGGCAATTGCATTCAAATGATGCGAACGTTTCTTCAAGAACAGTCGCTTTGAAAAACGATCCGCATCTCGCAGCGGCCGCTTCTTCCTTAATTAACTCAATTAATGTTTAATTAAAACTACCCCGAGTCATTGCAACAAAGTGCGATGCTATCGAATTCCATTTTAAACGTAGCTCATTTACAGTGCAACGATTTTATCTATTTCAACCAGCTAAACTCGTTAGTTAAAACCTAAAATAATTGGATTTTGTAGCAAATAAAAATTTCTCTGTGTAATTAAAATAATAAAGCAACCGGAAGGGCTAGAAAAACAAAGATCATTCTTGGGTACGCAAAAGTTTTAATCCCCTTTAAAAATCACAAAGGCGGAAATTTATTTGAATTTTAGTATGTTCTACAGCAATTTTTACCAGGTGATTTCTGTGAAATCAATGGATCATTAAAATTTCACGCCGCGTGCCGTGGTTCTCACGCGATCGTTCCCGCGCCCACGTGTTTTCCGAAAATATTTGAACGTAGCGTCTGCGCAGATATGTGCGCAGGCTAGCGCGCATGCGTGCGATCACGGAGTTCCCCGAATGCATCTTCCGAAACAACCCTCGTGAGATGTTCAGTGACGAGGCGCGCCGCGCTCCAGCCGGACGTTGTACCTTTTTTTCTTTTCTTATTATCGCGTGCATCCCTCCGAATTTCTCATTAAAATTTATACTTTCCTCTCGAATAAAAAGCATCTGTATTCAATATCAAGTGTCTTGATTTAGTCAAGCTGTCGCGCGCAGTTGGTACACAAATATTCGTGAATACTTCAAGATGACTCGTACGATATGTTCGTGTTGAAAATAAACTTTTAATATTGACAATCGTGGGAAAGAAATTGATAAAAATGAAAATAAAAGAGGAGAACCACTATGCAAAGCGAAGCATCGAATACTTCGGTAATATATCACTTTCATTAATATATTATACATAAATGATTCAGTTATTTAATTGCGATATTCAAAAGCTTTGTGTTAATTAATTTAATTAAAGCTGATCGTTTCTAAAGATTCTTCCGTTGCTGCTCTCACCGTGATCAATTAAGTAAAATTCCACTCGACCATAATGGAAACACCTTATTGTTTACAAATGTGCTCCAGTGTTCCATATAACGTTTTAGGGATGCGTTTAAAAATATCTGAAATCAGCATTCAACGACCAATTGAATTAAAAATTTTAATCAGTCACGATGACGTTGTTTCACGTTAGCGTCGATGAAAAATGTATGATTAGCGCCGATGAACATTGTTAATTAAAAAGCTATACTTGTAAACGAACCGTATTCGAAAGGGAACGTGCGTAGATCCGTGAATATATACGCAAACTCCCTTTCTGTTTGTTTCCGTACGAATTTTAACGAGAAACCATTCAGATGGACGAGGGATGAAAATCCAGGAATCCTGAGGTGATTATTTATGAAGCTCGTCCTTCGAGAATTCCACGACAGAAACATTTTCGTGCATTCGAAAAGAGCGTTGTCGTCCTGATGCACCCGATGCGCAGGATATGCAGTATGCTAATCGTATGCGAGGGTCTGTGCACCATACCGAATACAAATGGCACCCGGTTGCGGTTGCCATCATCTTCGCGCCATTCTAGTCTTTTATTCCTCTCTCCTATTGCTTCGAGCAAACAGTCTTTGCTTACTTGAATTTTAAATAAAAATATTTGAAAACTAGAATCTCTCAAATATTGATGGCAATTTTTAAATTCATTTATTTTTTTTTATTTTCAATAATCTACAGTGGAATAGAACCGGAATAAGTAAATACCTTCGCTGATTAACTATCGAATTTCCAATAATAACCACGTGAAACTTTCTCTTTTGTCTTTTGTCAAAAGATATGCAACTTCGTCGAAGAATAAACCGCCGCTCATCGGAGAATCGTGTCTTCCAAAACAAACAGAGTCGCCAGGAGTAGTTTCGAATTCAAAGCTCGTCCATCTTAATTACATGGGCATCGTCTAATTTCTGAGTCCGTACGTGAAAACAATGACGCGAATCGAGCCAGGGAGTGGGGCGATTCGAATTCGACGATGGTCTATCCATGTCCAGTGGTGTCGAATCGACCCTCGATCCGTTCGAAACCGGTCAGGTCGTCGACGATAAATCAGAGGTGCAGTTTATCCTCCTACCCTCGTTCCGCCACCCTTTACACTTTGTTTCGCGACGATGAAAGAAAAATGTGGATAGTCGGTGGTGAATCGGTTCATTCCGAGAGGTGACAAAGTACGAGCAATTTTTAGTGTGAAAAACAGATCGTGAAATGGTTGAAAAGTTTGTCCTGCAAAAAATATGGCAAACACGTGCGAAACACCGCGTTCGCGGCGACGAAACAGGACCGAACTTTTTGGATTGTCCAACGTCACCAAGTGAGTGTCTCTCGTTTTCTTTCTAATTTATCTATTCTTTGACATTTTTTTATTATGTCTGTTCTAATTGATCACTCCTTAAAGAAGGTGGTAGTTTTGAATTGAAATGTTTGATGAATGAACATCTTTCATTTTGATTGACAAATTCAATGTTGCTTTGTTGGAAGTTAATAATCATGAAGTAAACCGAGGGCAATTCTGGGCTTTCAATGAACGAGAATAGAAAGTCTGTTATACAAGAAGTGCATCAAGAACTCTATGAAGCCTCTTTTCCTCTCACTTACCGAAATATAATACCCGTACCTACGCTAAATTAAATTATTCATGAAATTAACTGGATTTATCAAATTCAAAATGAAAGATAAAGCAGTTACGTTCTGTTTACCTTTTCTTGTATACCGTTTCATGACACGATTGAAGTACACGCTCGTCACATTACATTTTCCAAAAGCGTTCTCGTTATTGCGGCTTCCTGTGGAGCAGGCCAGGATCGTGTTACGAACACATAACGGCCTAGCGACTTAATCGTTCGCGGACTATTAATTCAGTGGAAGACCGGCTAACACCGAAAACGGAAGCCACGCGCGTCACGTAGCAAACGCAACAGCCGCTGCGCCAGGTCGATATATTCGCATCCAAGTAGGGAAAGGAAGATTTTTCAATCCTAGACATTCGTCAATTTCTTTTTTCTTTCACAATTGGAAAAAAAATTTGGAAACTTTTCTTACCGAAAAATCGATGACTTCCACCGATCGACTCCGAAGAATGCACTCCAATTGTGAAGTCGTAAAGACTAGCGATAAGATTACTCGTTCGAAGACATCCATTCACGTAAAAGTACAAATTGCCTGTTCTTCTTTCTTTCGAATCGTTATCATTTCTCCATGTGGAAATGGTAAAAAAGTTGAAACCGGTGTTCACCCCGATCTACGACCGGTTAACGTTTCCATTTTGTTCTGCTTTTAGGATGGAACCACGTGTTACGAACCCGGAACCGAACTCGCTTCACCGCCTCTAGTCTTCTCTATTCTTAACGATGCGTTTATTTATCCGCGGTTTTCATGGAAAACCATGCGTACCATGCGGACGAAACGGGGTAGAAAAATGAAAGTTTACACCCCCTTTTGCTTAGTTATTTTCGGATCTTCCGTATACACCCTGAAACCTTTACATTTTTCTATTTTACTATTGTAGTTTTACTATAATAATAAAACGTTTTTCCAGTTTCTTGTAAATTTTATTCTACAAGAATTTTTGTTAGAAATTTTTTTTGGTGGCAGAATCGATAACGCGTAGTTTATTAGGAGAAAACAAGTATAACTCTTTCCGGTATTTTCGGCCGCAGGGATCGTGAACCCCGGTGTTTCCAGTCGGCTTCTGGTAGATATCGATATCGGTTGGCACAAAAGCCTCGTGTGCGAGAAAGACCCGAGTTATGGAAAACAAACGACCCCATTAATTATACCATGTACAGCCGATAAACTTACAAACGAAGTGCAAGCATCGATACGAAAATCTTTAATCTTGTTTGTCGACGCGTTGATATTTCAATAGATCACCGTTTCCTCGCGTTTTATCCGGACATCTTCGTGGCTCGGTTTTCTCAAATAACGAGGAACAAACGCATTAGACGAGCATTATTTCATTAATGCCCGTCGTGTCGGGGAAAGAGATTCTCGCGTGTCTCGTGTCGCTTAAGCGAAATGAACACGCCTGACCCACCAAGGGGAAGAAAACTAAAGCAGGTGTGTCTCCTGTTACTGCTTTAATAGCTCGCTGAAATTAAGCTTGCTATTCTATTAATTAAAACCCTCTATACACCTGCCCACTTCCATGAAACTCGACGTGACCTCTCTCTATTTTTTACTATTATCAAATTGTAGCGTGACATCCAATGTGGTAAGCATAAACATTATTTATATTTGGAAATTGAGAATTTGAAAACTGTTTCAGGGTCCCGTTCAAGCGACCGGGTTGTCCAAGCTCGACTCTCATCCCGAAGATGACGTGCTCTTCGTGTCCAGCAAAGATAGCGAAATTTCGAGTCTATGGGTGACTTATCTCACGGCTTGTTTCGAACAGATCAGCAGACAGCAGGGCCGACCGCCTTTCAAGTAACAATAATACCATTGCCTCCGTCGCAGATCGATATCGTGCTTACAAAATATGTATAATTCTACAAATAGCAATTTTCCTCGTTACAGAGTTCGTCACCTCACAGTGGAAGAATGTATACCAGCCGGTGGCGAGGAGAGGATTCGATCTGCTCGTCTGCAGATCGTTGTCGTGTGTCCAGTACTCCTGGAACGGAGACAAAGTCGTCCTGAACAAGCGCAAAGTCTATCCAGGCTACTGCTCCCAGACAAGGTCCTCGCGATGATGCTAGGTGTCCACGACAGCCACATCCAACGACAGTCACAAGTCCATCCTGTTCTCGTATAATCAATGGAGGAAATTCTCGTGAAGGATCAGGATGAGACTTTCGTCGGTGAATTGTTTAGGCGCGGGCTGTTGGTATCCTTGGCACCACCCCGCCTCCTGCGTTGAGGAGCGACAAAACAGCCTTCTCTGTGCATCCGAAGAAAGTTAAATTGGTAAAGATTCCTTCCTCGTCTCACGAGGGTGAAGATACTAATCAGAATTCCCAAGAAAGATGTTTGACTATGAGAATAATGGCATTTCAGGGGTCACAACAAACTAATCGCCTTGCTGAACGACCCGCTGCGACCGGAGGACACGGTATCGGTGATCGTCGATCGGTGTGGCGAAGCGATCGATATCGTTCAAGTGAAAAGGAGAAATCCCTACGCCCTGCAGTTTTCCATTCCAGAGAGGTGCCTAGACGTATCGATGTTGGTGGGCGTAGGGATATCTAAGAATGGTTGTCCGTTAGGTGTGAAGCAGGTCAAGTGTGAGAGTAGGCTGAGGGAACTTGATCAGATCCTTCGAGCCACGACAATCCCTTACAATTCATGTGTCAGGTAAAGGATCCATCAAGCCTGCACAGCAGCCGACGATTATGAAAACAGTTTAATTGTTATCAAGTTAATTCTTAATTGGCTCTGCAGACATTTGGCTTCAATCCGGGTGATCGCGAGCAGCTGGACACTGGATGGTCACGCGTTCCAACGAAACGTCCCACCGCAACTTTAATCTTCTATCTGCACCCACTGGAGTGGTGTCCAATCAAAGAGTCCACTCCAGTAAGTCTATATTTTTTAAACTTCTTTAAACATTCGCTTTACTATATGCACTGTTCTGTGCCGCTAGAAAGGATAGTCCGGTAAGAACTCGAATCTCTTCACTGTCTGATCGTGCTCTCGTATCGTCTATTTAAATAACATAAGGTTACTTAGAAAGTAAATAAGCTCTGTTGATTCAGGCCCTGAAGATAACCCAACGTTGTTGCATTTTGCTGCTCGTTTTGGCCTGGAGAGATTAGCCTGGCAACTGCTCGAGTGTCCAGGTGGCGACATAGCCTGCGATTTGAGGAACGTCTCAGAATTGACCCCTGCGGATCTCGCAGAACATCGGGACACGTGAGGACTGGCGCATCAGCTTCGTGGCTACATGGTACAAAACATCGCCTTTAAACCGACGTCACAGTTAGTCCAATGGAACCGGTACTTCCGCGATATTTCTCTATTCCTATTTGCAACTGTCCCTCGGACAATCGTGCTTCTACTTTCATCCATTGAATCCTATCAATTTAGCCTTCCGTTGTGGAAACATGATCTGCGCTTCACTTACAACTGCTTGTCATTATTTTCCAGACGGACTTTCTTTGAAACTTGATGTGTAACGGTAAAGTTATAAAGGAGATAGTAGAGGAAATTGTTCATTGAAGTTTGCTAGGCTAAATATAGGTTTATTATGTATATTGTTTTATTAGATGAGTTGGTAGAACTTTCAGTAAACTAACTGGTATCTTTGCTTTTGCATTGCATGTTGCGGCTGCACCTTGAATCCGCGGGTGTCACAGCAAATGAACGAGTTCACCAACATGTACAGCTATCGGAAAGTGATCAGTGAGACGACGACAGACCAAGCAGCAAGTGGTGTTTTTTCGTAATATTTCAAAAGACCGGCATTTTCAAAAAGACACGCGGCGCCATCTACGTTGTTTAGGAGCGCAAAAATTATGCCGACTTGTAGTTCTCCTCGGCGACAACAGAGGACGCTAAAAGCGCCATTGCGGGAATTATTTGAATTTAAAATCGAACTTGATATAATTTGTAGGTGCGTGACCCATCAACGACTAACCCAACGAACGACACCAACACGACAAAGAAGATTATTGTCGTCCACGACCTTGAGCGAAGCTTAATTCGGGTACCACCAGCCGCAGACCGATAACGTCTTTAATCTTACCAGGCCAATTACCAGTACACCCCCAGCCCAAACACTAGTAACCCCCTAGAAGCAACTTACTCGATTGTCCCGGCTCCAACCACCGTCGTCCGTCAGTCCCATCAACGCCGACACCGACAACGACCATTGCCAATGGCCTTGAACTACCTCTTCAAGGTTACATGAAATGCATCCAGCTGGGACCGTGGTGACCTCCACTTCTTCAACATGTTATAAGGCTATTCTTCCATCTAAAAATTCCCCATTTTTTAGTTCCTTCGATTCAAACATTCAGTAATCTTAAACCACTTAATTTAACTTTAAAGGGTCCAAAACGCCCACGTCGAATGTAACGAGTCAACAGCCATCTCGTACAGCGACGCCCACGCAAAATCGTCCAGATTCTCACCCACCCCTTGACTACTCGAGAGGAAAACAGTCAATCTTCGTGCTATTATGGCAGAGCAGCCTCGAATTTCAGCACAAAGTCGAGGGAACCTTCGGGTCCTCAGGACGAGCTTCTTGAGACTCATAAAGTCGGACTTCAAGAACAACGTGTTCACGATACCGAGGGTGGAGAGCTGGTGGAGAACTGGAGGAACCGCAAACGACGTTCAACCAAGCTTCAAAGATAAACAGAGACCATTGAACGCGATGAGGGAAGAATATGAAAGGATACAAAAGAAACTGAAGGAAGAGATGAAAGGCCCCTACACCTTTCGATAGGATTCGAAAATCTTCTCTAAAGGAAAGAAAGGTGATTAAAGCGAGATATATATCCTTGGACTATAACATACATATTTAATAAAGGCTATAATTCTTGATGGTTTAATGCGTTTATAGATTCAAAAGATTCTGCAAATGGAAGCGATGATTCGTACTTTAGCTACCAAAACGGAAAATGTTAATGGTGGATTAGCAGATCGCAGACCAGTTAGCAGTTTGAGTCTCGTAGCGTTTCGAGTATGAACTTCTCTATTAATGTTCATTTCTACTCCTCGGATTACGTTAGAAATCTACATGAATAAAATAAAATTATTTATTATGCTTTTATCTTTCTAGGCTCGTCTTCGTCTGGTAGAATGAGTACTGGCCAGTGGGTGCAGTGGAACCAGTCTAGGCGACAGTGGAACTCATCTGATACCGAGATCGGAGAGTTAGTATCTTTCAGAAATTCCATCTTCCCTTAACCAGAATCGAAACTTGAAGGCGTTTGTCTTAAATAAAAGAAATTATTTCAGCTTCAGAATGCCAGAGAAGACAAGGGTGGTATAATGTCGTACGAAATACCACCTGCTCCAAAACCTTCACCGGAAGATATTCACCTGCTCTCAGGTACTCTCCATCCCCTCGATCCTCGAGCCGGCAACGATCTTGATCTAGACCGTCGCACCCCCCCGTCAAGATAGAAGACAATGAGTATTACATCGCCTTTCCACCCTCAGGATTACTATTCACTGTAAATCATGATACACATTTAAAAATCTCTTTAAATAACCCCTGGTCGTCTATCAATAGGAAATTAATGAAAAAAAATTAATTATTCAACAGCTTTCAAAACAGACGGTTCTCTGAAGGGAACCGAAAACACCAAGCTCCCTGTGACCACCAATGGTATCTGGACATGATCCAAAACTCTCTCCAGCGACGGACAATCCAGAGTCAGAAATCCTAAACACCCTGGGAACAATTACGCGAATATCGAGCCATCCACGTTGAACTCAGCACCCGTGCCCCCTCCAGGCATGTGCATTCCCACGAATTACATGAACGTGGTGCCAGCATCCGTTACCTCGTTCCAGGAACCCGTTCAAGAACAGCAGACCGAGCAAAACCACTCACCGACTCGGAGTCACACTTCTGAATCACCGAAAAGTCGTCCAAGGTGGAGACCCCCACTCGGCCCAGAACAAGGAAAGGTCATTCATGGTCCAGGGTCAACACATGGACGACGTTACGAGGTAAAGAAACGAAGAAGAATACGTGGAAACAGATTCCGGAACGTTTTAGAAGGCATAGATGTACCGGATTCTTGCAAAATGGCCGGAATATATGAATGTGGAGGTGTCTCAAGATCTCAGAGCTGGCGGTGTTAAAAAGACACCAGCACCTCCTGTACCACCACGAGGTAGGATAATTTTCCATGTTTTTAAGCAACATTCTCAACGCAAGGTTTTTTAACATTCTTCGCAAGCTAATCATTTTACCTGGGGCAATCACGAAGGTTGGTTACTTAATCGAACTTTCATTCGTTCAATTACCTTAAACGGAATCAATAATGCAATCTTTTCGCTGTAACCCGAGTCACTTTACATTTAAGGGTTGACTGCTGACTCCATAGTTATCTAAGAGGAAAATGAATCACAATTTTATAAAACCGATGTTTAATTTTTCTGTTACAGCCTCCACAAAGAAGTAGAAGAAAAGCTGCAAATACAAATTTTTTTTTAATCTTAGCTGGCTCGATCGTTCAAAGAAAGTGCCCTCGACGACTGTTTTCCATATAAGTAGTATTCAAGTGTCGTTTGAAGCAATCAAACAGCGTAAATATTCTTCATAATCGTAGTATTAGTAGCATATTTAAATGTACATCATTCGTGTCGCTTAAAGAAACATGAATATCGTAGTCCTCTCTTTTTACTTGAATACTCGATGAGAAGTGACTTAATCTGTAGAGAATTGTTTTGTTATGTTAATACGCGGATACTTGTGTTAGTACTAGAGTACACTTCCACTCCTTATTGTATTTTAAAATTGCCTCGAATGCAAAAATAAGAAGGTTCAAGGATTCTTGATTTTTTATTTAAAATTTTTATTGTTTTTAATTCAGACATTGTTCCCATTTTATATCGTCTTGCTACAAAAAAATTTTAACTTAGATCGTTTCAACTGATACGCATTCGAGGCTCTTTAATTACGCCACTAAGTTGTATATTAATTAAATAATGCTCGAATCTCGAGCTAATGAAAAATACAATGCTAGCGAGCGCCAAATCAAAGTTTCATCGTTTGGCAAAATGCCAACGCAACAAAAAAATGTACATAGTATTGTCTACTCTGATTTTTATAATTATTGTAATCCATTAATCGCATTCTTAATCCAATTTAATGATACTATTATTATTAATGAAAAAAAAAAAGATTTCTTTCATCGACGTCGAAGAGAGTGTGAAACGAAAGCTGGCGTCGCATGATCATTTTATTCTATATTCTATAATTGTTTATTAATATAAACAATATTTTGTACAGGCGTCAAATTGTTTCTATAAGGACGTGTGAGAAGTACCAAGGATGCATTTATCATTTCAATTGTAACGCGTTACTCTAGCCGTTTTACATTATAATCCTCCTTTTTTTACCTACTTTTTATATTTATGTCTACAGTAATAAACGTGAAGGTAAAATACGACAGTCGTTCGAATTCGAATCCCGGCTGGGATTATTTTGAAAACTTGGAAACCACGAAAAACCCGTCGTCCTCGAAAATCGTCACTTAGTTTTAATTGTTACTAAATAATAATTAATATTCGTGCGCAAATTGATACAGGTATCGGTTTATACGGATTCTTGTTAGATATTTATAGAGACGGAAAGATATCTGCGACTGACGTGAGTTCTACTGAAAATTGAAGGATCATTTTACAAAACAATGACACCATATGATTCGAAGCATTTTTAGCACAGCAAACGATGCATCGTTAAACGAAATGTGATGTCACGTTCATTTGCGTAGAAGCAGTTGCATTTTTGAATAAAACATAGGATCGGGTATTCATCGCCAGTACTGAATTACCTGTTACAGTGTCCGCATCGGTGATAGGAAAATCCAGTCACTCATCCTGGAAAACTTTCGATTTCTGACTAATACGTTCTTTCTCTCGCGAAGGACGACTGTTTCCAACAAGAAAGGTACATACCCGTTCTTTAATTCAAAAGACTCTTATTGCATTAATTGTAAACCATCTAAATACAAATACAACAATTTTTTAAGTGACCGTTAAATTGAGATCATGAAAGAAGAGATGAAATTCGATAAGGTTTCATTTAGGAAAGAACGAGACTATCCGGAAATCGTTCAGACTGCAAACACCCACGCGTTTCTTTCCCCCAGTTTCGAAGAAACCGCTATCTTTCTTCCGCTCGATTTAGATTTCTCGTTAATTGGATTTGCCTGGCTAATTATCGTTGCGGTTCGACATCCGAGTTAGGACTAACGATCTCTGATCTCTGTTACGCGCGTACCACGTGCTGCGCAAATTTATTAAGTGGGGTTCGATACTATATAGGAGGGAAATTCTTTTCTCTTCGGCAAAACAAAAAAACTGTCGATGAACAATTTCTTCTTCTTCTTCGTCTTGAATTTCATCGTCGTCGATTTGTCGCACGTAAGACGTACTTTCTTCCTTATAAAGTGAACCAAAACATTTCATCAAAATAGTGTTGCTTGAAATTGTCACCTTGTTCATCCTAAAAACAGTGATGAAGAAGAATTAATAAAGTCCGATAAAAGTTTGATAAAAATATGATACAAAATAAGTGATATATATATATAAATTAAAATAAGTTACGAATGTGAAGTCAAATCTTCTATTCTTTGTTTTCAGCTGTATTAACAATTGAAAAATGAAGTTACTCCTAGCAATCTTTGTATTAACATTAGCTTCAACTACAACTCTTGGTCAGTCTAGGTATGTTGTACCACAATTAATATTTTTATCCCGTATAACTAATATTATATTTTCAGGTATGAGCCATTTGCTGAGAAACCAGGTTCCTGTCCACCAGCATTGCCAGTGCAAATTTGCAGTCGATCTTGCTTCTCTGATTCTCATTGTTTAGGAATTGGCAAGTGTTGTCCCACCAACTGTGGAGGCTTTGTTTGTTCCAAACCTGTAACTATGAGACAACCAATTTCAAAAGGTATGAAAAAAAAACAAATTTTATAAAACAACTGAAATCTAGATTACACTTCATATTCAAACAGAGAAACCAGGCTCTTGCCCGGCAGTACCAAAAGGAAGATGGGTATGTTCACCAACCTGCAGTGTTGACAATGATTGCAGAGGAACATTGAAATGTTGCAAAAATCGTTGTGGTGCTCTGGCTTGTCAAAAACCGGACATTGAGATAGTTGAATCCTTGGAAATTCCAGTTATTCCATTACCAGAAGAGTCTTTCAATGTACCTAGAAATCCTTACTTGAATTATCCTAGGGACCCAAGTTCTTATCCTTATTACTTTTACAACAATAATTAATTAAAATTATCATAAAAGATAAGGATTTCATTAATTTCTATCACGTTCAAATGTACTATGTATTTACCTGTGCCATACTTTTGATTCATGTTATGTGTTAGTGTATATATTTACTATATAATGTAATACCATACAACATTTAATAATAAATTATCAATTACAAATTGAATGAATTAAACAAAAATTGGTGTTTAAAAAACAATAGGAGAATTTAAATTTCACGCATGCGTTCGTAAAATATAAATTACCTGCGATTCCGTGAAATTTTTCATTGACTATTTCTTGGAAGTAATTTCGTTGACGAATGTTCTTACGTAACAGATTACCTCATTAACCTATTAAACTACATTTACATAGAACCTTGAACGATACGATGGTACATTCGCAGATAGAAAACAGTGAAAATGGGGACAACAAGAAATTTTTTAATTCGTTTAGAGAAATTAATATTGTGGATTGTAGACGTCAGGGGGGTAACAGTATGTTACTGGCTAATGCCCTATTCCTACGACAATTTTTCATAAAATCATGTTACGTTGAAACAGTAATGGTACTCAATCTGAAGACTGCATGAGTCATTCAATGTACATACGTACTACATATCCTATTGAACATACCCAAGTGTAATATTCCGCGAATACTCGTTTGAATCATAACGGTAAAAACATTTCGATAATGACTATTAAACCGCTTATAAAGCGAAATGGTATAGAGGATTGTGAGAAACCTTGTTGCAATCACAACCGATCGTGCCAGCTTCCTCTACCATCACGACAAATAAGTTACCTTTCGCTCTCACGATAGAGGTGGAAATGACGAGAGTACATAGATGACCTGGCAAAAGAAGAAGACAGAGTGAAAAGGAGAGATTTAAGAAGCTGCGTTCTTATCGTGCATCAATTGGACGTGGTTCATCTGCCGTTGAACAAGTTCGGTGGGCTAAAAAGAAGAAAAGGCATCGTGTGAGGTTCTTGACAAATGGAAATGCATAGTACGTATAATTATAAAAACCGATTTCTTTCTTTTCTGATATGTAACACGTTTTAAGAATTATTAAATGTCGAGGAATATAATGAAATACAAGAATTTTATTCATCTTTAAAAACTATAAAAATTTGTCAACTGTTCTATGAATTTCACAATTACAGTTGAAGTATGAGTAACTTATTATTTTGTACAATAGAGAGAGGGACCATTTTTGCACTGACGGTGTGTTTGTTGATTGCCGCAGCAGTCGCGCAGCTGTCTTGTAAGTTAATTAATCATTCAAGCATATATCTATCTATATATATATATATCATATGATATCTTGCACGAACTTATTGATATTTATAAGTCGTTATCAAGTCATTCATTCGCGTGCACGCGACAAAGACCTACATATAAACAAAAGACATATTCCTTTTATCGATACAGATTAAATGTTTATCAGCTTCGCATATTTTTGCTAAATCAAGATTGTTATTGTATATTTTACCTTAAAAAGTTTGTACAAGTTTCCCCGCACTCAGGTAGAATACGATAAAACGAAAAGTATTGTCATATTTACGATCACGTTATCACACGAGTTATGCTATTTTTCATTACGATTTATCGGTTGATATCTTAACTTGTATTGTAAAATGTGGTCCGAGCTGTAACTGTGTTCCACAAATTCCTAATTTATTTAATACAAATGATGAATTAAATACGCTATAATCATTAGTACTTACGTGCATACCGTTAATTTGTTTTAGTCAAAGGTGGTCATTGCCCATTGAAGGACAGCGTGTCGAAATGTTTTCCTAGATGCGTTTCGGATTTTCAATGCTCCTTTAATGAAAAATGTTGCCCAAATAAATGCGGCACTGAATCGTGCGTACAGGCTAGTCTGATAAGTACTGGTAGTGGATACAAAGGATCACAAAATGGTAAAAAAAGTGATATTTTCTTAAAGTTCAGATTCAAATAATTTGAAAACGCTTTACATTTCAGATGGCGTTTATTGCGCAGGCGTGAAATGTGGTCCATATCAAAAATGTCAATTCGACCGTAAAACTAAACGCGAAAAATGCGTTCGTACATAAGTGAATTTTCGACTGCATCCGTTAATTTCAATAAAGCATGTTTTAATAATATCAGTTGTAATTTATTGAATAAATTTTAAATTGAACTTAAATGGAACTCGAATTGCGAGTTCTAGCGATAACAACCTGTTGAAAAAGTCGACAATCGACAATCGAATGAGCTACTCTAATCGATATCTCTGCATAACCTTTATATTATTCACAATTATTCAATAAAAGGTGTACCAAGGCGTACCATCAACAAAAAGTTTATTGTAATTAGTCTTTTTAAAATAAATACGAAGTGATGCGAAAGTGAAGTCACTTTATTTTGAATGTTTTTCGACAAAATGACATTTGATCAAATTTAATATCTTGTCATAAAAGTACACTTTTTTTTAATAACAAAAGGAAAGGTTAGATTTATGCCGATCTTACGATGGCTGTAGAATTTTTAGTAAATCGATTAAAAGCCCTTATCGTGATTCTCTTGGGAATATTTAAACGGGCAATGTGTTGTCTTCGACGTCGACGAAGATCGTCCTGTGATTCAATTCCTTTATCTGTTGTCGGCGTAGTGCCGAATACTTCAAATAACCCAACAGTGAGTTTTGATCGCTTTAATCATCATCTTTAATATTTTATAACGAGTTTATGATTATGTAAACCCTGTTGTACCATTGACTTCGATAATAGTAATCACTGAAGATGCTTGCTCAAGGAATCAGAGCAGTGGGATCAATGGGAGGAAAATCCTATTGTAGTCATACCAAATAAGCCAGTTAATGCGATACAAGCTAAGATCGACCAGTACCGACAGCAAGCATCTAAACCAACAGAAGTAACCGAAGAGCAGCAACAAAATTTCTTTGAAGTAATTATTTCTAATGTTTTAATAACATTGAGTATACGTTTAACTTTTGTTTATTATTTCAGGACATGACACCAAAGATTACTGCACAGACAAAGATTCTAGTTAAGGATAAAGCATCAGAAAATGCATCGTGGAATTCCTCAAGATTAGCAGTTGCTAATAATCCTCTGCCATCTGTAAGTTTAAATATTGTAAATAATCTTAATTCTATGAATAAGATTATGAAACATAAAATTAATACCCAGAAGGAACTAGAAGAATGGGAAGATAATGCTGTTGGTTGGGAAGAAGAAACGGTTAAAGAATTTGGAGACCCTACAAAAGCTTTAAGAGAACAGAAGCGAAGAGAAAGAGAACAACGGCTGTTTGAACAACAACAGAAAAGAACTGAACGCAATTCGAGACCACAACCATTAGGAGCGAAACTAAATTCTCGATGAAGAAGAACGAGTTTGTAAAACTTTATATTTATCGTCGCCATGTGACGTCGTTTATATATGAAAACGTTTTTAAAATCGCGTAGTATATTGATTAAACTGGGAGAAAATCAAAGGAAAGCATTATTTATAAGTTATTATTGTGTTCCTATAAAATTTGTTTAATTGTATTACGTGTCGAGAAACAAGTTGGGGAGCATTTTGCTTAAAAAGTTAAATGTTATATTTTAAGCTGTTTATTAATTATTAATACACTGCATTTAACTTACTGTTTCAGTTTGACTGAATAGCATTTAATATTGTGGAAGACATTGAACTTATTAAAGAATATATGTTGAAAACATTTCATGTATATAATGTTGTAACACTATTTAAACTCTGTTTCTTTTACAGGCAGACCATTGCTTTTTTAATGAAAAATCATAATCCTTCTAAAACACTGGAGTGTATAAGTGCTTTTATTTGATACTTAGCACTTTTACAAGCATTAATTCATTTATGTAATTACATATTTATGAATAAGAAGAAATTCAAAATAAATCATAATTCTAAATAATGAATAATTATATGATTTATAAAAACCACGATAAAAAAGACAGTTTATAATGAACCGAACGAGAATCATTAATGTTCAATAGATAATTCTATTTGTAAAATATTATTTATACGAAATTGTTGAAGTGTGTGGATATTAGTACAGAGAAAATGATAAATATTTTTTTAACACGTACAATTTTTCATACTTCGTACGTTGATAAAATATATACGAGCGAACTTCTCCCTGTTCATGGCCAGATAAGGCTGGAGCGAAAAAGATAAGGACGAGCGAAAACTATAAAGGATAGTGCAATACCATTTCCCCCGTACAATAATCGTTTATTCTATTTTTGTGTTTATCCAACGTTTTAAAACCCTCGCGAATTGATTACATTAATAAAAGATTGAGCGCATCGAGTGTATAAACAGGGAATTGTAAGTATATAAGTACTGTTACTAAAAATTTTATTAAAATTACTTATTCCATTTCTATTACGAAAATGAAATAGAGCGTTCGACAAATTACATTATTAAATGCATCCTATTCTACGCGCGCTACATTTGACGTACTATAATTATAAATGAAAATTAGAGCGATAACTGATTAAAAATCATTGAATGAAAAGCTTTCCCTTTTTTAAATTACATACACGGCAAGCGAATAAAATGTATGCATATGTTTACATTACAAATAAAAAAGTAAAATGAGCTGTAAATAAATACATATACGGTGACGTGTGATAGATCTACGCTACGATTGGAGTGTAGCTAACTTCAGACACTTGTTAGGTGTATTACTGTAAAAGAAAAAATGGAAAAGCTGGTTTGACGGAAAACGTTTTACGTAAATGATCCATTTTGAGGGTTATCGGTTAACTCCACGAGCCCTTTTTAAGACTTATTTCTTAATGACGGCGAGATTGGTGATCGAAAAACGCGCGATTATCCGATGCTTCTCACCTTCACCCTTAACAACATATGCAAATTCGAAATGTCAACAACAGAAGGTGAGCTGTTTCTCAGATTGATGTATAACAATAGGTTTAACATGCTATTTTTAATCTCTCATTTGGTTTATACTTGTGTTAAATGATAACCATTAACCTCCTTCGTGAAACGTTTGTCCGTTCTCCTGAAAAGTTTTCAAATAGATGACACTTATATACATAGGACGATACGATTCTTGATATGGGTAACAGTAAGCATATAAACACAGAAAAAACATTATACTATTTATATGCGTTTAAATTTTTTCTAAATATTTATTCAACGTTTACGTCTAAAATGTACACATTTCCCTTGACGGCAACAAAGAAAAGATATCGCTTTATTTCTTTTTTCGAAAAAATATAGTACTTGTCGATCATATGGTAGAAACGGTGATACATATATTCTTAACGATATAGATAAAACGGTCCCCTTTAACATAAAAAATTCATCGAACCAGTTGATATCCAGACATTGCGGTTTATTTTTGTCGTTGTAATCTGATGTGTGACAAAAATTCTGTGTGCTCGGCAAACGTATGAAACAATAGTAACTAAAATTTTTGTAATACGAGGTTACCAAATTTCTCTTTCAGACAGAACACACTCTTATCTAAACACGATGCATTGCGTGATAAGAGCCGTTTTCGACGAAACTTGTTTCATATGAATCACTTGTGATATACATCAGTTCTGGGATAATGTAAGAAGAATCAAGTTTATGTGATAAATAGCTATCTATTTTTATGGTAAATTGCAACACAAAACTGTAACAATGGGTTCAATAGCCTTGGAAGAATATGAGTTAATGAAAGACTCTAAATATAGAGTGTAAGTAAAATACTATTATCTATTTATGTATCTGTTCAAGTTTTATTGCATTATATAAAATTACATATTTTATATTTTATACAGCTATGTGTCTGCTGTTGATAAAGCTCTAAAGAGCTTTGAATATACCAGCGAATGGGCAGATTTAATTTCTGCTCTTGGAAAATTAAACAAGGTGTTACTAAGTCATATGAAGTTTCCAGTTATTCCTAGAAGAATTAAGATTTCTAAAAGATTAGCACAGTGTATGCATCCAGCTTTGCCATCCGGTGTTCATTTAAAAGCTCTAGAAACTTATGACATTATTTTTAAATGTATGGGCACTAACAGACTGAGTCATGAACTCTTTATATACAGTGCTGGTAAAATAAAATATATATTAATGATATTATAAAATGAAGTTAACTTATTGTGCTAATAGTATAAATTAATTAACTTAATTCTTTTTTATAGGTCTATTTCCATTGTTGGGTCATGCTGCTATGAATGTAAGACCATCCTTATTGACAGTATACGAAACACATTTTGTCCCTCTTGGAGAGAGATTGAGGCCTGGTTTAAGCGGATTTTTGAGCGGTGTTCTTCTTGGTTTAGAAGATGGTTCTGACCATTTTGATAGGTATTATTTATACCAAATAAAAGTTAAATGAAATAAATAAATTTCTTGTAAAACTTTAATAATATTTTCAGAACCAATTCTTTACTTGAGAAAGTTTGCGAAGGAGTAGGTCCAGAACATTTCTATGCATGTTTATGGGATTGTTTAGCTTCAAATTCTGGAATTCGACTACCCGCTATATCATTTGTATTAGTACATTTCAATAAAAAACTGCCAATGGAAGAACAGAAATACATAATGGGCACAGACACTAATATTATGGTAAATGTGTATAATTTGTTTTATATAAAAATAAAATGAAGTACTACTTTTATTTTATTAATAGACAATATTGTGTATCAGGTAACTGCTCTTTGTGCTGGAGTACAAGACAGTTCTGTGTTAGTACAAAGAAGCGCTTTGGATTTGCTATTAGTTGGGTTTCCTGTACATAATAGTCAATTAATATACAAGCAAATGGTATCACTAGTCACAGCTGCTCTTGTCACTATATTAAGAAGAGATATGAGTTTGAATAGGTAAAATAAAAAAAATATAAAGACTTGTACGAACTTTTTTTCACTTGAATGTTTTATAAATAAAATTAACATATGTAATAGGCGATTATTTGCGTGGCTTCTGGGTACTGAAGTAAGCACTTCTATTTTGAAAAGGAAAACGCATGCAACAGTTTCAGAAAACACAGAAAATACACCCACTTATTTCGATATGTATTCAAAAGAAATGTTGGTTGAAGCAATAAAATCATTGTTGAAAACTGTATGCGAGGAAAGTCCACAAGATTTGAAACCATACAGAATATTAGTTTCGTTGTTAGAAAAAGTAGATATCGGTCCAGTAATTTTGGATGATATTTTATGTGAAGTTTTTAGGTAAGATGCATCTTAAGAAAAAATATACTCAACTGGTAATAATTCATCGGTATTCTAAAGATATTAATAATGTTCATTCAACAGGACATTTTATAATGCTTGTGGACAGTCGAACAGAGTACCAAAGACGAACGAAGTGGTAAAGTCAGCAAATTTATTATTTTCAACTTTGGAACCATCTTACGTTTGGATACATTGCGGACATCTGTTTGAAAAAGCTTGTCAAACTCGGGCTAGAACAAAACACGAGGTAGAGGAAGTGGTTGTAAGACTTGTGGGTAGTGGAATGCCAAATTTCATGGAAGTGTGTATATTAACGGAATTCCTACTCGACACGGTGTCGTTGGATGCATTTATAGATACTCCATCGGAGCATCTACCCGGTTTATTTTATGAAATCATCAATAAAATTATGTTGCACATCGATATTCTGTCTCCTATGGAGATTTCAAGAAGTCTTAAATTGTGCGCTAAGATTTTATCGAAGGTTCAACCAACGGTGGTTTCAACTCACACAGACAAAAATGAGTTAGAAACAAAATTGGATGCAACTACGAATGGCAATTCTGCCACAGCATTTAGCGACAATTCTTTGACTGCTATCCCTTTGGAAAAGAGTCAATCCGATAGTAAATTAAATAAACCCGATACTTCAAGCAGTTCGTTTTCCGAAAAAAGTCCGAGTCCTAGGAGAAGAGCAAACTCGGGAGGTGCTACCAAAAGATCTGATAAAAAGTCGAAAAAAAAATCCAGCAAAAGTGCCTCTAAGTTGAGCGATTCTTTGCAAGATCAGGGCAGTAACGTTTCGGTGGTTATAACCCACGAATCTAAAGGTTTACCGAGAAATAAGAGCATGGATGACATAAAAACTGAATGTATAGAAGGAAACAGTACTAGTTCACCATCTAAGGATCAATTAATTACATTGAAGCAAACAAGTAAAAATAGTCCCATGGGTTCCACAGGATCTCTGGGTAGAGGTCCATCTCCGGCGTTTCAAGCACAACATACGATGTTAGAAAAATGTTTAAGGCAATATGAAACCTTTTATGTTAAACTAATTAGTAACAGAGTGTTGAGCAAAGAGAGAATGGTACACGATATGTTTGATAGTTTACTGATATCGTGTCCAAGGGAGAGTTTCGACGAAAGAATGCGATATTTAGAACTCCTGTTAAACTCTAGATTAAATATGGAAGATTCTGGTTTCTTCAGTCAAGATGTATCTGTGACAGAAGATAACAAACACTTGGATATCCTTCATTTGTATATCGATTCTGTATCACCAACCGAATGGGAGGAACCTGTAAGAATTGCGTCTAGTTTGTTCGTTGAACTCTCTACGTTTCCCAAGTATTTTCTTCCTGGCGATGGAATGTTCGTAGAAGAAGAGCCAAAAGGAAATATGGTTCTTCCAGAATGGTTAAAAGTTTTAGTAGTTTGTAGCTGTTGGTTGGGAAAGCAACCTGCTCTACAACTGACCAGTATTGCTACATTGTTGGATTTAACGGCATTACTGAAAGTTCACAGCGATATTGACACCCATACAAAGAGTGGAGAGGGCATCACATCTGTAATTATGGTACCATTATTGAAACAATGGCATATAATTTACTTGATGCAATATACCAATGTGTTTCAGGTATTTAATTTATTGTTGTAAAACAGCGTTCATACATTTTTAAAAACAATAACATTTGTTTTTCTCTGAGCTTCACTTTGAATTTGTTTCTTGTAGGTACTGGCGCATTCTTTGTGGTATCATCTAGGTGAATTACCCGCTCACAAATATAGAATGCGTTGCGTTGAATTGTTACACGAATTACATCACGCTTTGCATAATTCTTGTGATGCAGTCGAAGATGTAATAGGAGCAGCGCTCACATCAGAAAATATAGAGAAAAGAATAGAAGCGTTTAATAGATTTTCGACCCTGTGGCATCTAGGACGAGAAATTGAAACGAACCCTAGGTTACGAGGCTGTTTGAAATCTTTCGATCAGTGAGTTATATAATATATATTTATATGCGTATATATTTAAATATAAATAATATCATTAATTGAAATGATTGTTACAGGTCATTGTTGAAAATACTGGATAATCTACAACTCTGCGATAATTCTCCTTTAAAGCTTCACGCTCAGTCATGGCTTCTTCACTCTTTAATGCGAGGCGATATTTCACGGATAGTGGACCCGTTATTAATAATACTATTGGATCCATCTACTTGTCGCATGAGCGTACTTCATGTCAGTATACAGCACAGTAATACTGTTTTGACAAAGAACGATCCCATAGAAGAAAAATCTGAGATACAAGATGACACCGAAGGAGCGGCAAAAATATACGCGATCAGCTCCGTAGATGGAAACGTGATATATCACGTTAGCGATAGCGTGGATGAGGATAAAAAATGGCGAAAGGGCAAAAAAAAGAAAAAAACCATAAATCCAGTAAAAGTGAAGAGAATATTTGCCGTGACAACACTGGCAGCTGGTGAAAATTGCAATCAGTATGTGACCGAGAAGAATCAATTTATGAAAGAACTGGAAGTGCCACCTAGCATATCGGGTAATCGTAAGATATCCGTATTCGTCAATCCACTGTCATTAAATTGCAACGAGAATTCCAACGATTCATTAACAGAAGATGATTCGTTGCCTAGCGTGAAGAAGGCAAATTTAACGACAGAGTTGTTGAAAAATGCAACAAGATTTAAGAAGATGGATTTTGATAAAGGTTCAACGGCTAGTTTGGACGAGAGTCTCTTCGAGTCGGCAAATTCTAGTTTAAAAACGAAGGATAAAAATGGATTCAAGAAATTAAACGGAGAAGTTGGCTCGTCGTTGGATTCTATTACCAATAGCTTCGATTCTAGTAGTCCTGAAATAACTAATAAACAAACGAAAGCGAAAAAAGAAGCAGTTACAATGCCAGGCAGTTCTAGAGAAGTAGCTGGGACTATCATTAAGGGTAAATATCACAGTACAAATGAATTTACAACAAATTACGATGTACACGATGTTGGAAGCTTTGAGGCAAGTGTCGAAGTACCTAGTTGGACAATGGATGACGATGAAGCTGACTTGGATGTTAGTACAACCGCTGAAGAATACTTTAGCAACTCTGGTGGCAACAGTATAGTGGAAGAAATTTTAAATGACGTTCTTGATCGTGTAATGCAATTATGCGACGTCACTGAACCGTCGAAAAACGTAGGTTAAAGAAAATTGATTTCATATTAAAAAAAATAAATCCCGCATTAATTACACGGCAATTAAACAATTTTCAGGATGACGAGAGTACATACCAGATTACAAAATCTGGTCGTAATTTTGGAATCGGAGTACATAATCTTCATTCACATATGCTACTTTATTGTGGAGTTTACGACTCGATTAGAACGCTTTATGCATTACGTACACTTCGTAATGAATTATTAACCAACACTAGAATGTTTTTGTGCTGTGCCGCGACCACTGGTGTGTCTAATACAACAAAAAATACAACATTGTTAAATTTACTAGCGAGACACCGAAAAAGTGTGTTTGGTAGAAACTTCCATGGGGATATAGCTAATACAGAATTCATAGCAGCTTATAGAAGTAGTATGTACTTAGAAGTTTTGATTAGCGTGTGCCTTTATTTTGCAAGAAGTTATTATCCTAATCTTGGACAGATGAGGCTAACGCATGAAGAAATCGCCGGGAACCGACAAGTAATTATATTGGACATCAAGTGTATCATATATTTTCTACAACTATTCATTAAATTATATTATCCTTTCCAATATGTAGGTGCAACTTGCAAGCGCAGAACTATTAACGCTTATATTCTCCGAGTTAATTCCCATTGTTCGTGATTCAGGAAAAGGTTTTAGTTGTTACATAGTCGATCTACTTGCTAAATGTAAAGTACAAAAGGTTGCGTTGCACTGTCTTGTGTCTAGCGTAATGAATATGAAAAACGCGCATAAGGAAAGCGAAGAAGTATTTACATTTACCGAAGAGATTATTTTGTTCAATGATCCAATGATGGATAATGATACTAATAAATGCAGGTTCAGAGCTAGCGATCACACGGAAGCTTTTCAAATACAATTACTAAGGTGAGTAATTAAAGAAGAAAGTAAAAACTATATTTAAAGATTTCACATTAATGTTTTTTCCTTTCTTTTTTGTTATTTAAGACTATTATTAGCTTTAATCATGTTGGAACATCAATGTGGTAATCAAAAAGGTGAGGAACTATGTCCGCCAATTATATCGACACCGAGTACTCCAACACGAACTGTTCCAAATATTATGGGAAATAGCTTAAAATACATACCCGGTGCAGCAATTCCACAACAACCAATGTTTCTCGCTAGCATACTAAGTGCATTACAATTGGTACGTGTCAAATTTCCATTTATTGTATTCTTTTTATGAACGTTAACGTTTCTATGAAATGTTTGTTTTAAAGGACCACATGAGGCATTTGCATCAACATTGGACAACTCTTGTTACATCGAGTCTTCCGTTTATGGGATCTTCGTTAACTTCGATAGTAACGTCAGTTATTCACCAACTGTGTTGCAACATTGAACACTTGGCGTCGTACTATATTAACGAGGAAACAATAACGGCAACAAAGTTACAGGATATCAGTACAGTTGAATGTTGTCTTCCTGCGGATTATACAGTTACACATTTAGAAGCTTTAACATTTTTACTTCATTACTGCTTATTGGATACATCACAGCAGATGGGGTTTTCCTTTAATCAGCCTTTGAGTGGTACAATTCAGACTGGAATTCCTGGGGCAAATCCAGGACAGATATTTAATAATCTTATTCATGTATTTATGCCGAGTCCTCTATCTCCAGTAAGCTTATGAATTCATAAACTTTCAGAACATTAAAAACAAAACATACGTGCCATGGGAAAATATGATATATATATTTTTCTACGTTTTTTTGTAGGATCTCACTACGTCAAAAGATAAAAGTGGCCCGAGTGAATTACAGCAGCACGCTAGAAGAACCGCTTTGAGTCATCTACCGAGAATAATCGCATCTCTGTCTACTCTTTGGCAAGCAGTCTTAGCAACAAAAGACAAGTTTGTTATATTTTTTTATACGTTAAGCATTAAAAGTCCATATTATACTAATAACATTTTTTTTCTTTTTATCGTAATCTAGCGATCAAGCCAGTTGTGTGGTTGGCAGTCCAAGAATAGTGAAACATCAGCTTTTAGAACTTCTGTCTCCTATATCTTTCCATCATGGAGTGAACTTTTTGGCCGCGATTGCTGTTGCTTGGCACGAAAGGCGACAATCCTGTAGTACTTCTAAGAAGGTAACTATTTTATAAAAAATTTTAATTGAGTTTAAAATAATTTTGTATTTTATTTCCTCAGGTACTTCCGGAAGCTTGTCCGAATCAACAAGTGATGGTTGATTTAGTTAGCGCAATTCGTGTAATGCCTATTGATACTTTAGTCCAAACTGTACATCAAGTTGTAAAAAACCCTCCACCGATTCATGGTGTGAAACAGGACTTTTCGTTAGAAGTTTCTGTGTTAGAGTTGCTTTATGTCTATATGCAAAGTAACACGTCTCAATCTCTTATCGAATCGTGGGCGTCTTTGCTGGGTTTGCTCAAAGATGGGCTATCTTTAACTGCACCGGCTCAATTTCTGTTACTAGCAATTTTAAATGAATACGTACAAAAATGTCCCCCTATGCAAGAGAAAAAAGATATAAGAGACTTACAGGATGTATCAGCAAAGGTATTTTTTGTCTCTATTTATTGCAAAAATCTATGTTTACATTATTATATTATATTATCATGCTTACAAATTTTCAGTTAGTTGAATCGTGTTCGCAAATAGCCGGATCATGTTTAGAACAAACAACATGGCTAAGAAGAAACTTAGCAGTAAGAGAAGATGCGTTTGAAGTGGTTGAAGGATCTTCGGAAGGTAAAGAAGGCAAAACTGGTGCTGGTGCGTAATGTGCTTTTTCTTTTAGAAAGATTCTGTTTTAGATGTAGTTGGTTATTAAAACCTTTAGTATTTATTATTTTCTTCTTCCGTATCAGAGCGATGTGCCTTAGCATCCCGATTCTAACTTTGTTAATATATAAAAATTAACAAGAATTTTTTTTTACAGTAACACCCGGTACACCACCTAATGCAGCATATAGTGTTCAAGCTCAGGCAGTGTTAGCAGAAATATTAGCACCTTTATTGGATGTTAGTTATGGTTCCCAAGAAAAAGAACGCGTAGTAACACTATTAACCAATCTCATGTATAATGTCACACCATATCTTAAAAATCACTCGTAAGATCCAACCTTAATTAACTTAATTCATTTATTTACAATAACACGTATTATTGATTGTAAACCTTTTAGGACAAAGAACATTGCCTCTTTTACGGCTTGCTCTCAATTATTGAGTTCCTTATCAGGCTATCAGTACACGAGAAAAGCATGGCGCAAGGACGTACTGGATCTTCTGTTAGATTCTGCCTTTTTCCAAATGACGCCAGCGTGTTTACCATATTGGAGGACTATAATAGATAATTTAATGACACACGACAATACAACGTTTCGAGATTTAATGAGTAGTTATCATCTTAACATGAGCAGTAACCTGAAATTTTGAAAATTTTTATGAACAAATGTTTTTTAAATTAATTTATTCTGTTATAGATCGCGTTTCCATGGCTCAGAGTAGCAGCATCAGTATATTTTCCTCGAAGGAACAGGAGTATGAGCAGAAAGCTCAACTTCTGAAAAGATTAGCGTACGTCATACTTTGCAGTGAAATGGATCAGTATCATAAATATATGCCTGAAATTCAGGGTGAGCATTAATAAAAAAATATTACAAATCTTAGCTAATATTATATTGACATGATGTTAAATTCTTTTATCCTTTACTAGAACGGTTAGCAGATAGTTTGCGATTACCACAAGTTATTCCATCGATTCAGGCACAAGTCTTTCTTTGTTTTCGAGTGTTACTTTTAAGAATGTCACCGCAACATGCTACTTCCTTGTGGCCCGTAATAGTCAGCGAACTTGTTCAGGTCTTCCTATATATTGAACAAGAATTAAACACTGATAGTGAAGAATTTAGGTATGATAAAGCTTGTTATTTTTAATAATCACTCTGCTTTGGGGATTTTGGCGCTTCTAATGCATGATATTTTAGTGGTTTTAGTTTGTAAATTATATATTACAATTGGATATTGATTTTATTAAAATTTTATTGATAGTTGTATTATTCTTAAATAATTCTAGTACATGATTCGAATCAATTTTTTTTAATTTTAAAATAAAGTAAAGATTTAATTGAAATTTAATTTTTTGAAACATTTTAATCAATAATACAATTTATTGTATAGATTTTATCTATCCTTAAATGTTTTTGTGGTACTTTTTTTAAACATACGTAACGTACCATGCTCTAATCGCATCATTTGTATTTATTCCTTACTAACAATATACCTAATGTCATATTGTTTTTGGCTCTGTTTCGGTATCCGTGATTTGATGGAATTTGTGATGCCTCCGTAAATTGATTGGTGTTGGGACATCAGTCGTCATGGCAGGTAATTGAATGCTTCTTGGATATTAACATTTATGATCAAATTTCAAAACCGTGTATCTAAGATTTCTATCTGTGCAGAAATTTTTAGATACTATGTTCCATATAGAGACAATTGTTAAAAAATAATATTACAGCATTTCAAAGATCTTGTAGCATTGGAAAACAGTAGTTACAATATGGATATTCTATGGGATTTGCGTTCGTTGTGTATTTTGCTTTTAATTGTATCATGCTAAAATTAATTTCTTAAGAATTTATTAATCAGTGTTTATGTATTAACTAACATGTTTCATTTTTCAAATGAATTGTATGCCCCATGTTTATACAGTTCACACATAAAACTACTCTCAGCTTTGGATTCATCATGGGCTGTAAATGCTAGTAATGGACTTCAAGCACATGGTCATCCTCACTGGTTACAGCTGCAACTTGCAGCTGCTAAATTGTTAGATTTAGCATTACTCTTACCTGCACACAGGCTTCCTCAGTTTCAGATGTAAGCAGAACAATGTTGCATAAAATACTTTATTCAAAGTATGATATAAAATTAACATTTGTTTTATAGGTATAGATGGGCATTTGTAGGAGATTCTGCAGCAGGATGTATGGAAAATAACAATCTGTCTTCTGACTTTGTACCGCATATTACAAGAATAGCAAATTGATGGACAGCAGGTAATGTGATAGAAGAAACATTAAATTAAGAATTTTTCTATTAGTTTATTTAAATTTATATAAAATCAGTATTCTGTTGTGTTATGCATAGTGTGATTAATGATAAAAATAAGATTAATGCACCATTTCATATATTACTTTATCTTATACGAATTACGTGATATAAAAATTATCATCTTTCGAAGAACAGTGTTCTGGCAACGAACATTGTTGCGTTTTTTTCATCGAACACATATTCTTCTTTACATTCACATCCACTTTTGCATGGTGTGTAACAATCTACCACGTCCGGTTCGGAGCATGTGAATTGACAAAGGCAATGGGTCCAAACTGACTTTTCATCACATTGTTGAAAATTTCTAGTAATCACGTAATCAAGCTCTTCGTAATCGTATCCAGGAATTCGGTGCTTAGTGTATCGATACACTTTCTCGGGTTTATACCAATTTAATTGTGCAACTGGCGATCTTTTTTTAAGAGCGTCATCTCTATTCTCGAATGGTATTTGAAGATCATTTCTATGGGGGTAGACATCATTTTGCACATTTGCATCTTCGAAATTACTTAAAATATAAAAATCGTCTTGATTAACATCTATATGATCTTTCTCGTAATTCCAATGTAATTAATTGGCATATCCTCATAAAATTCTAAGTCTTTGTAATCAGAATCATCGGTATATTCTAAAAATAAAATATACATAATATTAAATTACAAATGAATATTAGAGAACGATTGCAGCACAATATTATACAAGTATGACCTACGATTTAATTTCTATTAATTGCTGTTAACTAGCTTAAATTAAGTCTATTGAAAGCAATGAAATTATACTTATTAGCTACATTCTATCATGATTATTTGTGCTCTAAAATGTGCATAACAAATTGAAACAGTTTTAATATCATTATTTAAAAATATATAAATTAAAAAGCTAATTTAAATTTACAATAGAGAACTCATTAATGTAATTAAATATCAAGTTTAATTAGTAATTCACCAATTATCTAAAACATTATTGACTTAAAAATGTAATATAGTTGGAAACTTATTATGTACAGTTAAATAACTAATTCTGCTGTCTGTTACTTCTTTTTTATTAACAAGATATTGATTAACAAACTGTGAATGTTTAAACAATACTTACGTGATTGTGTATAACACTTACGAGCATTTATTACCACTATAAGATAGAAAATAAAACAAGTAACTGTTCTTAGTCCAGTCACTGCCATGGCCACTTTCAAACTGACTCTGTCAGTGAAGTGCATACACACTTTTACTACAAACGTACTCAATTAACACTGTGTGATTTCCTCACATATTTCATTCAATTATAAATAATAATTATTGTCATATATTCTTTTTAAATTTACAGTATTTAATAGTTTTTTTAAATACACCGAAAACTAAACAGAAAATATTTCATACAATTATATAAATCAGTTTTATTATTGTATTTCACTTATTAATTTTATTGTTGCTTATTATTTACTTAATCGATTAAAAAATCTGTGCACTGCCTGGGGTTGCTTTCATCAGTACCTGATGAAATATTTATTTTGGTAATGTACCAATCATATATGTATAGTTTATTTTTGTAACTATGCCAGTAACCCACTATTTCAGCAATTCATTCCTTAAATTAAACATTATTGTGTAAATTATGTTAACAGTCTTAACATTAAATAATACTTGTGTTATAGTTTTAAATAGAATATTTAATTTCAAGTCATCAGAAGAAAAAAGAGGTTGAGGATTATAAATAATCTGAAAGTAACACAACAGAATACCACATACTTAAATTATTGCTACCATTAATGACAAGTTCTGTTGTGTAATATGTATTTTCTTATTAATTCGTTTATTTTGCAGTATAAACAAGAACCAAATCCTGTAAAAGCCACAGCCGGTGAACTACTCTTAACATCTAATAATATTCGTTCATTGCAAGATTTGCATTATTTTTTTACAACACTTAGTCGCAGATCAAGTGACACTCAGGCACCATTAAACATCACACAGTTGGAAACCGTGATAGAGCAAGATTTTCTTGAAAAGATGCCAGCTGCAAGGTAGTAGGGATGCATTTTCAACAATGTAGCAAAACAACTCTTAAAGGAGAAAGATGGAAGAAGCATTTGAACACCTTTATTCTTTGATATCTTTTTAATGCACTAATATAAACGTTAATCACATAAGATGAATTGAAATGAAACCTGATTGTATTAAGAAAAGAGCAGTTAGCTCATTTATTCACTTCTATACGGTTTTATTATAAACTTGTACATCGCATATTAAGTAACGTAGAACATGTAATATATAGAAATATTCAGATCGATATTTGATTTTTATTAGCTAAGCTTCTAACTTGTCTCCTCATTCGGTTGTGAATAGTTATCAAAAGATACAATATGCCAGGCTGGAGCCTAGCTGAATTATATCTGTAGAAAATATGTACAGTGTAATATAACTTTTTATTGCAATGTTATTCTTTCAACTATTTTTAAAGTTATTTCTTTCTTATTTATCGTGTATATCCTTTTTTTTTTTCTTTTTTAATATGTTGAAGCTTTTAACGGTCGATGAAATGATAATGTACGCACGCAAAATTGTTTTTCTCTTAATACTTACGTCTAATAGCGTGCTCAGTAAAGCTTTACTGAATTAATTATATATGTATTTAACAAGTATTGCAATTTACATCAATGATGTTTCCGTTTTTCAATATCTTTTGTATTTTAAATGATAATCAATACCTGTATCTAAATGAAATGGTTTTTAAAATGCAAGATTGGTAAATATTATTTGAAAATGTGAATTATTATATGCAAACATTTAATGTTATATATGAAGAAATAAAGATAGGGAATGCGTTTATACATGTGTATCATATGTGTGAATATTATATTATCTTCTGCTTAAAAATGAATATTAATATATTATTTATTGAAGAAATTTAAATTGTTTAAAAGCAAACATAGTTTTAAATTTATTGTATTGTAATTCTGCAATAAAATATTTTTCTAATAATAATATGTACCTTGTAATCTTCACACATGTGATCCATTGATTCATATGTGATTAAAAACAAATGAAAAAAAAGAAACTTGCTGTGAAATTATTTTTCTATATGTAAACACAACAAATTTTAAAAGTACGCAAGTTTTTAAACAAACGTGCTTAACAAAGCATAAACTTATTTGTTAAATATTCATCTACTAGAGTTGCCATTCTGATGTTATTGTATATACATTTACTATGTAATGCTTATACCTTAGCACCATTTTCTGATGCTCTTTTACTTCTATTACTGGTGAAACAAATTAACTGAATGCATATACAGAAATATTATCATATAAATTAACGATTAAGAATTCAAATGACAAACAAAACTGCATCTATACAAACAAGTATTATCGAATTTTATAATTAATGCTTCTTATGCAAATACTGCAGCATTTGTTATTTTTTTTTAAGAAGTATTTGTGTTCCACTCAATCATTGATTATATCTATGCAATGTGAACATAAAATAATTAGAATAATATGCATTTGTTATCTATAGAAACTATGGTTAAACAGATAATTTTTCAACTTAATATTTAATTAAAACATATACTACAACAAATGAAAACATTCATATTTGTAATTTTCACGTTAATTTGGTTATCGTTACTGTTTCAAAGATACAAGCTTTTACTACATGCTATACATAATTATAAATGGAACTTAGTCAAATAATTTGCTAACTTATTTTCTAGCGTAACATTATCATCATTGTTATGTGCCCTTTATAAAGCAATGGTTTAAGAATCGTGAAATGTGAAATTATAAAACAGATTGACAAAAGTAAATAAGTGATAATTATATATATATACATATATTTATGTTGAAATGTGTAAATTTATACAATAGATTAATGTTTAAAAGAATGCTGTAGATTTTATTTATTGAATATGTTTACAATTAACATCATTAACAAATAGTTTCCTTTTCTTTAAAGGAAATTTAAGAAACGAATGAGTGGTATGAAAATTTATCAGTTTTCCTTTATCACGTCTTTATGTGGAATTAGTCAAAATCAACACAAGATTGAAAAATTAAAATGATTAACAAATTTGTATTTTGAAAATACCGCCAATGATTTTTTAAATTCGATCCCAGCGCCATCTATACAAAAATGGCGGAAACTATTGAATGAACAACTTGTCTAGTTATCGATCGATCCTCCAGCAGTCGGTAAGTTGTTGAGTAGTTTCCGCCGCTTTTGTATAGATGTCGCTTTCGTATAGTCGGTATCGAAGTAACCTACTTACCATCAATGTGCGTTTGACTGTTGTAGCGCGAAGCGTTTCATATTTTTATACTGAGGACAAAGCAGATAGCGCTCGTTCTCGAGGCACAGATTCAAGACCCCTCAAAAACAAAGACATGTCCAGTCTTGTTGGATCTGTAATCATTGCTGTTAGTATCGAACACTTTCGTGAAATCAACAACTTGCTATTTTTATTTACATCTTGTTACATCTCTTTAAGTTTTAGCTATGTAATACAATCCATTTTAATGTATACGAAAGAAATCACTGAAGAATAAATGAATTAGACGTGTAGGGACAATGCATAAGATTCTAACAGATGATTTTCTAAGCATTGAAATAGTTATCAAAACAGAGTGACTGTATGAGGTGTTGTCGAAATAGAAAAATGCAACACAACGAGAGACAGTTCGAAGGTGCATATCATAGACAACGGTATTAAGCAATATCCATGCACATAAGCGGTTACGTACGGGAACCGGTTCTCCTGAATTGTTATACTTGAAAGGCTAGTTCCGAACGGACGAAACGGCACAAGGTGAAAGTAGAATGATAAAAGAAAAATTTAGAGCTTGCAACACGAAAATCCTCCGCTGAGCTATCGAAAGACACGTGTAACGTAGCCCAGAGGAAGATGCATACTTCGGTCAATTACAATTTCAAGAGTAATTCCGACATTCAGTACGAGCTGTTAACTAACCTATTTCGAGGCTGATCGTATTTCGCGATTACGTATTTGACGTGAACATAACTACAAGAAATAAACACGTATCATCGCAATCATCGTATGATTATTTTATCACAAACAATAGATACGTCTTAAGGCGCAGGCATTTATTGATAAATTGTTTACAATGGCTGTGCCTAACAAGTGGGAGAATGCTTGCAGATTGTGTTCAGAGGTGAAAAATGAAATGTTACCAATCTTTGGTAACGAAGGAGTACAACGTAAAGTAGCACAAAATTACGTGCTTGCCTGCCAGTTTTAGTGTATAAAACCGATCCACTGCCAAAGCAAATATGTCAGTTCTGTGCTGCAAGGCTAGACGATGTTTATGAGTTTAGAGAATATTGCCTGAGTGTTTATAAAAGCATGCACTTAAGCTATTAACATATAAGAATATTGAATCTGTTCAGATTTATTTAGAGGCAATGAAAAACTCTCCTGACCCCTGTCAGGTATTTAATGTTATTATTAAATTATTAGTTAACTCACATACAAGTTTCAAATGGATAAACTGTATCACATAATTGTCTGAACATTCTTTGCATAATTAATATCAATTTTCAGGCACAGTTATGGAGAGATAAGGCTAGAGCACCACCACCTTTAGTACCTTTGCCTGTTACACTGCCAGTTGAGAATCGATCAACACCGATAGATATTAATCAAGAGCATCCAAGTAATTGTGTCGAGTCATTATCTGAATTACCATGCGAGGTAGAAATCAAAGAAATGAATACAGAACCAATATTAGAAACAGCTGTAAATGTGTATAAACCATCAAATAAAAATAATGTAGAAAATAAGATATACGAAGATGTAATAGTGGAAGATAATACAAATTCATTAATGGGAGAAAGCACTGATTCTGAACAGAATATTCAGATACAGAAAGAAGAAAAACGTACAAGTATTTTAGAACAAGTACTGATGGGTAGTTTGACAATGAATGACAGAAAAGATTTAAATTCAAAGACAAAACTATCCTCTAAGTGGTGGTGTGCACCTTGTAATAGTTACTATAAGTAAGTTATTCTTAATTGCATAATATCTTGTTTGCAACAGCCTTGTAATCGATAACTATTTATTGCAGAACAAAAGAAAGCTTAATAAAACATATGCAATTACATTGTCCAAGAAAATATACTTGTAGAAAATGTTCCACATGTTTTGAACTAGTGGAAGACTTAGCTAGACACGAAGCTACCGATCACTTGAAAGTGACATTAGATTTTGATAAGAGCGTCAAAGAATTGCGATCAATGTGACAGACAATTTGTAAGTTGGGGAAATGTTGAAGCAACACAGATTAAGGGATCATTTGGCTCAAGCAAATGAAATTGGGACCAATACACGATGTTCTTTATGCAATAGGTAGTATAAATTCTGTATTTACTATAATCATAATTCTTCTAAGTTTCCAATTTATATCCAACTTTTTTTATAGATTCTTGTCCAAGTGTAGAAGACTACCAGAATCATACTCAGTTACATGAAATTAGTAATTATGCATCAAACAAAACCATCACAGTTAACAGATCCACAATTAGTTAAAGTTCTTAAAATGAGGAATCTTTAAAGGAAGTAAAACATAGAACCTTTTGTGCAGAAACTACTAAATCACTCACGTGCCCTACTTGTGGAAAAGTATAAAATTTTAAATATAGTTATGTAAAGATATAAACAAATATGGTTTGAAATTATTGTTTTATACGTTTCTTGTGTACAGATCTGTACTCAGCAAAGTGCATTGTCAAATCACATGCGTACTCACTGAACCTAAAGACATAAATGTATATATGCGGACGTTCATTTGGACTCTTCATACGTCTAGCAGCACATAGAATGAGTGAACATAGCCAACAACCTACAGTCTCACCAGTTATGGCAAGTGTTGAACAGAAGAAGCATTAAATGCTGGAGAAGAGGCTAGAGAAGCAAGAGAAGCTAGAACTCGTTCTACGAGAACAGAACATATTCGGAAGGGTTGAATTATATCCATATATGTATTCAGCCGATTGAATTGTATGTATGCACTATATCTATTACTTACAGATGTTAGAAAGAGAAGATATTCCTAATCACGAAGAACCACCAATCAAAAAGAAGAAATGTTCCTGTAATACTAGTGCATTTAAAAACGTTGCAAGGTGCGGTATATGTTTCCAATGGTTTAGTGATCACACTACGATGTTAATGCATTACAAACGCATTCAGATAACTACACTTGTAAAATTTTACATGTCACATATGTAAAAAATCATTCAAAGAAAAGTGGCAATTACTTAGACACGAGGTATATACCGATTATTGTAAATATTTCATTTTTTCTCCCCTCTCATGTTTTCTAATGTTAATGTCTTTATTTAAAAAAATAGGTGTCACATCAACGCAACGAGTCGACGGCAATGTACGTATGCAGTGTATGTAATAAATCGTTTTTGGACAAGAATGCGTATAAAACACATCATAAAACGCACATCGTTGACAAGACATATCATTGTTCGAAGTGTAATAAAATATTTTTCAAAGAAGTGTCACTGTTAACGCATCAGTGTACAACAGAAACTTCGCTAGGTAAAAAAGGAGTTTCCTCAAAACCGTTACAGAAAGCTGCATCGTTAAGTAACAATAAAAAGTATAAATGTTCTAAATGTGATGCGTCGTTCAGTAGTTTCAATCAAAGAATTCTCATATGAGGATACATACGGAAGAATCACAGACAATTGTAAGCTCGCGACATTTTCTTCGTAAAGTTCAAAATTATTCAATATATTTGAAGTGTTCATTTTATTCGTGTAGGAACTAACAGAAGAACGAAACGCAGACTCCGAAGAAGAATCTATGCCAAAATTAAGTCCTGAAACTTCGTTAGGATATTCATTACCCATTGAACCAAAAGTGGAAATAAGGAAGAAAGTGCGCCACCTCCTGTTAAACGAACTCTTATTAGAACAACTGGCGGGTAGGGTTCATTTAATTAATTTTAAATACATTAGACATCATATTAAAAATTTAACATTTATTAATCTTTCAGATATCGGTGCGGGATATGCCAGTCTCCCTTTGTTTTACGCGAGTTAGCTGTTGCGCACCTAAGATCTGCACATCCTCTTATGCCGTATCGTGCCCTTATTGTAAAAAGCGATTTACAACGCAGTATACGTTTCACGCATCATATTAAAACAGATCATCCTGATGAACACGAGAATTAAATGATATAAATATAGTTAGCTCTAATATGCCAATGGTTCTCATACTATAAAGAATGCCTTGAGATAACTTTGTGTTATAAATAACAAAAATATATATATATAACGGTTTTCAGTTTTATACTGAAGCTGTGATTTGATAATCTGGCATACTAGTTCCTGAACAAATAATTGGCCTTAAATAAAGTTTTGTTAGTTCTGTTTCATGGAAAATGATAATACTATAAAGGTATATTCATAAATAAATATAATTGTGTTGAGCAAATATAGTTTTTTAATAAAAACTAAGTATCTATTATAGGATACTGTAATTAGGACTAGTACTTATATTGAACGTGCCTCGTAAGTACTGTGTCATTAGCACTACACAATTTTTTAGTCAAATCGACGTATAAATACCGAAGAGACAAAATATCCTATTAGATATTGTACGTCCGTTAGTGATAGTTCCATGGAATATTATAAAAGTGTTAACTCCGTTTACATGTTTTTAGAATTAAAAAAAACATTCCTTTTGTCAAAGAAAATTTTTTTGATTGTTATGATTCTTTCAATATTTCTTTTATACTATCTATTTGACTTTTTGTGTAAAAATCTAGAAGTTAAAGGCAACAAATAAATTTACAATTACACTGTAAATTTTCATTATTATTTTATTTTATGTATATATCAATACTATACATATATAAGTATTTATAATAAAATCACTAATAAGAAAAAGCTTTGTACGCTTATTGAATAAATTTTTATGGAAGAAAATCTGTTGTTATTGAACTAATTTTGAATGTAATAATATTATACTGTAAATCAGTATCTACCTTTACATCCCGGCCTCCTTTATATCTCTGTATTCCTTACATCTTTGCATCCTTGTATCACTTAGACTCCTGGACCCCATGCATCCCTGCAGCTGGCTTCCGTAATACTTGCTTAACCCTTGCCTAATTTTAGTTCCCATTTCTACCGCCAGAGAGCGCTGATCCGACATTCGAAATTTAGTTCGCATTTTTCCCGCTAGAGGGCCAAAATCTCGGCAAACTTTAGTTCCTTTTTTCGAAATCAGATGGCGCTGATCCGACATTCGAAATTTAGTTCGCATTTTTTCCCGCTAGAGGGCCAAAATCTCGGCAAACTTTAGTTTCCTTTTTTCGAAACCAGATGGCGCTGATTCGACATCGAAATTTTAGTTCACATTTTTCCCGCCAGAGGGCCAAAATTTCTGCTTGATTTAGTTCCTTTTTTTCGAAATCAGATGGCGCTGATCCGACATTCGAAATTTAGTTCGCATTTTTTCCCGCTAGAGGGCCAAAATCTCGGCAAACTTTAGTTCCTTTTTTCGAAACCAGATGGCGCTGATTCGACATCGAAATTTTAGTTCACATTTTTCCCGCCAGAGGGCCCAAAATTTCTGCTTGATTTAGTTCCTTTTTTCGAAATCAGGTGGCGCTGATTCAACATCGAAAATTTAGTTCGCATTTTTCCCGCTAGAGGGCACTGTTTTTCTGGAAAAATTTAGTTCAAATTGTAGGAAATAAAGTGATTTGTGAGTGCAGGGCTATAAGGGAAGCAGGGTTGCAAAGGGAACAGACATAGGGAGATGTCAAAGATTGAAGAGTGTACGGGATGGAAAGGTGTAAAGGATAGCGGAATGTTAGGCATACGGAGCGTGAAGGACGCAGAGATGTAAGGGTGATAGAGGAGGTAAAGGATGCAGGGATATAAAGAAAGTGTGGATGTAAAGGATGCAGTGATGTAAGGGATATAGGTATGTAAAGGATGCAGGGATGTAAGGGGATTAGCTGAGGATGTTTTTTTTTCTTTTTTTTTTGTTTAATGGAAGAGGAAAATGCGTTTATGCACGCACGGGTGATCCCCTTGTCGCACTATTCGGCTAGAGGGGGCCCGAGCAGTGTGGGACTCATACCACCCAAAGGGGTGATATACTACCCACTAAAACCTCTCCCCTAAGGTGGGCCGTCGGTACCCTTTCATCCTTTGGGCAAAGAGTAGGTATAACCTACTATTATACCTACTCTTGCTTTGGGGATATCCAGGAATACCAACGATAGCCACAACGACGCTTTCTTTTAACTGCAATACAGTGCAATGACGTTCGGAACCCCTGCTCCGGTCGTCTGCGACACCGACGAGGGAAGAACGAGAGTTAACTTACCGACTAGGTGAACTAGTGGCGCCATTTATTGAAAAACAGTGGAAACTACTTAGCTGGTTTATCGATCGATTCTCTGACAGCTATACGTACTACGAGCATTCCCTCTGTATGACCATATTGACCATGTACTACTGCAGGCTTTTAATAAGCGTACCTTTACTACTTATTTGACTTTCCCTTCTGAACACATACCTCTATTTTATTAGTGAACATTTTAAATGCAAATACAACTTCAATTGTACTGTGTAGAAGACCCGATCACTAATATCAATATAGTACTGCCTGGAACTATACATAACTTTAAGATATTAGGGTTGTATTCCGAAAATCTGTCAAATCCGATTTGGCTGAAATCTTGCAGATAGTTTCATTTCACATAGAAACAATATTTACGAGAAGTTTTTTGATGATTTTGAAAATTAAAACTCAAGATTTTGCTAAAAACGTTTCGTCGCGGTAATGCCATTCTCTGCGTTTCCACCGGAAGGCGGGCCGGCTATATTTTTGGATCTTAACTTTTAAATTACCAAAAGTCCTTCACCTAACAATATTAATCGTTTCGAAGAGAAATAAAAATGATTTGAAATGAAAAATGTGGTATACCTGATAAGGAAAATTGGATCCGATACTGGAGGGGTACGGTGGTGAACGACGGTTGAACGTAAAGCGCATGGAAAAACCAGAGGGGGCAGATCTGCCGCATAGCCGACGGAAACTCGTCTGATCCCTCGTCAGACGCGACGCGCCGCGATCACGTACGGTGCACTACGTGAGAAGGAAGAAGGTTCGTACGTTCGTTCAGTCATTTCGGACGTGAGAACGAAGAGAGGCTTGTCGTCGGTCGAGCACTGCCACTGTAAATTTTCTCATTCATCTTCGAACTACATTCCTTTTATCTTTGTTCGATTCTTTAAGTGGGTTTTGCAATAGAAAAAAAAAAATTGATTAATTGGTAGGACCTGCCGCGTGTGAAACTTTCCATGCAGCGAGGGTGGAGGCAACACGTCCGAAGTGACTGACTGCAACGTGATTGACTGAAAACACATGGTCCGGTGATCGTGATCATGATTGCAAACCGGCTCGCACCGATTCTCACCCTTATCCTTGTGGTTCTGCTGTCGTCTATCCACCACGGGTGAGTGTAATTTTTTCGCGTTTCCCTGCTCCCTTTCATTACAAACTTATTAATCACGAAACGATCTGCAATCGTTTATCTGTCGTAAAAAAATGATGTACGAACCGAAATAAAATTCTGCTTCTGTCCTAATTTTTGATCCTGTATACTGTATTACCGATCGATCTATGCACAGTCTTTAGTTCTACATCATGATCTTTCTCCCACATAGTTGTTCTCATTATCTTTCAGCCGCTTTTTTAATATTTAATATTTTCCACGATTTTTATGGACAATCAATTCTACGATCATTCGTTGAATATATAAAGGTTTATCGAACAGATAGATGGGCCTTTTAAAAAAGCCGCGCATATTAAAGCGCAATGCGGTACTAATGGAAAAAGTACCGTGTATCCAGGGTAATGGAAATGATTAAGTACGCTATTACTTTTACACGCGTTTTAAATGCTCAACTACGAATCTTTTGAACGTTGAATCGTTAAAAAATGATTAGTAATTTCATTCGCGAGATATAAATCGTATAACTATGAAAAAGATGCTGAAACAGACATGATATGATTTGAGTTACATAAAAGGTATGTTAGACTTTTCATCGGCCGCATTCGTTGCAACATACATCGTACCTTCATTAGCATGTCGATGTTTCTCATATTTTAATTCGATCGATACAGTTATCGAATTTTGAAATTTTCTTTTTTTCACATTGGATGATCGATCAATACTTTGGTAGGTTGTTACAGATTACGTTAGATGGAATTATCGTAAATGAGGGCAATTAGTAGGAAGTAAGATAGCGCATTGGTGCTCGTCCTGTAGAGGATTACGATGTTCCAGATGTTTCGTCAGGGAACTCGTACAATAGTAGCACTTGTGGTACTTCCTCGGCGCTTGCCCGGAACCGAGTGTGCTCAATTTCTAAATTGAATCTCATTACAAAAGTAAATCGCGTGGAAAGGAAACAGGTTACCGGAAGTCACAAGTACATCGCAGAAAAATATTCATATCCTCTTAAAAAACGAGTGAGAATCATATACATACGCATTCTACTTCTTCTTATTCAGTTTTCTGTTCCTAAACGGGTATACATTTTTAGGGATGAAATAGCTGTCTTGTAGGTCGTTCTATTAAAGGGAAGATCTTCGTAGAACTTCGAAACGCTGCAATAATACGATACGATACGATATAAAGCTATCGACTTTTCGTAGGAAGACTATTTCTTTTCACTTTTCACTGCACTTAATCGATAAGCCCCTGACATTAATAAAGTAATTGCAGTTTTTCGCAATTACAGAAAAGATACACAACAGTTTTAAGAACTAAAACAGGTCAATCGAGTTGAACCTTAAAAATATCAAACACCAGAAGTGATGTAAGCGATGCGTTGTTGCGTGCAACCCGGCTTTAATCGTTAGGGGTTGACCTTAAAGGAACGATTCTACGACTGCTCGAACTTAAAGTCACGGGTGAAACATTATTGCGGTACTATCAGGCTAGAAAATCTTACCAACAGGCTTGCCACGACAGTGAGCATTTTTTCTAAAAACAATTATCGTTGGTTCTTTGATGCAATTTATTGAAATTCGAATTTTTTCGTTCATAGAACCTGTCCCCCGCGAGGGTTATCGAGCGACCCACTTTCTCCCCTCTCTCCCGCTGCATTCTCTCACACTCTCTCCTTCACCGAATTCTATTCTCCCTGCACCGCGTGGGTACCGTGATCAGAGGGTGTTTCTCGCGTTAACCTTGCCTTATCGATGAATTTTTTAATAAATCTCTTCGGTAAATCGGTGTCTTTACAGCGCACGTTCTTATACTACTTCTAGTTCCATTGAACTAGACAGTTGATTGAAAGAAAGCTTCTCGATTGATCAGTTTACAATGAAAAAATTATCAGTGAATGTTAAAAATCTCTGATGAATAATTAATCTAAATAGCAATGAATCCTGATTAGGTATTTCAAATAAACTTCACTAGGTCAGAGATCAGTAGGTATATCTTTTAAATATCCAAATTTCCAATTACAAGAGAAGAATGAAATTCCATTTTGCAGACGTTTTTATGTCAACGAGGAAGAAGCCGCCCAGCCAGTTCCTTTCTTTTTGTCCTGTCGATTACATAAGGACCTGCAATGTCACGCAGCGCTTGTTGGTCCTCACGCGACTCGCCTCTAGCGTCTAACCCAGCTACCCTGTCCTATTTACTGCTGATCGAACGTCTCGTGTGGTTTCAAATGTCACTGAAGAGCTTTTCCTCAATACAACACACAAATCTAATCAATGTTTTTCACACCTATACCTTGGTTGAAATAACTACAGCTTGACGGGTTGTCCCCTTTAATCGAGCCGGCAAAGGGTTGTCTTTTCCTCGTCAGAGTTCAATCGTGCGCGTCTTCGTTAAACTAATTTTACGCTTTGATGAACTTCCAGTGACTGTAAAAAGTTGTATAAAATTATCTGATCGCCTTGATATCTGCATTGATTGTTGATAGTTTGAATTTAATTTTCTTTAACGATTCAGCGAAAGTCTTGCGTTTCAATGATTAGTGGGAGAAAAATGCTCTTAGGAAGGGGCTGCAGAATTTGTTCAAGGTCAGGGTGTCACACCGTCTCATCTATATTTTCGTACGTGCTCGGGTAAATTCTGCGAATCGAAACCGGAAAGGAAGATTTCGTTAATATTATTTGCTCTCTTTTTGCAGTGTTGAAATCTGAACAAGTATTATTCTTGTTCTATATGTGGAAATACAGGGTGGCTTGGTAGGAGTGTATCAGTAGGTCATCACGCGCATTGAACGGGGTCTTCCTGCTTCGATATCAGCTGGTGCTGTAAACAAGACTTAGGAGGGTGAATGGGGTTGCGTTATGACGTCACAACGCGGCAGGACTGTAGCCAATCGGTGCCAGTTTGGATAGACCGAGCGTGAACAAACTTTTGAAAATTCAAACGAGACAGAAGATTTCTTCGATCAGATTAATTTTTCATTAACCATCGAACAAAATTAATCCGTTTACATTGAGACCTACATTTGAGACCTTCAATGGAGTCTGCAGTATCCACAACGCATACCTGACACATTAGTGTCCAGTTTTGAACGAAGCGCGGCACGCGATAAGGGTGGCACCACAAGGAAACCATAATTTACAAGATAAATTCAGTCATTTTTCCAAGTGCTGACCTACCCTGTCTAATCGATAGAACAGCTTAGTGTTTCACCCGATGCTTTCAACGATGCGTTTAGTTGCTTCTTCTTCTTTTTCTGTTTTTACGTAATTTAGGTAATATTGTTAAGAAAAAGAATTTGTTTTCAGGTGAGGCAATAATATGCTACCAAGCAACAGCGAATACGATCCAAGATGTGGAGATCCAATTCGACCCGTACAGTCTTGGAACGGTGAATTGCAGTTTTCAACCACGTCTAGAACATTTGAGCCATTTGGAACCAACTTTGTGTCGAAAAATCAGCCAAAAAGGTAACGATATTGTGTTGTGAATAGTTTAATTGTAGCTTAAATAATTTCGTAAACTTGATCCTTCGTTGCGTAACAGTGTTACGGGAAGATCAGGGTTGTCAGAGGTTGCGGATACATTACGGACGAAAAAGACAATGGCATGTGCTTGAAGAGATCAGGTACTCACGATGTTCAGGCACTCTACTGCTCATGCACCGGTGATCTATGCAACTCGGCTGAAAGCCGCACGCCGTCCTTCTTACTGCCGTTAACATCATTGTTGACGGTCGTCCTGGCAGTGCCGAGTGTGCTTCTTTCGTATCCGTTCGCAATATCCATCTTTACCTCGCCGCATTTCTCCATAGCCTAACCTCTTCAGCAACCAGTGGAGAACACCTGACGCCTAAACCGAACCACGATTTAATAGAGATCGTTCGAACCTGATCCAACTCGGTCTCTTTCGATTTCCGCCTTCGCTCTCGAAATTTCTATCAAATGTCTAAACACGAAAAATATATCAATTACCTTTCTTTAATATATTCTCTAACGTAATAAAATGCAGGAATTACCTGAACGATTCGCAAATCAAAATTGGCGGAAATCGAAACTGTTGACGAGTTGGTTGAAATTACAGCTATTGTCACACTTGTTATTTTTAAAAGGAGACGCTTGATCAAAAGGGTAAAAAATACAAAGATATACCGTTTTGGGATTCGAACGTTCGCAAAAAAGAAAAAAAAATAGTCAAATTACAAAATAGTAGTTCCAACGGTGATACAAACTGCCAGATACGCGGAAAGCGTATTTCAGTAGTACACTTGAAAAGAATTAAGATGAGAAAACACACACACACACACACACACACACACACACACACACGGCCTCCGCGCGTGAAACCATCAAGCGTTTCTCGCATAAGCGTAGAAAGTAAAAATAATAATTACAATACCTGTGGAGGATAAATAAACCTCGAGAATGCATATAATATATTATAGATATATAAAGTAAGCTGCTATAAAACAGATGAGATATAATACAAATATATTATATTTTATTCGAAGGAAGCAGAAATGGAATTGCACGCAAGAGGATACTACAGCTTATTTTTTAGAGAAGTAACGTCGGGTTGCTTCGTGAATGCCTGGTATTGTACAGAATTTTAATGCTGACGCGGAAGTTACGGAGAAGAAAAAAAAAAAAAAATGAAACACATATCATCGATACGTAATATATTTTACCCTTCGTTTCGATGAAGATGATAACTGGCATTGCGATCGCGACTCGTGTTCCACTAATTTTTGCAATAAAATGCTGTATAAACGGTAGCGGAGGCTCGCGAATGGAAAATACTAATTGACTTGTGCATGTGTGTGTGTATGCACGGCTGCGTGTATGTTGCGTGTACGTGTATGCGCGTTAAGAGAGAAAAAAGAAAACGCTAAATTATACAGATAGTTCGATTAAGAAATGAAATGTTGCTACTTAAGGTGATACTTGTTAAAAGTATCCGCATGCGAACGTTCTTGGTTCATACTTGGAAACTTTTTTCCAAGTATCATCTTAACAATCCTGGCCGTGAAAGCCTCAAGAATCTTATGTTGCTACTCTGTTGACCGTAGCCAACTAAAGATATAACAGTAAAACTAACAAATAACAAAAAAAAAATAACAAAAATGATACGAAAAAAAAAAATCTAAGAGTCGTAAATGAAATCGTAACGATGTAGAATCGTTGATGGAGAAAGTAGAGGGTAAAGTAGAACGCTTACTAACAAACAAAAAATAAGGCGAATACATGTCTCACCGCAGTAAGTACTTAAGTTAATTGTTGCTGCCGATGTTGTCACCCGTGTCATCGTCATCGCCATCGTTACACCACCATTGTAATTGCAATTATTATCATTACTCTCAGTACAATGGTTATCAAACTGCTGCTACCATTAACGTTACTGAAGTAATCAACATAATCATCATCATCATTATTGTTAATATATTATTGTTGTTATTATGTAATTATTGATTAAAATAAGATCGATGATCGCAATGAAAGGGATGAGGAACGATGGTAAACGTTTTGACATCTTGCAAGGTGGAAGAATAATGGTCACGATTTAAAATTCGTTTCCTTTCGAACTGCGGATGAGCACATGAGAAAACATGGAGTTTGTAATCTTCTAATCTATCTGGTATACGTTCAGTTAAAAGCTTTCACACTTCATAATTCTAAATATGTTGGATTCAGCCTCTTCGTTCCATCGAACGTAGTAAGAAGAATTTCTGTTCAAATTAAAAAGCGTGGAGATAAGTAGTCGAATAAAGAACGAAGATAATAGACAAAAAAGATAATAAAAATAAAATATTTCGTTACATTCCGTTCGATTAATTTAGCTAATCGACTGGCTGCTTTAGATGACAATTTAAGAATGCCTAGTAACGTTTGAAGCTTTTTACTTTTTATTTTGCTTAAATACAACACGAGGATGTAATTGTATGTATGTATAGTTATTCTAAAAGTATTTGATTTCGAAAAACTAGAATTATTCTGTACTTTACTTTACGTGGCATGACGTCCATTAAATTAGTTTGCGAAAGAAACATTTTTCTCGTTAAAAACAAATGTAATTATGATTTACAATGATGATAGAAACTGTGACATCTAAAGAATAAAGACAAACAATAAACCTTTTTTAATCTCTCTTCCCTTCTAATTGTTGCGCCCAACAGGAAATGGAATGTAACGAAACTGCTTTTCCGTGTACCCGTTTCGAATTACAGAAAATCCGCTTCTACATATCATTCGCTCATAATCATCTATCATATTTTAATTAAATAAAACTACTGGCATCACTGCCACCCCTCTCCCCCCTTATTCAAGCATATCGAATAAAAGAAGAAAGAAACGGGAAAAAAATATTACATTTAAATATCATTGATACGTATACATTTAACAACTTATCCCGGCCATCAAGAGATTACTTTTAAAACTCCTTCTGTTTATTACGATATTTATTGTCATCTAATGTTAATATTGCATTGTACGCATCGATCACCATGTACAGAGAATATTCTGCCAATAAAGAGTTGAATGGTTACCAAAAAGAAGAAAAAAATTAAGCAGTAATTTAAAAGAAAACAATGTGAAAATAGAAATATTTCAATTCAGATTGGACCTACAGATGTTATAATTACATACAGAATAAAGTACATTGTTCCCAGAACGTTATGTCAAAAGTTATACAATTAAATTGGTTTGTTATTCAATAATTTTGATGTTAGTGAACATACATAAATAAATGCTGTTTTCTTTTGCGATGTATCATTGATTCATATAACCTTCGTCTATAATTAATTCAGTACGAGAACGGAAATGCTTATGAGCCTGATACGTTTATCATCAAAATATACCAGGATGCGCACTATAGATATAAAATGATATGTTCATGATAGAAATGATACCGAACTTGATGGTCATTTTTTAATAAATACGTAAAAATCATCAAAGGTAAGAAATGATTATAAATGCTACAAATATTACACATACTTGTTGAATAGGTAGTTAAAGTTGATAGCACGTATTTAAGTAGAGAAAAATCTTAATTGCTAATCTAAGCAGCTTCTTATGTAATAATCTCTATATAGTAAGTAAAACGTAAACTTCGCGCGTATTAGACAATAGCACCGTATAAAATAGATTGAGATTATAGATTATAGAATCAAAGGAACGTTAGTAATGTGTCGTTTCAATTTGAAACGGTTATTTATTAAAGCAATAGACATTTCTAAAATTAAAAATTCTGTATAAAAATTTCTAATGTTTAACAGTAGAAAACATATCTGGACTTGTTTACAATGTAATATTTTTCGTTTTTCGATATTGATATTCACAAGGCACGAGGGTCGACGTTTCGATGGCTGGCCGGAAGACACGGAAGCACTCGATCAGCGTGTCTCTGAATTCAACTACAATCACATTTTCTTCTGACTGTACAAAGATAAACGTTAGTCTAATTTCTTATTAGATTCATCGTTATGAATATTAACAATAATGTGAAAGTAAATGGTTTTAATACTGTGATGCTTTTGTATGACACTCTATTATTTAGAAAGTTTAATGTTCAATTATTCATGTTCAATTAACTCATGGATTTACAGTAAATGTTAATATTATTCTGTGAGAAATAAATGTGAGTTTATGTTACAAAAAATAATAAATCTGTGACTTATAGTACTCGATGAGTAATAATAAAATAAAATTTCTCTCATCGTATAATGTTACGATTTCGTTTAGTCGACTAGAAGCTGTGAACTTTATAAAAGTTTTAATTAGAAATTGATATCTCCAAGAGTAACAAAATTTGCGTGAAAAATTCTATTATCTGCATTAATAAGGAGCGTTAATTTAGAATGCTTAGACGAAGTGAACTATTAATTGGAACAATCGAGTCATTATCTGAAATAAGCGTATATCATTGGGATTCAGTTTGAAAGTTTAGAAAATGTTAAACTTTTAGTGTGCTAAGTATCAGAAATATGACTATACAGCTGATTTTTCCTCTTCGGTTGATATAAACGGTGTGACCACTTGCATGTTTACCGATATATATAAAGGAATAAGTGAGTTGTTTATCCAGAGACATCACTTGTTTCTAAAATATAATACATATTTTTTAGTAAATATCATCGTAACAACTTAAAATAAGAACAACTCTACAAAAATTACTTACTTCCTCGTTTTATGAAGAGATAACCTAAGCATACCTGAACTCTGAATAAGTTTCACTTGACGTTGTTCATCCAATGAAATTAAACATATTCTGTAAAATACTTTCTTTAACACAATTTATAACTTAGATGCTATAATTTAAGTGTTTGAATTGCAAAATAAATATATACTTTAAAATTATGTTGTGCTTGCTGTGGTTGGCCTTGATGTGGTCTGTGTCTAGTCTATGATTCCTTTTAATTCTTAAAGTGGTACTATCTAAACATACCACCAAGTCTAAACCAAAATGAAATGCTGTCCATCTCCAAATATGTTCACCAGCCTTCTCGATACATCTTCCACAACGAAAACATTCACGAGCAAATTCTTCTTCACTCATTTGTTTCGGTCTATAATGTAAAAAAAAAAAAAAAAAAAAAAAGATAAACATATTTTATGATTTTGCATATGTATTCTCCTACACTAATTGCTTTCTTATTATATCAATGTAAGTAGGATAATTATCAAATGGTACCTAAAGACAATGAACAAACATGGGAGTAGGTTTTTCAGAGTGAAAATTCTGGCCACAAAGCTGGATGTAAAAAGGAAGGGGAGAAAAAAGAAGGCACATATTCGAGATTCTTTACTATGTCCATCAACCTAAGCATAGATGAAGGATACATTTAGAAAATGTAGCATTTTGTAAACTTACCCTCGATCTTTATTTGCATCTATTCTTAGTAAATGTAACCATTGCTCTTTATACGCATTGTGTAACCATTCGTGTGGTATTAAATTGTCGCTATATAAAATTTTCACATCTTGATCGTGTAACAAAAGATACTTCATCCTCAATGCTTTGAAAGGGGCTGCAAATTCTTTTCCTTCCTCAGTTGTAAGAAAAGGTTTTGTCCACTTATGGTTTCTAAAGTACTCATCAATTTGAAGTGTTTCTTCTTTATTGTGCACATGAACAAACAACCTGAAATACAATTAATTATCATGTAATAAAAGCAGTTGCATTGACCACATTTTATAACTTACCAGACGCGCAGCATCATGTATATGCAAAATTCTGTTTGCATAGCAATTAAATCAGGACTAGCAATTAACTCAGCCATCAAATCAGGTGTAATTTCTTTTAAAAATGTTGGGTGTAACCACCCATATCCCAAAAGATTAACTTCTAACCATCGTTTTGCTGCAGTTTTCACAACTGGTACACCATAAGACACAGCAGCATTGTAATAAGGGACAACTGTTTTTATATTTGTTGTTTCTACCATAATGTCAGTGCATTGATCAATTAATCCTTGTAATTGGAATAATGTGGAAGTAGCTAAAATTGATATAACATCTTTTGGTTCCAAACTGACTTCATCTTGATAAAAGGAACCAAAGACAGTTAAAAGAGCTGAAAACGTATATAATTAAAGGAAACAGCTCGATCATTGAAACAGTAATTTGTATTAAAAAAGTTACTTACAGTCTAATGTAATGTTAGGATCAGCAATTTCTACACTGATAACTGTCTCGTTTGCTTCCCTCCAAGATCCAGAAAACATACTTGCAAAATATGGGCTCTGTTAAGAAAGAGAAATTAAGATTTAAGTTTACATAAATAGCCAATTATATACTAAAGTAAAAATTTTACCTGACTGATATAAACTTTATGTAATCTCCATGCTTTTCCCAACATAAGTACAGTTATGTCACTTCCTTTCTCCTCTTGAAATAAAGTTTTATATATGTACTGTGCTGTTGTAAGCAACTTTCTTCTAAAAAATTCAAAACATATCCTTATATACATTTTATGAATCATTATCAACACAAAATTAAACATAGACAGTAGAAAATTTCATACTTTTTCGGTGTTTGAAGCGTTGCGGTCGATGTAATCCGATTCAGAATCAAAATCATCTTCCTCAATACACTTTCGTTTACGTCCACGGTATACTGAATGCACTGCATTGTTTGACATTGACGCAATTCTGCTCGCATAACTTCCCATTTTGTTACGTTTTAATGAATATAAAAAATTTCAAATCCTAATACCGACAAATTCTTCAGAATTCTCAACATTGTTTTCAACGTAGAGAATCATACGTTAACCACCAGTATTCAGTACACAGAAGAAAGTGATCTGTATGGATACTTTATAAAAAACGTGCAATGTAGTAACGTATTCACACACATGTAGTATATATATATATATATATATATATAGATATATAAACATGTAAACATAAAAGCTACGACAAAATTGAATAAAAATATTTATTAACGAAATGTTCGTTTTAATTGGATGTTTCTCTTTTTAAAAATCTTACCAATTCTTTAATACAATCAGTACATACGTACACGCACAATCGAATATATTATAAATAATATACCTAATAAATTTATGCACACATAAAGTCCTATTCTTATGAAAACTATGTAAGTGTACCAATATTAATTGATTAATGTGACGCTTTACTACTCTTTAGTACTTTACTATTTCATGAGCATTCATGAGTAAGGCTTGTAAAAAACTAAGAAGTGACGCCAAATGATAAATTTGATTAGTAAACAGAAGTGATGGATGTAAATTACATTTAAAAAAAATTTATATACATTGATAGTGTTATTGTATATTGTCGGAAACAACTTTAGGCTAATGATATATTATAACCTTATATAAAAGAAGTCACTCTTTATATATATACATATATATAATACAATATAGAGGTAAGAATTTTTTACGAATGAAGTATATTACAAAACGTCGCAATCTCTCTCCGTTAAACATCATTTTATGAAGGTATGTTATTGTATTTACTTTATAAAGTATTATAGTGTTTCTAAGTAATTTACATGTATAAAATATAATAGGAGGATTATTTTGAAGAACAATGGAGAATCTTAACAATGAAATTCGTAACCTAATTTCATCTTCTGGACATTCTTGTTCCAAGGCAGTAATTGAAATGGCATCCCAGCAGAAACAACAATCTGATGTTTCTACAAATTCCCGTTTGTATACCTTAAGAACTAGATTGAACAGCTTTAATATAGGAAAACTATCAAAATCCAACAATGTAAGAGCTATGCACGAACTACTGTGTAAACCAGTTTCTGTAAAGATAAAAAAATTACCAGAGTTGAAATTAAAGAAAACACCTAAAATAAGGCATAAAATACAGAAAAACAAAACAAAGCAAATTAATAAAATGACGAAAGGGAAAGCAAAATTTAAGCAAAATCAGGTTGTAAGTCAGGTGCATGGAAATAAGAATGTTCAACCCCAACCTGTGTCAGCTTGTGAAACAGTAACATCTAATAATCATAATTCAAGCTCAGAGGATTTATTAAACAGTATTAAACAGCCATATATAAAATTACATAGAATCGATGAAGTAATTAATAAAATAGCACAGACATTTGCAAAAGTAATTCCAAATAAAGAATATAATACAAATGTACATGAAGGTCATATAAAGAAAACTCAAACTGAAATAAATGGAAAACCATCAAACATTGATATAGATGAATGTCTTGAAAAGAATAACTCTGAAACTACATCTAATCCAGATTTAGGTGATACTTTGCAACCAAATCATAATGACACATCTGATTCTGAGACTGATATTAATAAAAATGCTTCTAATAGAATTTTTAGAAGAAAACGTAAAATTTTCCGTGACGACGATGATGATGATGAGAGTAATAATGCATATAAAGTATCTTCGGGAAATACAAAACAATTAAAGTTAAATATATCAGAGAAAGAAACAGAAGATTGTGTAGCTAACAAAGAAGTTAATGCTGTTAACATCAGGCCAGTATCGGTAACAAAACCACTTCAAAATTTAAATGTTTCTGATAAATTACATGATCCTTCAAATAAACAAAATTCTCGTCGTGGTAATGTAAATAAAACGCAACAACAGGATAATGTTTCCACTTTTGTGCCTTCAAATGTTATACGGAGTACAGAAAGAAATGTGCTTCAAACATTAAATAATGAAGACATTCAAAACCAAATTGAAGAATCATTTATTTCAGATAAAGATTTAAAAGTAAAATATAACTTGTTTAAAGATTTAAGAGTTTGTTTGGTCAAGTTTGATGATATAAAATGCTCTACAGTTAATAAATACTTAGATTTAGAAGCTGAATCGATAATAAGAAAACATATGAATGAATTAAACAATTCTGGGTGTGCAAATGTAGAACAGTTCTTACTTGACAATGCAATGCAATTTGAAGAAGAAAATGAAAAAGTAGATATTGTCGAATTTATGAAAGATGCACCGATCTTAGACTCAAACGTTTCTGAAGTTTCAGAGAATACAAGAATAAAACAGGAATCTCATTTAAATAATCAGGAAATTTCTGAAGAAGTATCTTCAGTATATTCTACTGAATCTACACCATCTTCTCCAATAAAATCAGTCGCTAAAGCTTCTAAATCGTCAGGTGTAATAGAAAATATTATTAAGGCAGGGCAATCAGGAGATAGATCACATAGTTCTATGGTTAGTGAGGTATATTTTCCGAATAAAGAATTATCAATAACATCGTTACGTCAATGTAGTCCTAAGAAGACAAGTAATAGTGTGAAAATAATGGATTCAGAAAGTGTACAGACTAATGCATATAACATCACCTTTTCCAAAAACCCTGAAAATAATGAAAAAGTACTTATCTCTGGAAGAAAGATGTTTGTAACCAAAATACATGCTCAAACTGTAAATATCATAAATCCTAAAGTAAATACGAAAAAGAATATTTCAGCTTGTCATTCCACAATTGTTAGTCCATATAAGCTTAAAAAACCTGTGGATAAAGAAGATAATAACCATAGTATTAGTTATAGATGTATTGTCTGTGATTGTGTCTTTGAAAGTTATTCTCTTTTGCAAAATCATTTGATTAAACACAGACAAAAGCAAATAATATTCCATCAAATACACCAGAAGAATCTATTTCAGTTCATTCTGAAAATTCTGAGAATCTTGAAAAAACAGTACCTTGTTCTTCAGAATTTAAAAAGACAGAATCACTACAGCTTTGTGAGCAAAGTACTTCGCAAACAACGTCATTAAGTAACGCTCATGAAAAGAATAAACCACAAACTAAAGGTACTTCAACGCAAGACTTACAAAAGAAGAAAAATTATTTTTCAAAACAACGATCTAAGTTTATCGATACGCTTTGGAAACCAAGCGAATGTACTATTTGTTCACAAATTTTTCCAACAGCAACTGATTTAGCAGCTCATATTTTCTTGCACACAGAACATGAATTGCAAAAAGCTTATGAAACTGCCAAACAAAAAAACAGCAACAAAGATGAAGAAACAAAAAGTGAGAAATCTAAGCAGACTACAAAACAGTCAGATGATGTCAAGAAGATAATGCTCACAACTGAAAAACCTTCAGAGGCTGTTAATAAACAAGAAAAATTACCAGTTGTACAGCAATGTAGTGGATCATTAAAAACACAAGATTCAGAAGTTACAATTGTATCGATAGTAACAACATCAACGACAGCAACAATAGCAACAACAGCAACGACATCAACAGTAGCAACAACAGCAACAACAACAGTACCATCAAGTACAATGATAACTGTTACTGATACTTTGAACATAAATAAGTCACCCGTTGCAAGCGGAAATAGTTCTAAAGAATTACAATTGCCTTCGGTTAAAAGTAAATTAAAAAAGAGGACAGGAAAGAATTCCTTTAAAATATGTAACTGCCATAAAGAGAGAGAAATTAGTAACAATTGTTTGAAGATTGAAATAGTTCTACTTTGTCACACTTGTAATGTACTATTTAGAAGCATGAACTGTTTTGACAACCATTATGATCTTCCTGAATATGAAATGTGTCGTGCAAATCGAGCTCATAGTAGTAGAACTCCAAATTTATTGTGTGTCACATGTAGTAAAATGTTTCCGTCAGTTCAAGATGTACGTCGTCACTTAGAGAGTCATGCCCGAGTCAAGCGAAATTTTACTATGGATTTTCGATGTAAAATTTGTAAAGTTCTATTTATCGGAATTGGAGCACTTTTTTATGTTCATTGGTCAAAACATCTGCAAGATCCTTATTGGAAAGCTGATGAAACCACATTTCCAAAAAATTCAGTGGTACATTCACAACCAAACCAGGATGGAAACACTTCAAATACATCTAAAGAGAATTTCATTCAAGTAGCAGAATACATTTGCAATAAATGTAAAATACCTTTTGTCACTGAAACTGACTTGAAAATACATCATCTAAAATGTGTGACATCTAATAATAGCTGTAATAGTAATGCAGAGAGATCTTTAGAAATAGAAGTACATTGTAGTTTATGCAATGATGTTTTTACTGAAAAATTAACATTTTATAGACACGTGAGAAACAAACATAATTTTATCAGTGAACCTCAATCGGTTTGCGTATCTCTCACCCTAATCAAAACGGCATATATTTGTAATGTTTGCATGGAAGTATCTGAAAGCATGGAGGACTTTGAGGATCACTGGTTAAAACATAGCACAGCTACTGTCTACTTTACTTGTTCATATTGTACAAAATCATATTGCAATGGTTTGAATGCTTTCTTAGAACATGCTAGGATGCATCAAGTTAATGTGAAACAATATGTACTGTCTTGTAAAGTAGATTATGAAAATACTGAATTCATTTGTAAACACTGTAATATTGGGTTTCAATCTGAGAAAGACTTTAATGAACATAATATTATTCATAAACTAAATCAAGTACAGAATCAGAAAGATTCTGTATTACATCCGAAGGAGAACCAGATTTCTGATCTTTCGACGATAACAGAATTAGTTGATGAAAAACAAAAGGAAGATAATACAAGTCAATTAACAGAACAGAGAAATGAAGTTCATCCAGTACCAACTGATAAAGATGACGATAGGCAAAAATTAATTAATATATTAGAAGGAACGGATGATGATTCTGAACCTGAGTTAACGATAGATTGGATAGAGACACCACAAGAAGAAAATAAATTATCAGAAAAACAAACTGCATTAGAAAATGAATTAAATACATCTTCCATTGTACAACGTCCTACAGTTTTAAAAAGTCGTACAGTTAACACATCTATAAAAAATGTAGTGCAAGCACCTTCACAAGCACCTTCACAAGCACCTTCACAAGCAACCTTCTAAAAATATTGTTTCAACATATTCCCAAACTAATACTGAAAATCCAAAACAAATGTTTTAAAATTCCAGTGGTAACGATAGAAGACAAATCTGAAATTTCAAACAGCCAGAATGTTTAAATGTGCAAAGTACCGAAAATAAAAATGCTTCTGATTCAACTAAAAGTCAAGAAGAGCCTATAGCATTAAAGAAAAATTGTCCTCTGAGACCAAGACAAGGATTCTTAAGAGTAAGATCTCTTGCAGAACTTACAAATCAGACAAAATCTGTACAAGCTGAACAGAGTAAAAGTCCAGAACCGTCTAACTTGATAGTTCTTCACAATCCTTTAATCTTCACAAAATGTGTTACACCTGCTACGACATCAGTAATAACCAACCAACAATCGAAGCAAACACAAACGCATGCAAATCAAGAGAAAAGTTTAGGTGATGTTACGCAAAATTCAACATCAGCATATCATAAAAATTTACCTGCTTCCAACATTCTTCGAACAACCTTAGCTAAATCACCTTTTGTTCAGAAAAGTGTAAACGCTTCTACCACAGCAGCAGCAGGTTGTTCAGAAGTACAAAACCAACAAGTAAGAGATACAACGCCTCGTTTTACGAGTATACCTTCATGTATAAATATCGCAAATAATACACGAGGTATAAATCCACTTACTTGGTATCTTCCATCTCCACAAATAATCGCAGCATCAAATAATACTTTTATTCACAATGGACAACGTGTAGTTGCAGAAAAAAGATGTAACGATGGTAATTTGATGACAACAGACCAAGCTACTACAATTAATAACAAACAGAATTCTAAAGAGTATCAAACTACTTCACCAATTATTTCTTATCAATATCCATGCTTCGTTGCCACTAATTCAAATAATGGTAATGAAATGCAGCAAAAAAGTCAACAGATGGGGATTAATACTTTAGGTGAGGCTCCTAGTTTTTATTATAAAAATCCTGTTAGTAGTACTGGTGGGATGTCGATAGTGATTAATCAGACTACAGCTGCTGTGCAAAATATGCCCACAATAAATATTTTGCGACAGGAACAGCAACATGGGAAAGGCACAACAATTTTGGACCATTCGTATGCACAACAAACACAGGTATGTGACGCATATTGATTCTAGCGATCAAAATATGTATTTCATGTAATTTGTTGTTTTATGATTTACAGGATCTAAATAATTTTTCGGCATCAAATAATGTTTATCAAATGGTAAATGAACATGAAATACCAAACGTAGAAACTAGTGCTTCTTATAAAGTTAATCTACAACCACAAATACTTATTTGTGTTTATTGTCCAAAAACTGTTTATTTTTCATCTATTGAACTGCTTGAATTACATATGAATATGAATCACAATTTCGTATGTAATACTTGCGGTCTACGTTCGTACAGTTTTGATCAACTAAACATTCATAAATTGAAGCACAATTTTATTTGAGAAACACATATTTTTCAGTAAAAAGTAAGCGTTATTTACATTAAATTAGATCTAAGATTAAGTACTATGGAAATATGCAAATGATGTTATTATCAAACACCTTTGTATATTAAACTTTCACAGAAATCTCTACAGTATAGATTGTATTATGATAGATTTAATAAGGGATTGAATATTTTATTTTCAACATTAGTTAGAATATCAACATTATACATATACAGGATGTCCCGCGACTCATGGTCAACCGATTAGGAGGTGATTCTACATGTAAAAATGAGTAGAAAAGAAAGAATAAAATTTTCACATGTAGAATCACCTCCTAATCGGTTGACCATGAGTCGCGGGACATCCTGTATACTTATATACAAATTGATACATGTAATTATATCTAATACCAGATTACTCCTGGCATTTGTGTTAATGTTATCTTTTTTCAAAAGAAAATGTTATAAGTTAGCATAACAAAATTCCTCCTAAAAGTAAAGTATAAGATTAAAATTTTTAATAGCTTTTAATTTGAAATAGATTGTGTATGAAGAACAATTAATTTCTATGGTACCATGACATCGGAAACGAATTCTGAACAATGTATTACCCAACACAACAGAACATCTGAAAGTGCAAGTGTTGTTATTTTTATAACTCTAAAAGATTTTTAACTGTAAGAATTATTATTGTATTCCCGAAACGAATATGTTATAAATTGCTAAATAAGAGTGTCAAGGAAGAGACGTTATGGAAGGAAATAAAAAAATTATATGAACGCGAATGACAATGCGTATGCTTGTCTTCTTTATTCGGCACTTTGAGCATTTTATCTTGTTCTCGTTTGTATCTTTTACAATAATCATTGCTTTAATTATCGCAATCGATAGAAATGTATTTAATGGGGTGTACACCACCCCGTAGGCTACTCAATTTTCAATCGCTTATATCTCGAAAACCGAGCTTTAGATTGAAAAATGGTAAAAGACTTTTCGATTCATTTTTTTATAAATGTTATTTATTCTGCTTTTGTTGTGACTACGACTTGCGGCTGGCGTTTCAACTTATTAAGTATTATGCCATTGGTTGCTAATGTACGATTGTATGCAATTCAAGCTACCCTTAAAAACAGTAGTGTTCCATCATTATTGACTATATTTACCCTCGTTTTTGAATGCAAATGGTGAAAGGCTCCTCCCTCAATCTTTCACCTTTGTATGGATAACCGGTTGCCGAAGTTCTCGTTGAAGTTTTAATAGTTATTATTTTTTGAATAAATTGTTACATTTGGAAAACGTGAAAATCATCAAAGAATAAAAATCAGAACAATTTTCACTAAACGGTTAATTAAGAGAAGCTTAAATTGCACCTGAACGATTCAACAAAGAAAGGGAGAAACATAATCTTCCAGAGGTTCGACTTCCGTTTTGAAGTATTCGATTTCATACATAGTATATATTATCTACTTTTAAGAAAAACGTTTATATGATCCTATTATACATGTCGATTATATTATAATAAAAAAAAACATTGGATTATGTTAACAGAAAAATTCTTATGTTTATTTCATTGTACTCAGATTGATCATTTATCTTTTTCATTGGAATTAAATGCAAAGTACTTTGTAAAAGTTATATTTCATTGTAATCTCTAAAAGTTATGACTTCAACTCAATTGATAAGTTAAAAAGTTTGTTTTAAATCGCATACCCGACAGGGGTCAATCGTGTTCTTATCGTAATGAACGGTTGCATATGTGTTAAGGCAAGCCCTACATAATTGCTCGTGTTTCCGGTTTCCGCAAGCGTACCGTGTATGGGTACACTTTTTATTTTTTTTCATTTATCCTAGAATTTGGCACGTGATTCACGCAACACAATCTTCCGTTGTGTTTTAACTCGAAGAACAAAAATGGTATCGCGTATTTGTTACAATACGGGGTACACGATACCTTCGTGTAAGTACAAAGCTATCTATACGTTTGTTTATTGGAATTTACACTTGTCTCGAAACGGAAAGGTGAAGGCTATTCGTGAACGTCGCTATGTATTTTAATTTTCAGATTAAATAATTAAAACGTTACTCCTAAAGATCTTGAATATTTAAGGGCTCAACGATGATCGACATTACAAATATGGGAATAGAAAATTTCACATACCTCTGTAATTACATTAATCATTCGAACTTGGAGAATTTGAAATACATAGCACGTCCACTGTTATAAATAATCCTACCTTAATGATTAAGTATCACTACGAAAGAGCTGAATGGCCCTTCAGGGATCGATTGCTAAACATCGAATCCTCTTTCGTACGGTTTAATAATAATAATACTGATATAGGTCTTTGACGTTTATCTCGAGCTTACAATCTTTTCTATCTTCAGCGAAATCGTTCTTGCGAAAGTACATAGAATTGATTATGAGACTATCAGGAACAAAGAGGAATTTAATGAAAAAAAAAAAAGAGCTACAATTGAGGATACTTTGAAAGAAACCCTGTTAGTCTCTGTGAATCAACGAAGATTGCAAGACACGGTAATTAATCACGTTTCTACAAAACGAGCACGAGTATATCGTGCGTGGGAAAGGAAGCGTAGAGTGGATCGTTTATTCTAGAAAGATTCTTTGTCACGTGTTGTTGAGCCAACGGAGGTTTAGAGAATTTCTATCTCTCTGTCGTTACATCGATTAACATAGACAGACCTCCGTGATATATATATATATATATATTCATAACGCTACCGTTTACATTAAATCCTACAGACTAGACGTATTATATCGGTGGAAAAATATCGTATTTTATCATATCGGAATATCATAAATTTGCACGTAATACATTGGACGTTCTATATCCAGCAGCTTAACCTTCCCTCACGAGTACGAAAAAGTAGGTTGAGCGACGGAAAACCCTTGACCCTACTACTCTCCTTTTAACCGAGTTTCCGGTTGGAAAAAAAATTCCTTTACCATCTTCTTCCTCTTCTTCTTTATACTTTTCTTGTCAAAAATGGAGGGAAAATGATTTTCAATGAAAATCTTTGAGAAACTCGAATTTAGAGATTTAGAAAACTGAAGATTTAAAGATCCAAAATTATAGAAGATGAAATTTAAGAAACTGAAGATTTATAGAATCCTTAGAGGAATATAAGTTTAGAAAAATGGAAAATTCGACTTTTTTTCGTGTTATAAATGAAAATAAAATGGTTTCGAGTAGCGAAGCTCATGCTGCTGCCTTTAATTCTCACAGCTATGCGTGTCTCATCACTCCTCATCTTCCTTCGTTCCTTTAAACTGGACATCAAGAAGTGGTTGCACCATTCTTAGCAATTTATACCATCTAAATCACCTAGTCTACCTTGTAAATAAATTATCATCTAATGTATATCGTGTCACTCGAAAATTATTGACGTGTACGTATGTACACGTTACACGATCAACTGGCCAAAGGTCCTCGATCTTTCTTTCTTTTTTTTTCTTTGATCGATCGTTCTATCTATACAGAGTCACGCAAAAGATGACGTCCGTTCGTGATTTGTACAAAAATCAATTACCTTATAAACGGGCTTAATAATTTGGGTCCTCGTTGAATCAGTCTGAAAAGGGGACATTGTTACCTAAGTAGACTAGAATGTACAGAATAGAGCTGTACTCTTTTCTTTTATTTTATATCAAATCGTGAGCAAACAGTATTATCTCCCAAATTTTCTTTTCTTTTTTATTGCTTTCAAAAAAAATTTACCATTCCATAAAATAGCTACACGATTATAAAATATGGAATATGCAAATTTCTTTTTTTTGTAATTTTATGACGGCAAAATTGATTGAGCAACGTTTTGAAAGCGTACAGTTCTAATCTGTCGTAGGGTTTGTAGAAATACGAGAACCTAAGTTAAGACTATTATTGCGATTTCAAGCTTAGGTCTAATCTTTGTGTTCTCTGGCTTTTGTAATACTGTTGTTTCGATTCAATACTGTGCGTTCACAGTTGTAGGGTTTATATATACAGGGTGTTCGACAACAGGTGGGCAAAATTTTAAGGGGTGATTCTATGACTGTACCGACCCCTGCTGAACTGACGTTCATTCGTCGGTGCTGGGCAGGTTGCAGGTTTCAGGCGCTTTTTACTCGAATTTTTAAACGTTAATTACTGGAAAGCAAAGCCGCAAACGCTATTTCGTTATTCTTGATTTTCGTCTTATTTTGATCCCTAGAATCACACCTTAAAGTTTTGCCCACCTGTTGTCGAACACCCTGTATTTTAGTCTAAAGGGAGTAAAAGTTTCTCAAAATTGATGGAAAAGCTTGATAATGAAAAATTGCTGACCACCCAATACTTACATAATGAAAAAATATATATAAATCACTTTTTTTTTAAGGGTAAATTAAGTACTTTGATAGAGATGAGACTCAACCAATTAACGTCTCGAAAGTCATCTTTTGAAACGCGTTCGTTGGTGCAGGAATGAACGGAAACTGTGTAATTTATAAATGACGTGTCAAAGGATAATTAACTAGATTATCTAGACAAGAGGGAATGCATTTAAAGTGTACTTCACGATCCACTAACACCCACGAATTACGCTAACTAAAATCTTATCGTAATCTTAATTGTAAGTTTGAATGGTTTATCATTTCCAGGGATAAAAATCTTCCAAACGTCGGACGAAATTTCATCGATCTGGCTTAAAATAGGTTCTCCGTGAGTAAAAAGAATCCTGGTTGAACCATTTGCACAATTTACAAGTACCAAAAAGGCGTACCTTTAAAATTCCTCAAATTTTCTCGACACGAGTAAACAGGACAAAAAAACTGATCTTCCATTGAAGATATCAGCTCCAATACTCACGTAAAAAATGGGCAGTGGTAGAAAATTGTACGACCGGTTGACGGGAGTGAAAAAAAAAAGTGAAAAAGTAGTCGAGCTCGTAATTGATTAGACGGGGTTCGATTGTCCTCCTATTAATTCCTGCTCCTTGAACGTTTTTCCATTCTCAAAATCTACTGACCGCTTCGTCGTCGGTCACAAAGTAGTTTGAATTCTTCACGGCCGAACTGTACATGCTGTACGTAGGACTGCAAATAACTAATCCTGTGGAACAACCACTAAGCTCTTTCTCATTCGTCACCGAACCGTGTCTGGAGATCGTAGATGTCCTTCTGTCCTTCTTCACCAAAGTCATTCGACAGTCTTCTGGACGTAAGGGCATCGAAGGATAAGTCGGTTGTCTGGCCAAAGTGGTCAAGGTCCTATCTCCTGTGTCGTTGAAACTGCGCAAACGTTTGAACGTACAATCGGAGACGATGTTCAATGACCATTATTTTAACCTCAAGTAATGCTAAAGTTATCATTATCCACTTTGTATCCGTAGTATACAAATTCGTGCATTATAAATACCTGTGATGCCTGACGATGCCCCTCTTAATCCTACAGTGCTCGTTTCCGGTTTGTCCCTCCAAGGCCGTTCCATGGGTTTTGCAAGCCTCCACACCCATAGGAACCGGCGACAGAGAACCAGGTCCATACGAACCGCTGCTCTGTCTTCTATCCAAAATATGGACAAGCTCCACCGACGGTGTCGGTGAAAACGTGCCCTAAATAGATACATTTTAACAAACGTCACCTCTCCATCCATCCATCCTAATGTTTTCAAAACTTCATCCACAAGAAGCAAATTATAATAAGAACAAAAAGCAGGAATGAATGTGTTACCGAAGTGTCAGCATCCATCAGGGTACAGGATGAACTACTTAAAAAAAAAAAAAACTCCTTTTGCACAAACGTTTAATTCAGCAGCTGTACATAATTCAAAACAAGTACAAAATAAAAATAAATAAATGTAAATGTAAATAAATAAAAATTGTGCTACACAGAGGTCACGTTAAAGTCGCTCACCTGCAACGAGGGTCTCCTTAACGTTCCACCCTCCATACCAACCAACTTCACCCCCTTCACGTTCTTCTTCACGTTGATGGTAGTCAACATGTTGTCTGGAACAGTTTGGAACTCCGTGTTGCTTCTGTCCACGATGCTGATCCTCTCATTTTCTCTTATCTTTTCATTTCCTACGGTGGCATCGATGCTCTTTGTGTAATGGGGCCCTGGTGTCACGGGAGTTGTCACCGTTGAATTCGTTGGAATGTTTACAATGCCGGCGTTGTTACTCGAAGAAATGACAGGCCGATCGGTTGGTAACAACATCTGGCCCATAGAACCACGTAGATTTCGCACGCCCAAAATTTGACCCCGGGACATTTCGTTGTTTTGTATGGGAGCGTATTGATTGGGAGTGGGAGTATGTCTGCCACTCATGGAACTCGTGTGCATCGTGTTTCTTTGTAGAGTCTGGAGGTGTTGAAGGCTTTGGTTTGCTTTCTGAACTGCGATTCCGATATTATTCACCTTTGCGTCCTTATCGAATGGGTCACCGACTATCGTACCAGTTTCACCACGGTCCGTCGTGTCATCCACGGAATTGGTGGTGGTGCGGTCGTCCTCGTAACTGCCGGGACCGATACCGTCGCACGAATCCATTCCTGATGTTGATTTCTGAGAGAAAACGAAGACAACAGACATGGTGTAATTAATTCAATGGAATGAATTTTTAATGTAAAAAGATTTACGTTAACAGAAGAAGTGTCCATCAATGCAGCCCCAGAACTACTTTGAACAACCCCCGACTGATCCTTCGATTTTCCTGGCGAATAAACGCTGAGAACATCGCAACATCGAGGAAAATAACCCTTTCCAAGGAGATTTCTCGTGAAGAAACTCGTGATGAGCTGAGTAAAGAGAGCAACCAACATGGCACCGGTGCGAAATGGAAATTTCTGTGTCTGCGTTTCAGTATCGTAAAAAGGGTATTCGAATAGCGCTGGTACACCAAGACCCTTCTCTCCTCCTGAAACATGAACGTATAATTTTAAATAACTGTTCCACGTTTGACCAGCCCTAGTGAGGGTAATTTTGAAACACCCTAATTATACCCGAACGCAGAGAACCTCATTAAAATCAGAGAATATTTCTCCATTAGTTCTCCTCGTTAATTACTATTCTTCTCAAAGAGACGTTCATTATCCCTTACCACAAAGACGTAAAACGACAGCTATGAAATATCCGGCTAGACATCCGTAAGTGTCGACCAAAGAGGGCCAATGTACCACGGTTAACAATTGAGGGAACAGTACTACGTAAACAAGATCCGAACAGAGATACCTTTAAAACAGAGAATTTCCACGTTAATTAGTTTGCCTGACTAATTGCCGGGAATCGGTGAACCATCAAAGGGATTGATTAAAGCGGGTCTACTCACGACAGATAATAAACGCTGTCCACTGTGAGAGCAATTGAGGTCGACAGAACCGTGATCACTATTACAGAGATCCTGAGTATCCAGTTCAGTTCCCTTTCCGATGCCTTTAACAAAAAACGAGAAAGTAGAACAGAGAGAGAGAGAGAGAGAGAGAGAGAGAGACTAATTCGTTTTGTTCTTCTATTCTGCTTTTTGTTTCTTCTTTTTCCCCTGAAGGTTATTGGCACTCACCTTAGGTCTTAGCGTGAGTCTGTAAACGTTCCTAGAGAACATTGAACTGCTGGCTAATATACTTGAATCTGCTGACGACATCACTGCTGCAGAAATTGCTCCCAATCCTGGTGATCAATTGTCAAACGTAGAGGGTGTTTTAAAATAGAATTCCTCGTTGGAATTTAACTCACCCACAAAGGAGACCCACTGAGGCGTCAAGTAACGAAGGACAACTGGTAAAGCTGCGTTTCCGTCGTTCGCTAACATACTCTTATTAAATCCCTCGACGGATGACCAATCGGTAGCCCGAGCTACGACACCAATCAACGCTGACGGAAATGCCATGATCATACAACCGAAAGTCGATGCTATCGAAAGAACCGTCGCTACCGACGTGCTTCGCATACTCAGGATTCTCTGGAAGTAGCCCTGAAAGAATCAGTTACGTACACACGTAGAAATAATCCTCGATCTGTGATCGCTAATAAGAGAGGTAGAATGTTTACTACCTGCCATGGTATACCACCAAATACCAACAGCAACATTCCGTCTACCCATTCCCCCAGATCTTCGTTCTTTATTTCTCCGAGCCATTCACGAGGAGCCATGTTCTTCTCGAAGGATACGGCTGGATGGAGAACGGTGAAGGGTGCAGCCACCCCTAAGCCGATTATAATGCAAGCTAATTGTAGAGCATCGGTATACGCAACTGAATACAATCCACCGAACACGGTGTACCTAGAATCGAAGGAACATCTTCAGATTTTATTGATTTCGACATGGAAAACCTCCTGAAACCATACCAGGGATACAAAGGATCGAGTGATGTATACGCGTAACAGAATTACCAGACTGTATTAATCGCTGGAATTCATCCTACCGTTTTTATAACAACAATTTTACTTACATAGCAGCCAAAAGTGCAGAACCACAAATGCTGATACTCGAATCCAATCCGATCACCACTGTCAACGAGCTGCCCAAAGCTCTGAGAACAGCAGCGCACCAAAACAAGTCTCCGCAGAGTGCAGGTAGAAAAAGGAGACCTCCGACACCAGCCCCGTATCTTTCTTGAAAAGGATCCAGCATGGTTACGTACTCGGCTTTTCTCATGGGTCGTACGAACAGCACCGCGCCTGTGACACCAATCCTCCCCGTAGCATCAACAAAATTTTCATTCAAGTAAAACCCTTCAACTGCCATCGATTTCTGGAGACGTAGTCCGATAGAAATACCAGTGATAGGACAGCAGGATAACGCTTGAAATCCGCTTGCGGTAATGGAAAATGAAGGGTAGGTCCTTATCGGGTCGCACTTTTAATTAGGCTTCGGTTAAGTGAAAGGCAAACTTCATTGCGAATGTATAACTTCAATTAATCGGAGTTCAATCGGGTCTGATTTGTATGGACGAGATAGGAGGGGGTGGAGGGTACATCGTTAGCGAAAAGGGTTGAACATCCATTACTCGTTTCCATGGGTAAAAGTTGGTAATAAAATGATTCCTGGATAAATTGAATTTACGTACAGGCTGTGTTTGAATGGACCAATCGAGAGATTTTGTAATCGGAGTATTGAATTCTTTAGGATTTGAAATCAAAAATTGGATTAACACGTTAAATAGCATTGGAGTTACCTACCAGTGATTAATTCTACAAATTACATTCAATGAAAATAATTGAAAAATAAAGGCAGGAGGAAAATGTTAAAAATTCCATTCTATTGTTTATTAGTTAGGAAAAGATAAGACCTTGGAACGAATAAAGGATATATTTATCGAACGACGAATGTCCTCGACCTTGATAGTTCCAACGCTCATCATCGATCTAATTCTCTCTCTCCCTTCGTTGTATGGCAGTTAAAGGGTTAAGGTTACACCTTAACATGCTAATGGGTGCTAGAAAGTGTGGAGATCTCGCGTACCGAACAGTAGACTGATGCTGTAACCGAATGGCACTTGACACCAGGCTAATCCTCTGGTAAACATGACTTCAGCGGTCCCGTTCACGTAGGCGCCTCCAACCCAGGTGGCTAAGCATGGAGAACAGAGTTTCCTCGATTAATCTCCTTCGATTAAGCAAGAAATCGCTCTTTCGAGGGAAAATGTTAGGGGGTTAGAGACTGGTGATCTGGAAATGACTCGCGAATTAACGCCGGTGAACTGTAAACTGTGACGTTTGAAGCGTTCTTTTATCTTTCGCAAAATTTCTCAACGAAATATTTCCGCGAAGTTGGTAAACCGCGACGCGTACGTTGACCAAACGCGACTCTGTAAACGTGAATAATAAACGTCGAAACGCGTTCTCAACTGTTCTCAACTCATCGGTGCCACTTTCCATTCATTCGAAGCGAGCAGAGGATCGTATAATAGAGATAGTTATGGCTCGGTGGTGTATTTTCCGTGCCATATTTTCCTCGCGAAGCTTTCATTAAGGTAATGGAGGGATGCAAAAATGATTTCCACCGCGAGAAAATAGAGCACGGTTGAATGTAAGATGAAACGTTGCCGGTGGTGGTGGATGGTAAGAGGCTGCGTGGTGCGAGGGAAAACGGGATGGGTGAAAAAAGAGGGGGGTAGTTTGTGTGTTGAACAGAATGAAAGCGCGTAAACGAAAGGAAATAAACGGAATAGAAAAAAAAAGGAAGCGAACTATGAATAAAATGGCCGATGCGGGGAACGGCCGAGCGAGAAATGCAATTGACGGGGTGACAAAAGAGGGAATTCCCTGCTGTTCTACTTCTGCTGCTCGATAAAAACATACACGTTCGAATGGGAAAAAGAAACAAAGAAGTAGCAGCAGTTTCGCAGGAGAAAATTTAAAATATATATATCTACATTGGGAATTAAAATGTCTAAGAAATGCGAATAGATTTGATTAGAATATTAATTTGTTCCAAAAGTCAAAGATCCAACCAACGTATTCTGATAATCCTGATTAAGAAGATTCACTTCGACCAAAGTTTCTCGTTCAACGGATTTAACCGACTTACAGTTTCGAGAAGAGCGAACAGATTTGGAAACCGTATTCTGATAATCCCAGCTATATTAGATAGAAATGATTAAATTATTCAGACGTTTGTCGATGCGAGAACTCACCTATCAGGGTGAAGAAACCAAGAATAGGGCCGAGGCCACGATTCGCCAGCATCATCGCATCTTGCCCTTGTCGCGAAGGTTTCTTCTTCGCGATGGCTGCCCAAATTCCAATGCCCAACACCGATAGATAAAACACTATCACACCGATCACACCTGTCACGTACACCCCCATTGTTGAAACTTCACTTTTGTCCTTTTCTAGGGTAACTATGGAATCCCCTGTAACTAAATCGTTTCAACGTTCATTATGTAAGCAATTATAAGAGGGTGGTAGATGTAATAGGTAAAAAAAAAAGAACAGCCCTGTGAAAAATTAAAACTTTTCCAATCAAGAACATTAAACAGTTATTAATTTTTCACGAAGCTTAAGGATACTGCCTCGCTTTGACCAATATGGATAATTAACTAAAGGACCAATTCTAATTACTTGCGAATCTCAGAGACGAGGAGAAGCTGGTGGTATTAAGAGCTGTCTCTCTATTCACAGAGACATTCAAGGCTGGAATCAGTTCGACACTAATTTTCCAGCTCCTCGTAACCAGCATCGATGGAACAATCATAATTTCGTCGAGCACCCTTGTAAGAGAGGAATGCTAATCGGTTTAATTCAAACAGCTGAGGAATCATAACGTAAAGAGAACTATTTTTCTTCCCCTTTCATTCCACTTACGCGTCCATTTCATTTTCCGCAATTTTTATTTTTCCAATAGGTACCGCGTAACCACTGTATAGTCGCTATTGATCCCAACCCGCCAGACAATCCAATAAAATTCGTACAGGAGGCTAACGTTTTTGTTTTTTTTTTGGTGGAGAGCTGACGTTTAAGCATCGAAAGGGTAGGAGAGGCAGGTAGGTTTGAAGCAAAAGTTAAAGCTCGGTAAACTTGTCGGGCAAACGGGTGGAAGAGCTAATCGACCGCGGCGGCAATTGCAGCGTGGATTAAAATTCAAGTGTGGCCCAGATATCGGACACGTTGGGTCGTCGGGTCATGACCTGGGGCCGGTGTACTCACGTAAAGTTCACTCGATCCTCTGTGCTCCTCTCGTTCGGCATTATTAATTCGTTCGTGAACCGGCTTGTGTTTTTTTTCCTTCTTCTTCTTCTTCCTTTTCTTCTTTTTCCGGAGACGAGGGTGTGTTATTTTTCTCTCGTCGGTTACCTGAAAATGAGAAAATCGAAATCTAGTTCGAGGATTGAACATTGTACGAGAGTGTTCGATCATGAATACGCTCGACGAGAATTCTTTTAATTGGACTTTAGTGTTTTCGTCGAAGAATTTGAATGGAGGCAATGGAACGAGGTGTCGATTAAAAACTACCGACCTCGTTTCGAATGCGTTTACGAAGCATCATAGGATTTAATAAAATTATAATTTTTCCAATTACAACCTCTCTGTGAAAATAACTCAACCTTGTTATTTGTATTTCTTATTGTACTAAATGCGTTGTGCTAATTAAAAGCAGGATTTCCTGGAGAAATTTTCTGTTTATCTTTGAAAACGTGATTTCACATGTTCCATCTTTCATCTCGAGCCTTTTCAGCGACTTTCCTCGCTGGAAATCGCGATAAGAGAGTTAAGAGCATTCAGAAAGCATCTTCACAATTTTATGACGGTTTCAAGGCGAATTCGTTTAACCCTTTACATCGCGAGCGGTTGTGAAAAAAAGGAGCAGAAGAAAACGCGCGGTTTTCTCGAGAAACGAAGCGGCAAAAGTGTCTCGTTTCGGAAAAGTCTTGGAAGAATTAAATTTCTTTAGAAGCTTTGAATTAATTTTTTTTAAATTTCAACGCGTTCAATTAATTCCTACAGTATCAAGCGTCTATCTTTCTTCACTTTTTTTTTACTACCACTCTATTCCACCCTTTGCGGAAACCAATTAAAACGTTCGCATCCGGTGTTTGTAATCTATAGCCAATCAGACCTAAAACCAACAATCGATAAATCTACGCGTCAACCTATACGATTGAACATCGCATATAAATATCACCGATGAAGAATAAAAAAGAGCAACGAATTAACGTAAATAAAAATGTCGAAAATAGAGTAACGGTAACATGCGATAATATCGTGTATAAAACCAAGCCACCTAACGGTTTACCTCGTATATAATTGTTACGAGAACAAAGGCTGGCTCGTTACTGAAATCGCTTACTAATTAAGTATAAAGAGAGAGTGAGAGAGAGAGAAATTAACGAGCAGAAACGCGGCGAGCCGCAAGCAGGAATAAATAGAGAGGTCGGGTCGTTATAAATTTGTAGAAAAGTCGCCGGATGAATTGGCACGGTTGAAAGCCCGTTTCAGTCTCGGTAGACCGCGAATCGCTTCTGAACCGGTTAAAAAAAGAAGGGACAACAATGGGAAAAGGGAAAGGAAAGGATAGAAGAAGAAAAATGTGAGAGTCGAGGATTAAATGGTTTAAGAATCTGTCCGATTTGTTTTCAAGAAGAAAATCCACTCGACGAGGTGGCTTGATCGTTTCAACATTTTCAGAAGCGGATATCCTCAATTGCAGGGGTTGTTAGATGGAAAGAAGTGGGACAAGAGAAAAAAAAAGGGAGATAGAAATTGTAAGTCTCTGAACATAAGCCACTAAATTGGAAATGACAATGAGCATTGAATTACTTTAAAGAAAGCACACAGGATTGATTTTATTTGTATACAAACTGCGACACGCTGTCGCGCTCTGATTTACGAAAGGAGTAATCTTTGTTTATTTTTACCATCATCACTTCCTAAATTATTCAAAAACATGATCTCGGTCGTGGACCCTTTAACTGTTTTACAATCACCAAATTATACTATAAGTGCACTGAATAACTATCTACCTTTAGAATTCGATAGGATGAATTACAAGGTTGCGGTGGTACTCGTGGATTAAACGAAACCGAAGTTTAACCGGTAAGAATATCGGAAATCTCGTCGAAAAGCAGCTACGAATCGACTTACGCGTTCATCCCCTCGAACCACGTTCCCTTCCCTAAAATCGATGAATCCCGCGACCTCTTAGAGGCCGAACGAACGAGAGTAAGCTCGAAAAGCGGAAGAAGTAGAGGCAGTTGCAGGTTTCTCCAGCGGAAACGGAACAAGTTCGGTAACGATGGCGACTTACCGAGGAACACGCCTCTCACGTGAGAATCTCCATGCTACCCTCGCCTCTTTTCCTGCAGGATAGCTAACAACCGGTTCTTCCCGAAGGATCAGCTGTCTAGGAAAACCGAAGAAACGTAAAAGAGCACCGTAAAAAAAAAAGAAGCGACGAGACGCGTGACGAATAGAGGGTGTAGAGAAAATTGGCTGGTCTAGCGACACGCGGACGCTTTTAACAAGGCTCGTGGGCTCGCGGGCGACCCGCACGTGAACAGGCGGCGACAGAAGGGAGCCAGGCGTACGACTGAATCTACTCTCCAGATTCAGCATCCCGTACGGCTGATACGCTTTGCGCGCTGGACCGCCACCTTGCCAGGGGGTTGTGTCGCAGAGGGAGAGAGATAAAGATGGAAGCTCCCCGACAGAGGAAGAGAAACAGGACGAGCGTGCTGGTTGAGCATGAGAAGGAGAGGTGGAAAATGTTGAGGGTGAAAGAGAAGGAGGGAGGAGAGAGAAATAGAGAGGGGAATTATTTGAGGGAGAGCGAGACCTGGTACGAGGATGTTGGCTCAGCGCGAAAAGGAGAGGGTAGAGGTGGAAAATGTTAAGGGTGGAAGAAGGAAAGATGAAAATGGAAACTGTGAGAAACGAGAGAGGAACGAAAGGGTGTTGAAAAGAGAAGGACGAGTACAGGTGGAAAATGTTAAGAGCAAGACAGAAGCTGAACGAGGAAAAAAGAGAAAAATGAGAACTGTGAAAAAGAGCGGAAATGTGAACGAGGAATGGTAGCGATGGAAAACGTTGAGAAGTACCTGAGTAGGAAAATCAGAATGATAGCTGTGAAGAAAGAGAAAGATAGACACGATGGTAACCGACGGAAAAAGAGAGGAGAGAAGTATAAGTGGAAAATATTGAGGAACGGGAATGTAAACTTTGAGCAAGCCGAGGAAAGATAAACGTAGAAGCAACTGAAAGGAGAAAGAAATGCAAAGAGAGGGAAAAAATGTTGAAAAGATAGAGGTAGAAATAAAATTGGCTAGAAAGTTGGATGAAATGAAGTAAATGGAAAATGGTAAATGAACACCGGACGAATGAAAATCCGGTTAGAAAACTTTTTCGTAAAAGCCAAAAACTGTTACAGTTGGATCTGTTTGCGTAGAAAGTTAAAACAATGCCAGAAATGCAGAAAAATTGTGAAATTAAATGGATGCTCTAAAAAGTGGAAGGTAACGCGTGACGAAGTTAGTGAAAACGACACGAATAAAGAGATATTGCGGGGAAAAAGCAAAAGGTTAGGTAGAAAAGTGACAGAAACCTATGGTGAGATAGACAGCCGAGTGAATGGAAGTTAATACGAAAAAAGACTGACAGATAGACACAAAGAGGAACAGATAAACTAAAATGTGGACTGTGAAGCTGATAGAAGCAGACTGTGCTTGAAAGCGGAAAAGCTTCGTACGTCAAACGAAATGACGATAGAACATACATAAGTATCGAGTATACGGAATAAGCGAAGGAACTTAATATTACTATTATTCGATTATTATCGCTCCTGCTTAGAATAGTTTAAATTCTTAAATCAAAAATAAATATGAATTAAACGGAGAACCAGAATACACTATTTCCACGAAGAAAGGGTATGAAAGCAGAGACGCGACAAAGGGAAAGATCAAGGGAAACGGCGACAGAGCTGAAAACTGCTTCGAAACAACGAAAGGGAAGCAACGAACCTTCCAAATCTAACAACGAGACCAACAAAGACGCGTCCTTTGGATTAGACTTAACGCGACAAAGACGAACGTTCTCACGGTGGATGAAACGAATAGACAAAGTGACGATGACGAAGATGGAGAGAATTGTGTGCAGAAACTACGAACCTCGGCTAAAACGATAGTCGAAGAGCGGAGCAAAGATAGGAGAAGCTAGAGAGAGATCAAGTTGAGGATAGAGATAAAAGTAGGAAAACGAGGGTGGATCAAAGAGCGAGAGAGACGGTTTTATACAGGGGGTTGTACAGAGAGGGTAGGTTGAAAAGAGGGGTAGAACATGGAGAAAGATAAAAGGAAGACCGGGAGAGGTTACGATACAAATAGAGAAGGGTCGTACGCCACACGAGACTGAGAGAATCCAGAGGGATCTGCGTACAGGGTGTTAAGAAAGTAATGGTCATGGTTTACAATAGTAATTGAGAGAGATTGAAATAAAAGTTCATGGGTTAACGGAATGATCCAACATCAATAGAGACACCAAATACTCGACACCAATTTTGGCTGTTCATCTTGCCGTATCCCTAGAGGTGAATGGCTAATCAAATTACCCGATGAGAAGCACCGCTACAGAGGCGTCAAGTGAGCTCGAATTTAGGTCAGCCCTGAAGAAATAAACAGACAAGTAGTGTAACATCAACCTATATAAATATCGTAATACTATATTAATTTTGTAGGGTGGCAAGTGGAAAGTTTCGATTGAAAAATGATACACCCCTATTTTGATATAATTACCATAATGATCATACTAATTATATATTAGCCAACTTAGACTTAGACTTTCTGTCAAAAACTCAACGAATGACCGAAAAAAGTTCGTTTTTTTTCCACTTCCAGTCTGAGCGGAAATGGCCGAAAAGGGGTTGGCTCTAGTTCACTTTAGCTTGTTAATTGGCTATCTTATGCCAAAAATAAATGACAAATTAAGTGAAGATAACCAGATCGAATAACTTGACGAGGAGAGTGAAAGAGAAGAAAGCTGTTGACGCGTGAGAGAAAACTGGTAAGGAGTATAGAGGATTAAAGAGAACGAGAAAAGACAACTGGCGGCCAAGAAGCATCTTGAACGGAAGAAGAAGGAGGACATATGTAGAGGTTGTAGAGGGGAGGTCGATGAAAGAGGCAGACTCGTGCAAAGATCCGCTCACCGGCCGGAAATCGAGGCTCGTTGGAGTGTTGGCGCAACGGGAAGAGGAAGAAGGGTGGCGAGCCAAGGCGAAGAGAGGAATTAAGCGGTGCGTTAGCGGGGCCAGTGGACGATGAAAGAAGGACGGGAATGGTGTGGCACCACCGACGGAAGTTGAAGAATCAGATTAAAGAGCTAGAAAAAGACGCGCGTACTCAGACTCGCGGAGAGTTGAAAAAATGGGAAAATAGAGATGGGAGAAGAGGGAGAGGGATGGATAGACGTGAGATATTTTTCGAGAAAAGAGACGCGGCAGCATCCGTGAAACGGATGTAGGAGGTGAAAATAGACAAAGAGAGAGAGCAATCCACGTGCGGGGGCAGTATTGATCTGTTCGCGCAAACTCCTGACCCTACTGACTTAAGGTGTGTCTCCACTGTTGGACCAATTCTTCTTTCTAGCAATTGCATTTTCCCTTACTATTTATCATTTATTCATTCACGATCTACAAATATCTGAAGCGACTTCGTCAAAAGGACGTTTTCACGTAACAGTAAAATCAGTGGCACTTCATGGTGCCATGACTTTTGTCATCGTTGTCATGACGCTTGATTTCTTCCGAATCTTCCACTTCCTGTTGCCACCATAAAAATTGCTATCAATTTCTCGTAAATATTGTCATAACAATGGATTTCGTGTCAGGACATTAATGCCACGAAACCAAAGGGTTTACCGGTGAACACGCACCTTTACCTTAACTCCGAGTCTCTCCCCTTCCTATTCCAACATCTCCTCCAATGTCGCCCCTATTCGCGGCTCCCGAATAGCCGTCGACGCTAAAAGCGCTCCGCCATGACCCTGGTCATCGTCCTTCGCAATCGACACCGGGAAACGCAACGCAAACGTTCATTCCCCTGAACCAATTTTCAATTGACGAGCAACACGAATTGTGTCAACGGAAATTGTTGATTAAACTGTTGTTTCTCGCGAATGGGACAAGGGAGAGACAATTTGATGCGACAGGAGAGTGACGACGATCGTGCCATGTTGTTCCTCTTCCTTAGGGATAGAGATTGGGACAACAACATGATATTTCAGCATTTAAATAAACACGTTCAAATGTCTGTACCGTGAAAAAATGGTTCCATTTTACTTCCAACGCTCACAAAACACCCCATATTTTAAAAATATACCGCGAACGATTAGAAAAATTTCTAACGAATTTAGCCAAATAGGATATTTTTTTCAACAGCCGATAATTGGTGGCATCGCTTGTTTAAAGTTAACGAGGTTTTTTTTTTCGAAGGGCAGACAGCGATTCGGTGCTGAGAGCCAATTAAATACCGATGGGAGATCGAGCAGGAACAAGTGCTCGAGAAATTCACCGAAAAATATTGCACCGAAGGAAGATGAAAAAAGAGGAAACGTGAACGAAGGTCGAAATTGGAGATCAAGACAAAGTGGAACGATCGAAAAATTGAAGAGAAATTGGAAACGATCATTCGTGAAGTGTTGAAGGAAAAATATTTCTTAAGGAATTTGTCAGTTGAGAAGGATTGATTTTTGATTCTAGTTGAATAGGAGACACATTCTTTCAAAATAAAATGATTTTTAGCGTTTTGTAAAATTATTCTAAATAAAAATTATATATTTCCTTTCGGTTAAATAATATTACCTTATATATCTACTAAAGCAGATAAAATAAATTACATAGCGTAAATAAGTGAACATGCTAATAGAGTAATAATAAGAAAATAAATATGAAAATCTCCTTTTAACAAAATAAGAAGCAACTTTTTCCTCCATCAATCCATTGAATGCATAATTGTTATTTTTTCAAAATGATTAACTTGTCGGTTTAAAATAGATATCCCTAGTCAACGTCGAAGTATAAGAAGGCATTTGAACCATATTACTTATCCAAGGATTGTCGTGACTCGAAACGTGGGAAGTTGCGACTATACGCGATGTTATTGTTAACATTTTCACCAGATCGTTCGTCGTCCGATGTTTGTCGATGACGTCGCACAATGTTTGTATATACCAGGATCCTTTCGTTGAACTTCGCCACGAAACATGATCTTTGAATAAAGACAATATAACGTATTAACCAAACGTTAAAATATTAAAATTAAAACTGTTTGAAGTGAGTATAATTAAATATTAAAGATACCACAAAAATGTTTCAATGAAATGATTAATTAATCATTCTATCAGAAGTTTAATCGCTTCTTACCATCAACTGTGCTATAACCGATTAGAAAGTCCGCGTGAGCTGGAAGTTTGTAAGAAGTACTAGTGGAATCCGTTTCCGTTTGGCTGCACGGCAACACAGTAACACCGGGGTCATACTCCGTGCCTCTGCAAGCCTACAAGCGAGTAATCATTATTTGATTTGCGAATATTAACATCGTCGGTCTCCAATGACCCTCTACTCAGGGCCGGCCCTGAGATTTCGGGGGTCCGATATGACAAAAAAAAGTATCTCAAATAAAATAATTTATAAAATTAACATTAAAGCTTGTATAACTAATTTAGATGAATATTCAAGTAAACATTACTCTCCTTGCATTCTTAAATCGTCTTATGGGGGCCCTGCCTCTACTGTCGAATTGAGACAATCAACGTGTTAATGTCCTCGATACTAGTTTTACGAGCTATTTCACGTACCTGTATAAAGAAGAGTTTCGGTTTTCCACCTAACGTTTGACACTTATCAGCGGTGAACGGTTTCCATATATATGTCAAAGGATAACTTAAATTCCGCGCACGTATGTTACCATTATCATCACCATGGGTCAATACAAAGATACAGATGCAAGAATGATCCGTATAATCCTCTTGTGTAACTGAGAACACAGAACAGGTGACAAGGTATCTTCAAAGCGTGGATTTAATTTTGTTAACCCTTTGGGTATTTAGAATCCAAATTGAAATCTTCAGTTAACGATTTTCATTCATTCACCTTTATACTTTTAACAAATATCTTCTTCAACAATAGCAAGAATTATTTTATGTAAAAGATTCAACTTTAAAGCGTTTCATACTCAAAGGGTTGGATGAATGGGTAGAAAATAATTGCTGTTCGTTTTTCTTCGTCAAAGGACTAAAGTTTTCTTTGAATCAAAAGATGAATCGAACTCTGTTTAACGAAAGAATAATATTCGTAAAAGATGTTGAACTTCTAATCAGTTTTCGTTCACTATATCTCTATAAATTCATTAAAAAATCAAAAGTAACGTACGATTATATATCTCATCGTTGATTTTAGTAAATATGAAATCTTCGTGAACTACAACGTTGAAGCCCAATCCAGTGAAAGTCTTTTTTATAGTTGCTACATCAACCTCAGTTCCTTTACGATCATCACCCAGACCAAGGTCAAATGTTGAGTGATTAAAGATTACACAATGCGGGCGATGTTTAAAGCTCATATTATAGTATAAATTGTCCTTGGCAACAGATGATTTGATGACAACCGGTAAAACACTGCAATATAATACGAATGCACTTTTTCGGTACTTTTATATCATAAAATCACGATATGCAATAATTTACCACACATTTACCTTGAAGGTTCCTCATCGTCAAAATTAGTCTGGGGGATAACCGCGGTATCAGTGCTCGAGTGATCTATTTTATATTTTTTATTCTGAATCAATTTAGTAAAAATATATAAAAATCTATCCCGACTGAAGATGAACAACAAATATAGAGAAACGATCATGTTCACGTCAAATCAATATCTGACTCAGATTTGATACAAAATAGCCATATCCGTGAAATTTATCATGGCTTATCATTATCAATATCGTATCACCGATTATCGTACGTGTTATTTAGTGAGTGTCGCAGTTTCCTGTCTACCGTCTAGTCATGAAAAATTGGCTTTTTTCATGGAGGAACCAGTACAGTGGTTCGAAGACGAAGTTGTTGGAATTCAATTTTGGAATTGAACTTTTCTCAAATTTTCAAATCTATTGCCATAGATAGCTTATTAAAATCACTGTTTCATCGTGATAGGAGCATTGCAACATTTAACAACCTGTTGAGTTAATATAAAAAATTATACAAATTTTAAGACAATTGGAAATTTAAAAAAATAACCATGGCAAAGATTAGATTTACTTACATATTTTAAGAAAACTGCCGCTTCTTCGTGTCTCCTAAATTAACGACGCAAATCTTGTATATCGTTCGTAGGTATTTGAACAATAGTCATTCTTTAAAGAGAAAGCTTTATTATCTATGTATAGGATTAAGTATATCTTCGGTGTTTTCATCTTACAAAAACCTACAAGTATTGTATGTACAATCAATATCTTTTGTGAAAAGTGATTAATGATGACTAATAAATCTTTAGTGTCTCTCGTATAACTGACAATGTTTACTTATTTCGATATTTCAATAGCAATTAACTCGTTATGAAAGATAAATTAAACGATATAACGGAAGATATATTCGATTATTTGTTATCGTTAAAATTCGAATTTTATGCCTAATTAAGTTTGTAATATTATACTTATAACATAATATCTTCTGTAATATGATTATTAATGCAGCAAATTCCAATAATATATTAATTTTATTCTTACCGATACTTTCATGAAAGGATCAAACTGATAACAGCACCATCTTATAGGTATCGAATCGATTTCGATTTTCTTTGGTACTTGCAATACTTAAATTTCGATATATCGCACCTTTTTCGACTTAAAACATCATTTATTCGAAATGTTGATTTTGAATGTCATTTTTAAAATTTAAATTTTCTACGCCTGCATCGCTTGTATACAGCATGTGCAGGCGCAATTGAACAATACGACAACTGTATTTCCTTTCTCTTCGAATCAAATAAAATACGTGTTTTTTAAATTACAAATTTGAATTATTTGTTTCATACAGTAATTACTCGATTTTGTATTATCCAAAAAGCTAATCAGTATCAATAAATATAATATAATAATGTTAAAACTAAATAAAACCAGTAATAGAATTGAGGTTAGTGCAAGTAAATATAAATATTTAGAATGAACCACTTTAATGAATCATCGATGAAAGTAAATAGAATTATTCCGTCGAAATACACGTTTATCGTGTATATAAATTTGTGACAATACTAAGGAATACCGCTATTTTTTCCGTGTATCCGTCATATTGCTTTGTACGCATTTGAACGGTGCAACGTTCGACCAGTAATTTCTTTGTTTCTCTACATAATAGACAAATTACGCAATTTTGATACCCGTGACCGCAAATTAATCAGTCGTATTTGCGTCATTATCCTAGAAATTTGACGTCTAAATTGTATTCATTTCCAGCAGAAAGTTATTTCGTTCAAGCGGAAGTGCATTGTATTTATGTACGACTTGTGATTGTTTTTCTCGATTATATCGTAATTTCAATGATTCGTTGACATTTGATCGGTAAATCAATCAGTCGAATTGAGTCGAATGTAATTGCTGTTTTGAAACGAACAGATAAGGTTTAATTACTCTCACGATATTGAAACATGAAAGAAAAAAAAAAAAAGTCGTGTGAAAGTATGCAAAAATACGCAACTTGCGTGTTGCAATTTCAAATAATATATAAATCAAAGCATAGATTATTTTGCGATTCTATTTCCTATTGAAAATTTATTAGAAACAATGATGAAAGAATGAATTTATTGAATAAGAATATTTTCATTCTAGATATGAATTCACCTTGTATTTTATGGAGAGGATCCTATGAACACATGTAAAAAGTATTATCTGTTGTGTAAATATAATTGTTTGCAACAAGTTGCTCAAGATGACAAATAATATTCTGAATCCTTGTATTAATACAAATGTCTCGCTTGGAATAGATGAAGCATGTCTTAGTATTTTAAATTTGTATTATTATCCTGTCATCTGTTATTCCATAGCATGGGATGCATACTGGGTATGTGTTTATATTCTTTATAGGTAATTTTCAAGTTTTAAGTCCTAAATATAATATCAACATCTGTTTATAGGGTACTGGTATGCCAATGGCCAATTTAGCACCTTCAACAAATACAAGTCTGGTAATATCCACAAAATACCCGTTGCACATTTACTATAAAACAACTGAATCTAATAGAACCTATGAATATTGTCAGTAAGCATCTATCCTTACATGCTATAATTATACGTATTACTTTTACCTATATACATATTCATATCTCTTCTAGCACCACATATACCTTCAAAGAACATGGTAGTTATAGATGGAATGTAACAGGTGGTCCTCACTGTCCTGAGATTGATATCATACGTGAACCAATAGAAAGCTATTTGCGTAAATTACAATCTTCTTACACAATTTAGTAGAATCATAATTAATAAGAAAGCATTAATGATGCATTACCTTTACAGCAATTTTTGCAGCATTTATGGTGTATACTTTATTAGCAATTATATGGACAACATCAAAGGTGATTATAAGAGTAATAAGAGGCAGATTATCACCTGAAAATGTACAAGATGTAAATATATTATAATTTAATTCTTGCTTGTTCTAATAATTTAATGCATATAATTTAGGTAATATTGTTCTTAGGATTTGGATAGACTTCAGGAATCAGAAAGCACAACTCATCCAGTAATTAGAACTACAAAAGCTAGTACTAGAATAAGATCAGTGGATACGTTCAGGGGGTACTATACATTTTCACGTTGTATATCTCATGTCTTTTGTTTCATATATGATATTGATTCTATTATTACAGAATTTGTATACTGCTAATGATATTTGTCAACAATGGCGGTGGAAAATATGTTTTCTTTAATCATAGTGCATGGTTTGGACTTACTGTAGCAGATTTAGTACTTCCCTGGTGAGTTACTATTTATATTATACTTCATATCTCTCACTAATTAGGTAAATTTATAGGTTTGCATGGATTATGGGTATGACAATAACAATATCAAAGCGTGCCGAGCTCCGTGTAACAGCTTCGCGCCTAAAAATAACATTACGTTGTGTTCGTCGATCGCTAATATTAATATTCCTTGGACTGATGTTAAATTCAATGAATTTAATTCAAAAAATTCAATTAAAATCTTTGAGCGATCTTCGTTTTCCTGGAGTACTTCAATTACTAGCTGTATCCTACTTCGTATGCTCCACGCTGGAAACAATTTTCATGAAACCTCATTCACAAGTTTGTACATGATAATGTTTATCACATAAAACTTTTACATTCATCTGATGCATCTACAAAAAATAACTCACTAGGATACCTTACTCCAGTTTGGACGTTTCGCTTCGTTCCGAGATATCTTGGATAGTTGGCCCCAATGGTTGATTATGGCAGGCATTGTAACTACCCATACTCTTATTACGTTCCTTCTGCCTGTACCTGGTTGTCCAAAAGGCTACTTTGGACCCGGAGGAGAGTATGATCATCGAGGAAAATACGCGAATTGTACCGCTGGTGCAGCTGGTTATATAGATAGGACTATTTTTGGAAATCATACGTACTCCAAGACAATGAATGATATGTATGGTCAAATTTCACGTTACGATCCTGAAGGTACACTTTCAGATACAAAAGAATCATAATTATTACATGTTTTTTTTATACTTCTATCGATATTAGTAACTATAACTATATTGCAGGATTAATGAATACTATATCAGCAATATTTATTGTTTATCTGGGTGTTCATGCTGGTAAGATTTTATTAATGTATTATCAGTATAATGGTAGAGTGATTAGATGGTTTCTATGGGCAGTATTAACGGTAAGTAATAACACAAACTTTCGTCAACAAGTGAAACTATTTGTACTAATAAAATAAAACACTTAGGGTATTATTGCTGGAATCTTATGTGGTTTTTCCAAGTTTAATGGAGTAATTCCAGTTAGCAAAAGAATGATGACCTTGTCGTTCGATTTGACCTGTTCCAGTTTTGCTTTCTTATTATATGCAATTTTGTACACTCTTGTTGATTACAAACAAGTTTGGGGTGGAGCTCCATTTATTTATGCGGGTACGTATTACTGTGTAAATTGTAAGAGCGTGCAATGCTTACGCAACAAATTATATGCCTTACATTTTTTCTTCGTAGGAACAAACCCAATTTTTCTTTATGTGGGTCACATTTTAACAAAAGATTTGTTCCCATGGGCATGGAAATTAGCTCATCCTTCACACGCATCTCTTCTTGCTATGAATTTATGGACGACAACTTTGTGGGCAATAGTCGGGTATCTTCTTTATCGAAAGGACATTATTATAACTATATAAAAACATAAGTATGTATTAAGGTATTATACATTTATGACTACTTCTCGAAATGTAAAGTCGCACTAGTATAAACAAAAGTATATAAAAGAACAGTGCGTTATATTTAATAATGCTGTTAACATTAACGAATATGTAATGATATTATTGATTTGAGCTTTAAATAATTACTTTAAACGTTGTATTTTATTTTTATAAATAAACATGACAAATAATTTAATCTTTGTTAATGTTTAGATAATATAAATATATATCAAAATAGCTTATAGAAACAATCTAGTACAAAATAAATACCATAAATATTTATAAGTTCCTGTCCTTTGGTACTTTGTACGGTAATTCTAAAATTCGAAAAATATCTTCTTCGCACGTAATAGTTTCTGCCTCTCCCGGAGTTCCTACAACGAATACAGTCAAATGTATACGTGTGCGTTCAGTCTTGTACTTTTATACTAATACTTTTATCTACCTTCAGGTGTGAGCCGTTTCAACGAGTACTCATTCAAGGTGTACTTCTTTTCTAAGGCATGTGCCCTCATACTTTTATTGAAAAGATCGCTTCCAGTGAAATACAACACAGCACAATAATACTGATCATAAGGTGCCAGCCTAATATCAAGTCTTCTATATGGTTTACTGTCATTATTTGGAAGATGACAGACACCCTAAGAATGAAATAATTTTAAAATACAATTGTTTCAATTAAAAAAATTTTTTATAACGTTGATGTACCATAAACTTGGTTGGCCCAAGGGATATTGTATCTGTGATTAATTTCTTTTTTTCAAGACATTCTACAACATCTTTCAAAAGTGAAATCTTTTTCTTTGATTCTTTTTCTTTAGAAGTGTATGTTGGATGCGTTAACAAAACATCAATATCTCCGCTTTCCTCTTTACCACGTCTGTAGCTTCCACAAATGGTTACAATATATTGACTACTCAGTTCTGTAATAGCATCTTTCATATTTTTTTCAACTTGTTCAATCTCTTCCCTAGGAATTTTTTTCTCAAAATCTTCAAAATATCTGAGACAAAAATGTTTCTATAGAGAGAATCCATTTTTTATGATTACTTTATTTTGTTTTTCTGCCATACTTAAGGCCAATCTTCTGATGATGATTCAATTTATCCTGATGTTTCTTTAAATCATTCAAACTTTTAACACCAGCATCCACTAACTCTTTTGCTTTTGCAGGTCCAATACCGGATACACGAGTTAACAAATTAATTGCAACATTACTTTCATCCTTATTGATCTAAACAAATAGAAGAGTTAAGAATATACTTTGTTATGAAATGGATTGAAATACATACATCTTCCAATTTCTGTAGTTTTCCAGTACTAAGAAATTCATCAATTTTTTTGGCAATTTTTTCCCCAATCCCAGGTAGCTTTCTTGCTTCCTGGCCACTTTTTATTCTTTCTGATAAACTACTTAAAGTTCCAGCCGCCTTTCGATAAGCGGTATACTTGTATATATTTTTATTTACGTTTCTCTCATAATTTGCTAATTCTATAAGAAAAACAGAAATTTACAGTTATAAAATTGATGTACTTTATACAATTATACATCAATATCCAAGGTTATAAATGTCAATTGATATGAAAATATTGCCATTAATTAACTTCTAAGAACATTTATGTAGTGACAACGTACCCATTAAAAAATCAGATAAATCTTGATTTGGATTTCCTGCAATATCGCTAGCTTTTCGTTTTCCCATTGTATCAAATAAAGTGTTACGAAATACACGAATAAAAGACTTTAATGCAGTAATTTTCACCAGTTAATTTTCTTATGCGAGCGTCGAGGCTGAACTTCGAATTCCGTATCGGTAAAACAGTCAACGTTTCATCGAAAATTAGGCCGAACAGACAGTATCTCGTCGGTGATATAGCATACCTGTGTCATTTAGGTATTTGCGAAAGGTAACGTAGTGTAGCATACCGTTAGTTGGATGTAATAATTCAGGTGGCGCTTAAATCAGTTTCTGTTCAGCTTAATTTTCGATCAAACATGGTTTGTTTTACCGGTGAAAGATCACAAACGCAGTAGCACGCGATTGGACGATTTATTTTACGCTTCTATTTCAATTGTTATGACGTAATTTCCTATATACGAAAACCTTCCCAATTTAAAAATTTGTAATATAAATCAATACGTTCCTTTAACATTTATTTATTCAGAGCAAACGTATACAGTTTCAGACATAAATATAAATCATTTCTTCTACGAAGAATTTTAGATCAACAATGTAACACTGTATTTTAATAAATATAGGAATTACAATCTTTTTATTCATATAAACGGGAGAAATATAAATGATTTTTTTTTTACTTCAATTTTATATACATTTATAATAAATGTTATTTTATAAACTATACAGAATATTATTTCAGCCTTGTAATTTACAACCAAATGAATTTAATAAATAATGAAATGAATTTACTAAGAAGCAAGTCGTTAATGTCTGAACATTATAATAAGATATTCAGTAACATGTTCTAAAAATATTTTTATTGACGGTAGCTTGTTTTAATTTGTTTGTTTCAATACTTTCTGTTCGAGTAATTTGAAATTCATCGTAATATTAAAGTATATTTGAAAGCGCACTCTGAGATGAATTTACATGGTCCGTCAGAACGGTTTGTCTCACAAAAGGTAGATTTACGGCGTTCGGGCGAAACATATTAAATAACCATCACATTATCCCTTTCAACACTTGACATAGATGGTAACAGAATCACATATATTGGACGGATCTTTGTACCTCATTTCTAATGTCAAGTTATCATTTGCATTTCATTTCATATTTGATTACGTATTACATTGGAAAGGCGCAACTATAAGCTCCATGATTCGTTACGCAATTACTAGAAATATAAATATAAGTACTGAGTGCAAATACTGAAGACTAAAATAAATACTCCAACTAAGATGTAAATCCATAATTGAGGAAATCTCTCTGGTAACCATAAAATCGTAAATTCTACTATTTTCTCTTGAGTATCTAAAAGTAAAAGAGAAAAAATTTAGTAAGAAGTATCTTGTAATTTTATATACAATGTATAACATATAATATTACGTTTTCCTTACCAATATAAGCTAATCCGTAACCTATGTGAGGGGTACCCATTCTATACGAACAAGTAGGTATTTGCACTTCATGTATATCACCTACATCCATTCTTAACTGATATAATGGCATTTCGTTAGGAGGTAAAATCCAAATTTCACTTAATTGGTCTGTTGCTGTGTCCAAACTGATATGCATGGCTTTGTGTTCATGAGCAGTAAAAATAATTTGCGGTGATAATTCTTTTAGTACCTGTTACGAGATAAATATATATTAATCAAAACTAAAAGCAGAGTTAACTTTTAGTAAACATACAAAGGCAACATACATTCTGGACAAAAGTACCAGGCATGAATAATAGGGGCATATGGCTAAGTACTACATTTGTTGTATTTCTTTCTGCATAATCATTGAGAAAGGCATCTTTTGGGGCTTCTGGCATTGAATGAGTTAATCTGTTTACCTGGTAAATAAAATAAATATATTCTGAAGTGCTAATATATATTAAGAAATAGTTAATGAACGCTTTGTTGCTTTGTTACCTTAAAAAATGTTACTGTTTTATAAACTAAAGTATCTGGTTGGGTATATGCAAAATTAAATCTGTTATGAATGTTAGTTGAAACTGAATCCTCTTCGCCTCCAATATCATTATCACCTGGTAGATAAATTTTCTGACCAAAAAATAATATAATATAGATAATGACATTCATTAAAATAGGTACTTTTAAAATAGCTACAACTGTACCATTATATGATCAGGCATTTCAAAGATAGAATCCAATCTCTTCTTGTAAGCTTTGAAATTTTCTGCAGAAGCAATATGACCTTCGTCCATAAGATCTCCCAAAAATACAACAACATGAGGATTAGAATGACTCAAAGCTCTTGAGAATGTATTCTTCAAGTACCTGAAAATAAGACACTGTGGAACAAAATTCAGATCAATGTATACATTGATTGAAAAAAAGATAGTATGTTGAGAAAGTTAACAATTTAATAGACAAAACAGCTGTGTTATTCATACTTGTCACTATCCCATTGTGCTATCCATGAACCAAAATAATTTTCATGTTTTTCACCCAGTATCTGTGGATCTGCGACAACCAGTACTTTCACACACTCTGAGCATTCCCGTAAGGACCATTTTAACCGTTGTATTTCATAGATTAAAAATTCATTATAAATTATAGTTGCCAGTACTATGAGAGCAATCACAGTTGCTCTATTCTTGAATCTGGATAGGGTGATACATGAGAAATAGTTTATTAGTGAATGTTTTGGTGTTTCTAATATTTAATAAGGCAATTAACTAAAAATAGTATACATTTCAGTGATTACACAACAAGTTCACTTTACCTATTTCGTCGTAACATTTCTAAGATTTCTAAAACCGATTGATAACATTGGTTATCTTAAGATCAAAATAGATTAGTACATTTTTCTAGCATAACGTTTGAAGTGTAAAGAATCGTTGACACGATCTCATTTTTCTTTGGCACGCAGTAATCTAATTAACCAAAGGTTATACAACCCTGAGAAGTAGATTTGTAGATTTCATGCTTGTGACTTTCTCGTTAAATGATTTGAGAAATTTCACAAGAACCAAACATTTGGTTTGGAATTCCATATATTGTTGAAAAAAATGAAATGACACACTTGTGTTTCGTTCGAATCATGCTTTGTTTGAAAGAAATCGATATTTTAAAAATGCTGCGCAATTCACTATAGATGGAAGCAGTGACATGATTCATTGTTCAGATATTTGTTATTAGTGTTTTAAAAATTTAAGTTTGACTAACAAGTGTATATAAAAAAGGGTATAAACTTATTTTATATTTTATAAAAATCAAATATCAAACTTTTTAAATATTTCTAATAGTTTATATAATTATTTTCCATATATATTTGTTAATTTTCTTTATAAAATATACGTGCAATAATAAATATTTTATGAGATATAATAACTCTAATATCTAAAACGCATACGTACATATACACGATATGTATAATTTTTTAAATTTTATGATTCAAAAACTTGAATACAACTTCACGTGATACTTTGAAAGAAAAATTTTCGTCACTTCCGGTTTGTCTTCCTCCTACGATTTAGTTACTTTTGCGTATAATGTATGCCGTGGAGAATTTCATGGCCGTTTTAGTCGCGTTGCATCAGCGAGTGCAATGTTCAGCTATTTTCAGGAATTTCGCTGTAGCGAATATTGTTTCGTTAACCAGTGATTTGCACGCAGAAAATGGCCGAGTCGGAGCAGAGAAATAAAGAGAATTGTATAACAGGATCGAAAGAAACGATGGTGAAGCAAGAAAAACGTGAGAACACGTTGACAAATGGCGGGAAGGGATCGGGCGATGACGCGGACAGTCTCGAAGAACTGCCTCTCGATATAGGCGAACACTATCTTGTTCGCAGATCCGACGACTCTTGGCGTAAATATATTAATAACACGATCACAATTATTTTTCTTTCATTTCTATGCTTAGTAGCGTCTAAAATTATGGAACAATTATCCGCGCGCTTTTTTCGCGGTTTTACATTTGTATTTATATTGCCGGCTTTGCCTTGATAAACCATACTTGTTTTGAAAACATTACGATGTCATGTATGATTCATTATAACATCACTTTATACATAGAATGGACGTTGGTAATAAAGAAGATAGAATATTTTTCTTACACTTTTAATTGTCATTTTACAAAAAATAATTGATATTATGTAAAAAATTGAGAATCCGTGAGCGTGAAGCGTATAAATACAAGTGTATATATATTTTTTTAAAATTTTTTCTGTAGATCCAGCAGAGATTATCCAAACCCGATATAATGAAAGTGAAAGTCATTATGAATATTATGTACACTATGAGGGGCATAATAGAAGATTGGATGAATGGGTACCAAGAGATAGAATTATGTCTAGTAGATTTGACATGAGTGACAGAAGCTGGAAAAGTGGAGACAGAAACTCTGGTACTGATTTACTAGCAGATTCATCAGACCGTAAAATTACAAGAAATCAAAAGAGGAGACACGATGAGATTAACCATATTCAAAAAGTATGTATATTAAAGATGGTTTTGTAAAATTAAGGGTATATATTTGCTAATATAAATTATTTTTTCTAATAGACTTATGCAGAAATGGATCCTACAACTGCTGCTTTAGAAAAGGAGCACGAGGCAATAACAAAAGTCAAGTATATTGATAAAATTCAAATTGGTAAGTATTAGCATGCATTTTTTGCTGTTAAACTCTCTATGCGAAAAGGGTCTCATTATTTTCAAAAGTTCTCTTCTAGGCAAGTACGAAATTGATACTTGGTACTTCAGTCCTTACCCAGAGGAATATGGCAAACAACCTAAATTATGGATTTGTGAATATTGTTTAAAGTACATGCGTCTTGAAAAGACATACAGATATCACATGGTAAGAAAATTTGGTCTTTTTGATGTGCTTTAATTTCTGATAATTAAAATAATTATTTATGCATATCTGCTTTGGTTTCAGAGTGAATGTACTCACAGACAGCCAGTTGGAAAAGAAATATACCGCAAAGGCACATTAAGCATTTGGGAAGTAGATGGTAGAGAACATAAAATTTATTGCCAAAACTTATGTTTGTTAGCAAAGTTATTTTTGGATCATAAAACTCTTTACTTTGACGTCGAACCGTTTCTATTTTATATTCTTTGCGAGGTTGATAAACATGGAGCTCATTTAGTTGGCTATTTTTCAAAGGTATCTTTCTTTAACTTATAATTAGATCTTCAACTTGCAGTTTTTTATTTCTTGGATTTTATTCATTTTCAGGAAAAGGAATCTCCTGATGGCAACAATGTTGCCTGTATTTTAACTTTACCACCGTTTCAAAGGCAGGGATATGGAAAGCTTCTAATTGCTTTCAGTTATGAATTAAGCAGAATAGAACAGACTGTTGGTAGTCCTGAAAAGCCATTGAGTGACTTAGGAAAGTTATCGTACAGAAGCTATTGGAGCTGGATTCTTTTAGAAATCCTTAGAGATTTTCGTGGAACTCTTAGCATAAAGGATTTGAGGTAACAGTATATAAAATAAAATCATATAAAGAAGTAAAATTAAACAAATGTAATAAAACTGAGTGATTGTTTTATGTATAACGTGCAGTCAGATGACAAGTATCTCACAAACGGACATTATATCGACGCTGCAAAGTATGAATATGGTTAAATACTGGAAGGGACAACATGTAATCTGCGTAACACCTAAACTAGTCGAAGAACACATTAAAAGTAGTCAGTATAAAAGACCAAGACTAACAGTGGATAGCAGTGCGCTCAGATGGGGCGCTCCACCTCGGAAAAACGTGAAACCTGGCAAGAAGTAGCAGGAATTGAAGGGAATGGTTTTCATTCAATGGTTTTTCTCATCGTGAGATTCACGATTTAACGTGTTTAACAAACACTTGGCAAGGAGTTCTACACGATAGTTTGCAACGATGTTCTCGAGTTTGTTAAACGACCTCTCAACGATGCATTACAGTCTCCACTAGTATGCATAGTAACGTGTCAAATCTCAAACCTGTTTGGAAGATAACACGAATGAGCACGTTGATTTATAGCTTCGTTACTATTCCGGAGCGTAGAGATAACGAGAGATGTTTCAAGAGTTTTCTTATAGTTCTGCTCTTTTTTTTTGCAGTATGCTATAAAAGAGAAGTGGGATATACCGTGACACAAAATACCATGTATTTATTGATAACGAAAGGATTATTTTACCTTTATTTGAGATTTTTGGCTTGAACGCGCAACTACAGTCTGAAAATATAAACATACGTTGTACGTAAAAATGAGCGTCAATAATACCACGCAGTATTAGTCTGTATTAACGATTTGCTTGTGTAAATTCGTTAATAATAAACAAATGTAATTAAGTTAATAATTTCAGTTAATATTACATTGAAACTATTAAAAATTCAAAGTTTTGCAACAGAAGACTTATGCATTTCCTTCGCCAAATGAATGGCATATTTAGTAGTACCAGGAGCAGTGCATACTCCATATCCTCCGTGTCCATAATTGTGCACCAGCTGTAACACAAAATACTTGGTCAATAATGGAATCTTAACAGATTCATCGAAATAAATTTGTCTGAAACGAACAATAGCTTTAGAATCTTCATTTGTAATCCATTCAGCTTCTACTCTCACGTTCTGCGTTCTGTGAGGCCTCAATCCAACTTCTTCTCTTAAAAGTTCTGCTTTCTTAAGAGCTGGAACAACGTTCTCGCATCTCTCCCGAATTGCTGCAGACTCGTAAGGACAGACTTTCATATTTTCAGAATCAAAATTTCTTGAACCGCCAAGAGTAACGACACCGTTAAAGCCAGGTATAATATATGTATCTACTTCCCCGTAGAAGAATGTTTTCATCCATGGTGCTTTTACCTATATTTTTTTTTAAGGTTTACAAATACAGCTGCACGTAGTACGAAACAAATTCTGTGCTAAAAGAAACATACTTTGAGTACTTGACCTCTCATAGAAACCAAGTGTCTATCGTTACACAGAGACCTTGCTCCTAAACCTGTACAATTAAAAATCAAATTCCAATTGAAGGTAAGTTCTTTTAAGGAGTTTAGCTTCCTAACTATGAGTTTGGTTCCATTATCTTGTAGCCTGTAAGGGTACGTGTTCTTAACGATTATTTTAAATAACAATATCATTCTATAAAGTAATTTTGTTACTGTTTCCGAGCCCATGGAAGATGGAGTTTACATTCAGTAAGGAGAGTTGTGAAAAACGATCCGTATTTCCAACCACCTCCAACTAAATTAAATTCTTCCTCTGTAGCTCTCCTGTATATTGGTACTAAATCTTCAATCCAGTGACTCTACGATGAAACAGAAAAAATATAAAAATAAGTTGCATTTATTTTTGAAAAGAACGAACCTTAACCGTTTCCGGAGAAGAATTGGCGAACATGTAACCGGAAATTGTTGTTATACCAGCAAGTGGAGCTTCTTTAGTTTTTCGAATGTTATCATAATACTCGTAAGAGTTTTGTATCCATTCTCTAAAAAAGTTTATTTGTAAAGTACAAACGTTTAACTAGAATTAGATAAAAGGTGTTATCTATATACTTTGTTATCTTCTCAGTCGGTCCAGAGTACGAGGAGCCAATTCTGAATAGTCCGGCAGCAACATGACTGACAGTATTATCAAAATCAGTAGCGAAAACTGTAATTTGAGCGTTACGTAATTCATTTTGCAACTGCAACGCTGTTGTCAAACCAACTATTCCGCCTCCGACAATGGCTACTTTCATTTTCTTTTTTCCACAGTTGACAAAAACGTTTCAAAATTCCAATCGATTAAAGCAAATATAGACGAACGATACGACACTTGTTAATATTTAACTCGAGTGAGCTATACGCTTAAAGATTATTTCTGCGTTAACAAACAACTCTTATCTACGTTGAACGAACTGCTTTTACCGACCTTACTGCTTCTCGTCGTTGACGTAACTTATGGTTTGAAATGAAACACGAGCTTTATTAAAAGAATTATGTTTTATTTGTTATAAATTGGTATCTTTGAAAACGTTGTGGGAATTCAGATAATATGGGCAGTTGAACGTTTCTTACTACAAGACAAGAAGTATCGTTTTCTTTGCCGCGGAGTAAAATGAAATGATTAATCGCTAAACAATGATTGTTTCCAGGATTATGTACAACGAATGTAAGAATTTTTAGAGAATTGTTGGCCTTATGTTTGCCAACTAAATATGAAATTTTGTCCTAGTCGCATCTATACCCGCGTATATACAACCTCCGTTTTTGTAAATAAAATGAGCTTGAATAATTCGAAAAGAAACAACAGTGAGAAAAATTGCATCAAGACCCATTTTAAATTATGCCTAAGTTGAAGACAATCGGCATCTATTACATTGAACTAGAAAATTAAAATATACAATGATAAAATTCACCTCTTACAAATACCTTACATCTTCAACAATGTAATTACTATTAACAAACTTGATATTTAAGTTCTCAAGTCCCTTGTATAAATTACATTCGTGTCAAGTATTTCAATTTTCCATTGTATCTGATCTCCGTTCGTGTTCTTCTTCTTCGTATCGAAAAATATATAAACGCAACGCGAATTTGTCAAGACGTGGACGCAATGGAACACTTGCACACACACGCACACACATACGAATTCTTATTTTATTTCGAGAGCGACAATAACCGCGTCACGAAGAACAAAGCTATTTACAAATAGAGCAACCCCAGTCGATGATTTGTCGCTAACAAAATAATACATTATTTTTGCCTAAAGTAAGGTTTCAATGATTTCGCATCACTGTGAAATCATCTGTGAAGCCTTTGGCATGTAACAGGCTGCTCACGAGTTTCTTTTCTTCCTCAAAAAAAAAAAAAAAAAAAAAAAAAAAATAAGAAAAACGTTCGCGTATCGTTCATTTAATAAACTTAATCTAGAGCATTCTACACAATAGTAGAATGATTTATCTAAAATATAAAAAATGACACCTTACGCCTTGCTGCAGGGTTGTATGGTATAGTTCAGAGGGGGAGGAGGAACTAAAAGAGGCAATGGCGTAGGCGGTGGTGGAGCTTGAACGGTACTAGAAGTTGCAGGTGTCGTCGATTGAGCTTCACTGGTACGAACAGTAGAATTGTAAGCAGAAAGATAGCTTGGCCAGAGATGCGGAGGTGGAGGAGAACCAGGGGGCGGTGGTGGTGGTGAACGATCATCTAATTCGTCAGAGTCGTCCATCATCATCGCCGTTAATGGAGTCACACGAGGTTTCTTCAATTTTATAATCTTTACCTATTAGAATATAATTCGTTAGGCTTGAAAAATATATAAAATCATAAGAGAATAACTAACCTTCACTTTTTTCTTTGCTTTAGGAGGTCGTGCTCGTTTCTCTTGTTTTCTGCTCTTCCTAGAATTTGTTCTTCGAATGTCACGGGTAACCGTTGACGAAGGAGGTGGAGGAGAAGGCATATCACCTTCGCCACCACTAGGACTAGTACCTTCTCCGGGTTTAATTCCATCCGCAAATTGCACCGACTTTTTATTTCTCTGTTTCCACTTACTCAATTTCGTTGATTTCGATCTCGTCTTGACTTGAGCTTTCAGTTTGCTCGACTTAATTTCGCTGACTTCATTTTTGTTGAATTCAGTATTTTTATCCGTTTCTGTACTCTCTTTGTCTGTGTTATCGTCGCTTTCGTTTTCAGGAGTAGAAAATTCGTCCAAATTGCCGTTAGGAATCGAGGTCCTCCTGAAGGATAAATATAAAGCAATTATTTAAATAACAATATAAAGAAAGGAACGTTGTAAAGGTACAAATTATTGTGTACCTGAAACCTGATGCAACCAAGATTCCTTTTAAAGGTGCCGGCGGTAACTCTACCCACTCTTTGGACTCTGTTTCAATTTGAACCTTACTTATTTCGATTGTTGCGTTAACAATTTCATCGACTTCATTTCGCCGACTATTTACTCGTAACGAAGATTTCTCTTCATCCTCCTCCTCTTCCTCTTCATCTTCTTCGGCTTCCTCTTCGTCTTCTTCGTCATCGTCCACTTCAGCCTCTTCCTCTTCCTCCTCCTCCTCCTCGTCCTCGTCAACTGGTACTTCTTCCTCGGCAGAAACAACAACAGGAGCAGCAACTGGTGTTTCTTCTTCTTTCTCGGTAATCGTGGAGGAAGATTGTTCTTCCGCCTCAACTTGCTCTTCGCTTTCTCTAAGAGCTTTCAGAACAGACGGATCTAGACTCGAAGTCTTTTGTTGACTCGCATTTTCTGCCTGACGCATATTGTTTTTCTCTAGCAGACGTAAAGCTCGTCGATTAATTCGTTCTATTCGTCTACGTTCTTTCTCTTTTCGCTTAATTTCACGCTGTCGTTTACGTTCCTCCCGTTCCTTTCGACGAGTCTCCAGAATTGCTTCGTAATTATATACCGGTTGAGCTGGCACTTCTATACAATAATTATTCCAATAGTTATCCTTTAGTTACTGTTATAAACTATTATATAATAGTTCCTATACAAAATGATACATTTGCTTACTTTGAGGTGTTACCTCCGTTCTTGGGAACGTCGTCTGCGTCACTGGAAGCGGAACAGGACCCGGACCAGGAACTGGTACAGGAACGGAGATGGGTAATGGAACTGGGGATAATGTAGAAACAGGGGTAGAGGAAGCCATCGGGGGAGGAACTGCCGGCACTGGCATGGGGACAGGAACTGGAACAGGTACGGATATAGGGACTGAAGGAACCGGTGAAGGTTGCGGGACTGATGCGGAGTACATCATTCCACCTGACTGATCAACCGTTGATGACGATTGTCCACCGCTCCAGTCCAATGACGTCGGTACAACTTGAAGAACATTACCTACGCGGACTACTTGACTAGAACCTCGTACGATCGGAGGTGTGGGAGTAGCAGCTGGTTCTCTACGTGTTGCTGGAACCCCATTGAAGTCTGCAGGCACCACTTGTAACACGTTGCCCACCTGTTGAAGATTCAATTTCTTGATGTTCTATATGTATGCCTAGGGGATAAACTTGAACATAATTGACTTACTTGTAAAACGGTAGGTTGTTGACGATACATCATCTGCTGCTGTTGTTGAGTTGGTGATGGATAACACACGTTAGAATTAAAGTTCTCCCCATAATCATTCGACATCCCTGCGTTATCTTGTTGCTTTTTAATTCCTAACTCGAGTTCCAACCTACAGTAAACAATCAATTTGCAAATTAAATGTTAAAAACAGTTAGGATCAGGATTACAAACACGAAAGGAATTAAAAATACCTATCGTCAAGGGATAACCGTTTCGGTGAACTCGTAGTCGAGTCGTCGATACACGGAGGATAGGTCAAATTATTTTCAGTATAGTAGTACTCGTTTCCAATTTCAGTCTCGTTAGAATATTGAAAACCTGAAGCAACCGACTCCATATTGTCACCGATGTGCATTTCCGGATCTAACACGTTCGAGTCCCTAGGTAGACCGGACTGTACAATTGTCTCAATGCGTCTACCTCTTTCAGCACAATTATCCAGTTTCATACTGTCGTGTTCATCCTTCCTGTCCCTTGAACCTTCGCTAATTCTACCTCGTCCCAAAGAGGGTGATCTAAATTAATAGCGAAATTATTTACCATCGAAAACAAGTAACAAAGTAAATAATAAAGTAAAATTCCTATTTACCTGGACGATCTTAATCGTTCAGTCATCCTCAAATGATCCGGGCTTCTCATTCCAGACCTTGAAGTGGATCTGGTTCTGGATCGCGATCCCGATCTAGATCTAGATCTTGACCGTAACATGGATCGCGACCTCGACGTTGATCGAGAACGCGATCGAGTTCTTGATCTAGATCTAGATCTGGACTTGGATCGTGATCTCGACTTTGACCAGGACCTAGACCGTGATCTAGATCCGCGTCTGAACCGATCGTGCGATGATCTAGGCGAAGATCGTCTTGGTCTCGACGATTTCTCTGTTCTTCGAACATGTCCGTGTCTATCAAAATCTAACGATTCTCTATCCTTTTCCCATTGTCTGTCCCTTCTCACGGTGGATCTATTTTTTCTTCCATGTTTGAATTTTGATGAAGATCGAAGAGGACCTTCCATGATGTCCCTTTCGATACTGTCCTCTCTATAATACATTTTTTCATCATAATCAAGATCTAAATCTTGACCTCCATTGGAATAAGAATCTATGGATTCGTTTCCATCACGCAGCATGTTCTCTGATTCGTACGGCCAGAATGATCTATCCGTCTCATCCCCGCGGAATCTGGCTTCCCTGTGTCTATCAGATTCTACGTTTCTTTCTCTTAACACATCTACCAACTCGTACGATCTTCCTTCTTTCTCTCTTTCCACGCTATCATATTTCCTTCTGTTCCAGTCATCGCGATCGCCTTTGGTAGATCCATGCTTTTTAAAATGTTCTGCAAATATAAAATCTTAAATGAGTTACATTAAAATTAAATAATGTATTTAAAGGAGCCTACCTTTGTTGTATGGAGCAGCACTGAAATGGGATGGGCTTCTCGTAGATTTTTCCCTTCTATCGTCTGGCCTAAATCTACCAACTCTTTCTTCGTCAATTCTACTCGATCGCTTTTCCCTACTGGAAGAACCGAACAATTCATCCTTCCTCTTTGGACTTTTACTTCTACTTCTGCTCCAACTACGGCTTTGACTCTCGCTACGGCTTCTCTCTTGTTCCCACGAGGTGTGCGGACTCACGCTTCTTCTTCGTTTCCGACTACCCGAAGGACTGGACCTTCTTCTTTCATTGTATTCTTGTCTCGAACCTCTACCGTCCTTTCTATCACTCTTTTCCCTATCATCGTATTTCTTATCCCTTTTCTCTTTACCGCGATCAGTTATTCGTTTATCCTCCCTATTTTCTTTTCTACTTGGACTTCTTCTTTGTTCCCTGTACGGTGATCTTTGTTCCCTGTACGGTGATCTTTGTTCTTCCGTATCGCTAGAGATTTTAGGTTTCTTTAGCTCCTCTATTTTAGCTTCTTCTTTATCATCCGACTTGTACTCTCCGACATGATCGAAAAGCTTCACCGAGCCTGGCGATTCCGACTTGGTCATTGTTTTCAACGTTATTGATAAATCTTTGGAATCTACTTCCGTAACGATTGTCTGTTGCACAGGAGCGATGTCAATTGCAGACGCATCGTTATCAATTATTTGCTCGCATTCAATTTTAAATTCATTCGAAGACTCACCACAAGAAACGTTCTTCGCGACATGCGCTTCTCGAAGCTTCTTTTGAATAGTTAAAAGTGCTGTAGCATGTTGCATAGGATCGTCTGAGATCAATTTTAACTTTGAACGTTCATTGGTTCGTCGAACCAATAGCTGTTTAGGGATTAGTTTAAGAGCTGCTTTGCTTTCTAATGATTCATCACCTTTTGTATCTGCAGAAACTACTTCTTCAGAGCTTTTGTTACTCAATCTATTACGCGATGCGTTAGATTCAAACTCCTCGAATATGTCCATTCTTAATGATTTGTAAGTGCTTGGGTCAGGACACGGTTCGTTCATTGCAAGATCAAGCAAGCTATCAGAGTTTTTGGCATCGAATTTCTTTGGGGTTGTTTCTTTCTCAGTTTGCATTCCTAAAATTTCTTCAAAGTTTTCGTTTGTCATAGTTGACTTGGGGTACTTGTTGTCTCTGTACTTTATTTGAAGAGGTATATTGGGAATGGACATGAATTCTTCGTCAGATTTGATCAGAACTTCTTTCTTCGGCGTATAGGAGAAATCTTCTCTGAGATTTGAAGAATTTGAGTGGCTGTTATCGAAAGCTTCTGTATCCTGAAAGATAAAAAATGTTAATAAAATATTTGGAGATGGTAAATCAATTACTACTAATAAACATACCTCAGATTTCTGAGAAGCTGCCGGAGAACTGGGACTATACAAGTCTATATTTTTCTTCATCAACTTTATGTCCATTTCAAATATATCCTTCAACTGTTCAACGGTGGACTGTTCATTCATAATCGACGTAGGTGTTTGTTCTTTTGCCTGATCAAAAAATGCATCTCTTTGGGAACTGTTATCCAAACTTCTCATTCTTGACTTGTTTCTTGTCTGTTCTTCCGTCGTCCAAGAAGAATCTGATAAATCTACATCTTGAGATTTTCTTGAAAACAAGTCAATGATGTCTGAACTTGCAGAGTTTTTTGATAAAGATTTTCTAGATTGCTGATCAGCGAGGCAAATATTCTCATCTTTTATTTTGCTTTTAGGCATCATGGAATCACAATGATCCAACGGTATCCTGTCGATTTTCCGTTCGAATTTGTTCATTTTTGTCCATTCAGCGCATTCTTCTTCCCACATGACAGGAGCTTTGAGTTCTATTTTTTCTTCAGACTGTGATGCCATGTCCCAGCGACTCTTCTTACCCTTTTTACCAGACACTGAGTCATGCTTCATCGGTGCGTCTGCGTCTTTGCCAGCTGTGGATACTTCTTTGTGGATAATGTCGATGGTAGAGATATCATTCTCAATGCTTTCTTTCTTATCGCTCTTTTCTAACAAAAATGATTCCTCCTCGATGTCCCATTCGTCTTTCTTTCGTTTATTCTTCTGTTCCATCAGCATCATAGCTTCTCTTTCACCTTCTTCTTCTTCCTCTTCCCAGATTCTCATCGCGGAAAGGCGATCCTGTCTCTTTTTACATTCTCGCAAGGTCTCCTTCTCAATGGCGATATACGTGTCTGTTTTTTTATCATACCTAACTTCTTTCTCCAACTTCTTCGAAGTACGCGTGGATTTCTTTTTATTGATCATCAGATCCGGCACAGCTTCCAAGCTATCAACCTCCCAGTCGTCTGCCAAGAGCTGCCTTTTATTTACCTCTCTTTCAAGCTGCGTTAGAGATGGCACGTTTAACGTGTCAAATTCAGTCTCTCCCCATTTATCTTTCTTTTGTTTCTCTAACTTCTTGGAAAGCTTCATTTCGTCTTGCATCATTTGCTGTGACATTCGTTCACTCTCCTTCTCCCAATCAGTTAGAAATTCGTTACTGCTCTTCTTCTCTTTGTCTTTCTTCTTTTTCTTCTTCGCATCGTTGTCTTCGTCAATTTTCATGTTTTCTTCTATAATCTCTTTACCGAGACTAGAACATTTCTCTTTGAAACGTTCATCCTTTTTACATCTTTCATCTCTTTTACTTCGTTCATCTTTCCTTTCGATTTTTCTAATATTTTCTATCTCAGTTTTTTCCATCTTCTCCGTGTTACCCTTCGACAATTTCTGTCCCTTTTGCTGTGACATAATTACAGAATCCATGTCCCATTCTTCCAAGTATTCCTCATTGTTCTTATTCCTTTTTTCTTCATCTTTGCGTGACTTGTTACTTACATCACTGTCTGAAATCACTTTTCGTACCAATTCTTGTTCTTGGCTCCAGATATCGTGTTTCTCGGTTGATCTTTTTCTAGATTCTACCTTAGTTTCCTCTTTGATCTTCTTCCGTGGAACCTGCGAACGCATCAGCTTCGTATTTTCTGGTGTCAAAGATTGCAGAGGAGATTTCTGTATCGCTTTTACTATGTCTTCATTTTCATCTTGCTTATTGCTGCGTTCTTTCTTCTTTTTTGATTTCTTGTTTGACGCCTTCTTCTTTTTTCTATCGTCGAAAGAATCACTGCTACTGGAATCGGTGCTTACTTTTCTTTTCCGCTTCTTTTTCGCTTTCGCTAGTTTCTTTGCTTTCTTCTTCCTTTTCTCTGCTTTTCGCTTCTTCTTCCTTCTTTTCTTTCGCTTATCATCAGAGCTAGAAGAATCGCTACTACTACTGCTGCTGCTGCTGTCGCTACTATCCGAATCAGAATCCGAATCCGAGTCTTTCGACGACTTCTGTTTTCTTTTCTTTCTTTTTACTTCTTCCTCGGAGTCGGAAGAACTGGACGTGCTGGATGAATCGCTGCTAGAAGTCATTTTCTTTCGTTTTCGTTTCTTCCTCGTCTCTCTAGAATCGGAATTTTCATCGCTCAATCGTTCCACTTTAATGCGAACATTTTCCCAATCACTGGGTATCGATTTCGAATCTTCTGATTCACTTTTTTCAGACTTTTCTTTGCTTTCCGGTTTCATACGCTCCTGACTGTGACTACTGTTCGAAGATATCTCATCCTCTTTTGAAGCTTTATCCAAGTTCTGCTGACTTTCATTACTATCGAGTTTCTCTTCTCCCTTGTTCGTATCAATTTTATCAGATCTACCGGATACGCTATGATTCGCGAATGAAAAATTGTTGTCTTCTGGCAAATTAGTTTCTATGTTAAACTCGTGATAACTCAACGTTGAGGTGGATGATTTAGACGGTAGTGATTTCGGCGAGAAGTCTTTTGATCCGGGAATGTCGTTACAAACCATCTTCATGAACTGTTCGTATTCTGATGCTAATTTCTCGTTGCCTGCTGATGACAATAAAGGAGACGATGATTGTCTACCGTCTACTTCTGTAACGCTGGAAGACTTATTATCTTCATTAATAGTCTTTTCGTCAGCGCTAATATCCGCCTTAATTATATTTGACCGTAGAGAAAACGCTTCTTGTTCTGAAACAAATTCAATAGATCAAATTTATTTTAATTATTTTTTGAAACATCAAAATGGAATTTATAAATTTATACCCGCGTCAGGTTCAATATCATCTGATTTTACTTCGTCTTCCCGTTCTTTTCCAGTATCGTTGGATAATCTGTCTTCGTCCTCGCTGTCCCATTTTGATCTGGGAAGCTGTACGCTAACGGGTACATGCCATTTCGTTTTTTCATTAGACTTACAAATGCCTGCTTTCGGATACCAATCACGAGTTACTTGAGATTTCTCCGCTTCTTCTGCATTATCTCTAGAAACGTTAGGATCTGAATGGGTAAAGGAAAATTGAAGAGAAAAAGAACATTTCGATATATACCGTGTAAACTCTGCCTCGCATATCTTTTCCATCTTCTCCCGGCGTTCAGTGCTAACAGCTTGGAGAATTTGTTGGCGATTAAGAAAAAAAGACATTCGAGAATTTTCCGAATAAATAATTTGAGGCTTTCCTCTTTTAGTTATTCTTATAGACTCGGGAGGATATTCTTTAGGTCCATCGAGTCCTTCGGCAATAAAAGCGTAACGTCTCAAACGAATATCATTCAACATTAACATTTGTTCAAAGTGACGTAAATAATCCTCAGCTGTTCTGTAATACGTTTTTTTTTCTACACTACGTGCTTGATATGTGAGAAACAATATAAATGGTATAGTTAAATATCCTTACAAACCTGTTCTTTGATGGTCGGTCTACTGGATCGCGTCTTCTAATATCAATTATATCATGCATTGTTATACCACATTGCTTTAACTCTATCCACGAAGAAGAATTCATTATGTCTCTTTCTTTTCCTCGGTCCTTTTCTTTCTCTTTTTCTTTTCTGTCTTTAACTTCTACAGTTCCTTCACGTGAATCACTTCTCTTTTCCCGGAAGTTTTCCCTCTTTTCTTTTGATCCCTTTTTCTCCTTTACTTCCTCCCATTTATCTCTTTCATTATCCTTTTTATTATCTTTTTCTTCATCTTTTTTATCTCGATTCTCTTCAAACTTGATACTATCATCCCGTTTGTCCTTATCCTCTCTTTTGTCCTTATCTTTTTTACGTTGTTCCTTATTATGAGGGAGCTTGTAATACCGTTTTTTACCAGTACCGTATTCCTTTGTCTCTCTACTCGTACTATCCCTTCTTTCTTCTTTCCCGTACCGCCTCCTTAAAAAAATCTTCGTACATCATCCAGGCACATTAAAAAATGTGTGTAGTATAATGAATGAAATATAGGAGAAATGTTCCTAAGATAAAAGAGTTAAACGTTTTTATACCTCTCAGAACGTTTACTTTCTATGGATGATTTTGAACCACTTTTATGCGAACTATTAATATCATCTTGTCTATCTCTCTCTCTAATACTCTTTATATTTTCCAATAAATTTTGTCCATTTCTATTCCCATAGTTTTCTTCTTCTAAACTAGCTGGAAGATAAAGTAGTTATCGCTAATAAATAATTCTGTTCGAAAATATTTCACCATTTAATACCTGCAGCCATAGCTTCTGCCAATAACATTTTACTTTTGGATTCCTCTCGTCTAATCTCTTCGATAGCCAGTATTTTTTCTTCTGTATAATCATATCACTGAATTATCGAAGAATATATTTTACTGATGCTAAGAAAAGTATACAAATACCTGTTTTCTTTTTCGATTTACTACCGCTTGAATGGCGATTATGAAACTGTTGCATAGAATCAGAATCTACATTTAATCCTGTGCTCAAATTATTTTCTAAAGACTTGTTATCGCCTGACTTATTTTTAGATTTAGAAATTTTAACTGAATGCACTTGAAACAGATTAGATTTATTCTGAACTTTTGGTAGTACATTGAACTTGTTAGCAAATGCCATCAATCTTTTTTTAGCTTGCACTTTTCCTAGCACAGGTTTAAGCAACTTTGGGCTTTCCAATCTGGGTGTATCTCCGTCGCTAACTTGACCTTTTGTACTTTCTGGTGTTTCTGGCATTTGTATGTCAAGCATTGATATTGGAATATCTGATGTTGGTTCTTCTGGAGCATAAGTATCCTCTGATTGCGACATTGTGTTAATAGATTTCTTTTCCAGTTTTTCTACATATAAAATCATATCGAAACAAAAAAAGAAAACAATGAAATCAAGATATTGTAAAAGTGAACAAATCAGTGTGAAAGTTTACCTTGAGAAATCTCAACTACATCTGTCTTGGTCAATGATCAATTCTTATTTTTATCATGCATGCGACTAAAGCTTTACTTTTCATACTCGATATATGTCAGACTCTACAAAATAAAAAATAAAAAAACCAAATGCGTATGATTCACATCCGAATAAATTGCAACTTTTTTATAAAGAATCTTTTATGCAAATGTTTAAAAACAACTACACAAAGAAAGGTAATCAATTTCTTCAATTACATTTTTACAGAAAAGGTAACATTAATTTCCAGGTAAAATGCAAACAATGTATCACAAATACAAATATTCGGATGCACCTACGCACGCGAAAATCTGATTAGGAAGTAACGGAGTTACAATTATACAACATGTACAATCGTCGATAATAATTTCTCCAGATATAAAAAACAGCTATAAAACTAACTTAGTGGATAAGTAAAATATTAAAATGCTGAATGATTTAAATCAACGAACCATGTTTTCATCAAGAATATTGGTACAGATAGACTTCCATTTATACTTCATGAAATTACAAGAAACGTAATTATTTTTCGGTGTGATTTTATAAAACTGTCAGAACCTAATAAAATAGATAAAAATTCTAAAGAAATATTAAAGAACTAAATATTACAGAATATATAGTGTTAGCTCGATTATAACTTACTCCATGCTTAGTACTAAGTAACTGACGAATACATGTTGTCCGCGATAAAAATGAGAAAATAATTTGCGTGCCGCACCTCAAATCTTTTGGCCGTGCGAACGTTTCTAATTCTATTCTATTTGTGTGTTCGTCCAAATCAAACGGAACAACTATGAGAAAAGCGTCAGACATTTTAGTTAAACGGCAGGCCGGCAACTATAAACGCTCTATGATTCGACGAAAACAAGGATACCAATATTTGCAGGATAAATGAGTATGCACGTTTTTTTCACTATATTTGATTTTTATTTTTTATTCAAAGATGTTCTGTTACAATTATTTCACTAGAGAATTTAAAATTACACTGGTTTATTTTACACTGATTGCATGAATTTATTTAATAAATATACGATGAAGTTATGAAGTTACATATAAAACATTTGTAAAACAAATTGTACAAAGTTTTACTATAAAATTTCGATGCAAAATTTAAATATGTTGGATACATGCAATACTATATCTTTCCATTTCATTCTTATGCTACTATTATAATTGTATTGAAATGGTTTCAAACATTTCAGAATCAGTTTTCTTAGCATTTTACTTTAACAACTAACATCGAAAAGGTATTGTAAATAATTATGTTTCTAACATGTATCCAGATGTATACAAATTAATCTTCCATTTCTGATGGATCACCGCCCATCGCCTTCCAGAATGCAGTAACTAATTGTTCGGCTGCTATCCGTCTTTGATTAGTTGGCAGCGACGCTGCATGTTCTTTCATAGCTCTTAAATGACTAAACAATTCACCAAAATCTGTATTTTCTTCTCCCATAATACCATCTGAAAAACTTCATTTGTACAAACTGTAACATAATTTTTTAATAAGTATGCTTCCAACAAACCTAGCATGTTCTCCATTGGTAATGTTTCTGTGGAATCTTGATTCAATTCAATATTTTCAAATTGTTCTTCAACTTCATTCATGTCATTATTTCTGTCATCTATGTTTGGTGGTTTCCCTGCAACATTAAAATCAATCACAATTTTTGTCATAGACAATTATAGCAATATTTTAAGATCTAAGTTTAAGTATAATTTTTGTTGAAAACCTTTAAGTATCATATTAGGCCACATATGAGCATGTAAAGCTTCAATGATCCTTTCGATACCATATTTATTATGTTCTGAATCAGCTTCTGAAGCATCTACATCAGGTCTATTGAATTCAATCAATTCAAATTTATTTTGTAGACACCATTTTATCACTAAAATATACTAAACATATGTTTAATCTGTTCTGTCTTAATGATATTATATTAGCTAATTATGTATTTTTGTATACCTTTATCTCTAATAACAACATCTGTTATAAAGTTACAAGAAAACAATAATACTTCTGCTTCAGCTAAAGAAGCAATTAAGGATGACCATTGTTTTAAATTTTCATCTGCATTTTCCTAAGAAAATTAATGCTAAAAATCATTAGCCCTGTTGAAAGTTCTTTTTATGAATGAAAGATCTTACTGTCTGTGGATCATGATGTATAATAAGAGCTTCCACACTGTCGATTGAAATATCTGGAGAAGGATTTTCCGTAACACATATTAACACTTGTGTTTTATAATACTTGTTTTGTATATTCCATAAATAATATTCAAAGTAATCTTGATTAGATAACCTTTCTGCTCCTACGTCTATAAAATAAATAAGTACAGGAAATCAAAATATTTGTTTTAAGAATTTGTTATTAGTATCAACTTACTTGTAGCAATTTCATTTGCTTTCCCTTTTTCGGTACTCGCTATTAATATACGTGGTAAATTCATTGTAATAAAGTTTTATTACAACATTAAAAAGCAACAATTATTAAAAAATGTTTTTCAAATATTATTTACTGTTATCGTTTTAGGTTAGGATTATAGTTAATATTTCAGTCCACATAAAAACGTAATACATTGAGTGAATGAAAATATATCGCTTTTATTCGATTATGTTGCTAATCTTCGTTTATTATGTTTGATAAAAAATTAATTACGCTATTTTAAAAGTCTACGCAACTTCATTTCATAACATTTCATAATGAACGATCACGATGAATTCTCGTTATTTAACTGTTAAAAGGCTAGAGTAATTATGATCAATTTTCTATATGGATATTGTAATTTTAATAAATTTTAGTAAAAATACAGTCTTTAGAGTTATTAAATTACAGAAATCTTACAATTAAGTGATATTAATGTTTAAAATAACTCTATATATATGTATACTTGTTATTCAAATTTTATAAGCCAATTATCTACATTTGTATATATTTACATAGGAAAATGTAATGGAATTCTAATGGTAATTAACGATACAAAAAGTGTGTAAACGTATATTATTTGATTCATATCAATACATGAACTTGTAAATACATATATGATCATGAAATATCAAGGACACATAGGGGTATATTGTCTCCTTTTTATTTATAAAATTCGTGTTCAGATTCGTCTTTCTTGATGTTGTTCTTGTAACCTTTTTCGAAATCTTTCGCTAAAACTATATACCGATTCTCACGAACAGCATGCATTCCTGCTTCTTGACAAATTGCATTAATATCAGCGCCGGAAATCCTATCTGGCCGGGCTACATAATCTTCGAGATCCACTTCTTCGCTTAAATTCATTTTGGCAGTAATTGTGGAGAATATCAAACGTTTTTGTCGACGATCGGGCAAAGGAAATTCTATTTTACGATCTAATCTACCAGGACGTAAGAGCGCAGGGTCTAACGTATCCGCTCTAAAAAGAGAAAGACGAATCAATAAATCTGTATACATTATTTAAGTAGAACAAAAGTAACAGTTTTACCTGTTCGTTGCCATTATAACTTTAACATTGGTGGTTTGATCAAAACCATCCATTTGATTAAGCAATTCTAAAAGAATACGTTGCACCTCGCGATCTGCTCCTGTTTGAGCATCGAATCTTTTCGTGGCTATAGCATCAATTTCATCAACAAAAATTATAGCTGGTGAATTTTCTTTGGCTAAACGGAAAACATCCCTGACCATTCTTGGTCCTTCACCCAAGTATTTTTGTACAAATTCAGAACCTACTACGCGAATAAACGCAGCTGAAACAAATTTATATTATAAAATTAATTTATACGTCCTATAATTGTATACAATTGTAAATATTACAATATATACCTGTAGTATGTCTAGCTACAGCTTTTGCAAGCATAGTTTTACCACATCCAGGTGGACCATACATTAACACACCCCTTGGAGGATCAATTCCAATCTGCTTATATAATTCAAAATGAGTAAGAGGTAATTCTACTGCTTCCCTGATTTCCTGTTTTTGCATATCCATACCTCCAATATCACTATACTGAATATCAGGTTTCTCATCTGTAAAATAAAATAGTATACAGAGAAAGTTTTGTTATACTTTTTGTTAAATAGTAACAATCATAAATGTATACCTGCTTGCAACATTGATATACTTGAATCAGCTTCTGGAGGTAAAACATCTACTAAAGCATTGCTATGCTTGTGAAGTGCTACACTGGCAGAAGGCTTTAACAGCTCTCTATCAATTGTAGACAAAATCCTTACATAATAATTAGAGCCTGTAGTGGAACCTACTATACCAGTATTTTGATCTACAGCTTCTAAAAATTGCCCAATAACCAGAGGTACACTTTGTATACGTTTTACCTCTTCTTGAGCATGTAAATATTCTTTTTTTAAATTACGTTGCTCATCTTTGATGTATTCTTCTTGAACTTCAAGAAATTCCAACATCCTTTGTAATTTCTATAAGCAATAAAATCATAGTTTTAAAACCTCAATTAATAATAAATGTAGGTAAATGAGCATGAAAAAGAATATTAGCTCTGCTTACCTTATATTTAGTATATAAATCTTCAACATCTAATTCATCTCCAGCACCAGTGTAATGTCCAGTTACAGGTTTACAATCCATTTCTCCAACATCCTACAGATTAATAACAAATTTTAATTAATAGTTAAAGAAGTGGTAAACGAATGTTAAGGTTATAACAGATGATGCTGAGTATAATTACAATTTCAAATCTGTTTTTTTTAATTTTGAAAGAAAATATAGTAAAAATATAGGCACCTTATCAGGCAAAATAATGCCCATCTCCTCCATTATTTTAAATGAACAATCGTTGATCAATTCTAAATGGATAAATCAACGAATGACTTGAGATTTTTCAGTGGTGTTGGTATGTCACTGGTTGCTACCATTAACTAACTAAATCTAAAGATGAAGAATGAAAGAACATGGCGTATACACATGTAGGTGGAAGAAAGAATCTGATGTCTTCAATATCTATATGTTATATGGTTTTAGATTTTGTTGTTTGTGAGGATTCTCGACCGGGAACTGTTTGTAATTTGGGTCGAGTACATAAAAACATCTAATTATTGTAAGATTTCATTGAAAATTTAGTTACCTTACTGTACATTTAAGGTAAACATTACTCGTAAGTTGAACATGCAAATAATTGCTGAAAATAAGCTTGTAGGTGTTTGAAAACACATAAAGTTACAGATTTATTCAACGTTAATTCATAAATTTGTAAATAACAATGGTGATGGAAGAACAACAATCTGATATGGAACTAGACTCAGAAAGAGTTCCTGTTCCTCATGTACAAAAACCAATAGAAGAATCACATATAGAAACAGTTAATAAAGTTACAAGCACTTCACGAGGGAAACCTAGACTTAGAAAAAAGGCATTACATGCTGCAATACTTAAACAAATGGAATTTTACTTCAGTGATGCAAACTTAACTAAAGACAGGTTTCTGAATAATTTGATTAAAGAAGATCCATGTAAGAGTTATTTAAATCATACTTATATTTTATTAAATTTGAACCACATGTATGTAATTGTGTTTGTTTTGTAAAATCTGTTTAGATGTTGATCTCAGAATCTTCCTCCGGTTCAATAAAATACGAGATTTAACTACTGATATAAATAGAATAAACAAAGCTCTGCAAGCATCAACAATATTATCTATATCTGATGATGGAACAAAAGTTTGTCGTGTAACACCTATAGTACAGAAAGAAAATATTGACGAATGTACAGTTTATGTACAGAATTTACCTCCAGATGCAGATCATGAAACTTTGAGTTCAATATTTTCTCAGTATGGTCAAGTTGTATATGTTTCAGTTCCAAGATTTAAAAATAATAAAAAAATAAAGGGTTTTGCATTTGTAGAGTTCAATACACCTGAAGAGGCTGGAAAGTGCCTCAAGGTAAGAGGAACATACATGATGAAGGTAAAATAAGACTAAATTATTTCATATTATTAAATTTAACTTCTTTTAGGCTTTTCAAAAAAAGGGCTGTCTTTTGCCTTCATATACTGCCCCTGATGAACTTCTAAGTATTACTACTTTTGATGATATGGAGAAAGATGTAACATTAAAAGGAAAACAAATAAATTCAAGTGAAAATTGTGAATTTATTATTGATAATCAAAATGCTATTGATATCCAAGGATTAGAAAATATTGAAATTGATAAAAATGTAAAAGAGAAAGAAGAACCTGTAATGGTTACAGAGAAAGGAGAATCGGTAATAGTTGCTGATTCTAATACTACTACTACTACTGCAGACAATCATGACAGTTCTAATTCAGATAATCATGAAAATAAAAATAAAAAAAAAGCAAGAAAGAGAAAACACAAAGACGTAGAATTTCCTGAAACTGTTGATACAGAAAAACAGTCAGATAATGAATCAACAAAAAGCAAGAAGAAAAAAGTTAAACAATCTTCAGATGTAAATAGCGATGAAATGGAATCCAGCAATGAAAAACAGAATGATAGTTTTACTGATAGTATTCAGAAAAAGCCAAATAAACCTAAGAAGTGTGTATCTGTAAATGAAGAACAGGTATCAAACGATTGTGAAGAAATGGTAACTGAAGTCAATGCAGTTCCAGTCTCAGAAGAACAAGAAAATAAAACTAAAAATAAGAAAAAAAGAAAACGAAAGAAACAAAGTAAAATTAAAGATGTTAGTTATAGTATGGGGTTACAAGTAATGGCTAAAAAAGATTGGAAACATCTTAGAAATAAATACTTGGAATTACAGAGAAGTAAAATGAAACAACTTAAACAGCATCTTAAAAAAGCAAGATGGAATCAGTGGTCTAATTACGAAAAAAATAAAGCTGACAGAGAAGAAAACGATGAAAAGGATAAAATAAACAAGCGAGATAATATAAGTACATGCCGCTTTTCATTTATTCCAGGAGTCATAGTTAAAGTTGAAATGGATAAACCATGTACGGATCCAAAAAGTTTTAAAGTGCGTAACAATCACCTAAATAAAATGTAGGTACAATTGTAAATACATCTTTTTCATGTACTTAATATTCTTTCAGATGGAATTAAAGAGTAATAATTCTGTAAAGTATATAGATGTTGAAAATGGTTCTTACATTGCTTATGTGAGATGCGATACAAGCGAAGCCGCGCAAACATTTACACAAAAATCTGATAAGGAGAGAAACATGGCAGTATTAGAAGGTAAAAAAATTGTTTAAATACATGTATCTTTATATATAAATACTCGTTTTGTGTCATTGTACAGGTGAGGAAGAAAAAATGTACTGGGATAAAATTTTACGCGACAGAGAAGAAAAATTAAGTAAGACTGTTAAAATTAAACAGAGAGGGAGAAACAAACTATTGAAGAAGGCAGAAAAAGAACTTGGGAAGCATATTAAATTTGATGAAGTGTAACAATGAGAAGTTTTATTTCAGTGAAATATACGTATGATTGTACATAAAATATAAGAAACGTTTATATCACTAAAGAAGCTGATATTCTTTTAATGAAAGTAAGGTATCTTTATCACTTCATATGTCTTTATGTAAAAATTTATTATAATCTTTATTCTTCTACCACTTTCCTCTTCCACGACCTCTTCCAAATCCTCCTCCTCCGCCACCGCCGCCTCCACCACGACTTCTGAAACCACCACCTCCACCTCCACCTCCTCTACTTCCAAAACCACCACGTCCAAATGATGGTCTACCGCCACCTCGGCCACCACCACCACGTCCTCCACCACCTCTTTTCATCCCTCGGCCACCGCCACCGCCTCTTTTTTGTTCTGATCCAGGAGGTTTAGGCAGAAACCTTTGTAGAGGTAATAATTTTGCTGGATCTATGAATAACTGAAATAAAACAACACTAGTAATTAGAGAAAATATTATTATAATTAGATATTATTTGTGCATAAGAAAATATACCTGTGTATCTTTATGAAAACTGGATGCCTTTATATTCTCTGATAGTTTTATAGACACGTAGTAATCTCTGATATTACCAAATATTTCATCTATTTTTCCAACCTGTTGTTTATTTTCTGTATAGATTGGAGCATTAAAAAAAGGTACTTGTTCTATGTCTACTTTAGCAACTAGGTCATCTTGAACTGTCCATGTGAAACGACCTAATGCAGTCACTTGTTCTGGTGGACCTTGATCATATCTACAACACACAAATTGTTAATGATATGTCTAAGTAAGTGAAAATTAAAACAATTACCCTCTTCCTCCTCTATCAAATCCACCACCTCCACGTCCTCCTCGAAATCCTCCACCTCCTCTTCCGCCCCTAAATCCACCACCTCCTCCTCCTCCGCCTCTTCCAAATCCTCCACCTCCACGACCGCGAAATGACATTTTTTTATTTTGTAATTACTGAAAAAATATATAAAATTGTATTATTATGTTATGTTGAATATACATATAAAAAGTGTTGTTATATTAAAAATATACAGTATGAGGTTAGGGAAGTAAACACACCACGTGTCTAACCTATAAAAATTCAAAATTGTAGTATACCTTCAATGTATTCTTCAGTATCAGATGTACTTTAAAAATTATTGTTTTTTTGGAAAGGTTTGTTTAAAACCAGTCATTTAAATAAATACATATAACTTCCAAAGAATAATTATCGTACTTCCACAGAAAATACAAGCCGCTCATACAAACATTCCGACAAGTGCAGCAGACGGTTACCGCGATATTCGCGCCACGAAAAATATCAACAGTGATATTCAAATCTTCACATACAAATTATATAGACAAAATAAGTATTTAGTAATAACTTATATGATTTTCTAAAGTTAAATTCAAAATCTTTTTTTTATTCAAAATGTTATTTTAATGTGTACATACTATGAATTAGTGACAGTTTATACAAAATTGTAATATTGTCCATGGGTGTTACAGTGTTGTGAATTTGTGATAATTTAGTTAAATTTTATTTAAGCAGAATGTTTTAAGCATTCATTATTGTTTTATCCCTTTTAATCGTTTTAAAAGGTCTTTCGTTGAACGAATAATAGTAATGTAAACAAATGTAAATAGTGATAATTATTTATGTACTGAATATAACCTAAAAATAAGTTTTACATGAATTTTTGCATAGAATGACTTTAATGAAATAATACAATTAAAAATGATATCTTTATTATTATTCAAATAGCATTGCTGTTATAATATATATTGGATATAATAGTAATTACACCTAACGATTATAATATTCAGTAATTTCTTTTTTCGTTCTACTTTTTATTCTATACATTATTATAATTATTGTTGACTTATCAATTGATGAATATATCATTTTCAGTAGTGAAAAATTATCACATAATTGATAGCCTTTTCCGTAACGTAACTACAGTAAATTGTCCGTATATTGCATTTAAATGACGCAATTGTGTTTCTGTCGTTGCTGTTTTAGATAAATAGAAGATGTATTTTACTTCAGGCAACCTAAAATTGCGTTTTAATGCCATAGTAACATGAAATCTCACGTGCGATCTAATTAGGAATATAATTTGAGTCAACATATGCGACGTTTAGTATTTCTTGTCGACAGAAGAGTGCGTACGTCATTCTGCGTAAGCAGGTGCACGTGAGATGACCGTCTGCTAGACGGGTCAGTGGTTAGGTACACGAGCCTCCTCGTGATATCCCGGGTAGTTTTGAAAATCTTGATTTTCGTTAGTTTCATGTGATTATGTTACATAGGCCGACGGTCTTAAGGAGGCATTATGTTCATAGTATTACGTATATTGTTGATACTAACGCACTTTATATGCGATTTGTTTGCCGCGGTTTATAATTGCTACACGAGCCTTTATCGCAAGTCTACTAAGATTTGGTACGGTGAAAACTTAAGGACAGAATCTGAAATGTTAATAACAACAGCGAACAAGAAGAAAAAATTACCCAGGCATATAGTGATTGTTTTCGGCACGATGGAGAATACTATTTTTGACTGCATACGAATCATTGGGTGGTGTATCACGCTTGGTATACCGTACATCAGTTTTTTTGACATTAATGGTAACAATTTTGCTTATCTCTTTTATCTGATTGTTGTTGATAATGCTAACGATTACCTTCTTACACATTTTTTTGTTTTAGTGCTGTAAATTCATTGTATCTGTCTTTATTAATAAGGTATAGGAGAGTGATGATTGGAAGACTAACGTTTGAAGAATTTTGATGACTTAACTGTTATGTTAAAATTATTGCTTTCTACATTTAAAAAACAATAATATCTTAGGTTGATTGTGAATTTTCGATAATCATACATTTCTCAGCATATTCATTCATCTGATCTATATTTCATTCTAACCTCAAAATTGGAGTTTAATGGCGGTCATTTGAATTGCATTAGTGATGCAATGATCTTACGAATTTTCATTTTCATTTTTATTTATAAATGATTTGTATAAATTATCTTCGTTTTACAAAAACGTAGTTCTATATCTATGAATTTGCAAGTTGCTGGCATTTCTGTTATTTTTACATTATAATACAAAATGCAAAAAATTATAAATGAAAGTGATTAAATGAGTATCAATAGTTATGTAATGATTTTATCATGTTGTTCAAAAAAATTTTTTAGATAGTAAGATAATTGTCCTTGATATTAGATAACTATAATTGTTGTCATTTTGTAAACTAATTTGCATGTAAATAAGCTATTCAATGCTACTTTAAACAAGTATTTTACTATTTGTAGTCAAGGACAAATCGAAACACGTGTGCGCGTTATCGTTCATGGATGTCTACTTCAAATCAATTGACTATGATTATCTATTAGTTACCAAATTAACAAAAGAAAATAACTATAGAACTCGCAACGTATACAGTACTCTGTATATCGATATATCAAACAATTCAATTCAAAAACTTCGAAAACATCGCATTTATTTATTTATTATATTTGTTACAGGTTTTTTAGTCAAAAATGAGAGTTCTTTGAAATATGAACTAGCAAAGAGGCGGCCTGATTTAATGGATCATATAAGTTGGAATAAACCGAATGTAAAATCCACGCGAAATGGAATAACGGGTACGTTGTTGTATGAATCTATTTATAAATGTTTATAATAAAAGAATATGCATAGTAATGATTAATTAATGGTTTTGATTTGCAGATTCCAAGTTAAAAACAAGGGTGTTTTTATTATCCTCTTCAGATGGGAAAGGAGAAATAGTAACATTAACAAAAAAATTAGCTGAAGCTGTTGTAACAGGAACAATTAAATCTGAAGAAATAAATATTGATTTACTTGATGAAAAACTAAATGTATGGAGAATTCCAGACCCTGACTTAGGGATAATATATGGCCATGTTTGTTGCACCTATGGTGCTTTGCCGTGGCAAACACGAATAACAGAATTTTTGTATGTCTGTTACTATAATATTTTCTCTATTCTCTGTATTTATGTACTTCCTTCCCTTTGTATTCTTTATACAATGTTTTCTTTTTGATTTCAGCACACTACCTTTGCATTTCTGCCTGTCTGTGAAGGATTTTATATGTTTATTAGAAAAGTACAGTAAATGTGAGCAACGATATGGGAAATAACGGGAATTGTTGTTCTCATTGGTGCGAAGCTTTTGTATTTCGAACAAAGCATGAAAAAAGAAACAAATTATGCAAGAGATAGTTTTTAAGAGAACTCTACAAAGACTGAATATAAATCAATTTACAGATACTATTTTATAAGTGGTTGCGTGTTAATAAATTGATAATGGTGGAACCAGCTGCTTGTGTGACATAAGTGTCGTGTATGAACCGATTTTAATGTGTATCTGTAAGAAACAATTTAGGTAGTCTAAGTTAAACGAAATTCCCACGAACATGGATAGAAGAGGATTCCACAGTTCTTCGCAAAAATGAAACATTTTAATTATACCTTTAATTGTAAATTATTACAATTAATTTTTTACAAGGTATTGTTATCATTTTACAAAATAATGCTATTGTGCAGGAGCATAGAGACCATTCCGTGTTGTTCATAATAAATTAAAGATTTAGTTATTTAGTCGTAGCCTACTGTGACAATAATATTTTAACGCTATTTAAAGTATTATTTTCGAGGGTGTACAAAGAAAAATGATAAAAGTTACATCATCAAATTATAAGACTTGAAAAGCGGAAAGGATATTGATTTTAATACAGGTATAAATATATTTTGGAGAACTAAGCTAATGTTTTAGTACATTACATCCATAGTTTTCTAAAAATTAAACTGTTGCCATTTTTCTTATACCTTCAATTTACACTGTTCACAGAAGAGAATGGTTCAAGAGAATCTATGCTCCTATGAATAATACATTTATTTTGATTATAATATGGAAGTAAGATAAAGTTTTGGAAATTATTGCATTTCACTTGTTACTCTCAGTAAGATAATGACATTCCACGTATGTACATAATTATTTATTCCTAAAATTATATGTATACAAATATTTTCATATCAAAGTAGCTCTGAGATTTTTCTTGTTTGTGGTGTGTTTTTAGCGAAAAATTGTCTATTGTGGGATCCAGAATTCCTAAATATAAATATAGTTCTTTTTTGCACAAATATTCTGCTTTAAATTTGTCTAATAACCTTCGTGATTAATAATTTTTTTTTAAGAGGGTTCATTTTCAAAATGTAATAGTTTTAAGCTACACAATTTTACATGATTTTATTCCAAAATTTTTTTAATACTTTAACTACTTATCTCTATTTCATACAGCTTCATATATCAGAAACACTAACGATTACACACTTTAGAGGATATTCACGTACTAATATCATCTGCATATCTAATTAGGAGACAACTAACATACAGAGTTCGCTATTTCATTATACAAAAATGTCACAAGTGTGTAGAAATGAAACCAGAACACTTGAAACACCATTTGTAAATATCGAAGTGAGAATATGGTAATATAAACCTTTTGTTTCACATTATATAAAATGTAGCAACTCTTTTGTATTTTTTTTTTTTAGGATTGATTTTTCAGCTGACATTTACTAAGCATTTCCTGTTCAGTTTAGTGAGTACTACCTACCATGTAAACCTTGAACTCTTCTTTTTTTGTTAACACCATGAATAGATCACGGTTCGAATGTCAACAATTGTGCAGACTGTCACTCTACTGGTTCATCGGCTTAACACCGGATTATGTACTTTCAGGGATGTCAGTCCTTCTTTCTCGTACACAAAGCAAGTACAATGGTTGTTGGCAAGGCGAGAGGCAAACATTTTTCAAGATAAAACGTGCTATATTGTGCAACTTATAATACGCTGTACACCTACGTAGAGGGGGAGGCGACAAGAAAAAAAAGAAGAAAACCACGAGCAACGCGAGTAAAAGTCGATGAACGTTCACGGAAGAAATGCGATCACGTTGCTACGAATTGCTTTGAATACTTTAAAGTTCAGCCCCTCTGGTTGGGGAATCGTTGTATTATTTTAATCACTTATGAAAAGTTCAAATAACAAACTATTAATTTAGCCTCCGCGAATATGAGAAGTTCACCAGCAACTTTATTAAATATTAATCCTTTAGACGAGGAAAGAAGGAAGAAATATTATGCACAACTTTTCTTTGCTTTTTATTTTTAACACTGATGTAAATAATTTTTTTCATCCCTCAGTTTTCATTTTATTTCATTAGATATTTTAATACATAATTATTGAGATTATGAATGAAAATTTGATGTTTTTTTTTTCTTTCCTCAATAACACTCTCGAGTTTCTTACAAATGCGATAATTTTTTCATGAAATAACAGAAGTTTTCGTTTCCCTTTGTGTACGAGTAGATTGATCCTGTTGTGCATCGACAAATAATAATGAGGTCGGTTGATAAAGTATTCACTTGGAAGTCATACTATCGTTTGAATGGTGAAGCTACATAAGTAATGATTCTTACTTATGCAGCAGCAGGACCTTTTCTTCGATCCTTATTCTTCCTTTCTCATCGTTCCTTAAGGGCAAGAACCACCCCGGGAGCCTCAAAATGATAGGTAACTTTAAGAATGATTTTATCAAAAAGTATAAGAACTACCAAAGTTATTTTAACATATATTTATTAATTGAAGTGATGTATGATTAGAAAATAGTAGTTTTTTAATTTTATTTAAAATTGTCTTCCTTTTCTTCCGTTTACAACATATTAATGCCTTCAGGGTGTAATATTATAAGTTAAACATGTAATGGTTACATTTTTACGCTTAAAACGTTTTAGAAACACGTTGAACGAGTACACAAGGAGAAGATGTTCGCACCTGTGTCGCGATCTCACGATGGGAAACGAGTGACCCAGATTCACCTCTGGAAAACAAGTGTCTATACCTGTTGCATTTCATCCTCCATTCACCGGTGTCTCTATTTCACCCTCGAAGATATTCATGGTGTCTTCTTTTTCCGTATAAATTCATCTTTATCTTTTTTTAATCTTATTTCAATTTCAAATATTGATTAGATCTTAATAGATTGAATGTCGTGGAGATAACCGATGAATGCTGCCAGAAATTTAATATAATCCAATAAGCAGTATTAATATCATGTTAACATGTTCGTTACGGACACCACGGATCTGCAGCGATAATAATATAACATTAATGCTGCTTAGAATCTTCTTTCAGTTACTCATATCATTATTAATATTAATATTATTTTTACTTATTCAATTGCTAATGACCCTCAGTCTATAGCTAACACCATATTCACTGTAGAAGTTAATATCTTAATTACGAAATAAGAAAGAAAAGGTATTGATACAAATTTCAATAGTCCCTTAATCTCGACAAGATGAATCTACTTCCAGGAAAATTTAACTGAAGTAACAATAATCGACGAAGCGGGGGTTACACGAATGAAAAACAAACATGAAACAATGGATGAAAAGTAAACGAAGCAACAGCAGTCTTCCATGTTTCAATATTTATCTAAATCTATGGCGGTTCTCTATGGATCTCATGGTGTTGCTTGCAAATCTTGGGTAAAATTCTCTTCCTTAATATTTTACGCTTCTCGATTGATTAAAATTTGTATAAAAAAGAATCTTTCCTTTTATTTTGATTGTAACGTATTCTAGATACTGAAAGGAAAGTTCTAAAGGAACCACAAGAGAGTTAAAAATCTCTTGATTATTCGGTTGAAAAATATTACGTTTACGGAATCTTTGAAATTACTGGAGTCTGGGCTCGTAACTTCTTGAAAGATCATTTACAGTACAGAAGAGTAACTTTTAAAAGCATTGTCCTTACTCAATTAACAGTTTCATCACAGTTGTAAATAATTAACATAACGTCATGAAAGCATTTAAACTTGAAGTTTAAATGTTATAATATTCAAATATTTTTTGAAGACGAAATATTGAAGATATAAGTCTTTTAAATAATTAGGGGTTCCTGAAGACCACCCCTATTTCTAAGCACCTCCCTGGTCATTGTGTCATTGTGTCATTGTATCACCATTATCATAGGCATTGTATTATATATGTATATTATCAATGGGAAGTTCCGACTCCTTGACGCCTGTGCCCGCATAATAAGGTGGGTGGAGGCTTCCAGTGTGGATAGCTCCTCCCACAAAGCTATTTAGAGCACCAATTCGTTGATGACCATCTGTACAAAATTTGTAGTGATTTTATAAAAATTTTAAGAAATTGTAAAATTTCCGGATTATACTATGATCCGTTTTTGTTTTAGTACAGGTTGCAAGAGGATTGATCAGCAAACGATCATCGGTCGTCGCAAGGATCCCTTCCCCACGGATCAGCTAAGGCCAAGACACCAACATACGTGATGATGATTATTATTTGCCAAGAGTCATAAATAATAAGGGAGATTACGTAGGTCGGTAGCCGACGGTATAATTGAATCAAAATAATGTAGAGGTATCGTGTTGTACGCTCGGCCAATCATAACTCAGGTGAAGCTATCTGGCTTGTGTGTCGGTCCGTGAGTCTACGGGGGATGCGCCGACGGTCTCTATATAAAGGGTGTCATCTCTAACCCCGGACACTCGTTCCACCACCAACAGGCCGCAAACGTCTCTGTACCAACGCGTTAGTCGTACACGACCGCGATTTCTCTTCTTCTTCCTCTTCTTCCTATTATTATTATTCTTCTATTGTATCCGTGAGAAGAATTCGACACACGGAGCCAACTCCCCCAGTTGATAGTCAACGTTGCCCCCCACGTCACTTACGATAATGGTGAGCGAATACTGGTATTCATCTTTGCTTCTCACGTGTACTGTTTTTATTTCTTAACGTGAAATTTATTATTTTATTTTATTTTTTTCGTTTCGTTAGTTGATGGTGAATATTGAAAATGTGAGCTGAGAATGTAATTGAAGTTACGAACACAAGTTTTTGTTGTTAAATTTTTATTTATTTCTTTCTATGTTATTCAAAATTGTCTGATCATACATCGCTGTTTCCACTGTTGCGCTCATGTCAGTGTGTTAATAGAATCGTTGCTACGGTAGAAAAGACCACGTGCAGTCAGACAAATTAAGTTTCCGATTTGCTTCCTTACATTAGTTGTATAATATTAATACCATATAAGGTTTATTAAAACTTTTGTCAATTATTCTATATTCTATAATATTCTGGCTCGCCGCGGCTGATTCGACAATTAACATTTCAACCATTTTCTCTTCCCCCACGATTTCAATTCAAACTTTAATTCCTTTCTAACATTCTCCACCATCAGCTAATTATACAAAGAAAAATTCGTGGCACACTCTTCATTCTCGAGCAAATTAGTCGCGTTTTATTCACGATTACTCTCTGTGGAGTGATGAGCCATTTTCATTTACGGGAAACTCTTAAAAATTCTTGCCAGTTATACCCATCTTTTTATTGTTATATGAAAGAGAGGAGAAAATCGCTTGAATAATATAAATATTTCAAAGTTCATCTTTTTCTCAACGAATGGCATTAAGAAGAGACGGGGATAATAATTTGACGTTACTTAAACTTTTTCTTGTAACTCATGGTACTATGCGAGTCGTGTTTCGTTATTTTCTTCCTTTTCCAATATGCTAAAGAGAAGACGCGGATGGAAGAGTAAGTTGAAAAGTCACAGAAGGAATTTATGAATACAGAAGAGCGTCTTGATGAAAGGATTGTTTATAACGTTGTATCATGCGTTAATACTTTGCTACTTGTATTTTTCATGAAATTTATGCAAAGAACTTGAATTAGATTTGAAATTAGATTTTTTGCTATAGCAATCAATGTTAAGTAAAAGTTAAGTATTCAATTAAATGTGAACATAATGAGCTTATATGTATTTTATTTCAAGAGCAAAGAGAAATATCACGAGTAAGAAGGGACATCATCTGGAACGTTAAAAAACTTTCTCCTTTATCGCCCTCTTTGTTCACATTCAAAACATTTCAAATTTTCAACTGCTTTTCTTCACTCAAGCCTTGTGTATTTTTCACTTAAATGACGAAATTTAACTTTTATAGATAATAATTTTATTATTTGCTCTTAGCTTTTTATTTCTTTTTATTTATTTCCATGTCTCTTCAAATTGCCTCGTTTCTTCTTCACTCAGCACACCTTCTTCTCTTCAAAAGCTTTTCTAATTTTTTTTTTTTTCACTCTTTACCTTCAAATCTTCCTCTTAACATTTCTTCGTCTCGATTCGTCACCGAGAAATCGTACAGACGAGACTGATCGTACATAAAGAATAATAATAACGAGTATCACGTCCGTTAATATCGTTATTTTCTCAGAGTAACGTCGTAAATCTGTTGGTTTTTAGTAGAAACCGGTGGCAAGTTTCGTAGCCGACGCAACCATTATGAAGGGTGGCCGCGTACGGGGTTAATTAAAGTAACGTAAGGCAACGGTATTAATCTTGCTCGGTATACCGTCGCTATCACTAAACATCCTGTTAAGACAGCTAATAACCCGTCGATATTATTTATCGCTAACCTTGTGCTAGCTTGTTGCATCTCGAATAATCTCGAGGAATCTGTAACAAAATCTTTTATTAGATCCGTGTTGCTTGCAAGGATGCTCCAGGGCGTGTCTTCTCCAGGAGATTCTTTCAACTCTTCTATTATGGTTTACATATATGCATATTCATGTAGTTCTTCAGTTTGCAATTAGTTTAATTGAACCCAGTTATAGTTAAAGATTGTGTAAACCGTGAAAGAAGAAACGAAGGGGATCTATGAAATTGTTTGGGGAAACTGATTCTTTCGATCTAGATAACTGTTTCTTATTTCCCATTGTGTTTCCCATTCAATGGAAGGTTTTGCATTCTTGAAACTTACGTAAACAAGATACTATCGTTTGTCCACCTTGTTGCGTAATATAAATAATGAGCTCGTACTATAACCGTGGCTACGTGTTTCTATTTTTCTTCGTTCGTTTTTATCTTGCAATATCCTTGAACAATCAGGGAACCAAACAATACAATACAATATAATGCAAAGGCAATTTAATTTTTATTTTCTAAAATAACTATTACTTTAATTGAAATACAGTTGTATAAATTCCATAGATCTAGGTCACGATTGACTAAAAATATGTGTTATATTCTATTGTCGTAGACCCTGTTATCATCTCTGTACGTGTTGCCGTTTCTCTGCAACTACGTACTGGTGTCATCGTCGATACTGACTCCACTGAAGGCCGACGGTAGCCTAAGGATCTTCAAGGATCCGTCCAGCGATTTCGACTACGTGCTGAAGAGACACAGCAACGGGGATGGTCGTTCAGAGGATTCTGATTCAAAGGAACGACGAAGCAACGGGGGTTCTTCGTTCATCAGATACGGTCGCAGCGATCCGGATGGTACCGTGGAGAAAATTTTGAACGGTGACGATGGTAGCTCGAAAGTAAACAGGTATCCTCGTTGGAAATCACCGGACATCGTGATCAGATTCGGTCGATCTGGATTCAGAACGATGAACAGTGACAGAGAGTATAAACGAGGAAGAAATGATTTGAATTTTATTAGGCAAGTTTAAAATATAAGTGCTGTTTTGTGAAATTTTTACGTCATCGAATCCTGTCAGACTTTCTATATGTATTTCAAAGATTTTCTAACAAATTTAATATCGTCAACAGGTACGGCCGAAACGTGCAAGTCTACCCGTTGGAGATCGACATGACATCCATGTGTTCAGATCTATTGTCAAACGAAGAATCGAAGGATAATTATCCTTACGAAACGAGGTTGCTTCGTTTGTGCAACATTCTGAACAACATCGATGCCGATCACAGGAACAGTCTGGACTTCTTAGAGGAAAGGATCGACTCGAAACACGATTAAAAACCGTGGTCGATCATTATCTCGCGCAAATTCATCGGAGTTTCTGTCGCTTGGCACAAGATACATGGCGGCCCAACTTCCGGAACACCTCACCGCATTGGATCCTGAAATTCCAACGAGCAACCTTATTATCAGCCGATATCATATATTGAATTATGGATGAAAAGAAAGAGTACTTATCGTTTTACTGAAAGCGTCTTTTACTGATCTTCCACCGGTGAAGCTCCGCTTTTAATTTTCTTCTGTAAATGCATCGCGGTTCTATCGATCCTGCGTAATGCAATCCTTCAGGTAAAATGATTGAATATCTTTGATCGTGGATCAAAGATAAATTATTTCCTACGCATTTCACACGAATCCGAGTTACTTGGTATGATTTTATTTGTTTTTGGTCATTTTTTTTTTTTTTCAGCAGCAGAGTGAAATTTATCAAAGAAAGTCGTTATTAATTATTAATTACTAATTATTGAATGGCTGATAAACAATGTTGTTCCACGACGTTTCTTCTGGGTACTTTAATGTGCATCCACCTCCGTATTCAATGTACATATAAAGTTTAATCATTAGTTTCGATATCGGTGACGCGAATCGAATCATTGAACGTTTCACTACGAGATAGCATCGTCATTGTTAACGACAATTCGTCGTTTCATTTTGAAAAATTGCTAGGTACAAGGAACAACGGAGCTTGTATGCTTTCTATACACTTGAATAATTTTACGAATAAAATTTTAATTATATCCATATTATTATTTTTTTTCAACTTCAAAGTTTATTATTATAGCTCATAAGGTGATAGAGTGGAAGAAGTATAGAAATTTTGTGTAACTTTTATAGAAATTAAATTATTTAATTATCTTAGAATTTCTAATATATGAAATAAAATAGCTCCTTTTTCCTACGTATTCTGCAACAACGATAGAAATTAGTATTACGGTACTGCACATTGTCTGTAACCTGAACGTCATTCTTAAAGTGAATGTAAATTTAATACATACGTATAATTAAATAATTAAAGGAAAAAAGTGGCTAGAAACGTGGCTCTGTTTTGACTTACCCCTCTTCACTGAACGAGTAATCCTCATCGTGAACCTGCACCAAATGGAAAGTAAAAGCTTAGTTTTAATTTTAATTTGAAATTTTTAATCTCTATTATTATATTTTTTTTTAATTTTCCCTTATTCTTTACAGCATAAACAAAGATACCATTTTTTTATTAATAATGAAACCATGGAAGAATTAAGAAGAAAATGCAGGACAGACCCTTTTAAGCCATCCTTGTGTCCTAAGCGTCGACACTATTCTCAATCAACTTAGAACACATACGAAATAATTGCAACACTTCTCCCTTTCCTGACGAATCTGGACCTATGAAATTGTTCAGCTAAACACACTAAAACAATAGTCATATGAATATACAATACAAGTAAGTCATACATGGATTAAGAAGAACTAGTTTTCTAATACCTTGAGTCATATTTCATTGATCATCACAGTAGAAAGTACAAGCATAATGCAATCATGATCACAATTTGATAAAATCATTTCAGACATTAGAGGACCATAGTCCCAAATTTTTCATCATTACAACAACGTACTAATTCACTTTCATCTGGTACAAATAAACCTGGATTTCCACAAAAAATCATCCTGAACACCTACCTACACGACCGAGTCTACTAGAAAGAAGTAACTGAGAAAGAATGAGCTATTAAACGAGCCGGCAGACGTTTTAATCCGAAAAGTAACGACACCTGGACAAGATTCGTCAGATCTCTTGCACGTGGATACGCAATGTGAGCGAGAAGAAACGTTCACCAGCGTTCCTTTTTTCCGATGCGACCCACGTGTTTGTGCGCTTAATCCATGCCCCAGCTGACCGACGTTCTAAGGTTTCGTCGAACTATGTAGAGCTGGTGAACGCACAGTTTTACCCTTATTCCGCCATTGTTGTACGGACATTCGTTGTCTACGAGAAACGTAGCACCAGGATCCAGAATCATTGAACAACATTTAATAATCTCTGAAGATCATGGATCCACGTTAACTTCACCTGTTACAAGGTATCACTACTGGATCCTTTGGTATTTTTCAAGTGAATTGAATGGAGTGCTGCTATTATAATTGAAGAAATAGTGTATAATTTTATTTGTGTTATTAGGACACTTATTATTTGGATGTCTTAGATTCATTAATAACTCTTGCGTGGGTACCTAGGTGTAGTGAAGCTTTTTATTTATAATATTTAGCGTAAATTTTCGATACATTGTCTGCCACAGTAGAAAAGGTCCGTGCTTCGTCTGGCATACCACGACATAAATCATTGAAAATATTAACGATGGACGCTGGATGCATGGGTTCGTCGTTAATATGGATTACTATGGTAGTACAAAGTAGAAGAAGACAAAAGTAGGCTTTGTAGAACATTGTGTTAGTAGGTGGCTTAGAAAGGGTTAGTGGCACCAGTTTAAAACCTCGTGTTCCTATTGTGATTCAAAGGAAGATTCGTGTATCGATGAAACTATTTTTACTCTTATTCGGATAGTGTGAACTCTTTGTTTCTTCACTTTGCAATGTATATAGATATTAGTTAAAGCTACATATTCTTGTCTTGACAAATAGATCTGATAGTTACAATAATGAAAACATGTTAAGAAGTTAATCCAATCGAAGGATTAGAGACAGCTTTTCTCAGTTACTTCTACGTTTTCGAATAATTTCTGCTTTCGAGAATTTATTTCTTATTACTTTTGAAATTCAATTGATTAATTCAATCAATTAACCAACTGATTACTAGTGTTACAAAACCTTCTGTTCATCGCCACAGTAGAAATAATCGTGTATGGTCAGACATACGAATTACTAAAGGTATATATGTACTTTCTCACTTGTATTTCTTCAATTATCTCTTCACGAAGATTAATAACACGTGTTGAGTAATAACGATGAGAAATATGCTGAAAGTAGAAATCCAAGTGACAAATCGACATCATTTAGATTAGGTAAACGTGACACGGTTTCGAAAGCGGTACATAATCACTCTTAAACCATGTACTTCTTGCTACTGATAATAGAATTATTATAAAAAAAATTGTATCATATTATAACTCAAAAATATCAAATATAATATTTATAAATCTATTTGTATTTAAATAGTTGTTTAAATGTTGATAAACAATATCTAAGGAACTCCGTTAATCACGATATTCAGATTAAATATTTCCAGATTAAACGCCGAAATTGAATTACAGATTTCGTAGAAGTAATACGGAGCAATCGATAAGTATCACGTGTTCGCTTTCATAAGATTATCTTCGGATCATTACAAAGAAATCCTGTTGTCTCTGCTCGATCCGAACCTACTTTCGCTGTTCTCTAAATCCATGTCTGATCAAACTGTTTATCAATCGTTACGATACGAGTATCTAAAATTGTATCTACCTAATGTAAGCGAAAAATGTGTCAAATATTTATTTTTAATATCATTTAACATAGGTCGGTCATGCGAGTCTTAAAATATGGGCGAAAAAATGATCCAGTATCTTCCGAATGAGAGTTAAGAAACGATCCCTGTTCTTGAACATTGATGGATCAGCGTGTATTTGTTAAAGATTCAACAGCTGTTGGTCGTAGGTGTTCCTGGGGGATCGATGAACCATTCCTCGCGAATCTGAGCTCCGTTTGGATAAATAGCAGACGAAGAAAATGAATCCGTCCGAGTCTCAACAGAATCTTCTGGCGTCCGAAGGTAGAGCACCGTCTATGCAATCCTTGAACCCGCCCACGGACTACAGTCTTGGCCCAGTTGAGAAGCACTTCCTGCTAAGCGCGGAACGAGGTGATTGTGCCACCGTCAAAAGGTAATCCTTCGAGCCAGCACGATGATAAATCGTCAACGAGAACAGAATGAATCGCTCTGATACGTACTCTGATCGTTTCTTCTTTCTCCTTCACCTCTGACGAGTAATATTTCCAAAGTAATCGTTCATTCTGAAATTTAGATTATTGGAAGAGAACAAGGATCATCCGGAACTCTTGAACATCGACTGCGTGGACCCGTTGAATCGATCCGCATTGATTGCCGCTATTGAGAATGAAAACATTGAACTTATCAAACTGCTTCTTGAACTAGGGATTCAAGTGAAGGTATCAAGGTCTCTATTTTCCATATTTTCGTATACAGTACCCCCTCGATAATTCCCTGCTTTCTGGGCTCTAGAGGTGCTCACCGGAAAATAGGTAAAGAAATGCGTATTGCATATTCTATCAATCTTTTTCCCGTACTTCATGCATATTAAAATAATGAACATATGAATTATTAATAGTTTCCTTGGTAGACAAAGTGAAGATGTAGTAAAAATGATAGGACACAATGTAGACCACTAATAAGGTATCTACCTTAGGGAACCCGCGTTTAAAAGCACAGCACAGCACATTCTGGACATAACTTCTTCTTCTTCTTCTTCTTCTTCTTCTTCTTCCTTCAGGATGCACTTTTACATGCCATAAAGGAAGAATATGTAGAAGCTGTGGAGATCTTACTGGAATGGGAGGAAAGAACACATGTGGCTGGACAGCCTTACGTGAGTTCAACTTTATTCATTTGAAATGTTTAAAACAAATAGGTAAATGATTTATAATATTTCTTAAGAGCTGGGAAGCTGTCGACAGGTCATCGTCAAACTTCACTCCAGATATAACACCGCTGATTTTGGCCGCACACAAAAACAATTATGAAATTTTGAAGATTCTTCTTGATCGTGGCGCAACCCTTCCTACTCCTCATGATGCAAGGTAAAATTATTATAAAAAAATTAACAGAGCACTTTGTCTCAAATATTGAATATTCCATTTGAAAAGGATTAAAGTTTCTTATGTAGAGGATTTCCTTTGATAAAATGGTAATAAAATTCCCAATCTGATCCGTCGTTGGATGCTGTTACGTGTTCAAGAACGGTTGTCTAAAACGGTGTTAAACTGAGAAACTGTTAAATCGAAGTCGACTGGTTTATTCCACGGCTTAGTTGGCTTCGTGTCAATACTCGTTCGTTGCTTATAATGCAGTTATTAGATTAAGCGTGTCTAATTATGTTATTACAAAGCTGGCACGTGCTGATTTCAAAACGTGCCCTCTGCAAAACGTGTTCATTGTTCGTTATAATGAAATATAGTTTGTATATTTAGAAAAATAGATATAATATTTATGATTGTTTTAGATGCGGTTGCGACGAGTGTGTGACATCCAGCGAGCAGGACTCTCTGAGACATTCGCAGGCTCGAATAAACGCTTATCGCGCGCTCACCTCACCATCCTTGATCGCTTTATCTTCGAGAGATCCTCTTTTAACCGCTTTCGAACTTTCATGGGAATTACGACGATTGAGTAAAATGGAACAAGAGTTTCGTTTCGAGTATAATGTAATTTACTTTCACTTGGAATCTCTTGATACCTTTGATACCTTTTAAACATTCACCGTGCTGGTGACAATACGTAATATCAAAGAAGAATTTGATTTAATCGCAGGAGATGCGAGAGCAAACGCAAAATTTTGCCACATCTTTGCTCGACCATGCTCGTACGTCATTGGAACTGGAAATAATGTTGAATTACAATCCTCACGGTGAAAATTGGGAACCTGGGGAACGTCAAACATTGGACCGACTTAAACTCGCTATCAAGTACAAACAGAAACAGGTAACAGTATAATAATCTACTTCTTAAGATACATTAGACATTTATTACTATTAAAATGATTATTTTTTCTGGAAGTTTGTGGCTCATCCAAATGTACAACAATTATTGGCTGCTATTTGGTACGACGGTTTACCCGGCTTCAGAAGATTGAGCATGATCGGGCAATTCATAGAAGTCGGTAAACTTGGTGCAATGTTTCCGGTCTACAGTACAATCTACATGATTTCACCAACGTCGCCGATGGGTCTTTTTATGAAGAAGCCTTTCGTTAAATTCATCTGTCACTCCTCTTCGTATGCGTTCTTCCTAAGTAAGAAATTAATCTCTTCATGGTTTTAATTTCTTACTAATCCATTTATTTTGTTTGTTAAAATAAGTTGAATAAACAAGTTCATCTTTCGTTTAAAAATACATCAAGGTAATAGCTAAAGAGTTTTCACTCAGCTTCTTGCCGAGTTTCCTTTCGATAGAAGCACCTAAAAGAATTAGTTGTTAGTAATTGTATTATAACGGGCAACGAGAGACTGAATACAATTGAAATTTGCATTAGTGCTGCTTGGAATGGCGTCACAACGTATCGAGTATCTGGCAATTGAATTATTTGGGAACGCCTGGCTCCAAGAGATACTCGCCGATTGGAAAAGACGAGAGCGTGGATGCATTCCTGGCTTCGTCGAATCCGGTGTCACCATCTACGTAATCAGTAAACAAATTTCACTGAAAATCCTAAACTATTATTTTATGTACCTTTCTTTCTTCTTTCTTGTAGCCTAGTATAACTAGATGAATAAATTTAATATTCTAGGTCTGGTTACTGGGGAAATGAGATCGTTATGGTCAGACGGCTTGTTAGAATACATATCGGATCTTTGGAACATAGTGGACTTCATTCAGAATATGTTTTACGTAATTTGGGTAATGTTGAGGCTCACCGCTTGGATAGTAGTTCAAGTATGTCATCGAACTTGATTATATTTTCAATTTGTAGCGACTTAAATAACCATTTTAAATTAATTTCTTGACAGAGGGAATATTGGAGCGGTGTAGATCCTTGGTATCCTAGGGATCAATGGCACGCTTTCGACCCCATGCTTCTTTCTGAAGGAGCTTTCGCCGCCGGTATGATCTTCAGGTAATACTAAACTCAAAGTTGGAATAATAAATCATACTCTCCCCAGCGGTTGAACGTTCCCTTAGCGTCTGTTTATTATTTAAGAGTTTTCATATATTGATTGAAAAAATATCTGTTTTCAGCTTTTTAAAACTCGTCCACATCTTCAGCGTGAACCCCCACCTTGGACCACTCCAAATTTCCCTTGGGAGAATGATAATAGACATTATCAAGTTCTTCTTCATCTATACTTTGGTGCTCTTCGCCTTCGGCTGTGGTGAATATTATTTATTCATTGTCCCTCAAGTCTGTCAAGTTACTCGCACCCTCGAAGCTGCATCCTTTGCTTCGACCCGAGTCTTAGTATCCTTTTTTCATTAAATTCTTCTTAAACATTTTAATAAAAAATAATACTATTCTAGGAATGAATCAATTGATGTGGTACTATGCTGATTTGGAGAAGATGAAGTGCTACCATATGAAAGATTTTCCAGATTTACCTGATTTTGATAATCAGGAAAAGGCTTGCTCAATTTGGAGACGTTTTGCTAAGTAAATAATGAAATCAGAAAATAAACCATTAATTAAATTAAATTTAATGACAAGGGGGTTACTTTTTTAAGTTTCATTAAACACTTTCAGTTTGTTCGAGACATCGCAGTCGCTTTTCTGGGCCAGTTTCGGTATGATAGACCTAATGTCCTTCGATTTGACGGGAATAAAGAGCTTCACGAGATTCTGGGCACTTCTGATGTTTGGTTCTTATTCTGTGATAAACGTTATCGTATTGCTGAACATGCTTATTGCCATGATGTCCAATTCTTATCAAATTATCTCGGTATGATTGCAGCATTCTAATTAACCATCTTGTTACTTATGTAGTCACGCATTACTACTTGCTTGTTGCATCCTAGGGGTGGCTGTAGTCACCCAGCAGCACTGATAGCCTATTGTTATTTACAGGAAAGAGCCGATACAGAGTGGAAGTTTGCCAGGAGCCATTTATGGATGAGCTATTTCGAAGATGGTGACACAGTACCTCCGCCATTCAACATGGTACCCACTGGAAAAACATTCGACAAAATCATTAAATGTGGCAAAACTGGTCGCCAAACGCGATCTCTAATCGTATGTACCTATACTGTTAGATTTACGAATTAGAAATTTATACTAAAAATTGTTAAAAATCATTTAAAGAAAAAATCAAGGGAGAAGGCATTGGCAAGACACGACACAGTGATGCGATTACTCATCAGACGTTACGTAACTGCGGAACAAAGGAAACGAGACGAATTTGGTATCACGGAAGACGATGTAATGGAAATTAGACAGGATATATCCACGTTACGATACGAACTGATTGATATCCTTCGTCAAAACGGAATGAGGACACCAACGATTGACAAACAGGATGCTGCCTGTAAATTTAACTTTATCCTTATTACACAATTACATAACAGATTGACTACCATGAGCAAATTTTAAAAAATTATCTTGTTTGAAGATTTAATTAGTGATAGAATCAATCATTTAATTACTGTAAAGCTGAAAATTATTTAGATTTGAAGTAAAAATATTCTATGAATGATACATATTTAGCTTATCTTCTTATCTTATAAGATTACTCATACAGTCTTTAATGTATTATGACTAATCTACCGACTTGACAATATATGTGTTTATATCTCTTCATAAACACTTGATAATTTTAATATTACATACAATATTTATGCTATCTTTAATGATATCAACATAAATAATCGTTTATCTCGTTTAGTGTCTGGTAAAAAGGGTCGGGTGATGGAACGCCGTCTCCAGAAGGACTTCCAGATCGGTATAGTGGAAGGTATCGTGAACGCTGTGATTCAAAACGAGAAGGAACCAAAGGATGTGTTCACACAAATCGCCAAGGCGATTGGCCGAAAGAGCAGCGGAAGTAAGAAGAAAGATTGGAACGCGGTTGTCCGGAGGAACACGATCGCGCGTGATCCTATTGGTAGCACGACTGAAGAAAGGATAAAGCAGACGCGGCGTAGTATTCGTCGACTGAATCATCAACCGAATTCAGATTTGAGCTCGATGGACCCGAATCGTTTGGTGGATTATAATCCGAATTTGTCCGAGGTGTCACCGACCACGAGAATCGCCTATGCCAAGTTCATGATGAGACGGATCAAGTTACCACCGGAAGGCGAGGAAGCAGGTGAAGGAATATTAACAGTTTAACCACTAGTTTAGCGTTGTAAGCGTTAGCATTAAGCGTTAGTATCAATTTCTTCCACAGAAGTAAAGAAAGAAGATAGCCAAGGTTCTCAACAGGGCAGCATTCGAAGTGGAGCTGAGCCGGTTCGTCCAATCCTGAAAAAGAGTTTGTTGAAGTCAATTAGCAGCGGCAGTTTGGACAAAGCTGCAGCCGCCGATGGGAAGCCGGAGATAAGAGCACCTTCACCGATTCCGGAGGATCCGAGGGAAGACGATGCTTCGAAATCTCCTCAAGCAAAAGCTGCTCTCGCAAAACGAGCTTCCGAAAGAAAACGGGCCCCGAAGAAAGACGAAGATGATAAGACAGGTGAAGATGAAGAAAAGAAGAAAAAGGAAGAGGAAGAGAAGAAGAGGAAGGAAGAAGAAGAGAAAAAGAAGAAAGAAGAAGAGGAGAAGAAGAAGAAGGAGGAAGAGGAAAAGAAGAAGAAGGAAGAGAATAAGGAGGAAGAGGGAAAGAAGAAGGAAGAGAATAAGGAATCGAGCAGCCAAGCATCAAAACCTGCCCCACAAGAAGAAAACGTTCAGATAGCCACTACAAAATTACGAGGAAAATCGAAAGCAACTGGACAAATAATGGGTGGCTGGATCTAAAAGTAAATCAAAATTTTCTTTAGATACTATTGGACCAGTTTGCTGAACGAAAGAAACTCATGAATCAAAATCCCACCGAATTTTCTTACTTTTCCAAATTCATTTATTTCTTCCGCGTAACTTTCTTTTTCACAGAAACAATAATATTAGTTCAATATTGATAACCCGGCTTTAAAATTTATTCTCTAATACTAAGATTAATACTTGACTTTATTACATTCTTTTATATCGTTGATAAGAAAGTATTCAATCTCATTTATCTTCTTTTATTTTGTTAAGCTTTTTTTAAGTACATATATCTTTCAATCATTCTTAGGGATAAACGAGCATTCATTCATTTGATTCGCTGATTGATTCATTTTTTCAATTTGCATACAATTAGCGCGCTGCCAATGTCTTGCAAGTTCTTTTCATGTCTCGGTTTCCACGTTGATATAGGAGGCTTTAAAGGACGATTCTTTTGTAACAACTTGTACGTATATAAATCTTATTATTATTATTATAGTTTATAATTAGCTGTACATGTATATTAGTAGTACAAAAAAAAAAAAAAAAAAAAACAGAAAAGAACGGAAAAAAATTAAATAAATTAATGTAACAATAATCATCAGGTATCTGGTTATCTTTTTGGGTCAAGTCGTACATTTTCCGCATAATACTGATAAAAATCTATGGACAAAAAAATTAATTTTAATTTTATCTTCAATCTCTCGAACACTTCAATAAATACATCAATTAACTAATAAATTCTTACCTTCTTTTACCATTTTTCGATGTTACTTTTCCTTCGTTAGAACTTCTACCCTTTTTGCTTCTGTTGCTTATTTTGTCTTGCTAAAAAAATTTCAAAACCTCACTATAATACAAGATTTGTAACTTGAGATTTTAACTGCGAATAAAAAATAAAGGATTTTAATTCCTACTTCTGTTAATTCGCCAACAAGAAATTTCTTCAGTAATCGTTTAGCATCACTAGAATGGCCAAAGTCATCGAATCCTCTGGTTGCATCCTGACCTGCGTATTCTTCGATCAATTCTGGTCCTCCAGGATGCTAAAGTAAATTTCAGTTAATTTCAATTAATAACTGCTCAGAGAGTCAATTTAATATTAACTTTGTCATTATATCTTTATCTAGTACCTTATTCATATAATCAGTCACATCGTACACCATATTGTAGATCACTATCCAGACTCTGTTTCCATCCTTTCCATCCTGTTTCGCCACTTCCTTCAACGTGTATCGCGGAAGATCCACCATTTTTCCAATTGACTTTGTAAAAAGAAGTATATTAAAATATACTTGTGTATAAGTCAACGTTTAATGTTATCGGAACACAAGATCCAGCGCAACTGGATGAGTTTGAAGAGATTTACAGACTGCCACATTCGAGCACCGAATACCAGCTGATAGATGATTCAACAGTAAATAAAATCAGGGAAAATCTGAATGATAAAAGAGACGTGATCGATGTAGCATACCTAGATAAACTCAGATAATAAATGTCATGTCCTAATGATTAAAAGGGGGAATTTCAACAGGAAGAGTTGCGACTATAAATTAAAAAGAGGGGATTTCAACAAGGAAAAATCAGTGACTAATGACGCTGTTGCAATTTATGAACAGCGAGATTCGGGAAATCCACTTGAGATATCTGACACAGTCATCGAGAATAATGTAATATTATCCTGATGGTATCTAGTTAGTTTTAATACACAAAAAATACTCAGAAATGAATAATTGTAATCATCCTTAGTACCTAGTTAGATATTAAGTAATAGGTAATTAGATATAGTAATCCTCCATAAGAGATTTTCAACGATGAATGATTATAATCACCACTAGTATACAATAGATACTTAGAAATAGACGAAAACAGTAAACTTTAATGTACAACAGATTGAAATAAATGTCATTTTACTTTCTTATATGATATAAAAATTGAGTAATTAAGTGGAGATTATTTTGCATTGACGATGAGTGCAAAGTACAAGAACCATTGAACTCATACAATTTTATCATTTTTAAATTTTATATCAATGCGCGTACTTTTAAAAATACTATCACTAGCGCCACTTAACGATAAAGAAATAGAAAATTACTTTACCTACAGTCGAATTGATATCTTCATGTAGTTCCCGAAATTATAGTTTTAAATTATAGAGTGCGTAACAATGCAGCAGGTGTGGGGCGATGGTAATGCAGGTTTGGTGGTCGGTAAGATTCCCACTGCCGGTAAAGGCGTGCTCCTTTTACCTTCATCTCAGGAAGCGGAAACGCTCAGAGACGCCACACAAGCAAAAATAAGGTTTTAGGGTACTTTGGTATTTCAGAATGTAGTATGGTAGTATGTATATAAAACATGAACACTCATAAGGTGACATTTCTTCTGTAACATCTATCAAATGTTATATTGTATAATTAATAAGTACCATTTTTAATGTATGTACAATTATTTTGTCTACAAACTTTAAGATATATTATTCACTGACCTATACTGAAATGGTGTACTAATGTTCTATCATAAAATCTCTTACTATAGACAATATAATATCAATAAAGGTTTACCAAGTGTTAAACATTTTATTTCATAAATATTAAATTAGGGGTGGATACATTAACTGATTCATAATAATAATAGTTAAATATAACATGAAGTTGTAACCTATGGATCCATGACTTTGTTAATATATTAAAAAATAATATTTAATATACTTTTGCAGATTAAATTTTACATTTTTAAGTATTTGAAGTAAGTAATTCTGAAAATTTTAAATGAATTAATTTGGTGTTGCAATTTAATTTTCAGAGCTAATTTTTCATTGTTTTATAGAGATTGAGCTAAAAATGGTTGCTGGTCCAACAGAACATGGCATACAAGCCGATGTAATATTTGTAATTGAAGGAACAGCTGTCAATGGAGCTTACCTTAATGATCTTAAAACAAATTATCTTATTCCAACACTTGAGTAAGTTATGGCTTTTTCTTTGTATCAAGTATCTGTTTCTTAAAAAAATGTATTTATCCAAGATGCTGTCTCTTGTAGGTATTTTAGTCAAGGTGGCATTGAAGATAGAGAATATGTTTCTGAGGTAAGATTATAAAAAGCCTGGTTTTCAATTATACATATCATATTTCTAACAGAAGAAAATTATTTAGCAGAATAGCACAACATTATATGGTGTAGTAGTATATCATGCTGCTGATTGTTTACCAGCTCCATGTACTGAGACATTTGGACCATACGCTAATCCTCATAAATTGTCACTGGTTTTAGATAAAATAGAGTAAGTTAGAGAGATTAGTACATGCATTCTTAAGTATTTTAGAGAATACAAGATGTTTTTATCTGAATAGAATGGTTGGAGGAAAAGGAGAATGTTTTGCAAATATTGGAGAAGGTCTTGCCACAGGACTACAGTGTTTTGAGGATCTGCAGTTGAGACGCGAACCTAATACTGCATCACAAAAACATTGTATTTTAATTTGCAATTCTCCTCCATATCAAACAGTTATACAGGAATCGTATAAATTTTCTGGTCACACTATAGAACAACTTGCTGCAATTTATCAAGAGGTACATTGACAAAGATCATAATTTAAAGATTAATCACGAGTTAAATTCATATAAAATTGTTCTTTTTCAGAGAAATATTAATCTTTCAATATTGTCGCCTAGAAAAATACTGGCGTTGTTTAAATTGTTTGAAAAAGCTGGGGGGGATTTACAGTCATCGCAGACTAAAAATTATGCTAAAGATCCACGACACTTGGTACTGTTACGTAATTACAATTTGAAAGAAAGACCCGTTAGTCCTACAATGGGCGGAGCCGTTCACACAACGCCGGGTACTGCTGCACAAATTCCATTAAGTCCATTGCAAAGTAACGATAGTCCAAATACAAATCAAGTTCAGCAAAATATTGCTCAACCACCTCAATCGCACGGTCCAACATTCAGAAATCAAACACCTCAAAGTACTACTTCAGTTCATCAAGCACTAGTACCAATGGCAACTAGTATGAACCCCGGACGACCTCCTTACAACCCTTATAACCCCACACCTACAGGTGTAGTAGCAAGAACAGGTCACACTAGATGGAGACCGTATCCTGCAGCAACTACTGGTCCAACAAATACGCAAGCTAGTGCTCTGATAGCACAATTAAATCAACCACCCACCCTCATTGGAGGGGGACACAATGTAACTCCGTTCGGACAAAGAATGGATGGTAAAACGTCGATGTGTATAATATTGCATTTAATTGTTACCAAGAATATAAATCTAATACATATAATTTACACTTTTAGTAGGTAATACTAATGTTATGGCAGCCAATGCTCAACAACAGCAGCAACAGCAGCAGCAGCAACAACAACAACAATTAGTGCAGCAGCAGCAGCAGCAGCAGTTGAGACTAACAATGCAATTACAACAGCAACAGCAGCAGCAGCAGCAACAACAACAACAGCAGCAGCAGCAGCAACAGCAACAAAATGTTCAACAAGGTTCAATGCCTATAACAGCACAACAGTCGCATGGCCAAGGTGGACCACAATTAACAGTGTCATGCGTTAGTCAATCAATGCCCACACAAGTTCCACAAACAGTTACTGCTTCTCAAACGCAAGCATCAGTATCGTCGGTTACTCAGCAGCAAGTAACGCATTCTCAAGCACAGGTAATGTTCTTAATCAATATATTTCATTTTGGTAGAGAGATGGTGCCAGGGAGCGATAGAGTAAATTGCGTAATGACTTAGCGCGAAACGATTTAAAAGTTTGAGAGGGAAAGTGAAGAAAGTATGAGCAAAAATATATGAGACAGGTAAAGATGGAATCGCGGAATGTAGGGAAGGTAATGTAGTAGAATAGTAAGAGACAAATGAGAAGAAAAGACAAGGAGAAGGTTTAGATAAAATAGAGGTTAGAAAAAGAAGTGCGAGGGAGGCGGCATAGAAAGAATGAGGAAGTAGTGAAATCTGGTGGAAGGAATAGACATTACATGTGGATGACCAACAGATAAGAAAGTAGGAGTGGTTAGCGGCAAGTGAAAAGCAAGTTAAAGAAAAAAGAGAAAGTGCATTCAGAAGAAGAGAAAAAAGAAGGGAATGAAGGCACAGGGCGAAAAGGATGGAATGCAGGAACAGGAAGGAGAGGTGAAAAGAAAAGGAAGAGGAATCAGGAGGGAGGAAGATGTAATAAATATGAACTTAATAAAACAAGAAACACTAATAGAATATTTCAAGCAAGAGAGTCAAGAAGAGGAAGGAAACGAAGAGTACATTTTTAGAAGGAGTAGCAGTTCTGTAAGATCACCAGCGACGGAAGAAAGAGATCAAACAGTAGAGGAAATGATAAAGATGTTGGGAAACGAATTGCAAAAAGGGATGAAAGAAGTGAAGGAGCAAATAGAGGGAGTAAAGAAGGAATTAGAGGGCATGAGAAAACAATGGGAGAAGTATGAGGCAAGGTATGAAGGGAGATGGGAAAACACAAATGGGAGAATAAGAGAAACTGAGGTAGAGGTGCAGGAAATGGAAGAATGGCAGGAGAGAGTAGAAACATTAGAGAAAAAGTTGAATAAGAGGGGGCAAGGAAAAAGAAAGGATGGTGGAGGAGAAAATAATACAGAAGGAGAGCAGGACAAATGGAAAAAGAGAGTAAGGGATATAGAATGGAAATGGGAGCAAAAGGAGAGAAAGAAGAGAATGAAGAATGTTGAAGCGTTAGAGAGGGCGAGGAGAGCGAGAATGAGTAATATGTACGTATGTGTGTTGCATATAAACTCATAAGGGAAAACAGACAGAGTATGTGAGATTAAGATTAGGAGGAGTGGGATATGAATGAATAACATGCTCTCATGAAAATTTTACTTTTCTTAAAACAACAAAACATTTCATTAAATAAATATACATATGTTAAAGGGTAATGTAACGGGTGGTACAGTACCGGGTCTACAAATGAATACAGCGCGCGAAAGGCATACGATATGGCAAGGTATCATTGAATGGGTTGAAAAAGCTAAAACACCCGCTGATGCTCCAAAACAGACAAGGCACCTTCCTTGTCAAGTTTCTGCCAATTCCAAGGATGGCGATCCAGAGTTGTAAGTTTCACCTATACAATTGATTAAAATGCGTTTTATAAAGATGATGTTACGGATTTAATTATTATATTTTAGGAAAGCTGATACCTGGCCACAAAAGTTAATTATGCAATTGATGCCAAAACAATTAATAGGAAATATTGGTGGATCCTACTTGAAAAATTCAAAATCCGTTCTTTTTCATCCAACGCCTTGCGAAGCACTAGAATCTTTAACAAAAGTTATGAGCTCAGGATTTGTTAGTATGCCATGAACATTTATTTGGATTTATATCTTTAAAAAAAATTCTTGATCATTATTAAATAAATATTTTAGGCTGGCTGTGTTCATTTCACTTCTTTGCCACCAGCAACGGCTTGTGACATAAAAGTACTTATTCTCCTCTATACAGCTGAAAAGAGAACTTATTTAGGATTCATCCCAAACGATCAGACAGGTTTTGTAGATCGACTTCGAAAAGTAATTCAACAACAAAAAACATCACACGGTCCTGTAAGGCAGGGACAAGTGAGTAAAAATAATGAAGTATTCAAAGTTCAACCAGTAGAAACATAACATATATATGTTAGGGTGGAGCAGCACAAGGAAATCCAATATCTGGCCCAATGCCTACCACGGGTACATCACAAGGGGGTATTCTTATGTCTCAAACAAATACTATAGCTATGGGAGGAGGACAGATAACGCAAAATGTAGTTTCTACAAATGCTCCACAGCAAACGTTAACATCATCTGCTGGTCCTCAGAATCAAATAAACATGCAGGTACAATCAAATTACAGGCATGTAGTAAAGTTTGATGAATTTAACATATGATAAAATACTCATTTTATTGATACACTGATAGACTGGTGGTATGGCTGGTCCTCAAGTGGCTCCTGGTTCTGGCGCGATGATGGGACAACAAAGACCACCGTTTGATGACATTGAAATAGCTAGGCATCAAAATTTGTTAAAAATTCAGCAATTACGTCAAACGTTAGAAGCCGCGCAACAACAAGAGGCTCAATATAAATCACAACTGGAAGTAAATGTAAGCAAGTAGATATAAAAATAGAATGAAAAATGTTAAAAGTTTCACGTACATGATTAACTTTATAGATTCAACAGAATTTAGAAGTAGCACAGCAGCAGGAAATGCAGTATAAACAACAACTGGAGGTGAACTACTTAGACAATTATTTTATATTTTATTGTATACTTATGTTCTATGGAAAACTGAAAATAAAAATATTTTGTCCAGGCTCAACAAGCTCAAAGAGCACTTAATCCTGGCGGTATGACAAACCAACAGGCGAATGCTACGAGGTTGATGCGACCAGTTTCAAATATGGGATTAAGACATTTATTGCAACAAGTATGAAGTTATATAGGAAAAGATATCAGATGGTACATAACAGAATTTAATTAAGACTGTTTCGTTTTTGCAGCCGCAACCGCCGTACAGGCAACAGGTATTTGGGTTGCAGCAACAAATGGTAGGTCCCAGAGGCCAAGCTACAAGACCTATGGCTCCTGGTAATCCGCAAAATCAACAATTTGAAGATGTTTCTAATTATGATTTCCTTGGATAAATGAAATGAATAGATGAATTTAAATAAATATTTTTTAAACAGAGATTAATACACCGTGAATGCTATATTTAAAGAAATTAAACTGAACGAATAACAATTTTCCACATATATTATACAGCTTCAAGCATTATATTTGTACATATTCATATATTAAAAAATGCATGTTAACGCTATTTGTAAAACATATTTCTTGTTATAAAAAAATGATCAATGTAATGAAATTAAAGTACATAAACATTTGACATTTCAACCTTTTTTAATCATTTTTATTGAAAAAGTAATTAATAAAAGTAGTTGTTTAGAACTTGTATTAATTTTCATAAATTAAATTTACATTCTTACTGTTTCTAACAAGTATTTATTAACAATCTATAAAAAAAAATGTTTCATAAAAGATATTATAGCAATTATATTGTTGGTAAATAGAAAACGACGTGGAAAAAAACGATAAGGTTATATGTACATTCATATTTACATCATCCTATGAATCTTAATCTTAATAATTGCATAGTAACATACAGAAAAGCTGTTGCAAAAAAAATATGGAATATAGTATATAAAGCACCGAATTAAAATGCATTGAGTAAATGCATAATGCATTGAATTGAAGTAAAGTTTGTTAAAAATAGAGGATATAACAATTAAATTAAATAAATCTATACTGAGAATAAAAGTAAATTCTTGACTATAATATAGAAAAAGATTTTATATTTAAACATAAACATATATTTTGGTATGTATAACTTTATTAATTTTATGATTTTATTTTTTATCAAATTTAGTTTGTTTATTGATGTTACAAATACTAGTGTTGTTAACAGGAAAACATGAATGGATGGATATTACCACTCACAGTTTAATTTTTGTTTTGCTGGAAAACATGTTTTTCTATTTATTTATAATAATAAAAGTTTGTGTAGCAAAGCAGAGTATAATCTTTATAAAGACAAAAATATATTGTGTAAGAAGTCCTTTTGACCTTAGCATAAAATATTTGATGTTGTAATGACAACTCGAATATTCTGTTTTGCAACTATCATCCAGATAATTTATGATAACTCAACAGCCTACTAGGGGGGTCTCAGCAAATGTAATCAATTATCACTCTAGTACATTATGGTCCATCATCATATTCTGTAGTCTTCCTATTGTATACTCTGTTCTTTAAGTTTTTTGTGTATATTTTATCACTGTGTTATTCTTGATTTTTAGATTATGGGTATAATAAGATTTTATAAAGTACCTGGTTTAAAATCAGGTCAGTTTAATAATAAATTCAATGATTTGAAGCATATATCAAATTTAATAATTGGCTTGGAAACCGAGTCATGTTATTATGTTGAAATAAAAGAATCATTAAATGAAGAAGAATTAAAAGTGTTAAAATGGATTTTAAGTTCTCCAATAGAACCAAATAATTTAAAAAGTCATAGTGTATTTGATAAGGAACTGGATAATTATCTAATTGTTGAGATTGGTCCAAGGTAAAGGAAATGATGGAAGATGAATTAATGTTAATGTATAATATGATGTAAGAGCTGTGTTTTTTTAATGTTATTTTAGGTTGAATTTTTCTACAGCATTTTCCAGTAATGCTGTATCAATTTGTAAATCTGTACATTTACATAAAGTAACAAGAATTGAAGTAATGACTAGATACTACATCAAGTATAATGGAGTGATCGATAAGACAGTGGAAGATGCTGTAAGTAAATAATTCATAATAATCTTCTTAAATTAATAATTAATGCTTTTTATATTTATTTGTTGTATATAGATGACAGATGCATTGCACGATAAAATGACTGAATGCAGGTATATGAAACCAATAGAAACATTTGATCATGGTTTTAAACCAGAAAAATGGTTTGAAGTTGATATTTTGAAAAATGGAAGGGCAGCATTAGAAAATGTGAATACAAAATTAGGTATATATTTATAATAAAATACATAATTGTATTTAAGATAAAGTTCTATTTTTTTTTTTTTTCATAACTTTTTGTAGGATTAGCATTTGACAATTGGGACTTAGATTTTTATACAGATCTATTTCTTAACAAATTGAAACGCAATCCAACTAGTGTTGAGTGTTTTGATTTGGCACAGTCTAACAGTGAACATAGCCGTCACTGGTTTTTCAAAGGTTCCATTATCATTGATGACAAAGAAATGAAAAAATCATTAATTGACATGATTATAGAGACACAAAAATATTCTAATGCAAATAACACAATTAAATTTAGTGATAATAGCAGTGCCATTAAGGGTTACCAAGTAAAAGTTCAGAGACCAAATGAAACTTACACGGGTAGTCCTCTTCATTTGGAAAATGTAGAACAGGATCTTATATTCACTGCAGAAACTCATAATTTTCCAACCGGTGTTGCTCCATTCAGGTAAATAATATAAAAATCTGCTAGCAAAATTATAGCAAACTCTATAAATATTGTAATTTACAGTGGAGCTACAACTGGAACTGGAGGAAGATTAAGAGATATTCAAGGCATAGGTAGAGGAGGATATTATATTGCTGGAACAGCTGGGTATTCTGTTGGTAATTTGCATATACCAGGTTTGTTATTCTTTATTATCCTTTTATATAAAGTGAATAAAATTTTTCATCTTTAATAAGTTTCCAATTGTTTCTCTAGGATATAATCTACCATGGGAAGAGAAAGATGTACCATATCCTAACAACATGGCATCGCCATTAGAAATCATTATTGAAGCTAGTAATGGAGCATCTGATTATGGCAATAAATTTGGAGAACCACTTATATGTGGCTTTGTTCGTTCTTTTGGGATGACAGACCGTATGGGGGTTCGACGTGAATGGATTAAACCCATAATGTTTAGTGGAGGATTGGGTACAATGGATAGTAACATGTCAGAAAAAATGTCACCTGAAAAAGGTCAAAAAAAAGTATTATCTGTATAATTATTGTTTACATTATATAAAAAGTTTTATACTTTCAGGTATGGAAGTCGTCAAAATTGGTGGCCCTGTATATAGAATTGGTGTCGGTGGTGGTTCAGCAAGTTCAATTGAGGTAATTTTACAGATGATGAAAACATTAAAGTAACGGATTAATACTTTATTATAATCAAGAGTTTATAGGTGCAAGGTGACAATAAATCAAATTTAGATTTTGGAGCAGTGCAAAGAGGTGATCCTGAAATGGAACAAAAGCTAAACCGAGTAGTTCGTGCGTGCACTGAAATGGGAGAGAAAAATCCAATACTTAGTATACATGATCAAGGAGCTGGAGGAAATGGTAAAATATATTTTCATAATCATAGCTTAACTGTACAAAATAATATAATAATTTATGTTTAAAATAACATTAGGTAATGTCTTGAAAGAATTAGTGGAACCTGCAGGTGCAGTAATCTTTGCAAAGAAATTTGAATTAGGTGATCCAAGTATCAGCACCTTAGAACTATGGGGAGCTGAATATCAAGAAAATGATGCAATTCTCTGTAAATCTGAAGATGTTAATTTGTTGAAAGCAATAGCGACGCGAGAAAAATGTCCTATTAACTTCGTGGGAACGGTTACAGGAAATGGAAAGATTATTCTTTCCGAAGAAACTGATTGCAATTCTTCAAAGTACTTAAATGAAAGTTATGAAGATAAAATAAAACATCCAGTTGATTTAGATTTAGAACTGGTACTTGGAAAAATGCCTTCTAAGGTGAATATTGAATTATGTAATATCTAAAAAGCATAACAATTATAAAAAGATTTTAATTAAACCATGTTTCATATTCTTGTAGACATTTAATTTGCAAAGACAGGTGATACAATTGCCTGACATTGAATTACCAACAAATTTAACTGTAGCAGTCGCCTTGGAAAGAGTTTTACGTTTACCTTCAGTAGGAAGTAAACGGTATTTGACAAACAAGGTTGATCGTTGTGTCACAGGATTAGTAGCACAGCAACAGTGTGTTGGTCCTTTACACACCCCTCTTGCTGATGTTGCTGTAACTGCAATTTCTCATTTCTCCACGGTAAACAGACACAAAAGCTGAAAAAAACAAACTTAAAAAGGAAAGTAACATATTTTTTTACATCTTTTGCTAGGTTGGTATAGCAAGTTCTATTGGAGAACAGCCAATAAAGGGTCTGGTGAACCCAGCGGCAGGAGCTCGTATGACTGTAGCAGAAGCATTGACTAATTTAGTTTTTGCACGAATTTCACACATACAGGTCATTTTGATACATCAATGTAATTAAATCAATATTTAATTTTAGTATAATTTAAGCGTTACATTAAAATTGTAGGACATTAAGTGCAGCGGAAATTGGATGTGGGCTGCTAAATTACCAGGAGAAGGAGCTGCATTATACGACGCTTGCTCTGCTATGTGTTCTTTTATGAATAAATTAGGGATCGCAATTGATGGTGGGAAGGATTCTCTCAGCATGGCTGCAAGAATTGGTAAAGACGTTGTTAAAGCACCAGGAACACTTGTAATTTCTTGCTATGCCCCTTGTCCTGACGTTCAACAGGTAAATTAAAGATGTTTCTTCGAAAAAAATTACTTAAACTGTTACATTTAACTTTCATTGTAATTACAGGTAGTTACACCTGATTTGAAAGCACCCGCAGCAGGAAAAAATGGTTACATATTGTTCGTTGATTTATCAGAAGGCCAGAGCCGGCTTGGCGGTACTGCTTTAGCTCAGGTTTATAAATCTCTTGGTAATGATGTCCCCGATATTCAACACGCTAGTATCTTAAAAAGTGCTTTCAAAGCTACTCAACGTGTGATTACGGGTAATCGAATACATTTGTAACATTTACTCGATTACAGTGAAACAGATCATCAATATTTGATATTATTTTTGTCCACAACAGAAGGAAAAGTATTAGCAGGTCATGACGTTAGCGATGGCGGACTTATTGTATGTCTTTTGGAAATGTGTTTTGCTGGTATTTCTGGGATAAACGTTAACATCTCTCATAAATCGGGTTCACCAATTGAAATTTTATTTAATGAAGAAGTTGGATGGGTATTAGAAGTTGAGGAAGAAAATCATAAGTATGTTCTGGACGTGTTCAAACAGTTTAACATTCCTATATTTACAATTGGACGATCCAAAGGCTTCGGATTATCATCAAAGGTATACATTGTATATATTTATAACTTACGGTATGTGTAAAACGGATATTTTCAGATAAATATCAAAATGGAAGGGAAGACAGTCTTGGATTCAACAGTTTTGTCCTTGATGACTTTATGGGAAGAAACTGGTTATCAGTTGGAGCGTAGGCAAAAGAATGTTGAATGTGCATTTGAAGAGTTTGATGGATTGAAATCCAGAACGGCGCCAGCTTATAAGTTAGCGTTTAATCCTGATGTCAGACCTTTTACGATTCAACAAACTTTATCTCGTTAGTAGAACTTCAACTGAGTGCAAATCCTGAAAATATCTTGTTTGTATTATCTTGATTTTACATTTGGTACTTGTATGCAGCAAAACTTGCGGTTGCCGTGATAAGAGAAGAGGGTACAAATGGTGACAGAGAAATGGCTGCTCCTTTAATGTTAGCTGGTTTCGAAGTTTGGGACGTAGCGATGCAAGATTTGTTACAAGATAAAGTTACACTTGACAGATTTAAAGGCATTGTATTTCCTGGTGGTTTCAGTTATGCAGGTGAGTCATTGAGTAGTCCACTCATTTAGAATAGAAATAATATTATTATAATTTTAGATGTTCTGGGCTCTGCTAAAGGCTGGGCTGCAAGTCTTTTATTCCACCCAACTCTTCAAAAACAATTGAAAGCATTTATTTCTCGCGAAGACACATTTAGTTTAGGAGTTTGCAATGGATGCCAGTTAATGTCTTTGCTCGGATGGATAGGAAACGAAGCTGGTACACCATTATTAACAAATTATTCTGCACAAATGTAAAATATATTAAATATAATAATTCACTTTCTTGTTATAGATGAAGTTGATAAACCGGATGTTTATTTGAATCATAATGTATCAGAAAAATTCGAGTGTCGATGGAGTACCGTCAAGATTAATAAATCACCATCGATCATGTTAAATGGAATGGAAAATAGTGTTTTAGGTGTGTGGGCTGTACACGGCGAAGGAAGGTTCACGTTTAAAAATAATGAGACATTAAAGAAATTGAAAGACAATCATTGTGTAGCTATTAAGTATACGGATGATCATGGTAATCCAACTGAACGATATCCTCTTAACCCTAATGGAAGTCCAGGTAATATAACGTTACGTGTTTTCTTTTATGTAACGCAACAATGAGGGTATTATGATTTTCTTTACAGAGGGAATTGCCGGACTTTGTTCGGTGGATGGTCGCCACTTGGCGATGATGCCACATCCTGAACGATGCGCGCAAATGTGGCAGTGGCCTTGGAAACCCGTAGATTGGAAATATAAAACTTCCCCATGGCAACGTATTTTTGATAACGCGTACGCCTGGTGTTTCTCAAAATGTTAATTGCGGGTTGTAGGTTACAAAATTCTTTATTTTCTATTCTCTTAACAAAGTATGGTAACATCGTTTTGTCAAATATTACAAAAAAGGTAAATTACAATTAAAATTCGTTAATATTTAATCTGTGTTATTTAAACGTATTTTGTCTGACTTTAAACAGCTGATTCGACGGTGTATATTGTGAAAATTGATTACTGTCAAAAATATCCTCTAAGTGTAAATCACATCGCAATATCACAACGCCGGATGGATTTACTTTAACTTTAATTTTTGTCTGTGGTGTTAAAACACCATAATTCACGTCTTCGTATAAATCCTGAAACACGCATATATAGTTTTTTTAGAAGCATCAATTCATTGAATGAAAAAAAAAGAATGCAAATTATATACCTCTACACTGTATCCTCCGGGATATTGTAATCCAAGTTCTTTTAATGTAACAGATACATCCGAGGGTGTACCATCTGTTCTTCTATTAACAAACGCTATGGCATAAGAGAAATAGTTTTGATAGACGGGAGTTATCGGTCTTGCCCAGATTTCGATACCTTTATGCTGAAATTATAGCGAATTATAAGTTTTTTAATATTACAGAATTTTTTGCTAAGTAGATGCTGAATGTACTAACTTTGTAAATACGTCGACCCTGTATACCTAAGGGATCTTGATCTACAGTAATGATTTTTCTATTTTGTAAAATAGCTTTGTATTCGGGTCTAATTGTTCGTAGATCAACGGACATTAATAAAGGGGCTGCTAATATAGCCCATAATGCCATTTGTGTTTTGCTCTGTTCGTAGCTAAGTCCGAAATTACCGATGATTAACATATCTGGATCGTTCCAGTGACCGGGTCCAGCATTCGGTACAATCGAGTCTTGATTGTTTCCGTAATAATCTATGATGGTTTCCAAACTGTTCCATGAATCTTGTATGTCATCAAAATTTCTCCATAAATTACAGTGTTCTGTTATGGCAGTATAGTTTGGCTAGAATGTTATATAATTTAAAATCTTATAATTAAATTAATAATATAAATATTTATTATTACACGATATTATGGTAGTACCAACCTGCATACCAGCATAAACTTGATAAACTGGCCAACTACAAGAATACACCATAGGTCTGCCAGTTTGATTCAAATAGAATCCAAATTCAGGATATCCTAAAATGTTTAAACATGAAGCCCTTTGAATATTATTTATTTCAGGTTGGATATGCAGTTATAAACTATTTTAATTGTACCTCTGTCCATCTCAGAAGGATGGGAGTAACATCCATCCAATTTCACGTAATCAACATCCCAAGATGCAAAAGTAAGGGCATCAGTTTCTAAGTGTCCCAATATTCCAGGGTAACCAGCACACGTGTAATTACCAAAATCTTCATAAATACCAAACTTAAGACCTTTTGAATGAATCTATATAGTAAAAGTACATGAAAATAAGAGTGTAACTTGGTTGCAAGTAACTTAAGGATGATACTAAAACCTACATAATTTGCAAGGCTTTTCATGCCATAGGGAAATCTTTGTCTGTCAGGAACTAATTGACCATTGATGTCTCTATCTTTTTCCAACCAACAATCATCAACATTAATGTATTCATATCCAACTGCAGAATATCCTTCTGCTACAATAATGTCTGCCATTGTACGAAAGAGTCTATCACTACAAAGAGTAAGAATTAGTTTTGTTCATTAATTATGTTTGTTACAGGCAAATTATAAATTTATTTAAAAGATGATTGACTAATTACATATTTATGTTTTATTAGTAATATATCCTTGGAATGGAATATCAATTTGCATAATAGCTATGACACAGCTATAAATTAAGTTACAGAGAATCATTTCTGAGGTCATGTATCCTTGATTTATATCTTGTGTTTGTTAATTTTCTTCTAATTGGTATCTTATGAAACAAACTGCTATGTTCTTCATTCATATTCATCATATTACCCACACATTTTTCAATATAAGTTCATTTACAAAAGTATTACATTGATGATTCTTACAAATGTTTGAATAGCAATTCACTTTTCTAAGTTAAACTCATGTAGATAATTATACAACAAAGTCAATATTAAAACAATGATAATGCAATAAACAGATAAAGATATCTACTCTGAGAACAAATTAAATTTTTATAGATATAAAGTTTGTCTGCAAGGATATTTCATACAATATTGATAGCTTTTCCAATATATTTGCATATATTACTTTCTAAAATTTGTTAAGGCTTTAATCTTTCTAATTCATAACTATTTACTAATGCTACTTCTGCAATAAAATTATTCTTTGCATTCTTTTTTACACAGTACCAGCAGCTAAGATTTACAGTACTAATCTTAAGAGATATATAACAAAGATGCTAATGAAGTTTCACTATATCATACAGAATCACTTCTATGATCAGATACCATTTAAAGTTGCCACATACAGTGATCCAGTAATCAAGATACTAAAAAGAATACTGAGCATGCTAATTTAATATTAAAATTTTAGAAAAGCAAGAAAGAAACAGAAAAGAGAAACATTCTTACCTGATGCAATTGTCAGGATCATTTTTGCAGTCTGTATTACATCTAAATCGTTCCCAGGCAAGCCAGCCCATCGGTGGTGTTTTCACAAGACCATTTTCTAGGGCCAATGTCAAATTTACCACTGACACAAGCAAACACCATATCCGTATAATCTGCAACATTCTGCAAAAATGCATTTTTCTTTGTTTAACTATTCACTTGTATAAATCACTGAACACTGATTGAAATGAGATCCTAAGACTCCGGTAGCATAATTTTGTTAAGATAATTTAACAAAAAAGTATGCTTTGTTGGAGTCTGATGTGGATCTGGTCATTAGGAGCTAAGCAAAATTGCCATCCACATCCTGCACGGCTGTTGGCAGACTGATCTGATATAAGACCTCCAAGCCAAGAGTACTTTCACCCAATGCCCCATTTCATTTTTACACACAATCACTGTCGTTCGTGGTGTGAGCATTGATTTCCTTTCGTACACATAACGAATGGTTTCACACAGTAACGTGTGGATCACCGTTGTAACTATTACGGTACAATTACGCCTACGAAAGACAATCGTGGGTATTTTATCCGTGAATTCCCTTTGTCTTTGGCTACCTCGAACAGCCGTTATTACTGGACGTATCGAGTTAAGCGTTTTGGAATTCCTTTTCTTATTTCAAAGAGATATCATTTATTTACGATTAATTTATATACCACGTTTTATCTACAATAGTATTTGTGAAAAGATAATGATTAAATAAATGTACCTTAATTTCGAAATGCTTGACATATGTTCCTTTTACATCAATCAAAAATGTTAAGTCATAAAACGCGTATACAACGATAAACTTGACATTCCAATGATAAACAAATAGGAGGAATAATGATAGCACGTTGCATGGATTCTAGTGGGAGGAGGGCGGAATTGTATATACCAAACGAACGAAATTCAAATTGTGTATAACATTTTCCTTTAAATCGCATACAATGCATATTTATATATTTCGTGCTAAGTAACAAGCATTAAAAAAAATGGTGATGATTATTTTTAATAGCGTACTTAAACGCTAATCACCGTTGGTTTATGGTAACATTACTTTCCATACTTTCATTTCGATTACCTAATCGAAAGAAAAAATCAATCGTACGAAGGATGAATTCCGGTATCCCCTTACCGACTGCCGATACCATTTCCGGTAATGATTTAAAGTTAGTTTGCAAATGAAAATATGGTTTTAAAAATTTTATTTCTATAATTAATATAAAATTTAAATATTTTAGTATTTGTATAAAAAATGGGCATACCTTTACGACTGAACAAAATGTATTACACAATAAGACCGATTTCTAATTTTATTTAAATTGCAATTAGTTTTACAGATCGCAGAGAAAGACTATATAATCTGTACGTAACGTTCTTTATTTATATTCTTCCTTGACATTTAAAAATCTATCAATCTACATATATTTACCTGATACGACTACTTTTTGGATTTCAATCCATGTTAAACTCATATATGTTTGATAAATTCACTTACCTGTTTCGATGATCTTACGATAGCGATGCGAAATGTGTTTTGCAAGTGGTTTATTTGCGTCATATATATATATACCTTGAAATTTGTATGTACAAAGTAAACTGATTATATTTGAAAGATTCGATATCGTGCAACGGCCTATAGATAACATTTTTATATTCCCTATCGCTTTGTTTAATTTTTGCTCACGATACGAGCAAGGAGACTAACATCGGAATTTATTTCTTTTTGTTCCTATTATAAGTAACATGTTATTTTGATTTCAGTCTCTTTTTTATAATTTACTTTCAAAGTAATTTAAAATTTAAATTCAGTTTAATTAATATGGATTTCTACAAACGATTTAGACTCCAATTCATCGATGATATTTTTTATAGGGAAGAAAAAGATTATGTTTTTTATGCGGCAGATAATTTCTATAAATTTAAAATTCGTATTGCGCTAGGGAGGATCGAGGGTGGCGCCGCGACACGTCGCACCACCGAACCATTGGTTCTCGGTCTTCGTCACGCTACGGTCGCGCACCTTTTCCCCTTTTTAACCCCTTTTTCGTTCTCGTTCGGTTGTTCCGAACCCCCAACAATCCTGCAGCCACCGTTTAACGCGGGGCTGCCGGAGGGACAGTCGGTTTTACGTGGCAAAGGAAACGTGTTCACCACCGGTCGTGCATATTTTTCGTGCCGCGTGTCTGTCCAACCCCAAGCACTTATCGACGATTTATCGGTAATCCTTCGGTGACATGTTATGTGAGTAAGCAGATGTGAATATCTGACGTGTTATGGCGTGGAAGTGTTGGCCAACCATTGCGGTACCATCGTTCTTCTCCAAAGACACCGGGATATATTGCCGTATTAACGCCCAGCTGTGTTGAGTCTCCGTGGAAACATGAAGATACCACCCCTGTCATGACCCAGGTACGCGAACATTGTATGATTTTTTCAACAGATTTTCAATAGATGTTCATTTCATCGTACTTGCGATAAAAAAGAAAAAGAATTGACGAAAATGTTACCGATCTTTGACATTGACGTTAATCGATGTGATTTTTGACAAATGTCACGTTGACATTTCGTGTAAATATTTTAAGCAATTATATGCTGTTCCTAAATTTCATTAGTTTTATGTGATGTTTCTGGAATAAAAGATATTTTTTATGGTAATTGTAAAGATGGTTGATAGTGGTAGGATGCATCTGCAATCTGATGGTGCATAAGAAATACCAGGAAATGTCTCGTGTGATCAGTGACACTGTGTGTTTTCGCATGCTTTGCTGAATTGAAATGGTGGTCGGGTTATGCGCTTTTGGCAAAGGAATTGAGCGTTTCTTTGAATGGTAGATTTCGGTGCCATTGACGCGCAAGGAGTTAGGACAAATCCCATGAATGGGTAATGGCGGCACCCTGAGACAATAATTTTAGATAGTGACACACATATAGCGCTGCGATCGTTCCATTGATCTGGGTAACATCGAGGTCCACATTTCACCAGTTAGCAAGGCGTTACGAAAATTTGAAATTCTTTCGTACCAAAGATTCGTAAAATTATTCTCTGTAAGATGGAACACGCACTTTCCAACAATACATATTGAAACATAAGAGTTTTTAAAAGTTTGTACAGGGTGTACCATGATGTATAAAAAATTTTATTATCGTTGATGAATCCACCTACTATGGTACATTGAAGTTTATCGCGTATGTACTTGCACACCTATGACGTATGAATTTTAACGTGATACGTAATTTCTGTATACTACGCGAATCGTGTAAATTATTCAGAAGTAAAAGTGGCCTCGTGTACACGGCCGCGTCTGTTGATTTACAGAGTAAAAGCGTGCAATAACAATAGAAATAAACGCATGGTATTCGAACGCAAGAATTTAACGTACCAACGGTAATAGACCGTTTAGAGGAATCCATGATCAATGGATAACTCTTTGAATATGCAACCAGATTCTTGCAACAGAATCTGCAATTAATTTTTTTCTTTCACGATCCGGTTCTATCAGACTGTTGCTACGTTACGATACGATGGTATTTGAATTAATCTATCCACTTTGTACTGTTCGAATTTTTTCGATATTAGGCCAACTTGAAGTTTCTTTTCAATATCGGAGGGACGTTTAATTAAAATGTAAACTGGGCTAGGTTAGGTCCGGGTTAGGTTGTATTACTACAACCGTGGTACTATTTGAATTTCTTTTCAATATTGGCGGGACGTTTAATTAAAATGCAAACTGGAATCGAATTGGAATGCGAATGCGTGTCCGGGAGGGGAAGAAAAAGAAAAGCATCGTTATGCACGATGACGTTGTTGGTTCGTAGCCCAAATTGGCTCACTATTTACCATATTTTTATCTAGGGCGGCAGCGGGTAAATCGATACGCGCTACTTTCATTCATGGCTGCCCCTCCTCATGGCTGGCACGTTGCCTCTGCGTACCACCACCGGGAACAACCCCTTACCCTACCACCCCCTACCACCGCTGCTATTTCACCCATCAGTGGCATGGCTATCTCTGCTGCAGTGATTCTCAAATTCGTTTCCCTTCTATCTCATTCTATGACGTCAACATTTCAAATGTTGAAATTACATTTTTTTATTTTAACTCCTTGAGCATTGTTTTATTTTTCATTTTCTACTTATTACCTTGCGTTACTAGTAGATAGAGGTAATTAATCTCATTCTTAAAATTGAGTCAAGTATTATAATAAATCTCGATTGAATTTAAAGGAATCGGTGTCAATACTGGTCGAAGATATTCAGAGAATCAAACGAGCAGATATAATTGACCGAGATTGTGGACACGGATTACGTTTGTAACATTCCATTTGCATACTGGGTTAAGAAGGGTTTCCATTAGTTGATATTCGATATCGTATCATTGCTAAAAGGCTCATTATTTATCGTATTCTTCATATTTTACAGTTCACGATGACAACAGGTAGCCTTCAATAAGGCCAACTTTCGAGTGGCAGGTATTCAATTGAAACTTTTGCAGGGGTTAAATCAGATATTTAAATTCGAGGATGATTTATCAAAGCGATTCGAGAAGTTGTCGAGTGCTAGCAAACACTGAGGACGTTAAAAAGAGGGTAAGATTTGTTTAAAGCCATCGCTACTTACTATCGTACACCATATCGCAATGATACCCCCACTCTACTGTCGTCTACGTCACTGCTGACGCCCCTTTACACCCCCGCACTCGGGTATTTCAATCGCCTGTAACGTTCCTGGCTGTTTCAACCCCCGTCTCTCCCTCCCCCTATCAACCGTTTCCCTGACCCTTCTTCATCCCTGTTTCCTCGTCATCGGATTACCACCCTGGTCATTCTTTCTCCGACACCTTTCCGCCAGCGATTTCTCTTCCTATTTTTAGAATATTCCACGTGGAACAAACGGTCCTTCTTTAAAATTTTCATTTTGTTGTTTAAGAATTTCTTTCGAAAGTCTCATCGAACATTGTTTTTTCGCGTCTGCGGGATCTTAAAGTGGAAAGAAAAATATTGGATTTTCACAATCGAAAACAAACTCTTGAAAAGCCTGTTCCTTCGGCGACGTTCCTGAATATAGATTTTTAATTATCGTCGAAAACAAGTTTTTGTACAAACGTACAAAAAGAAACACCTCAAAAATTGTCATGTTATGAACGTTATGTACAGAATGTTTCAATTGAGAGATTTAATTTACAATTAAATAAGAAATTTATCGAGGATCCTCTAAACGTCATAATTGACCGTTTCGAGTCTTTACCTTTATTTTCCTTGTCGAAATTATACGTCTAATCTATCGTAGTTAATTCGAGAGTGGAACGAAATCACGACGTGGATCGTTTGAGCCATTCCCAGGCTACGAAGGAAACCACGGGACAGGAATGATACAATAGAAAGTATCGAAAGACGGAAGTGGTGACACTGGTACAACTCGATACACAATAAAACGCGGTATCCTTTGGTATCTACTGATTTTCATCCAGGTCGCAAACCACCGCAAACTTATCGTCATTTTTCCTACGAAAGTGTACAAAGAAATTTTTTCTCAAATCCAAAGAGGAGCGATTTTGGTGACTAGTCTCTTCTAGTAGAAGATATCCATTGTAAGTCAGGAGGATTGACCTTTAGGTAGTCAGGGTACTTTCAACGCGACCGATCATGAACGGTCGTGTTCTACCGATCGTTACTCCTACTAGAATTTTAGAACTTATCCTCGACAAAAGGTTAACGTAACAAAGTAGCTAATACATTTTTATCATCTCAGTTCGAAAATGATCCATATATTGTTAGATCGTGCAGAGGTGGCTCATTTACAAGTGGTTGACTTTCGAGCAGAGCCGAAGGTCGGTGTTATTTTTCCATTTTACATAAAATCGCGTGATTTCGCTGGCATTGCCGAGAGACAGAAAGAACGAACCGTGAGGATCAAGGTTACCTGGTCGCCAATTAATGCAATTGCATCGACTCGTGATTATTTTTTTTTTATACCTTCAGATTATCACGAGATTATCGCGTGACGATTTTAGTCGAACGCTAGCCACGAACAACTTTTCCCTTACCGTTTCTAACCCCGAGCACGAATAATTTCCTGCTGCAGGTGAAGGAAAGCGACAAATTTCGTGCGTCACTGATCGATTCCCGAGTGCTATGAATAATGTCACGAACGACGTGAAAGCACATACTGTTACAGCGGAACTATGATTATTCGAGGATCGGTTACATCCGAACGAGTTCGATCATTATTCATTGGTTAACTAACATCAAGTATCGAGGATAGATCACGCGGTAACGTCAAGAGGATCGATCTTGAAAGAGCATCATCGATCCTTAACGCTAGATTGCCGGAACGAGTCAATTTGATTCATTTACGATTATAGAAAAACTTAAATAATTTTTTTTTTTATCAAATGTATACGCCCCACTCTTTAGTTCCAAAAATCTATTTGTCCGGCAATCTAGTGTTAAAGAATAGTATATAGGCCGAGGACATTCTTTTCCGACAATGAAAGCAGCAGTTTTTAGAGAGCGATCTATTCTTGGACGCGAGTCGAATGGCGTCAGAGGAATCGTGATAATTTTCATGTGCCAGTTTAAAGGAAAAGAAAATGGATTATTTGGTCAAATGATCTTGCACGACCTTGTTTTTGTGGCCCTGAAATTTTGGAGATTGAAAATGAGACAATGGAAGATGAATCGTAGAGGGTGAGTCAAAAATTAGCGATGTAAAATTTCCTTGAAAAAATAAGAGGAAAGAAAAACAAGTTTTGGTATCCGAGAATTGTGTTACAACAAGGTTGTCCTGACCTCGAATGGTTTACTTTGAAGCCTCCGGTGACTTTTTAACCACGAGGACGATTTACAACGTCTGGAGAATGTCAAGATCGCGACTCGTGAGAAGAAGAAGTGAAAAAAAGGTCACTTGCAGACCATTTTTTCAATTCTCACGATTGGTGTGCTGAATCCTTTCGTCGTTGTCCTTCGTTACGTGTTTTTCGCGTTTCTTTCTTCGAGGTTTATTAATACAGTCAGTCGTCCAGCTCGCATATTTCGCCATGCTACTCACGTACGGTCGTTGTTTTCGCGGTTGAAAGAATTTTTCGAGTTCGTTTTTGATGCCCGAGGCACGACACGGTTATGGATAAAGACGAGAACGAGAATGAAACTTGCTTTCAGAAACTTTCGAACCGTGTGGTAATTCTTGATACCATCGTGCTTACGTGTAACAGTTTAACCCTTTACGATGGCCGGGTCAACGGTGACCCAGGTTTACGCTTGCTCAAATTTTTATTCTTCGTTTCTCTTCAAAAGCATGGAAGATAAAAATCGTGTAATATTTATGCTTTAAATCACAAGTCTAATGGTAATGATATCCGTTAAGGAAAGGCAATATCTGCGTGGGTCTTTAGTGACCCATTTGGTCGTGTCCTTGCACTTCGAAAGGAATGTGGGTCGCGTCTGGAACCGTTCGAAATTGAAAACGATCATTGTTATTTATTTTTCCCTAGCTGATGTTCCAGAGATTACACGATAATGACTTTTATCTCCTGTGCAAAGGTACCGAGTTGTTTATCGAGTACTAATAAAGAAGTATCAGCATCGTAGATTCGCTGCTGTTTACCGTTCGTTCAGGTTTCTAGAGCAAGCAATCCAAATCGTTTCGAGCGGTTTGCATTCACCGCATTTCGCAGCAATTATTATTCCATCTCGCGATACACTTTGGTGGCCATTGTTACGAGCGAAAGTTCATTCTCGTCTGGCGATTCTTTCGAGATGATCCTGATCGACCGCTCTCGTTACTTTCAGTGTCCGTCTTGTCTATCCGATAGATCGGGCAAGAAGGATTTATTTGAGAATTCATTTTTTTTGCGCGCGAATATAAGATTCGACGCATGAATCGAAGGAGAGTGAATGAAAGTGAATGATCTTTAGAAGTTGAATTTCGTGAATCGAAGGTGATCGAGAACACAAAATCTCGGAGGTGTTTGATTACGTAACGAAAGAACTTTTTTCAGAGCAAACTTGTCCTCGGACTGATCGAGGAGCAACTCAAGAGCCGCGAGAATTAACGCTACTTTCACCCAAGATTTCTTCGCTTTTCACGAGATCCCGCTAATTAATATACGCGTTGTTCAATGGAATGCGGTGATTACCTCGAGTTGACTATTCAAAATAAAAAAAAAAGATTTAGATTGGGTAGCCAGTGATTTAGCCAGTAAATGATTAATCAAGCAACCAAACTGTTCGATCAACCGTTCAATCGAAACAAGAAATTGCTCGAAAAAAATTTGTTAAGGTCGTTATCGGATCGTCGGAGCATTAACTAAGAAATTGACGAAGAGCTTAAAGGAATAAACGGGACGCTGTGAACTAAAGAAAGAAGAAGGAGGGACAAAAGCAATCGCGTTGTTGCATAAATTCTAATTGGGTTAAATTTCCAAGTTAATGGGGAGAAGCGTCTATTACGTTGAAACTGGGGCTCGATCTGCGAAGGACGTCTATAGAAAATGGAGAAAAAAGGATTCGATATAAATTTATCGCATGAAAGGTGACACTGTTCGATTCAAAATAGATTTGGAATACGTCTTGTCTTTATATCGTAGAATAAACTAAAAATTAAAATGAGATGTTGATATGGTTACTCACCTTTGGGATGGCGGATTTGAAACTATATGTATATTAATGTATGTACATAATTTACAATAATATTAACAATTTTAGTTCTATTAAAAGAAGTTTTGAATATTTTCCACGGTCGAACGATGAAATGCAAAATATTTGCAACACGCGCAAAGCTTTGTACTTGAAATCACTATTCAACTTGGCGCGTGCCTTAAACGTTTAACATGCTATCTCGTTTCAATCATCTCCTTTCTCTTCGACACTTTCACTGTCACTTCTAACAGCTGTGAATTCTGTTCGAGCAGCTTCTCTCTGGCAATAATAGCCGTCGATGCTGTGAAACAATTACATCTTTGTATGGAAATGTATCATTTAACTTGGAAATGGCAGTTGGTATTAATTTAAATAATAATACACTAGAATTTTAATACTAGTCGATGAACTTTATTTTTCGAAAAACCTTGGAAGATGTCCGAATGGTTCGAAAGCTGACGCTAAAGTGAAAAGAAAGTGAAAGCCATGGGCGAAAAGCCCCTATTGGGTCGATTTAAGAAAAACTAAAAATATGTAGAAGTGCCCGGAATTTATTATTCAGGCTTTTACAGGTAAGAACTCTGCAGACCATCGGTCCTCAACCTGAGAACAATTAAAGCAAACAAGCACACTCGATTAATTTTTCTAACTAGATTATTGCCAGATAATCCAACATTCTCTTTCTCTGAAATTTCTTTTCGTACGGTTCCACGAAACGAAGATACCTGGAAGAGCGGACGGCAGGATGTGACGTTAGAGTCCAGGTAGCGCGTCCTTAAATTAGTTAAACTAGCGCACCAAAATTAACCCAGTTATGCGAAAGAGGATATCGAATAAATTCAACGCGCAGCCGCGTATTGGTGGCGTCAGTACGCGCGTGTACACGCGTGGGTGGGAACGTAGTAGCGTTACCGTTTCAAAGACAACAGTCACATAGGGTGAGAGAAAAAGATAGGGAAGGGAAGCGGAAGAGGAAGCGTGGTACAGCTGCGAGCTGGATAGACGTGTAACCAGAGACAAGGGCGACAAGAAAATCGAGAAACAGAGAGACAGTTTTGAAGGAGCAGAGCTGAGAATGACATAGAAGAGGGTTGTTTGGTTCGTAGGATAAAACGGAGGAAGAAGAATTTAATATTTAATAGCAAATGGTGGGGGCAGTGAAGATAATCAATTTTTTAATTCTTACTTGGCTTAGAAAAACTATAAGGGATCTTCTTTTCCTACACCCTTAGGGAATCCTATTATCTTCACCGCGGCATACAACTTCCAGGGTGAAATATGACACATGTATAATTAAAACTTCTGGATCAACCAAGAAATAGGATAAGTTACATGGTAGCAAGGACGAGAGCGTAAAGGGAGGTGTGTAGAAACATATCGAGTAACAGAGAAGATACGTTGCGAGAGAGGGTAACAAGTCGAGAAGGAAGAAGGGAGAAACCAGGCTTCGATGTTCTCTTTGAAGGCACTCGGTGGTCCACCTGCTACCGCCACCTCTATCGGTGGCCGTCTGCACACGGAATAAGAGGGTGGTGGTGGTGGTTGTGGTAGTGGTGGTGGTGCGACACCACGAATCGAGACCAGTGATGTTCTTCACGGTTCCACGGCTTGATCTTCGACCAGCTCCATAAACATTCGCTAAAGTATACCTGGACCAATTCCTCGTATCAATTGGCTTTTTCGCGACGAGACAGCATTGAGAATCATCAGCTTTGTCAAGAATCAATGCTCCAAGAATAAATATTGAACCATGTAAACAAAGAACTTTGATCTAGAATATCAAAATCAAACCAGACCTGAATCCGAACCAAATCCTCCAAAAACAACAATCTCCAGGTGTTCTCTCGGTAAATTTCCTGCCGGCATTCTTCCTCGTCTAAATTATTCCGAATCGAACCTCTCTCGTCTCATCGATGGGGAAGAACGTCATCGACCTGATGACGTTCCTGGACATCTGCCAGCTGTACCTTCAGAACAGACGTAAGTCGAGGAACCTGTGCACGTTGTGGGCGATCGTCACGTTCATTCGCACCGAGGATACGGGTGAATTTCTTCGTTGGTGCCGGGCGTACACGGTGCCGCATCTCCGTTACAGAAACGGCTACAACGATTTAAAAGGGAAAGAGAAGCAACGAGTGGATAAATTAATCCTTCGACTACTTCAGGAATTATTCAATTGTGGTTGCTTGCCTCCCAGCGATATCAGTTTATGAATGACGATCAAGATGGTCAACCAGGACTTTGCGCCGTTGAACGTTTATTTATGTAAGTGTCTTTCAGTCGAATGTTGTCGCAATTTAAGCATAAAATTCATCCTTACTTATTTGTTTCCTAGGAGACTCGATCTACCTGTGGATTCTTCTTTTCATTCGCATTCCAAGTGTTATTCTTTCCCGATCGTTTCTCGCGTGTCCTCTTCGTCTGGCGATGGTCGAGTGGATGTCTCCTTTCGTTAACGGAGAGTCCACTCGACCTGTTTGTGTCGACGGATCTCCTTCGCGATCGTCGCCGGCTAACAAGAACACTTTGCTTCAGGGATGGGCGTCAGAGTACTCTTTCAAACTTGATACCAGATTGTTGCATAACAAATGATCGATTTCGAAACATATCGAACAGAATTTGATGATGTAAAAATATTGCAAAATAGCACTTGTGTTATTTACTGAAAATAAATTGTCACCGAATCGATTTAAGATTGTCTACTCATTCCGCTCTGTTATTTCTGGATTTTGTAAATTACGCGCCATTTAAACGAGCCAGAAAATTGTATTCTTTGAAAACCGCTATTAGAAAGTTGCAATTTTTTCTCTCTGGTTAGATTTGATAGAAGAACAAATCGTCCTCCGTTTACGTTTTCTCCTTTTGCCGCGAATAAACCGTGTTTCATAAATTGTTATCCGACACCCTGTACATTTATTGATCTTGAGTAACGATCCTTTTTCCGAAGTATGAAATCCATTGTTTCGAGTTTGCAACAGCTGCCCACGATAATCTCATTGTCGATACGCGATTTATTTGAATGCAGGGCGACCGGATTAATTAGGGCAAACGTGCTACCTGTGGATTCCAACACGGTTCGCCGAAGCTTTTTAACATTTTTCTTTGGAATTTCTCAAATTTCCTTGAATTTCAAATGCAATTTTTATTTTATAATTATTGGAAATATTATAACGTGAATCAGATTGAAAGGCTATTAACTGTTCGATTATGGAGACGTTGGTCATCGATGGTTCCCGTACGTGCGTTATAACACAGTAGATAGGTAGAAGCGTTCCGCAAATGAAAGTGACGAGAAAGTATTGAAACTGGTAACCTCAGAACCGGAATCCATGGTCGACAGCCGATTATGGAATATCAGTCGATGGATGACCAAAGAAAAGTAAACGTCACCTCGTCTGCTTCCCCTTAAAGTCATCCGAATGAAAATGAATGCGAGATAGTAAATTTCTTAATTTAACACGTCTAATTATAAGTTTAATCCGATTAAAGTGTTAAATAAAGAATGATTATGAATAAAAAATTAAGTCACTGACCACATAGGAAAATATTAATTAGTTTCCTGTTATGATAACTAAAAATATTTCAGTATCGCGGACACGCGTGTGGATGAGGGTAAACCATCTCAACGAGAGGGATGTCTGAGAGCGACGGAGAGCAAGTAGCTCGATCGGTGGCCCTTGAGCAAGCCTACGTCCATGAGGTTTACGAACAATGCGCCGAAAAGACTGTACAGAGCAAACACTGGCCACGGATCTATCAGTTTCTCGAGGAACTCGAACCTGGTGCCCTCGTCTGTGACATTGGTACGTAAAAATTATTTTTATCTTCCTCTCGTAAATACCACGCGACGTCCAACTTTATGCAATTTTTCCAATCAATAAACAAATCGACTTTGGTGAAAGTTTTCTGATGTTTCCATTTAATTTGTTCCGGAGTAACTTGATGGAATTTAAATCGACCGTCAGCGACATTCAAATAAGATTCTTTCTCCTTGCTTCCTATTTGTAATCTACCGGGTGAGACAGAATTCCTGAGTAATAATTATAATCAAAATAACTAAGATTTTATTTGAACAACGTAACGCGCTTAGCCGATCCTTTGATTTTTCAATCTTACCCTATATGCCACGCCTCTATCGAACGCAACCATCTACCTGTACACATAAGTACACCAGTTCGTTTATGGGTTCTTGTCTTTATTCATTCCTTTGCTCGGTTTTTCTTCGTCTCTCAGCGTCCCGGTCACTCACGCTTTCACATGATCAATTGACCTCTCTGTGGATCTATCTGCACTCGAATCTGTGCAGATTACGTACACACATCTCGATGTCTGTGTGTAGACACACGCGTGTGCCTAATCCCACGTCTCGCAGCCTCTGAAATACCGTGGGATCCGTTCTCCTTGGATTGCACAAACTCATCGACAAGCAGCGAACTTTGAAGCTGGCTTGATTAAACGACTTTTTAATCGAAAATCTAGATCATCAATTTTGACCATTCTTTGCAAGCCGATCACATTGGTCACTGTGAGTGTAGAATAAAATTAGAGATCGGTGGTGTAGTTGAGAAATGGTCACAGAAATCGATACCCATGTTAAGTATATGAGAGAAATCGGAATTACGCTATCGCGCGAGCTTTCAATTCGTGTTCCGTAAATTAAAACTCGGGTAATAAAATCAAGTTATTCGGAGAAGAATAAATCATTATGAATGCCATTTATGAAATCATTATTTTTTTCAAATAAAAATGACACATCGATTTGTTTAGGTTGTGGCAACGGGAAGTACCTGAGCGTTAATCACAGCATCTTCAAGGTGGGAGTGGACCGTTGCAAGCGTTTCACGGATATCGCGCGTGAGAAGGAGAATGAGGTGAATATATCATTTTCATGAAAATACGAATGAAAGACAGTGGCTTGCGCGCAGGAAACCGACTCTTACATCCGTATCCTGCTGTACCGTGCTTAATTGTATCCGGAACGTTTCCTACGGGAAACGTTTTTCCGATCAACCGTGCCGTGTAATTGCGTTAAAAAACAGCGACACTGTCGATATATAGGTGCCTCGTATCGTCGTTAGATCCACGAGGTGTATCGATTTTCTAATCACTGTGTTATTTGTTAATTACAGGTACTAATTTGCGACAATTTAGCGTTACCATTTCGGGATGAGAGTTTCGACGCGGTCCTTTCAATTGCGGTGGTACACCACTTTGCCACAACAGAGAGAAGGGTCCACGCGCTCAGAGAACTTGCTCGTGTGCTGCGGATCGGTGGTCGCTTGGTGATATCAGTATGGGCTATGGAACAAAGGCACAGGAAGGTAAACAAGGCATCCACTATGGTCCCGCTTTCGTATTAGGATCAAATTAGCAAGACTGCCGGTAACTAAATCTCCACCCACGCGAGGGTGACGCTTGAATTTCCATAAGAAACGTATTACAACATTAAAATAGGTATCGAGTAGTCAAGAGAAAGCAATCTCTGTTACGGAATTTATCAAGTATTCAGGTATCGTTTCATCAGTTTTTGTGGGTACCAGTTATCTAACGGATGTGTAGAGATAGATGTAAGCAATTTAATTCAGTTTAAAAATATCGTCATCCGATAGGATTGCATTCAGTTCGAACATGCCTATGAAATACACCCACGCGAGCATGACGGTCAATCGATACGATTGTTCCAATGCACATAGCCAAGGTAAACCGTTCGAATCTGTCGTTGGTGATCTCATTTTTTTTTCCAATCGAAGCTCTTTGTTTACACGGCTGCAGCTGTACATATATAGATTCTTTAAATTTTTAAACAGATTTATTTCAGTAACGATCGGATAAACTTTTTTTTCCTACATACAGTAATTTTTATTTTCAGTTCGAATCTCAAGATGTATTGATACCATGGCCCAAAGCATATTGCATGAACTCGACACCAGAAAAATCAAAACGTTCAGGTGCACCCAAAAACGCCAGTTTCAATCAGAACACTCAGAAATTTTTGTCATCTTCCAAAAGGTATGTTAAAAGGGTATTAACATATTTCTATAATCGTATAAAAACTTGTTACTATCATGATATTCAAAGTACATTAAAGCGACGGGGAAATTGCATTTAACTCGTCTCTCCTTGTCCCTGTTTCAATCTTCTTTGGCCTCTAGATGGCTTTGATAATTACAGTTAATGGTATTCTTGTTTCAGGAACAGCCAACCAAAAAGCAAGAGCAAGGGCTATTGGATCGATCCGATATTCAGTCCATCACCATCTACCAGCAGTCTGTCGAGTCCTAACGAGACCTGCTATAGCTTCTTCCGTCGAGCCTTGCAGGTAGAGTACCGAGGAACCTGCCGCGTTTACTCTAGGAAATGAAATTTAATTATTAAACATTTTAATCCATCGCAGAAATTAGCAGGAGGCAGACGAGGCTCTGGAAATCGTCCTTGGTTCCTCGAAAGTTGGCAAAGTGGCAGCGGAAAGAATCGAAAATATTACGAACAGGAGGAGCCTCCGGACGCGGACGAGTTACCGATCGAGTTGCGTTGCGTGGAAGACGTCAATGTGACCCTGAATAAACAGTCGGATTCTCTAAGCATCAAGTCGAAGAGCCTCGGCGATATCCTAGAGATTCAACGACTAGACATGGTGCGATCCAGATCCAGCATTCCCGGCCTCTGTTCCATGCTGACGTCCGAATTGAATTTGGACGGCGAATCTAGGACGTCGTCGTCGTCGATAAGCGGCTCGAAGCCACGGCTGGTCAAGCAGAAGTCTCACCTGGTGGACGACGTCAGTTTGGAAAATCCTGACAACACTGCCATTCAAGAACTACCTAAGGACGTTCCAGACTTTCAGGTAACACCGACTCGTTATTCGAAGCGAGGAAACATCCTGAAGCAGAGCTCGATGAACGAGGAGATAATGTCCGCGGAGAGGCTGGAGGAAAAGGAGAGGGTCCGACGAAACATAATGAAACAGGCGTCCCTGAACGAGGACATCATCTGCAAGGGTACAACGTTCGAATCCTTCAGAGACTCCCTCTACTCCGGCAACGCGACAAAAAGGTTTCAACTGTTAAAAAGTGGCCTTACGAACAAGATCAGACAGTCGACCACGAATATCGAGGTCTCGGGTATATCGATCAAGAATGGATTCGTGAAAATCCTCCAAGGATGGAAGTCCGCTGAAAACGACGTACCACCGGCGTCTAATAACGGTACATCGAACGATGAGACTTCACGAACAAAGGTTAACGAGAAGATTCCACCGGTGACGACCACGAAGAGGGAGGTGGAAGGTGTGGAGAGGCGGCTGTCTCGCGAGGATGGTTCGGACTCGTCGAAAGACAGCAGTCTGCAGAGCGACACGAGCGTCGACTCCGAGGACAGTTTCGCGTCCGTGATCTACGTGCCAAAGCCGGACGCCCAATCAACGATAGACATTATACCAATCTCTACGGGTCATCAATTGGGTAGCACTTCGGCACCGCCTTCGCCGCGAGTCAAATATCCGCCTGACTCGCACAATTCCAGGCTCAAGCTCATCTCCATGTCTCCTTTGCTTAAGCAGTTCCCAGCCACCAGCAAGTCTCTGCCACCGCCTAGTCCGCCAGGTTTGTCTCCACGTTCGTTGAATCCTGTGTTCACCAGACCCTTTTTCGCCACCACTAGCGTCATCGGTCAGCAACCTGTAGCTGGGGATAAAACAAACGGCACGAAGAGAATAGACGTTTCGAATGGTGCTTACGAATCAGCTGATTCAGAACTGCAGCTGAACAAAAGGAACGTCGAGAATGGTGTCTGTAGAAGAAACAGCTTTTTCGAAACGAAGAAACCCACCTTGCAAGCTATACGGGCGTATAGATCAATGACCGAAACTGTGGAAGTTGTCGAAGAAGCTCAGACCGTCAAAGACACCGCGCCGCTTTTAGCTAGCACCGAGGAGAGCCCTGAGGTATCGCTACAAGAGAAGACAAGCTGCGACTTCAGCAAAGAGGAGGAGAATCGTAAGGCTAGGTTGAATCAGATCAAGGAGCTGCTGAAGCAGAAGCCAGGCTTCGCCACCAGGACCAAACCATCCTTTCCTTTGGTCAGACGAGCTTCCACGACAGCCAGCGGTCGCCTGGAAGCTGTTACCAAAGTTTTGCCACGCTTACTCTCGCTGGAGCTGTTTAATCCCGAAACCGACGACCTGGACAGCGACTCTAGCGGAGTCTCTTCCCCGGAATCAGTGGGTTCTGTGATCAGTGTGATATCGGACGAGAGGTACATGGCGAAGAAAGACAACAACAAGTCGGAATGCACCGAGTCAGAGGTGCTGGACAGTTCGGCGGAGAACGTCTCCGATCCCAGTGACATGACCGCCGACGAATCGTCCGGTTATGCGGCCGATTCGAAGGAGGATGGGACGAAAACTGCGACAGATAGCTCTTCGTCCCATTCTTCGAGGATTCCTGACAGCTCAATCGTGGTTGGGTCCTTGGAGAATGTTGACGCCTCTAGTGAGAGTAAGACAAAGTCTAGTATTCAAATGCCGGAAGTGAATGCGACTTGGAACGAAGAACTCCACAAGCACCTGATAGACTTCACCGAGAACCTTAGCGAAAATCTGAAACACGATCAGTATTATAAAAAATGTGAGTTTGACGAGGATACAATTGGCCAAAGGAACCCGTTAGTTTCTATAAGAGAATCTGACAAGCGTACCGACGATTTTCATAGTGATTCCAGTGGAGTTTCTTCGTCAGAATCCGCAGCTTTAACCAGCACTGTCATTCCAGACGGAAGGTATAGCGTTAGAAAGGATAACGAAAAATTAGGAAATTCTAATAAAATAAAAACAACAGTAGAGGCTTCTTCGAAGCTCCTAGCCGCTGCAGCAAACGTAGCGAACTCCTTGGAGGACGCAGTGGATACAGCTATTCAGAAAACGCACAGTAAGCAACACTCGGGACAAATCGCACAAGAACCGGTTCAAACTTGTACGTCAGGTGTCGTTAAAGCCACAGCAAAATCTAGCATCCAGTTACCAGAAATGGACACTACGTGGAACGAGGAATTCCGCAAGCACCTGATTAATTTCACAGAAAACCTCGGTGAGAATTTAATGCACGACCAAACCGACCAAAAAATCTCTGATCCCTTCGTTTCAAAGACGAAGGACGAATCTCTGTCGAAATCCAGTAGATCATTTAAGCCTACCAAACACACCAAGTACAACGATTTATCCGATACAATCGCCTGGTTGAGTAACACCAACAACGGCTTCGACGAGCATCCTGACAAACCCATGGAATCGTTGGACGTGGAGAATCCAATGGGGAACAAGATGCAACGAAGTCCATCGGACGACACGATGGACTTTGTGATGGTCTCCAAAAGTGGTGAGTTCATGAACGAGAAAGAGAACGCCGCCTTGGACAAGCCTCCGTCGGAGAAGCCGTACTTAAGATCCGTCAATTCGATGGAGTCCAGCGATATGGGCGAGTCCATCAGCTTCAGCAGCCAAGCGGAGTCCACCGGAAGACTTTGTAGCAGCATGGTGTCCTTGCTGTCCAACAACACTCCAGAGTACCCCAAGTCGTACGCGGAGAAACGTAGGCTCCAAATCCAGAGGAGGTCAGCGTCCGAGGAGACGCCATCGAGGTATCCCGACGATAGCAAACGCAGCACCGAGTGTCTGGTGACCACGACGGCCAGCAACCACTCACTGAGTGCCTCGTCGTCCCAGGAATCGTTAACGTCGGACCGTGGAGGCGGCGCGATCACCTACCATCAGTACTATCACGTGTTCAGGGAGGGCGAGCTGGACCAACTGATCAACAAATACGTGGAGAACTTGCACATTATCTCGTCTTACTACGATCACGCGAGCTGGTGCATCGTCGCGGAGAAGGTGCAGGTCTGGACTATATGACTCGAGGCCTATGCTCGTGAATCTTTGCGTCTTGAACGCAACCGTGCCACCAGGTAGATCCAAAGAAGGTACGGTAGCCGCTCGATGATTCACCAAGCGAAAGTAGGGTACACTATGGCAGGGAATTATCGAGTTGGTTCGCCAGCTGGACGGCACAGTGTACTTTGCGCTATTCCGAATGTTCCTCCTTTCGGTTCACCTAAAGCAGATTTCTGTGCTGCTATAATTAAATGCTCGACGCGTACTCGGTGGAATACATTTATGCAATTCTTATACTCGTTCCGGTTTCTGGTATTCTTGCGTTAACGTCGAAAGCGGCTGCTGCCTGTTGAGGATTTCTAGTCAAGTTCGAGCAAGTAGGTCGACAGGAATTCAAATGATTTTGGCCACTCAGGGGTCGGTAAACTTTGATCTCGCTGTAAGTAGACGAAAAGTGAGAGATTAAATATAGAGAAGAGAGAGAAAGAGTACAATAAGTAGCGATAGAAAGACGAATTTACTTATGCCTGTGATGCGTATACGGGGGGGAAAAATCGAAGGAGCTTTCGACGTTAGATGTAGCAAAGAGATGACTTTGAGTGGCTATAATCATTGCTCTCGATTATTATTTCGACCCTATCAGCTTCGAATCAGGCTACGTTGATCGAATACATTATACACAATATTATACTCGTCTCGCATGTAACTGACAATCTGCAACAACTGAAAGGAACATTCTGTCTCGCAAAGTATACAAGATCTCTATGATAAAATCTTATCGATGAATTCTACTGACAATGAGTTGCAAACGATATCGTTTACTGTGTACCAAATATCTAAGAATGACAGAGAAATGTAAATATGTAACATAAAATCGTTTCCGACGTAAACGCACAGATCGGTAAACAACGGTAAATTCATCAGATAGGGGACACTAAATATAATAGGTATTTATATCATTCGTCTAAGCGCTTGACCAAATGATTCTTGTTTAGTCGTTTCTTTATCGAATCCATTTCTTTATTTCTCAACGAATATGCATTCTAGTCTCGTACGATAACGCGTAGCCTTAATTTAAGAGTTAGGTCTGTGGTTCCTAATTTTTTCTATGGAATATAAGTACTATTCAACTGATAGCTCAAATTTTTTCCTTTTCTTCTCTGCAACGCGTCGTGTTTTTTTTTTTTTTTTTTTTTTTTTAATTTCGAGGGATTTTCTTTTTACAGTTTGTATGTAAATAAGAATAATTATCGTTCGGCAAATATATGTAGAAAAAACTTCCAGGTATAAACGATGCTTCGCTAAAAACCGAGGGCTTGCGATTAGAACATAAGACGTACGGCAACTGCTGTTCCAACTTAGCGGATGTTATTGCGCTATTACTGACAGGAAGTTTCAGGAACCAGAAACCCGAGCTGCTCAAAATAATCGGTAAACATTTTAGACTACTTCAATTATTAGAGAAAAACTTTGAATATTGTCTTATCTTTTCGCTGATAATTTCAATGCGTTTGAAAATGGAACACCCTGTATTTAATATTTAACCAGCGTGTAATCCATCGATACGTAAGGCTGTTCTAATTATTTTGAGCTGCACAAAGGTTCCAGCACGCGGCACAAAAGAGAAAAACGTTAACGGGAGAAAATTCACTCCTTTTTCATTGTAGATCGAAGAAATCAATTCGATGAGCATCGACTCGAAAGTGAAATTGAATAGGAAATAAATGATGGCAGGTATATATATCCGGGAATACGATTGAACAAGGAAAGTCTAAGGAACTGGATACAATTAGAGACTATCGCGAACTGGATTGGCAATTAGAAAGTTTCGCAATAGTTGAGTCGAAAATGCCTCGGCAGCGAGCTCGGCTAACCGAACGAGCACGTGAATTCGCAAAGGACCAAAGTTAAATAGAATACGTCCGCGTTAAATCCCGTTGGACGTTGCAAAATCAAGTGCAGTCGCGTGTGTATATTCTCGTGACAAGAAGAGAAGAGAAACGCAAAATCGACATTTATCGGATTCAAAAGGGTAAAACACACATTTGGAGTTCACGGAGTACATGTAATATCGCAATAACTATCGGACCATTTAAACCAAGAGTATACCACCAAACAGCAGAGCAAGATATTAACCCTTTATTTAAAATGGACGCAGGAATCTCATATTCACAATATCTTAGCTTTACAATACCATCTTCGACGTTCCATTCTTACAAGGCCACCCTCGTCATCCTGACAACCTTATAGAATAGGGATGAGACCTTTCCTATGGATAACGCTGCAGTGAAAAATTCAGACTCTGCTCCCTCGTTTCCACGGATCCTGAAATATTATAGAAATTAAGAATTCACGGACGACAAATAAAGGGTTGAAAATATATCGCCGTCATTACCGGACCGTATACCCATACACGCATGAAATTCTACCGAGGATCCTGTAGTTAGACGAAAGGAAAAGAAAAAAAACACGTACACGTAGAATCGCGAAGTTGTTGACTCAGATATCAAACCAATTTACAAAAGCGTTAAAACGTAGATATCATAGTGAAATATAACGATCGCGCACGTACGAAATGGATTTAAATAATTCTCTACAAGTTAAAGTTTAATGGCTCCAGTGATATTATACTTCATATGTTATAACGAGCATACTTTGCTACACTTTTTTTGTAAATACGTATCTTACTGAGAAAAACTAACTTATTTATATATATATAAATAATACATGTATACATACATATATCGGCAATCTATTACAGTTTAAAACAGCTGTATTTAAATGTTGAAAAATGAGAGTTACAATTTAATTATTTTGAAACATAGGTTCCACGTTTTTAACGCTTTTCTTAAACGGTAATTAAAATTATATGTTATTTATTTATCTGCAAGCAAGATAATTTAAAGTTACATAAATTATTTCTTGTACAAAATAGTATAGATGTCAAGGTTTAATTAAATTATATTATATAGCTTGGTTTTATTGTCAAAGTTTAAAAAATATAAAAATTTCTCGATAACTCTTGATAACTGTGTGAAGAGAAAATAATTGTATGTACAAAGGGTTGTTCTTGAGAACGCGACACAAACGCCGCTATAGGAGAAACAAACGAATGCACAATCGATAAAATCGGAACTCTACGTGATCGGTGATCTTAATCGAAAGCCTAATTGTTGCTCACTTATGTTATTGTTGATGTCCACCATAGTTTCAAACAGTTCACTTATTTGTAAGTGTTTAATTTAACATATATATTTATGTACAGAGCCGTAGCTAGAGTTTGCGGGGTCAAAGGTAAAAAAGTTGCAACCCAAGTCTACGCAGGTCGCAAACGAAATTATAAATGATAATTATTACAAACTAGGTATGTACAAATTTTTATTTTCAATTTATCAACAAATTTTATACGACTTAATTCCTTGATTTATCGATGTAATTATTTTTTAATGTCAACATAGTCTTCCTTGATAATTATAATTTTTCAAACGAAACGTTTATTTTCTATCGACCGAACGAAAATTCATTCGACTTGCACACGTCTACCGTAGATAAATTAACTCGACGTTACCTATTCAATATTCCACAGCAAATTACACGAGAAAGAATATGAAGAAAAAGCTGTTGGATCTTAATGCTGCATCTAGAGAAGGCTGTGTTCGACATAGCTTAGATATGTTACGTATATATGTACAGTAAAAGGGTAAAATTTAGTAAATGTATACATTACTGAATTAGCACTTTTACTTTCACATATACATATACACATATACATACCTGCATACCAGTGCGTACACCTAACACACGCGTACAAAAGGAACGTACATAATGCACACAACCATATATAAGGTCTAATAATCTCACACCTATATAGTGAATATTTAAAACGGAAAAAAAAAGAATTGTTCTTCGCGCATATTTATTCCCCTTCCATCCAACAAAAAGTGTGTAATTATCGCGGTAATGACACCAGGTTCAATGTTGCGTACGACTTTCTATTATATCGTAGCATATCAGACATCGTCATTGCAGCAGATGTTATTTCGATCTGGAAACTTTTCATTGATATCTTGAAACAAGAGACAGATTTTTTTTCCACTTGTTAGTCTATAAATTCTATTGACTTGCCTTTAACTTATTTAGTTTCTGTAGTACACTATGATAAAGATCTGAGGTTAGAATAAAAAAAATTTGTTTCTTGTCGGTGTGCTGCGTTTGAAAATTTCCAGACCGATTCTTAATAAATATGCATATGAAATTGTATTTCGAGAGAATGATTGCTATAGAAATGGTGCTATTTATGAAAGATCGATGATTGCTTATCATCGAAGAAGCACAGTTGTAGACGTACTCGAAATGAATTAAAATATCCATTCTGTTTCATCGACTGTTAATTTTCGTTTTGACTACACGAATATCAGGGTAATAACCTTATTATGTAAACAATATTCAAATGAACGAAAACGAGAATACTTAATTGTAACTGAATTAAAATCCTTCGATTTCAATGTTGCGCATGTTCAAATGTACGTTGCTTGAAATAATTTCCCGCCAAAAGTTAGTAAACATTTGAACTTGTTCAATTCAACTATGAGCGAAACAGATTGATCTCCAATATTAAATAATTGCAAATATTTTGATTTATTTAGTATTTACTACTATTATCTGTTATTAACAATCACTAATTTAGTATATTATTAATACTTCACGTGACTAGCGAAGTATTTAAAATGGACGCAAATTTTCAAAAGCGTTTGAGTCTAAAGAGAACACAACGGGGGCGCTACAAGAGATTTCTTCGGTGTTTGATTCTAGCTTGGGGTACGTTATGTTTGAGCTGTACCTCTAAAATATTTAAAAAAGATATTGACAATATATATACATGTGATTGACAGAAGGTTCCATCACAGTTTTTGTAAACTACATCGTATTTCTATAGGGTTTACCATTACGGGAACAGAGGAAGGCGCGAAAAGAGCACGCGATAATAAAATTATATACTCGCAATTCTTTAATGAGGAATACCGGTTACTGGTTATCGAATATTGAATTATCAAATTTTAAATAATCTAAAAACAAATTCGCGTGCCCTAGACATTTTCCTCTTTCCTTTAGTAATATCGTATAAAAATTTTTTCCCTTTCTTTGTGTTTCCTTTTCTCTTGATAATACCGTACTTGCGGTCCAGTAATACACTACATACGTATGTTTATTGAAACTTTTCATGATACCGAATTAATGATTCAGTGCACTCAATCGATTAATTAATTGTTCGTATTCATTTTCAACATCTACTAGGCTACGTTCGAAACCAGACCAGATTTCTATTTTATACCTGTATTTCACGAACAGGATATTAGGATGATGATCCATTGCGTATTATTATGTATATGTACATTTCATTTAATAGAGATAATATTTCATACTTCTCACATAATTATTGACTATTATACCCTGTACAACTGAAAATTCTTTTTTATCAAGATATTAAGAAACACATTTAGTTCAATTTTTATATTGTTATGTTTTATTCAGTATATTGTTTTAGTTTAGAGTATTCTTTATTGTTATGTATGTGCATATTTTTTATTTGGGATTATTGAATTATTACCAGTTTTATTGCATGATAATCAGTAATCTTGTTAGTGTATAATTAATTTATTAATTGTGCCTGAATTATATAGCTGCATATAATTTTTTAACATTGTATACTTAGCATTATTTTTAACACTGAAACATTCAGTTTCAATAAGTGCAATGAGAAAACTTAATTGTATTGTATTTCATGCATACAATATTATATCATCCGATTATTTTTTTACAAAAATTATTAAACTGTTTTTATATACTTTTACAGTAAATGTACAATATCTGCTAAAAAAAATAAAAGCATATATGTACATATATGTAAACTATTAGTTCTCAAATAAAACTATGTACATATATTTATCAAAATACGTTAATTAAGTATTTATTACAGTATACTTAACAGGTATTTTAAATATAAGTTGATTTTACAAATTGCCTTGTGCAAAAAAATATGCACAGAAACCTCAAAAAACATCGAACCTTTTACGTTATTATAAAGTTGTTTGATTTTTATAGAAAATGTAACAACGGGCTTATTAAGCAATTCCGGTAATTACAGTTCTTCCCCTTTGTATATAATATTTTATGATTTTACGAGGAATCATTTTATGCAATCATAAAAGCAACATTTTTTCATGTTTCAGATGAATTGGTGAACAAGCGCTGTAATAAAACATTCGTATCTCGAACTATAACTATAGAGCGTATAAACTTAACTATTTTTATAAAATGAATTTTTTTTTTATCTTTATACATATCTCAGCTCTAAAATGTTAAATATATTTATTCCCGCCGTAAATTTTCAAGTCTAGCTTGTAGGTCAGCATCTGCATCTGTAAGATTTCCACCTTCATCACTTCCTGCAGCAGCTGCAACTGGTTGTTTTGAACCTGCTACACTGAGTGAACCAGATGCCTGGGGTAAACCAGATAGTTGGTCTGTTAGTTGCAAACCCAACTCATCCAGGACTTGTGACACGACAGCATCACTAAGAAAATAAAATAAACATGGTACAAGTGTTGAATAGTGGTAAGATTACTTAAAAAAAAAAATATTTTAATCCAGTAGCTAGACAACTACCTTTCCTCTTCATCACCCTCATCTTCCATTGCATCATCTATGGCATCATTCATAATTTCTTCTTTCATATCCATTATTTCTGACTGCTTTTCAAATTCTTGCAGTATTTTTTGTATTTGAGGAAGATTTAATTGCCTGTTAAAATGGATAATTTTTAGGTACAAAGGATCACAGTATTTCTGGATTCTAATTTTAAAGAAATAAGTGTTCTTACTTGTTCATATTCTGCATAGCTCTTGTTACTCCTTTCATTGCTTGAGCCATTGTATTTTGTGAACGTAATGTTTGGATTTTCAAAGCAACTGCCTGAATATTTGCTTTCATTAACATGAATTTCTTTACATAACGTCTAGTTCTTACAAGATCTTTAGCCATAATTTTCACAGCATCCTATTAAATCATTAACAATGAGTATTTGTCAATATAAAGAAATTTTACAAGATAATCTTAGGTTACCATTTGCCCATCCTTGGCTAGCTTTTTTATATCTGCAATAATCTTTTTCTCCTGTTGTTCCATTCTCATTCTTTCTCTATCAAGGTCCCGCATAGCTTTATTTAAAGCTCTCTGATTTTTCCTCAGCATTTCCTCAGGAGTAATCCGTTTTCCAAATAGCCATTCCATGGTTGCAAAGAGAATATGACAACCCTATTTACTGAAATCAACAGGAGTATATAAATTCTCATAAAAGTTAATATGAATTAATTTGGAAGCATTTCTAACTATTTTTATCAAATGATCCTGAAAGGAATGATTACAAGTAAAAGATAGGTACTGATGTTTATTTTGATATAGTAAGAATAGCATAAATTTAACATTGTAAAAGTTACCTGAACTATTATAATGCTATATATCAAAAGCTAAACCTAAAAATGTTGTGACAGTACGCTTTTGTATTTTAGAATTAACTTTTGTTAGGTTAAAATGTTAGCTTCAAGAATACGATCCGATTATTCGGAACTGACAGACTGTATGAGTCACAACGCCAAAATGATTGCAACCACTGTTACATATAGCTATATATTTCACTTGATTTTGACATTTCGAATGTTATCAGTATTAAAAATATATCATAGAATATTGTATGCAAGGGTCTGATCATTTGTCTCTTCGTAAATTATCAAATTACAAAGAAATGTGCAAACAATTTGTATCGGAATGCAATTTATGGTTAACTAAAGACAGTTACGAGAGATGTAAAAGAAGAGTACAGGTTTTAGGGTTTTCAGACACCCTCAGATGAGGTTCGATCTGCATATACAGAACAAAAAAATTATTAAAGTTATAAAAATTATTAAAATAATTCATTGGCAAACTTGTACTTTAAAAAGACCACCATTTTGCATAGACGGCGCGAGGATCGAATTTAAAAATATTTGATTTATAGCGGTCTTTTTAAAGTACAAGTTTGTCAATCAATTATTTTGATAATTTTTATAAATTTGATAATATTTTTGGCTCTGTACATGTAGATCGAACCTCACCTGACTGTGTCTAGAATCCCTAAAATTATTACTTCTCGGGAATAAAAGCATGTCCAGTCCTGTTGAATGTGCAGTCAGTGGTTTACATCATGTCAAAAAATAGGTGGTTGATTTCATCCTTGCATTTCAATTAATATTCAGAAAGAGATATGTATTTCAGAAATAAGAGAATTAAAAGATAAAATTGGTAATAAGTTCGAAAGAAAATTCAATAATCTTGAAATGTATTACACGTGATGCTTGCGATCTCCCACAATAAGTGTTTTTGCGTGTATCATTAGTCTTCTTGTGGCAAAATTTGAGATTTCTTTGTAAAGATAAATCTGTTATAAGAAAAATTTAGCAAAAATGAAGACAGCTTTGATGGTAGCTGAAAAGCCATCTCTGGGAGCTTCGCTAGCTAATATTTTAAGTAATGGTCGATGCACGACCAGAAAAGGTAGGTTAAGTTTTTGTGAGATTTCATTTTATTCATAATTCATAACTTACACTTCTCAATATAGTGATGTATCATAAATGATTTATTCTGAATTACAAAATTATTCATATTTTACACTATAATCGCTAATAAGAAATGAATTTCAGGTTTAAATGGATCTTGTTCAGTGCACGAATGGGTAGGTCAATTCAAATCTGAAACTGTAAACTTTAAGATGACCTCTGTCTGTGGTCATGTCATGACGTTAGATTTCATTGGAAAATATAACAACTGGGATAAAGTTGATCCTGTAAGAAAAAGATATATAATTATATAAAATATTAATGTATTCTTTATATATGTTTTCATCTTATTTATTGTTGTGTTTAAGGCAGAGTTATTTTCCTGTCCAACTGAAAAGAAAGAAGCAGTTCCTAAATTGAAAATCCCTTATTTTTTGGCTAAAGAAGGAGCCCATTGCGATTATTTAGTATTATGGTTAGATTGTGACAAAGAAGGTGAAAATATCTGCTTTGAAGTTATATATGCGGTACAGCAAGGCATGAACAGGAGATTAAACCCAAATGTAGGTATTCTGTAACATTAATATTGTCCTGAATAATCCTATAAATTGTATATTTATCGCAGGACATTTGGAGGGCAAGATTCTCTGCTATTACAGAGAAAGATATAAAGGCTGCATTAGCAAACTTGATAAAACCTAATGAAAATGAGGCAAAAAGTGTTGATGCTAGACAAGAACTAGATTTAAGAATTGGTTGTGCTTTTACTAGGTTTCAAACTAAATTCTTTCAGGTAGAAAAATTATAAACCAATGACTTCTTATGTTTGCTGTACTTTACT